>NC_138962.1:187564995-188184995 GCF_055761805.1 Camellia sinensis
CAAATAGAATTTCAGAACAAGAACATGCTTGAATTTACAAAAATTCATAATAAATAAAACTAGCACAAGGAAGCAAACTGAAGCCTGCATTAAAAAGTGTCCTTAAAACAGATTCGCCGCCTCACCAGTTGGATGCTGGAGGTTGTTCGACGTCTGTCTCCCAAGATACAACAGTTGCACCAGCTATGCAACGCACCGACTGAATAGTTTCGGCGAACAGAACTTTGCAGCACTCTCTCACAAGAAGAAAATAATAAAACTGGAACACTTTCGAAGACTAGAATAACAACAATTTTTGGTGTAGAAAGCTGAAGGAGAGGGCCTCCTTTTATACATATGGAGGGAGAGAGGAAGAGGCTCCCCTACAACAAATGCAAGAATTAATTTTGCATTAACCTAAATTAATTCTGCAAAACTGGTGGATTTAATTCCATCATTAATAGAGGAAACTAGGTTTTGTGTACATATTCCTGCAGCCCACACATCTGACTTTGTAACGCCCCGACCCTTTACACGTCATCGATATTGTCCGCTTTGGGTCATGCCCGCACGGATTTGTTCTTCCCAGTGGGTCACCCATCCTAGAACTACTCCAGCCTAAGCACGCTTAACTGGAGAGTTCTAATAGGGATTTCACCACTTGGGAAAAGGCCTTGATGCTATATAAGGGTCCAGGTTTTTACTTTTATAGCCCAGGAACTCCCCCTCCATTCCCGATGTGGGACACCGGAGCCTTACCGACTTGGCCCAAAAAGATTAATATGGATGGGCCAAGCCCAACCCCTACACTCAATCCATTCTAGCAAGCCTAAGCCCATGCCCAAGACCAAGACCCAAGTCCCAAGATCCACGATCGACGGACCCGGCTCGGGCGGACAGGTGGCGCACGTTTGCAATTTTTTCATAATCAACTTGGACCATAGTCTTGGCTCAAGTCCATCCTTGAAGCATCCATAACTCCTTTTATTCAGAAAATGGCTTACACCCTTATGCAAAAAATGGGTCTTAAATACCCATGAATGTTCTCTTCTACAATTGATGTGGGATACAAGGTTTTACATCTTTCCCAACACCTCTTTCATGAGGCCAACTTAATAAGTCAATTTCTCATTCAAACCTTAATGGTTTTTTGTCATTCTTTTTTGTGGTGTAAAGATTACATTACAAAGAATTTAAACCCATTTTAATCCACCTCAATTGATATTTGGTACCCACTTTAATATTGCATTAAAGTCACCAAAAAATCATTATTCTTCCAACATATCCAATATCCTAAGATTTAGATTTAGGAAGGTTTGATGTTTGGACTTGTACCCACACCCAATATTCGTATGTTAGTCCATACAACAAAGGAAAGTATAATATGCATCCCTTAGTGTAGCAAATTCACTATTGTTAGTACATACCATACCACACTTGTCCCACATAGAGACTATATCACGGCAAAGGGTACAATTCCCCTTGTTAAAGTCCTTTTTTTTAGATTTTATAAAATCTAGCATAGTGTTGGTGGACGTTGCTATTTTGTTGTGTGAACCTAAACCATTGTTTGATTGTGGTAGAGGGTTGAGGGTATCCTTGTAAAAAACCCTTGAAGAATTGGATGTAAACGTTTAAATTAGAGTTCTTCTATTAGCACCCCATAAATTATTTTGGACCCCCAAATTTTTAGCTTTTTTTTATTACAATAATAACCTCATAAATTAGAGTTTATAAGAGCACCCCACCTCCATCACAACCCATCTATCTTCCCCAAATCCCACCTTTAAAACCTAGCCACCCTCAAAACTTTGAAAACTCTTTAGCGGCAATATTCCGGTGGTAACTGTGGCAACCATTTGATTAACTACATTTTTCTAGCAATGACAATGAGTGGAAGTTTTTTTGGCAATCACAACTCCATAAAACGAGAGGAGTACAACAATAAAAGTTTAGAGAAGTTCATTACTTTGATATTGTTCTTAGCTCAGAGGAAATTGGCCTTGTAAGGGTAAGTTTTTTTTTTTTTTTTTAAATGGTAAAAATAATAAAATCTATTCGACATTTTTTCGAGACTGAACTCCCAAATATATGACCGAAATTTGGGAACACACGCCCGAACATTGTTTATTTGTTCGGGAACTGGTAACCGAACATTATTCATAGGTTCGAACCTATTTTACTGATCACATTTTGAAATTTAGCCCTTGTTTGACATCACCTAAAAAAGACAAAAAGTCACTAAAAAAGCAAAAAAAAAAATTATACTATTCACAATGTGTGGACGAAAATCTGGGACTGAATACTTAGAGGGAAAAAAGACAATTTTGCCCTTGTTTTTGTCTCTTCCTCTATACAATTATTAAAGGGATACTAGGGTTTACAGAGGGTCTCACCTCAACATCTCCTCTCCTGCTCCAAACACACGCATAAACATTTCTCCATCAAGCCGTTGACATTATTGAATTCAACACAATTATTAAAAAAACAAAATTGCACAGCTCACGGGTAAAAATAATTAAATAAATAAAAACAAAAAAAAACAAAACCAGTGCAGCTTAGTACACTGCCTCGAGTTTGACAACTTCACTAACGTACATGGAAAGCATGTCTCAAATTAGAATAGGAAGGTAATTCTGGTATTTCATACAATATTTTAATATACATTTTTTTGTAAAAAGTCAAAAAATTATCCCAAACTAGGGGTGTAAAAATGGCCCGAGCCCCGTAGGCGATGCAAAGCCCGCCCAAGGCCTGAGGTGGGCTCGGCCTGTTTCGGCCCGATTAGGCCCGGGCCCAAGCCTAGCTGTCACGACCCAAACCCCCTACAGGTTTAGTATCATAACCGGCCAGTAATCCTTCGATTACCAAAGGCCTCTTAACAAAATGACATATAATAAGGGGCTGCAGAAGCAATTATAGAAATATACATTATCCATAGAGCTGTGATAACGTATATGAGATAGAAATTTTCAAATATATATGTACGTGTGTGTGTGTGTGTCATAACACAATAGTCTTACGTCACCCACATACACAGATGTAACCCAAAAGGGAAACTTGTCTCTATATACAGACAAGCAAAATAAACAGCAAAAACATTCTTAACAGGTTTACAAAACTTGACTTCTTCAAAAAGGAACCTCCTCAGGAGGCACAATGGTTGGCTGACTTAAACACTCCAGGCAATAACTTAAGCCTGGTCACGCACTTGCTCACCTACATACCTAAAATAAACAGTGAGCGGGAGCCCAGTGAATAATAACAGAGTAAAGGGTTTAAATGAACGATATCCACATCAGGTTCATAAATCAGAGTTCATATCAGATATAGATTTACAATCACGTTCTTGTTCACACTTCGTACAAAAATCAGAGTTCATGCGTAATCATACATGGTACATCCATTAGCATTATCAGGCTTGTTAGTTCCTTAAAGGGAACCTCCAGTACCGGAAAACTTGTAACTTGCTTGAACCACGGTATTACTACCCTCAGGAAAGGGCCTTGAAACCAAGGTATTGTTACCCCCGGGCAAGGGCTTTATGCTAAGGATGCCACGATTACATTTCAAAAACTTGGACCATCATTCATTGTACGAAATATAACATTGCATAAAACAGATCTTAATTCATATCATTTAGAAAATAATTAAAGTTAAACATAGCTTTACTAACTTATCACTCACAGATGGCTCCACTTGTAGAACAGACAAATCAAATAACATGGGGCGCGTGACCTATATGCACACAGTAGAAACACATAATGAAATACACACTCGTTTGGTACTTAATCTATTTTGTTTCATTCTTAGTGTGTTTCTAGGTCTTAACCTCTTATTGAGTCTTAATCATGGCCTAGGAATGTCTAGGATGCATTGTGGATGCTAAAATGTACTTTAACACATTTAACAAAACTTGCTGAAAACAGGAGTCACGCTCAAGCGCAACTTCTCTTGCTCGAGTGGACATGCAAACATGTGAAGGGCCGCTCGAGCGCAACTTTCTTTGCTCGAGTGCTCTGTAAACTTTGCAAAAGTATTGGTTAGGTGGAATCTCCGCTCGATGGCCACTTGACTCTCGCTTGAGTGTGAGACTCATGCCCTCGCTCGAGCGCAACTCTTGCTGCTCGAGCGGTCTGCAAAACATGCAACTTCTGGGAGCATGCATTTCACGCTCGAACAGACTTTAGGTCTCTTGGTCGGAAATACAAGATAACAGAGTGTCCGCTCGAACGCAGATTCTGACGCTTGGGCGGAAATGCAGAATCTGGAACTTCCAGATTGCACTCCAAAGCTCAAAACTTGAATTCAAAGCCATTAAACTCAACCTTTGGGCCCCAAAACTTGAGAAAACAAGTCTAAACTTGGAAAACATAAAGAATTGAAGATCATTTCATGAAATCAAGGTCCAAAATTATGCCAATTATCCAAAATGAAACCCAAATCTTTAAAAACATAACATTATACATCATGCATGTAAAGGTGTAAGTTTAAAGCCTTCAAAACATGATCAAATGAGATAAATTGATGGAAAATGAGATGAATTCTCAAAAATAAGGTAGAATGATAACATAAATGTGAGAATTCTTTGAAAACTTCCTCAAGATGCCATGATATAGACATGCATGCATGGTATGGCCTATATTCTTTCATTTTAGCTCAATTCTAGCATTACATAACTTAATTCTTTGAATTCATGTGCTAAGTACCCTAAGTACACAACTAAAGCTTGATTTCTTACCTTAGGTTCTCAATTCCTTGAATTCTAGTGAGTTCTTGTTCAAATTCTTCAATTCCCCTTAATTCTCTAGCAAATTCCTTTGTTTGAAGCCTTCTCTCTCTCTCTCTCTCTCTCTCTCTCTCTCTATACACGTTTGGTTTGTGTGTATAGGCTTAAGGATGTGTTGATATGAACAAAAGGATGAGTGGAGCATGTAGGGTGTCTTATATAGGCTCACCTAGTGGTAATTAATTAAAACTAATCTAGTAGGCATTAATTAATCTAATTAATTTGTTCCGAATCGGATTTTAATTAAACATGCCATAAAATTCTAAAAATTCCAACTAGCATATATACCAAATCAATTTCGTGATCGAATGCCGATAAGGCCTTCAATTCACGGAACAAAACATAAACATGAACAGATCTTCCTATTATAAACAGATATAAATGCATGTAATGTAACACATAGACAAGAAATGCAAAATTCCATCTTAATTACTTATTAAGTCTTCTTAATCATGGATTATACGTTAATCATGGAACATAATTGTTACACCAGCCCAGTAACTTGGGCCTGGGCCTTCCATTTGTGGCCCGGCCTATTAGCCCGACTCAATCCAGCCCAAAAAAAATTGTGGCGGCCTGGCCCGGCCCAGCCCATCCCATCCCATCCCAGCCCACTCATCTGACCCTCTCTCTACTAATGGTCAATTTTTGAAAAATAAAAATAAAAAACAACTTGCAACAGTTAAATAATTAAAAATAAATAAAATAATAAAATAAATAAAAAGATTGATCTTGTAAAAATAATAAAAATAATAAAAACAAAAACAAAATAACATAATAGTTAATAGTTAATAATTTGTACAATTATCTATAATTGAATTACAAGAATTGAAATAAAAATTTATATAATTAAATAAATAACATTAATAATTTAAATTTTTTTTTTTTTATAATAGTTTACCCACACCCAGACTAGTCAGAGGAACAAGAGAGGAGAGAGAGAGAGAGAGAGAGAGAGAGAGTGTGTGTGTGTAATAAGAAACCAACTATCATAATTCAAACCAACAAACCAACAGTCATAATACAAACCATCGGCCAGTGCTATATACAAACCAACAGTCATAATTCAAACGATAATATATAAATATATATATATATATATATTTATAAATTTATTTCACTCTTTAAAACTACTATAAATATCCTTCATTTTTCAAAATAAATCTTACAACAAATAATTCTCTCTCTCTCTCTCTCTCTCTCTTAAATGCTCTCAATCTCTCGCAACCCTCAATTAATTTTGAAGTGTCATCCCTAAGTGACAATTGCAATTGTGCAACAAGAAACTTTTATTAGAAGAAGCTAATTTATGTATCGCATTCGCTAGTCAGTAACATTAATTAGTTTAATTAAATTTATTAGTTACTCATTTTTTCATTAATTATTTGTGCACATATATTAATTATTATTTTTTACTGATTGTATTTACACATTATTTAAATTAATTATTAATTATTATATATTATTTTACTTACATTACTACAGATCCTAATATTCCTAAAGTTTATGTCGATGTTGATACATATATTACACAACACGAATATGTTGATTCTTCTTCTAATATCCCTCTTCCAACAGTTGGATCATCATCTAGAAGCAAAAGTAGCAGTGTTTGGAAACATTTTGAAAAAAATATCTATAAATAATCCTGATGGTACAAGCACATTTAAAGCCAAATATAAATAGTGTGCACATTTACTTAGTATTGCATCTGCAGGGGGTACTAATCATCTAAAAAGGCATGCTAACAAACATTTACAAAGTTAGCAACTTGATATTCGAAGTCAAATGCAATTACGGGCTTCATCAACTAATAATTTGCAAGCATTTTCATATGATCTTATACGTACACAAAATTCTGTAGTTGATATATTATTAAAAAAGAACAACCTTTTATTACTAGTGAATGTCCCGATTTTACCGAAATGATTCACGAAAGTTTTACACCACAATATCAAAGTTTTTCAAGAAATACTACTAGAAACATGATTTTAAAGAAATTTGAGGATGTTAAAAGTAAATTATTTGACATCTTTAAAAATTTGACATCTTTAAAAATTTGAATGGAAAAGTTTGTTTAACATCTGATCTGTGGTCAAATAATAGTTTTGAATATCAATGTATCACTGCACATTTTATTGATAATGATTGAAAATTAAATAAAAGAATTATTTCATTTAAATTAGTTGAACTTCCATACACTAGTCATTCGCTTAGTGTAGATATAAGAAATGTATTATATGAATGGGCTTTACAAAATAAAAATATTTACGATTAGTTTAGATAATGCATCATATTATAATTCAACTATAGCCCATTTAAAATTAATTTTACAATTATTTGTTGATGGTGATTTATTTCATGTTCGTTGTTGTGCCCATATTTTAAATTTAATTGTTAAAGAAGTTATGCATGTATACAAGACTTTTGTACTTGTAATAAAAAAAAATACATTTGTTACTATTATGTCTTCTGGTAATCGAATTTCAAAATATAGAAAAATTTGTCAATGAGAAAATATGCCATTTAGAAAATTAATTTTAGATATAGATAGTAAGTGGAATTCAACATATAATATGTTAAAAATTGCTTGTAAAAAAAGAAGAGTAATAGATTTATTTTTTGCAACAACATCAATAGGAGGAGTATTGACTCCCACAGAACTTAATTAGCGCCAAGTAGCCTTGTAGAAAGATTTTTTAAAAGTTTTCGATACTTCAACAAAATTATTTTCGTATATATATATATATATATATATATTCCTACTTCACCATTTGTTTTACATATGCTAGTAGAAATAATTAAAGTTTTCATAAAATATATGAGTAATGAATATTATGTAACCATTATTACTTCAATGAAAGAAAAAATTGATAAATATTTTGATTATTTTGCCTCATCTATTAGTTTTAGCCATAATAATTGATCCTAGGTATAAAGAAGTTAGTTTACAAGAATTTTTAGAGCGTCTTTTCGCGGATCAAACACAGTTTGCCCCTATTATGCAAACATGCAACAAATTATTTGAAGAATACAGGGCAGCTACATCTGTAAATACACCTACACACACTACACTAGCAATCTCATCTTGAGGCAGGAGATTAAGTATTTTTTCAGCAATAAAAAGTAGAAGAATATCTTAACATACAAGTGTAAGTAGTTTTGAATTACAACGTTATTTGGAAAGCCCGTCAGTGGATGATTCCGATGATTTTGACATTTTGAAATAGTGGAAACAAAATGAAACTATGTGGCATGTGGTTTCACAGATGGCCTGTGATATACTAATTGTTCTTATTTCTACAGTTGCTTCGGAAACAACTTTTAGTACATGTGGACGGGTGCTGAGCGATTACCGAAGCAGGCTTTCACCCCAAATGGTTGAGGCACTGATGATATCCAGAGATCATATGCATGCCCTTACAAGAAAGACAAAATTATAATGAAAAAGAGCGAATTCAAAATGATTTGGATGACATGTCCTCAGGAAACGCTACTGAAATGTCTGTCTCCTCTAATGATTGATCAACAATTTGTTTTTTACTATTTCATTTAATTTCATTTTTTTTTTGTATTAGATTATTGAGGTGGGGTATAATGCCAATGATTGGTAGGCTAGTACGTGGTGAACTAGTTGTGATGTACTGGACGCATAGTGATGCAATTGTTCTATCATCATCAATAATTTACACCTATTTTATTTAATAAAATCAATTTTTATAATATTTTATTTCATTTTGAAAGAAAAAATTATTCATTCAATAAATTTTATATAAATAATTTAATGTTGCAATATTGAAAGTTTCATTTTCATATATATAAAATTATTCATTTCGAAAGAAATAAGTTACATGATTGCATACTTTTTAGTTATAAATTCATAATTAAAAAAAAAATAAGTCATACATAATTAAATTTAAATATCACCATGAAACATAACAAACAAAACATCTCATTAATCTTAACTAAAATACTTTAGTAATTTTTTTAATTTTTTATTCCTAATATTAAAATAATAATAATAAAAGGCCCGACTAGGTCCAACCCTATAATGAGTGGGCTTGTGCTTGGGCCTGGGCCCCACTTTTGGCCCATGGGTCGGCCCGACCCGCTAAAAAGGAAGGAACCTGGGTGGCCCGCTTGGGCCAGGCCAGGCCAGGCCATTATTACATCCTTATCCCAAACAATTATATTTTTTTCCCCTACTTTTTAGCCAAAAAATTCAAAACATGCATTTATATAGTTTATCCAAAACAACCCTTTAATTTATATTGTTATTTATTTCAGTATGAAAGAAGCAATAAGAGAGAGAAAGAGAGAAAGCATACCAACTGTGACAATGGTTAAACCAGCAGAAAAAGTATTCTTCTTCTTCTTCTTCTTCCTCTTGGGAGGTTTTGAAAAGTATGAGGCTCTTCTTCTTTTTAGTGGGTTTTGTAACGGTTTTTTGGAAGGGAGGTTTTTTTTTGGAGTATAGGGGTGTAGGGGTGTGCATTCAATTGGTGGAATGTTTGAGTATAATTTTGGTATTATTTAGGAGGGGAACAT
The DNA here is from genome assembly GCF_055761805.1 of Camellia sinensis. NCBI lineage: Eukaryota > Viridiplantae > Streptophyta > Magnoliopsida > Ericales > Theaceae > Camellia > Camellia sinensis. Next base: position 187,574,312 of record NC_138962.1, read on the forward strand.
TTTTTTTAAGGGTTTCAAAATTTATAAGTGGGGGTCCAAAATAATTCACAAGTTGCTTGTCACGACCCAAACCCGCCCTTATAGGTTTAGTGTCGTAACTAGCCAGTAATCCTTGGATTACCAAAAGCCTCAGAATAGATTAACACATAATAAGGAGCTGTAGAAGTAGATATATAAAACATACATAGTCCAATGAGTTGTGCAAACATACATGGGAGAAGAATTTAAAACTTTATATACACACATGTGACGTCATAATTACATTAGTCTTGCGTCACCTACGAGCACAGATAAAACCAAAATGGGACTTAACCCAGTACACAGATAAACAAAAACTTGTTCAGAATTCAGTAAAAGAAAACAAGGTCTTAAACTTGGTTCACAAAACTCAACCACATGACTTTTTTCATAACCTCCTCGGGGGCACAAAGGTTGGCCAACAAAATAGAATTCCAGGCAATCGTCATCGAGCCTGGTCGCGCGCCTGGTCACCCACATACATAAATAATACAATGAACTGGAGCCCAGTGAATAATAACGGAGTAAAGGAGTTTAAATGAATGATGTCCCATATCAAGTTCGGAAAACAGATTCATATTTATTTCAAAAACAGAGGCAGATCCATATTCACATTCTTATTCAAGTCAAATACAGAAAGCAGAGTTTATGTTTCATCATATGTGGTACATCCATTTGTGTTAACAGAACAGATATAGAACAGACGGTGGTTATGAGTAACCAGTTCCATAAAGGAACCTTCGGATTCGTGTAATAGATGACAAATATGATGAGCTCTATGATGGAGACTCCAGTACGGGTAACAGATAACAAACATACTAAGTTCCATAATGGAACCTCTGATACCGGGTAATAGCTAACAGATATCACATGATGCTAAGGATACCATAAGTACATGTAAGAAATTGGACAATCATTATACAGAACATAACATTTCATAAAACAGATCTTATTTCATCATATAGAAAATAAATAAATTGAACATAGCTTTACTAAGTTATTACTCACAGATGGCTCCAGAGACAGAAAGACAGAGCAGACAGATCGAATAGCTTATGGCGTGTGACCTATACAAACAGATAACGGATACTCACTGAAACATATGCTCGGAAAATACATAATTCATTATGTTTTGTTCTTAGTGTGTTTCTAAGTCTTATCCTCATTATTATGTCTTAATTAAGGATTAGGAATGCCTAAGATGCAATGAGGATGCCACAATGTGCTATGGAACACTTAGTCCAATTTTCAAAAGCAAGGTAGTCTGCTCGAGCGCAACTTCGGTCGCTCGAGCGAGCTACAAAGTCTGCAAAAGTATTGGTTGCATGCTTTTAACGCTCAACGGACGCTCGACGATCGCTCGACCCAAAGACAAGGTCTTCGCTTGAGCGCAACTTCAGTCACTTGAGCGGTCTGTAAAACTTTCAATTCGTAGAATAGAACAAAAACACATATAGATATTTCTACGACAACAAATATAAACACAAATTGCATATAATACATGCAATTAATTCAGAATTTCTTCTTAATTATTGATTAGGTACTATTAATCATGGATTAGTGGCTAAGCACAAGACGGGGTTGTTACAGTGCTAATGGCACCACTCTTAAATTACTTGGCACCTGGCACCACTCTAAAATGTATAGTTAACAAACGGGCCCTTAATCTTCATCTGTTTATTATGTGTATTCTAATTTGTATACTTACATATTGATATGCTGATTTGTATGTCATTTTGGATAATTGATTAATTTCTACAATCTTGTTCTAAAATAAATTGGGGATGTGAAAAACATAGTTTGAGGCTTTAGGAATTGAAGGGATAAATTGATAAACCAACTGTTTCATCTTGAATCAAGATAAGTAACAACAGTTGACTAATTCCAGAAGTTGTACTCATCGAGTAAGATAACAAACTAGTTAAAGGGAAAAATGATGATTGGTTAAGACAAATTCTTAACTAATCCCTTAAGTATACTCATCAATTAAGATAACAAACTAGTTAAAGGGGTAATTAATGGTGATTAAGACAATAGAAAATTGAATTAAGTAAAAGATGATAAAACTAGTAAGAAAAGAGAGCAAAATTTGAGTTCCTATTCAACCTCCCCCTCTTCTCTAGGACTAACTTTCACTTGACTGCTGCCCAGGTTCCTTTGCTATGGTCATAGCGAATTGAGTAAACATCCTAATGTTCTCATTGGTTTATAGAAGGCTATTGTGCTTTACAGTTTGCAAAGCATTGGAAATTAGTTTGTCGTGCTTTTGGTAGCATATGAATGACGTATAACTGTAATTGGTTTTCAATTTATTCTAATTTCTACTATACCGTCGATAATTGTTTTGTTTGGTGTCTTTGTAATTTGTGAACATCTATGTTCAACTGTTTTATTAAGTGCTATTATTTGAGCTAGCTTCAATGATGTGGCTGATGTCCGACCACTTCCCAAAAAATTATCCCACATTTCAATTTTTATTTTATTTTATTGTACTCTTATATATATACATGTATTGTAGAGTAATGTTGTAGATTTTACTAAAGAACGCTTGAATACCACTGTGCATTAGAGAAAACAACAAAATAATGTTGGCAGCAAACTAGAGGAACTATAGAGATGCCTTGTAATTTCATAAAAAGAAGTACTAGATGAAAAAGAGAACTAAAAAACTCCATATTGACAACACTATTTTGACCTCATATTTTAGAATTTAGTTTTTTCTTAAGCCATTAATATCATATGGATTTCTCTTGGTTTGTTGAACCTCAAATTTTAAATGCAATTCTATTTATTAGTGTGTGAGTGAATTTCTGACCACACTGCCAACTCAGTATACAGCTGGAAAGTACTGGCGGAATAGATGGCGCCCCGGATGACCTGCAACAGAAAGAAGAGACTCTAGCGGTGGTTTGTCCACTCGGGGGCACTCCGATGATTAAATCAGTAATCAAGTATCTCTCACAGATAATCAATAATGCTAAACTCACTGTTCTGAATATAAATTGCGTACCTTTGACCCATCGGGGGTGCCTTTCTTTTATAGTTAACTCAATCCTTGTCCCAACAGAAGCCTAGCTTTAATGGACTTTAGCTCAATGCTTATCCAGGACTCTTCAATAGATTGAGATAAACTCCTTAAAAGCTTTATCTTTATCCAGGCTGAGTCCCCTCATCAGCCTAAGACTCTTGTGCCTTATCCACTTATCTCGGATTCTGATATCTTCGAAGATAACCTCGGCCCTGCTGAGATCACCTCGGCGTCATGACCAGGACACGTGGAACCTCGGCTGACACATCGGCGTCACCTTGGCCACGTGTTGGTACTCGAAAAATATATCCCCATAACTGCCCTCTAGGTTCTATTACCTTGGCATTCTGAGGTGATGGAACCTATATCGGTACTTCCTACTCGTACGTCGGTTTAAAGTATCTCAGCCGAGATCACCATTTAAGGCCGACATGTCTCTTTGAAGAACAAGGATCCCAAGAGCTCTTCTCAAGCGTATGAGCTGTCATACACAGTAACTCAACCATTTTAGCCGCGCGTCTTCCCCTTATTGGATCGTACTCCGAACGCGTTTGCAAGTCGTCTCGCGCCTGCATGCGCTGTCTAACGCATTCGTTGTTCCAGGCGCATTAATTGCCCTTTTTGCTGCCGTTTCAAGTTTTGACAAAACTTGTTTCTTTCCCCCGTCTTTTCACTTTACATCACTTTAGAAGCTTTCTTTTTCTCTAGCTTTTTCAAATCCTCCATTGTTCAAGCTTCCACAGCTCTGCGACTTGCTCCGTTTACCCCTTTCGGCATGATTTTCACCGATCTTCCACCTTTGCAACCGTCGTCAAACTTCGGCAATCCCCATTTCGGCTTCTTTTTTTTCTGGTAAGCCTCTGTTCCTCCTAGTTTTATTTCTTGTTGCTCTCTAAGAAATTTTTGCTTCATTATTAATCGCCATTGCTGTTTTACTCAAGCTTTTGATTTACGAGTCATATATCTGAGTGTGTTTATTTCACGACTTTGCTCTTTGCCCATGTCTTCAATACACGCACTGCTCACAACTTTTCTGCACTTTTGCCACTATTCTTGAACTTATACCCTTTGTACTTACAATGTTCTTGATAGTCCATCTTTGTTCTTGATTCTGAAGCGCATTCTTGTTTTTTTGTTTTCCAGATTCGTGCCTTCAATCTTCGTTTCCATAGATCTAGGTTTGGGATTTGTTTGTAGAACTTAAAACCATTGTTAGGGAAAATTGAAACGATTGCCCACAGATTCTGTGGATTTTTAAACTTTAGCCGAGGTCCATAAAACCCTTTAGAAACACACCCTTCTGAAATCCAACCCCTTCAGTTAAGCCGATATCATGGGTATGTGGAAGCATAGGGTAGACACCCCATCCAAGTTAGAGCACTTTAGGCGAGAGTTTGACATCCTGGCCGACGTCCATCTGAGGTTGGCTGGGGATGATGACTCCATCATGCCTACAACTGATTCTATGCCTTTCCCAGTGGTAGCTTTTATCAAGTGCGGACTTCGGCTCCCACTAAATACCCTTTTCCGTGAGATACTTCATTATTATAAGCTAAACCCGATGCAGCTTGCCATCAATTCCTACCGAATCATAAACGGTATAATTGTTTTAGCTAAGCAAGAAAATGCCAGGATTACTTTAGCCGACATCCAATATTGCTACACCATGTGCGGCCTCAAAAAAGATACGGGCTATATTTACTACCTTAAGCCGAGGTCCACAGAGTACAAAATCGTAGCCGACCTCCCAGACTCCAACAAGGGAGCTGGAGACGATTACTTCATTACCTCGGGGAACTGGGAGTTCACTCTAGATGAGGACCTCCATCTCTACCCTCTTCCTCGAACAGTTTTCGTAGAGGGCAATGGTAAGAGCCCTGTGTTAATACTTGTTTTTAAAGTCTTTCAATACTTTATTTGTTTCTGATGTCTGTTTTTCATGCAGCTCTTCGTCAGCCACCAAAGCACTTTCGCCAGTCTTTCTTTCCCAGCAAAGACTTGAGGAAACTTTTGGATCTGCTGGTCCACAAACGAAAAGCCCCTCTGGTACTCAGCTTCATTCCTACCTACAAGTCAGCTCTTCTCGATATCCCCAAGAAGAAAAAGAAAAGCCTCTCGCCCCCTTCTACCACAACTCCTGAAGCTGTCTTCACATCTCGACAAGATTAAGGATCGACTTCTAATCCAGCCGAGCAACCATCAACTTCGGCTCCATATTTAATCCCTCCATCTCAACGCCAACGTCGGCGACGAACTATTTTTTCCGCTGAGACGGGCCATCAAAAGGCAGTTGCTAAGGAACTCTTGGCCAACATCCCGGCTACTGTCGATGCTGAAATAGTACCAATTCAGCCTCCAAAGCCTAAACAAAAAAGGCTAAAGAAAGCTCAGCCAAAGGCAACGGTGACTCAGGTTGACACTGAGGACACCTTGCCAATCTCTAAATTGGCTGAGAGCGATAAGTCCCAATCTGCTGTTGAGAAAAGGCGTGCTGAGGCCCAACCATCCAAGTTTACCCGATCAAAGAGGCCGAGGTCATCCGCTGCAACCACCTCGGGGTCTCGAAAGCACGATTCCCCCTGGGCCCCCAAAATCACGTTGGAGGATAAGCCAGTTATGGCTAACGATAGAGCTGATGACATTAATGTCGGCGTTGCCCTTAGCACCACTCTGCTTCTTCCCGGCGATCTCGACCGAAACGCTGAGTTGAGCGAATATGAAAACTATGCTCTGATGCTCCAGCGCTCTGTTCAAGTAAGTGTTTTTATTTGGTAATTTTTTCTTTCTTGCTTTTTATTTCATACTTATAATATTTTCTAATAACTTCTGTTCACTTTCAGGCCATCCACCATGCTCATTCTTTCTCAGTGCAAGCCTTTGAGAATCGGCAGGTGTTGGCCAACAAGAAGAGGGAGGTCTCCAGTCTTCAGAAGTCTAATAAAAATTTGCAATCAAAGATGAAGACCTTGGAGGATCAAGCCAAGGCCGCTATCAAAGCTCAAAATGACGCCGAAGAAAAGGCGGAATCCGCTGAGGCTATTAGGAAGGTTCTTGAGGCCCAAAAAAGAGAGGCCGAGGAAAAGACGGCCCAGGCCCAAAAGGAGCTTCAAGATGCCTTGGTCACCAAAGATGCCGAGCTCAAGGCTGCCGATCAGAAGGGCTATAATGAGGGGGTGGCCGACGTCACGGCGGACTATGAAAAGCAAGTAAAGCAGGCATGCAACAAGGGTTTCGCTCTTGGTTGGATGACTTTGCTGAAAAAGCTTGAAGTCCCCGAGGACTCGCCCCTCAAGAACGCCGACGCCATTCCTCTTCCATTCCCTCCAACTCCAAGTCAATCCGACGACGAATCTGAGTCTGAGGAGGAGACTTTGGTAAGAGAATCAAAGGAGGCCACTGGGACCAAGTCCCCTTCTCTGAATGAGCAAGTCCTGGACTTGACTCAAGATGAGGAGGGTGAGGAAGTTCTCAAGGATGTCACTCTTGAGAAGGCGTCATCGGGCGTGCCACTTGCTGACAAGAGCCTCAATCTGACCCTTCAAGAAATTGACGCCGAGCTCGCGGCTGAGAAGTCTGCCAAGATGTCTACTCAGCAGTCCTCCAAGGTCCAAACCCAACCATCTGCTGTTGCTGAGGAGTCTTAATTTTGATGTTTTGTTTTTGTATTTTGTACTTTTGTTTTTCTTCTTTTTGGAACACCTGTAAGCTTTTCTAATGGCCAATGTGCCTTCTTTTGAATGTTAATACAACTTTCCTTCTCTGAATGCTTGTATCTTTGTCTTCTCTTTGCTGCTTTTGCATAATTCTATACTTAGAATATTTTGCATATCTTCACTGCATACCTTATTTGTGTGATTTTCTCGGGTTTAAATATCTCGGCTATACCACCGATTTACATCGACAAGTACATAAGCACTTAGTTTTAATACAACCTTGGCCTCAACTTGTAAATTTTTCACAAATTTCAACAAGTGTTAGGCATAGCCTTAGTTTAACTTTAACTTGTAAATTCTTCACAAATTTCAACAAGTGTTAAAACATAATCTCAGTTTAACTTCAACTTGTAAACTTTTCTCAAGTTTCAACAAGTGTTAAACATGATCTCGGTTTAACTTCAACTTGTAAACTTTTCTCAAGTTTCAACAAGTGTTAAACATGATCTCGGCTTAACTTCAACTTGTAAACTTTTCTCAAGTTTCAACAAGTGTTAAACATGATCTCGGTTTAACTTCAACTTGTAAACTTTTCTCAAGTTTCAACAAGTGTTAAACATGATCTCGGTTTAACTTCAACTTGTAAACTTTTCTCAAGTTTCAACAAGTGTTAAACATAATCTCGGTTTAACTTCAACTTGTAAACTTTTCTCAAGTTTCAAGAAGTGTTAAAACCATTTTTCATCTCTCTGCCCCCTAATGTGAACCTAAGTTCCACTTGGGTTCTCATTATGCATGCATCATCAACTATCTTATTAGTCATAAGCGTAAGAAATCAAGCTAAAACTTTATTGATTTATTTTGACAAATAATCAAAAAACACAGAAGTCTTAATGATAGAAAAATTTTAAATTGCAAGTATTCCAAAGTCGTGGCAACTCTTTGCCTTCATCATCTTCAAGCCGATAATCCCCATTACCCAGTACCAAGATGATTCTGTAGGGTCTTTCCCAATTTGGGCCAAGCTTGCCCTCCCTAGGATCCTTCTTGTTGCCGATGACTTTTCTTAAGACGAGGTCATCAATTTGAAACTCCCTTGGGTTGACCTTCTTGTTATAAGCTCTGGCAAGCTATTGCTGGTACGCTGCGAGCTGAATTACAGCTTTCTCCCTTTGTTCTTCTAGAAGATCCAGATCTCGAGCTAAGAGGACATCATTAGTCCCGTTTTTTACTCCCTAGGTCCTGATTCCTGGGATGCCGACCTCCAGCGGAATGACTGCTTCTGTGCCATAAGCCATGGCAAATGGGGATTTCCCTGTTGATCTTCTCGGCGTAGTCCGATATGCCCAGAGTACATTGGGCAACTCGTCCACCCACTTTCCTTTTGCTGCATGCAGCCTCTTCTTTATCCCATCCAAGATTACTTTGTTGGATGCTTCTACTTGTCCATTGCTTTGGGGAAAGCTTGGGCTTGAAAAGTAGTTCTTGATCTTGAACTTTGCACAGAAGCTCTTAATTAGCTTACTGTCAAATTGTGTTCCATTGTCTGCAACTATTGCTCTTGGAATCCCAAATCTGGTGATGATTTTTTTCAAATGAATTTCTTCACATCCACATCTCGAATTTTGGCAAGGGGTTCAACTTCTATCCATTTAGTGAAGTAATCTGTTGCTACCAACAAGTACTTCCTACTTGGGGCAGTTGCCCAATGAGATCCATGTCCCATTGAGCAAATGGCCAAGGACTGGATACAGGGTTCAGGTCTGTCGCTGGTTGGTGTATCAGAGGTGCAAACCTTTGGCACTTTTCACACTTTTTCACATAGGCTTCTGCATCTTTCCACATGTAAGGCCACCAATACCCTTGGGTAATGGCCCTATGGGCGAGTGATCTGCCCCCAGCGTGGCTTTCGCAAATTCCTTCATGTATTTCATATGAAAAATCTCCAACTTGTGAAGGATGTACGCACCTCAAAAGGGGTCCAGTGAAGGATCTTCTGTAGAGATGTCCTTCTGCTGTCAGACTGAATCTTACCGACTTCAATCTGATCTTGTGTGCCTCCTTGTGGTCATTTGGAAGCTTTCTTTCTTTCAGGAATGCTGCTATTGCATCCATCTAGCTTGGTCCCATGTCCATACACATTGCTTCACGCTCTGTGGCCAGTGGTTCGATGCTCAGGCCTGACAAATAGTCAACCATTATTGTCCTTGCTTTTCCAGGTTGTACTGCACTAGCTAGGTTGGCCAATGCATCGGCGTGATTGTTATCATCTTAGCTAACTTGAAGTAGTCGGCAGTTCAGAACAAGGCCGCCAACCTGATGACCTCCTTTGCGTAGGCCGACATTCTTTCATCTCGGGCTGAAAACTCGCTCGTTGTCTGGTTGACTATAAGTTGTGAGTCACAAAAGACTATTACCTCATCTGCTTGTACTACTGCTGCTAGTTTTAGTCCTGCAATGAGTTCTTCGTACTCTGCTTCATTGTTTGAGGCTTTGAACCACAAACGAATCAATTATTCTAGTACCTGCCCATCTGGAGATATCAATACTACTCCTGCTCCCGCTCCCTGTCGGTTTGAACTCCCATCAACGAATAGTCGAAAGGAGTCGCCGATGTAAATGCTGCAGGGTCTGAGTTTTTCCTCTTTCCTTTGTTCTTTCGCCTTTGGCTAGGCTCCTCCTTACTTGTTTGGACATCGTTCACCCTGGCTCAATGGAGCCCGATGTTTGATGGATTCTGGCGTGAACTCAGCCATGAAGTCAGCCAAAACCTGGCATTTGATTGCTGTTTTGGGTCTGTACTCCAGGTCATACTAGCCCAGGGCGACTGCCCATCTGGCTATTCTTCTTGTTAGGTCTCCTTATTGCAGCAAGGACTTCAAGGGGTGTTCAGTTAGCACCACAATTTTATGGGCCTAGAAGTAATGGTTCAGCTTCTTTGAAGCCATTACTAAAGCCAGTGCAAATTTCTCTAAAGGTAGATACCTCGTTTCTGCATTGGCCAGGGTTTTGCTTACATAGTAAACAGCCCTTTGCTCCCCTTTTTCTTTTCGGATTACCACTGCGCTTGTCGCGTGTTCTAAAACTGCTAAGTACAAAAACAACTCCTCTCTAGGTTCTGGATTTGAAAGAACTGGAGCTGTGGTTAGATATTTTTTCAGGTCGGCCAAGGCGGCTTCGCACTCCTCGGTCCATAAGAAGTCTGTGGCTTTCTTCACTAAGTTGAAGAAAGGTTTGCACTTGTCTGAGCTTCTGTCGATGAACCTATTTGGGGCTGCGGCCCTTCCAGTCAGCATCTGCACCTATTTTGCAGACGTCGGCCTCTTCAACTCTAGAATGGCCTTGATCTGATCTGGGCTGGCCTCAATGCCCCTTCTGATCACTAAGTATCCCAAAAACTTACCAGATCCAACTCCAAATGCACATTTTGAAGCATTGAGTCGGAGCCGATATGTTTTAAGGATGTCAAAGATAGCTTTTAGGCCGGCCGGCCGGATGACCTTCAGGTTCCTTGGTCTTCACGATCATGTCGTCGATGCAAACTTCCACCGTCTGGCCAATCAAGTGTCTGAACATCTTGGTTACCAATCTTTGGTAAGTTACTCCTGCGTTTTTCAAACCAAAAGGCTAGCAATACCGCCCTTTTGGGGTGACAAATGCAGTTTTCTCTTCATCTAGAGGGTACATGGCTATCTGATGGTACCCCCTGTAAGTATCCAGGAAGCTCATCCTTCAGTGCCCTGAAGTGGCGTCTACTAGTTGGTCAATCTTGGGTAGAGAAAAGCTGTCTTTGGGACAGGCCTTGTTCAGGCTGGTAAAGTCCACGCAGACCCTCCATTTACCATTCTTTTTCTTCACCACTACTGTGTTTGATAGCCATGTCGGGTAATTAACCTCTCGAACGGCCCTGGCCTCCAGTAGTCTGTATACTTCTTCTTCCACTACTTCAACGTGCATCATTGTCGGTCTTCGTGCTCTTTGGATTACAGGTTTGGCCGACCTGTCAACGTTCAATTTGTGGCAAGTGACCTCGGGGTCAATGCCAGGCATTTCGTAAGGCGTCCAGGCAAACACCTCAATGTTTGCTCTCAAGAAAGCCTCCAGCTCTCTTTCCTCTTCTTCGTCTAAGCCCGAGCCGAGAAGAAAGAAGCGTTCTTCATCCCCTTCCTGAATGGGGATTTTCTTTAGTGCTTCTTCACTCTTCTCGGCTGGCTCCTTGCCGATGTCTTCTAGGACTTCGACGTCTTCGTCTTCGATCTCTGCCTTCTTTGGTTCCTGAATGCTGCAGGTTGTTTTCATTACTGCCATGGAGCAGTTCTTTGCCTGTAGCTGATCCCATCTGACCTCCTCTATCCCATGCTCTGTTGGCAACCGCAATAGTTGATGTAGTGTTGAGGGAACAACCCCCATTGCATGCAACCATGGCCTTCCCAAAATAATATTGTAAGGGGAGGGCATGTCGATTACGGTGAACTCTGTCTTTACCTTCTTCGTGCCAGCCTGCACTTCTAAGCTTACTCCTCCTAGTGACCACGTCGATGTTCTATTCAACCCGACCATTGGGCCATTGGATTGATAGATATCATCTGGGTGAAGGCCGAGCTCCTTGTAACATCGGACATACATGATGTCACAAGAGCTGCCTTGATCGATTAAGATGCGCTTCACTTGGCATTCCCCAACTTGGAAGGATACTAGCAAGGCATCGTTGTGTGGATGCTACACCATCTCAAGCTCAGCTTCAGTAAAGGACACTACTGGTCCTTGGTACTCTTCTGCCAATGTGTCTTCTCCCTGACTTGGTAAACATGCTGTAGGTGCTTTACCTTCTGGGTCTCCCCCTGAATTTCATTTTCGTTGACCTTCAAATGAATTACATTAATTACCCGAGGTCCTCTTGCCTGAGGTTGCTGTGCCGGGGGCCATTGGAGCTGCTGGTGCCTGAGGCAGTCTTGCCTGTTCTTCCCTTGTCCTGGTCTTATCGACAAGGTCTCTCAGATGACTTGCCTCACCAAGTCTTCCAAGTGTGTTTTCAGGGCTCTACAGCTCTGAGTCATATGCCCATCTTCATTGTGGTAAGCACAATGCCTGCCAAGGTTTTTTCCTATAAATTCTCCTGATGCCCTTGTTGGTGTTCTGAAGTAGGGTTGATTCTGAATTTTATCCATGACTTTGTGAATTAGGATTCGGAACATAGTTGTCACTGCCTGTGTAGCCCTCAGTTCTGTCTCCTGCTTGCTGGATCCATTGTTACCTCGGACTCACTTCAGCGAGCCGTTTCCTTTCTCTTGCTTTGTTTCCTTAGTCCCCGATGTATCTTCCTCGGCTCTGGCGTATTTTTCAATTCTGGCCATGAGCTCTTCCATGCTTTTTGGCCATGTCTTTGCCAAAGACTTTCGTAGTGGGCAGTCGTCTTTTAGGCCGTTCTTGAAAGATATGACCGCTACCTCTTGATTACATTCGGGTATTCGGTTGAACACCTCATAGTATCTTTTTGCGTAGGCCCTAAGGCCCTCATCCTTACTGATCTTTAGAGCCATCAATGTGTCCACCCTTAATGGCCGTAGCTTGTTTGTCAAAAATCTAGCCACAAACATCTCGGCCAGGCCTTCCCAGGTCATCACACTTCCCTTTGGTAGTTTGTGAAATCAATCTGATGCAATCTCCCCGAAGGATGAGGGGAACACTTTGCAGAGCAACGGCTCGTTCCCACTATACAATGCCATTGAGTTCAAGTATAATCCAACGTGGAAGTTGGGGTCTGACTTACCACTGTATATTTGGAACCTCGGCATACTGAATCTTTTCGGCACCTCAAATCTGTCCAACTCCACTAAGAATGGTGTTCTTGGTTTAACAATGGATGTTACCTCGGCATGATCTTGCTTCCTCTTGAGGTAATCTCTCAAGTCCTCTTTGGTTCGGCCAGGAGCTCGGCTGTCTCCTAACTTCAGTCTTTTCGGAGCACTGCTCTCAGCTTTGTTGTGAGCCCTTTTCGACCTTTCTCCGTTAGGCGTGTCGAAGCACAACTCCTATATCTGAACATGCCGATGTTCTTTGGGGTCTGCTTCCTTAGTGCGATGTGTCCTTCGTGACTCTTCCCTCCTCAACTGTAAATTATGGAAAATGCCCTAATTACATTGGTTAATTAATTTGTAAAATTAATTGGGAGGAATGAGGAATTGAGTTGGGAATGTTGAGATTGGAAATATATGGGATTAAAGGGTGTAGTTGGATTTTTATGTCACTCACCTAGTTGGAAATGTTGATTTTATATCCATTTGTTGCATTTATTTTCTGTATAGAAATAACTGCTTTGGGCTATCGGTGGAGGATAGTCGTGATTATTGTAGACAATGCATGATGATTAGGCGAACGGAAACTAATCACTGGAATGAATCACTGAGTATGATGATTGAAAGGACACGTTAAATTTATGTGTTGTGTGATGATGTGCATTATTATTGTTTATATGCATTGTGTTGTGTTGGAGGAGATAGGGGATGTACTCCACGGTTTAGGGGAAGATAGGGGATGGACCTCTAAACCGGATGTGTTGGGAGGAGATAGAGCTCATATGCTTATCTATTAATGTGTTGGCAGAGCTCATATGCTTGTCATTGGAAGTGTGATAGTGCTCATATGCATATCTGTGGAAGTGATGATATAGCTTGTATGCTTATCTGCTGTTGTGTGATATAGCTAGTATGCTTATCTATTATGAAATGGGAAGTGTTTGATATGAGTTATTGTCTCATATGAGTTGATGGCCAGGTTCTGAGCCATGGTGGTAAACTGAGAATTGAAAGGAACTGGAAAATGAATTGTAACATGGACTTGTATGTCATGAAACTGTAAAGTGTGATAAGAGAAAGTATTACTGTTGGCCATCTATCAACTGCTAATCTTTTAGTCATTGTCCATATTTGGTTTAGTGTATTTCTGCTGGGCTGTGGCTCACCCTATATGGGAACATCATTTTCAGGTACAGGTAGCATGCCACCTCCAAGGACATAGCTTGGGAGGCTAGAGGCGGACACACTTTCGTTGTCTTACTTCCTTTTTGTTGTATTACATGTAAATTCAAGCCAAGGGCTTAATGTGTAAATGAGTTAGTACTTTTTTTGTAACCAAGTGTTAACTTGGAAAGCTGTAAGCCCATAGGGCATTTGCTTTTGTCGTTAACATGTAATACCTTTTGTAATAGAACTACTCTGATGAATAGAAGAATGTTTATCTTTATTACCAATGCATGTCTATATTGATGGGTTTAGTGTTGTTATTTTGAGGGCGTTACAACCTCGGCCCTGTCGAGATCACCTCGACGTCATGACCAGGACACGTGGCACCTCGGCTGACACGTCGGTGTCACCTTGACCACATGTTGGTACTCAGAAAATATATCCCCACAACTAGTAAATCTCATCTGCATTACATAATTATGTCACCGTGAGATTCTTATAATTTGGTGTAACTTTATCTTTGGCTCCACTCTTACCATGAAGAGAGATTATTGGAATTACAGGTCGTTTTGCCTTTATCTGCAGGTGACTCTTGATGTCCATTTTCAGAAAGATTTGGGATTGGATAGCTTATATACTGTGGAGATTGTAATGGCTCTAAAAGAAGAGTTCAAGCTAGAGATTCCAAATAAAGAAGCTGATAAGATTGACTCTTGTTTTTTTGATCCAATCACATAATCACATCCCTCGTCAATCACAATTTATCATATCATCTCATATTTTTTAATCACTTACATAAATTCATGAATTCTAGCCTTCCACCAATCACAATACTGTTAAAATGTCAAGTAACGGTGGCCAAGAACCACCAATAACTTGTCTTTGGGGTACTACATATAAACTGCACTAACTAACCCACTTTATCTGGAGTTGGTTGGGGTCTTTATTCATTTCTTGATCTTGTGTGTAAAACCTCTCTGAAAACCCTTCCTCTCTCTTCTATCTTCTCTCTCTATTCCCATTCTTGAAAAGAAGCAACAATGGTGAATCAAGAAAGAAATATAGAGGCCACCGATGATGCAATGTCATCATCTTTGGACAACAATCTCTCTCTCCCCATGGACATCATCTTCGACATTCTCAATCGTCTCCGTGTCAAATCTCTCCTTCGATTTAGGTGCGTATGCAAAACCTTCCGCCAACTCATCTCTAACCCTACCTTCATCTCCTCTCACCTCCTCCACCATCGCACCCCCACCACCACCGCCATCGCAACCATTTTCACCTTCAAACACCGCACCGCCACCTCCCTCTCTCTGTTACAATCACCCTCATCGTCTCAAAACCCTATCAATCTGGTCCACCCCTATTCCAACCACACTCGCAATCTACACCTAATCGGCTCCATCAATGGCCTCCTCTGTCTCTGTATCTCGAACCATCCACTCCATTACAATGCACGAAGAATGGTGAGATTATAGTATCAATGCATGAGAAAGGATATTTTTGTACAACCCTCGAAATGGAGAAACCAAAGATATTCCAATCCATGGAGTTCAGTTCAAACCTTTTCACTATGTAGAGAGTTTGGTTTCTATCAAAGGATTCAGACAACAAGAACTGAACAATCGGCACAGACGTTCTACAAAGGTAAATTCATCACTCAATCAGATAAATAACTTGAGCATTTGTTTATGCTACTTACTGCAATGCATTTGATTTATAGAAGGCTATTGTCCTTCACAGTTTACATAGCATTGGAAATTAGTTTTTTTGGGCTCTTGGAAGCATATGAATGACAGATATAATTGTAATTGGTTTTCAATTTAGCCTAATTTTGACTCTACCATTGATTGTGGTTTTGTTTGGTCTCTTTTTAATTTGTGAACATCTGTGTTCAACTGTTATAGTATTATTTGAGCCTGTTTCAGCGATGTGAGTCACGCGACTGTTGTCCAACATTCCCCCAAAAATTATCCTACATTATAGTTTTGAATTTATTTTATTTATTTTTTTTAAATCTTATTTTTGTATAGTAGTGTTGTAGATTTTACTAAAGGTAACCACTGTGAATTAGAGAAAACAACAGAGAGGTGTTGGCAGTGAACAATCTTTATAATTTCATAAAAAGAAGTCCTAGATAAAACTAGAAGGCTCCATATTAACAAAATTATTTTAGACCTCAGATTTTTGGAATTCAATTTTTCCTTGACTTGATTGAACGTCAAATTTATAACGCAATTCTTTTCATCAGCAAATTTCTTTACCAGCGCTACATAATTATGTCTAGCATGGGATTCTCATATATCTCTGGCTACACTTGTAGCACGGGGAGTTATTGTTGGATTTGGAATTACAATTCATTCTGCCTTTATCTGCAGGTGACTCCTGATGTTCATTTTCATGAAGATTTGGGATTGGATAGCTTAGACAATATGCAGATTGTAATGGCTCTAGAAGAGGAGTTCAAGCTAGAAATTCCAAATAAAGAAGCTGATAAGATTGACTCATGTTTTCTTGCAATTGAGTAAATCTATAACCATCCATTGGATAGTTAATATTAGCGAATTCCTCTGATTTGAGCTTCAATCCTATTTCATTTGCTTGTACTATCCTTAAAAAACAAGTGTTCTAGTCCTTTCTTTCTTTTGATTTTGGATGTTAGTACAAATTTTATTCCTGTTAAGGGATGGAATGGAAATAATTGGAGTTCTGTTTGTGTAGTTTGTAGGTTGCTTTGCAATGTTTGCTATGCTTTTGCTTAACAAGATCTAATGTTTCGTTCCTCTCAAATTTTGAATGAACTGGCACAATTCTCGATCTGTTTACTTTCATTTTTTGAGATGTTATTTCTGTTAACATGGTTTTTTTTTTTAATTCTTTTTATTTTTGTTGCATTTGATTTATTTTTGGGTAATTGTTGTGGGATCTAGTCCTGTTAGACCTTTTGCCCTAGGTGTGGGGTGACATCAGTGTGTGGTTAGGTCTCTTGATGAGAAGAGAAAAGTGGAAAAAAAAGTTAGAGGAGCAAATGTGTTGGACAAACGGATTCTTAAAAATTGCCACTACATTCTCTTTGTTTTTGGCCCACAATTACTATTTGTTCAAATATTTAAAATTGCTATAGCATAGAATTCATCTATTATATTCTTGTGCCAAACTTCCAGGATTTGCATATTTTATATCCATGTATAATGATAGTTTGCTACATTTTGTTACATCTCTAGATGATTATTCTGCGTGAAGATAGGATAGGATGTTGCCCTTTGATGCTATTTCATTCTTCTTGTACTCTATGCTATTTGAAATTAAATGTTTCTCTCGCTTAATCAAACAGTGGATATCGATTCCATTTCTCATGTCTCTCTTTGATTTTGGAGCGTTTGTTGTAGCTATTAAATTCAGTGAATAGATTCATAGTACTTCAATTCATCTTGTGCATTTTATGATTGGCATCGGTGGCTAGGGAGGGTTTGGTGCCGAAGCTGGAGTTGGAGGTGAGCTGTAGGTGGGGGCGGTGGTTGGAATTATGTACTTACAAATTAGGGTTAGAATTTTGTCCAAAAGAATAATTTAATTATGGGATAAATTTGTAATAAATTAAAAAAAAAATTGAAAGATGGTAGGTGTAAATAGAATTACCCATGACAATCATAAAAAAAAAAAAAATAAATTGGATTTTTTTGTTTGTATGGGTTTTACATAGTCTCCACATAAATAAATGATTCAAATTTATTTGTGACATGACTACGTACTTGGTGTAAAATTTCGAAGGCTCTCCATTACTTGGTGTTGGTGGCATCAATTGGAAAATGTTTGAGATTCACAAGAAGTTCTTATAATTTGACCTACACTGAAGAAGTATGATAGGTGTCAATTTTTTATTAGTTACACATTCATTTATATAGAGCCTACCTTCTTTGTTACATCATTGTGGGTGAAATTATAGGTAAATTTGTGATCTTAAAATGCGAGTATCTAACATTACTCCATCAAAATTGGGTAAATTACATTGGTTACTTTTGAATTTAAAAAAATATATATATATATAACAAACTTTACAAATTACATCAACTTTTAATATTAAAACGGGTGAGACTCATGCAAATGACATATACATATAAAAATAAGTAAAGGCGAGGTATATTTTTTTAAGTAAAAAAATATGGCAATATTATAATAATGATATACTGATGAAAATGATACAAGTTTTCGATGGTTTAAAATCTTATAAACTTTCAAGTGTAATTATATTAAACTTATAGAAGTCAACGCATTTTTTTTTTCCAAATCTCAAAAGAAAGTTTAAATTACCTCATGGGGTGTTTGGCATATATTTAGAAAAGTTTTTTTTTTTGAAAAAAAAAAAATTTGTCTGTAAGTATCTTTTTTTTCAAAGTTATGTCGATGTTTTTTTGCATTTTAGGACTTGTTTAGATGAATCTAAAATATTCAAAAAAATTCAATAAACTCTAAAATAAACTAAAAAAGTCAATTATTTTTTTACTCTTTTTTTAAATATCCTTTATGGACTTTTTTCCAATTTTTGTTTAGTACTTTTTTAATCCATCTAATTGGATAAAATCCAAAAATTTAAATCGATTTTTTTTTAAAATTCACTAAAAAAAAAAATAAATAAATAATCAATCCCAAACACCCTTCATTGAATGTCTCTGCTAGTGGTGCATTTCTTTCCACACTAGTCTTTTTTCCTTTTTTCTCAGGAGGATACTGGTTGGTGTTGAAAAACCCATCAATCCAATATTTGATTAATATGTAATCAATCCAACACTATTTGAATTGGAAAAAAAAATTATAATCCTTATCCATGCAATAAGAGTATTTCTAATATAAATGTTAAAATTTTGTATATTTGTGTTATATAACAAAAAATTATAAAAGTGAAGTGCAATTTTGTATGTTAAGATTTTTTAATTTAGGGGTTGTTTGGGATGATCTAAATAAGTATACTTTTTGACTTTTTATGAAATATGGGTTCGGTTTGGATTGGGTTTGAAGTGATGTGTAAGAGAGGTGATGTGACTTAAATAAGATGATGTGACTTAAATAGGATAGTAATTTTTTGTCTTTTTCAAGACATGCCAAACTTGGCCTTAGTGAGTAAGTGGCCTTATAATAGAGATGTTAAGGTATGTGTTAAATAAAAATAGGAGAAATTATAAAAATTAAAAAAAAATTCTAAGATTTGATCCTTATAATAAAATAAACCTTGAAATTTTAATTTTATCACTTTAAAGTCTGAACTTTTTATTTATTTTCAATTTAAACTATTTATTTATTTTTTTGAAATAAAATTAATAAAAAAAATATTTTAATTATTAAATTCAATAAAAACAAATATTTTAGATATTATATAAATCCTAAGTTTTCAAAGAAAATAAAATAACATAGGAGTGTTTCGGAAAAATGATTAAAAGTTAACTTTTTAACTTTTTTATTATTTCATGTGAAAAGTAATAAGTAACCCAAAATGAATTAGAAAGCAACTTTTAACTTTTTTTTAGTGTGTTACCAAAACACCCCATAATATGAGTACAATGTCCCACCACATGCACCTACCGCCGCCTGGCCCCCTCTCTCTTCCCCCCATGCATCTTCTTTCCCAATCTAATTTTTTTAATGTACGTTGGAGAGATTATATTTAAATATTTTGTTATATGTAAAATAACTTTATATACTAAAAATTAATTTAATACAATTTAAATACTGAAAATTAAACACAAAATTTATATTTAGGAACAAAAAATATAATTAATTGATTATTTTATTTATTTTAATATTTTGCATCCAAGTCTTTGTTTCGTATAACATTTGCATTTTGCTTGATATGCATAAGTGGGATGGGAAATGCTATACCATATGCACCCTTCTACAAAGTGTATAATTTTATTATAAAATTTCCTAATATCAATTACAAAACAAGTAATCTCGTCATAAATTGACGTTAAAAAAAATCATAATCAGGTCACACATTTTTGCAATAGTAATTACAAAATTTTATTGTGTCAATTTATGAAGAGATTATACATTTTATGATTGATATTATAAAATTTTATAATAAAATTATATATTTTTTTTAGTAGAATGCACATAATATATGTACTGCTAAGACCATCTTCAATGGCGTATCAAAACTGTTATCAAATTTAAATTTGATAAAAAGTAGTTTCTTTTTCTACTTCAATAGTTTCATCAAATACGTATCAAATTGAGAATATCAAAAATGTTTCACCAAATTAAGGACATCTGGGACCTTTAGCATTTTATCGTTGAGAGCTGTTATATTTTTATCACCGAATGTCCCTCCAGATGTCTTCCGGATGACCACTTCAAGGTAAAACTTTGTAAAAAAATTTACGTTGGCTAGTCAACCGGTCAGACATCTACTCAGTCAACCCTTGGATGACCACCTCAAAGCAAAAAATTTGTGTAAAATTTACACTAGTCGATCAACCGGCTAGACATCTGCCCAATCATTCTCCCGATTGGTCGGTGTTCTGATGAAATCTTAAAAACTTCCGTTAAATCACTTGACATTAAATAAACTTTTCTATTTAAATTTAATAAAAAATTTGATACACCGCTCTAAAACGATGCACACTAAAGGTGTATTTGATTAGATGGACTGGATAAGGGGGATTAGAATCCATCCTAGGATCCCCAAACTATTTGTTTGGATTGGATAGGTATCCCGTGTTTGTTTTCTTATGGGATTAGATATCTAGAAATGACTATTTTTAGTAAATACAATATTTGGTTGGACGTACTGGATAGGATAAATGAGCAAAAGACTACTATACCCTTTACATTAACATTTTAATTATTTTTAAATAGATTAAATAAAAATTTATTTTATTTCATTTTTACACAATTAAATAAATTTATTTTTTAAAATTTAAATCAATAAAATATCAACAAAAATATATGTTATTTTTTTAATTAAAATTTTAAATAAATTTATTTTAAAAAATAATAATAATGAAATAATGAAATTAAATAAAACATCTATTAAAATTTAAATAATGAAATTAAATAAAATATAAACAAAATTTTAAAATAAAACATCAATAAAATACCTATAAAAAATTATTTTAAAAAATTAAATAAATAAAACATCAATAAAAAGTTAAATAAAATTATTTTATTTTAAAATTGAGACATTTAAATTTTATTGAATTTTACTAAATATAATACATAATTAAATAGTAGAGAGTTAAATTGTTCATTTCACCACTTAATTCCAACAGTAAATAATCTTATGAAAACTGTCCCCCCCTCCCCCCCCCCCACCAATTGTATAATCCCATATATGGGGATAAGGAGTCCGGCCGGACTCCATGTCCAGTAGACTAAAAAAAAACAAACATCAGATAAAAATCTTTTTCCAAATTACAATCCGAACAATAAATAATCCCTCCACATCCCCAAAACAAACCCACCCAAGAGTTCCCGTGTGAAGCCGTTTGAAAGGTGGGGGACATGCTTTGAATCGATCATAGTAAATTGTGTGTTTACAAGAAAATGACATAAAACTAATTTTACAGCCTATTTTAGGAAAAATGTTTGGATCTCCAAAGCTAGCCCATCACATTACGTCTTTTTTTTTTAATTTTTTAAATTCTATTTGAATTACAAATTTATATACTAATTTAAAATAAAATTATCAAAAAATGTAAACTATTTTTTTTTCATTTGTTTTTTCCTTTTGCTAGGTGTGTTGCCGGGCGTGGGGAAGGGTTCCGACCACCAGATTTACCACCTTCATACCTCCATGGATACCTCCAGTGTTGGTGTCGCCTCTCCCTCCTTCCGATTTTCGAATTTGATGTTTGGCTTGCACCCAAACTTTCACCTTCGTGCCCAAAACATTAAGATCTAATTTCAGCTCTTCTCACAATCTGAAGACCGATATTGTTTAACGCGTTTGTTTCACACTGGGCAACCACCTTAACCTCAATGTTTCATCTTGACCAGTGAAGGTGGGGTCTTAATATTTCAAGTTGAAGGTTATGGTGTAATGGAGTTTTGGTGCGTTTGGCGACTGATTGCTTTTGATTTTTTTTTTATTGTTTTTTTATTAATCCCCCCTATGTAGAGGTTGTGACCCTCTTTTGTGAGAATATTTTCTCATCATCTATAGAGGTTAGAATTCTTCCTCCAATGGAAGTTTGTTATCTCTGTATGAGATCTTTTGCTAGCATTGTATGACATTAATATGATTTTTTTATCAATTTTGTAATGAAAATTTTCTTTCCGATCTTTAAAAAAAAAAAAAAAAAAAAAACTACAGTGTAAGTCAATCATCAATATTGATAATTTCATATTCTTAGATAAAATAGTAACATAAATATACATTAAAGAAGGAATCACATTTAATGTGTACTTATTCGGTTTGAATTTGAGTTTTTAAATATTATTTTTTATTTTTTATTTTTTATTTTTCATATTTGTGTCTTTAATGAATTTTTTAAATATTTTAATCAAAAAAATTTAATTATTTTTTTAAATATACTTAAAAAGTAAAATATTTATAAAAATTTTATTGAACTTGATTATAAATTCCTTATTATATGAAGATCTAGACAGAAAAGACTTAGAATTGAACAAAGGGATGGCATTTGTGCGCGAATTCTTTTGATTTTAAACTAAATTCTTTTAGTGATATAATTTCATACTTTATTATAATTCAAATAATTTTAACCTATATATCACTATATTTTAGGACAAATTATCAGTAAATCCCAAATTAGGGAATGATGATCCATTTAGTCCTGTATTTTTTCTTATGAACCATTTGGTCCTATTTAATTAGTAAGGAATATTTTCCTTTGATTTGGCATGGGCGGAGTTTGCACATTTACTCTTGTTATAATTTTGGTGGATTCTTTTTTGCTTATTTGTATATAATGATTGAGATGGTAACGTTTCACATTTCCATTTTTGTGTGATTGATTTTTATAGAATGATATACGGTGGAAGGGTTTCAATTGCTGATATTATTTTCTTCATTAACATCGATACGATTAACATTACATTTTTACTACCACAAATGTTATTAACATTCCATATCACCAACATCCATACACTCAAAAAATAAGGGAATGGATGATACATTACAACACAACAAATCAAAAAAAAAATGATACTGACACTATACTTCATTAACATCGATACGGTTAACATTAAATTTTTTATTACCACAAATGTTATTAACACTCCATATCACCACCAACATCCATACATTCAAAGAACAACATTTCATGCAGTTGCTTAATATGCCTTTCTCCCAATTCCAATTCCATCATAGTTTTTATCACTCCTGCGACATTAGACCGGTACATCAACCTCAATGGGTCAATCACACATTATCGCACACTTCCTTCAATAGCTTTCTTCTTCTTGAACGACAACTGTGACTGTCTCTTTGCTACCAATCTTGTAGGCGTCTGCACTGATATGTTCGACCCGAGTTTCCTACCACAATTACTACGTTTCCCGGAATGTCGTCCAACACTACCTGCCAGATTAGTCACAGATATACATCAGTCCATAAACTGACATAATTTGCAACAACAATAGGCATACCATCACACAAATGTCAATACATATCTAATACCTACGGCCTGTCTGACGTACAATTCTTAAATCACCACATTATATCAACAAGAAAACAAATAACCTTCACATTCTTACAAATTTCTTGCTCACATTACAACACAACCAGCCTACATAAAATGTTGTTCTACACACCAAAAAAAAAAAAAAAAAATAGGAACATTTGCGTATGTAGGGGCCAAATAATCAAATTAACCCACTAGAAATGGCATTAGCCATGTAACCTCGTAACATTTCGTTCATGTTTCATTCTGTTAAATGATAATAACATTACAACAACAAACAATGCATAATGGGTTATCACAACCTACCATACAAAATTAATTCTAACTAGGAGTACACAATAATTTCACATGATCACGTGAAAAAATAACACACTCACATTCGCGACGCCTACTAACGTCTTGTCCCAATTGCATTTTACCACTTACTTGCCCAGGACATCATAACACGTAGACGATGTACGACACCATACTGCCACTAACAGAGCACCCTATCCCATGGGACCAAAACATACATTATGCTACTAACACTATACGCAAACACCGCCAATGTAAACCGCAAAATATGTACTAAACTAATCTCCACGATTACATTACGACAATTCCATTCACACTTACCAAATTGCACGAACCAACACTTGCATATTACACCACTGAAATTACATAAACCAAATTACAAGAACCAACACTTATAAAAGCCCGACTAGGCCACTGTAATTGACATATGCTGTCACAATCTTCAACTTACATTAACATCGACCACAGGGCACACTAATCAACAACTAATTACCAACCACAATATACTTCTCATTATCAATACCCCACCAATTACTTACCCTCAAAGCTTTCTGACATTGCACTCGAACACCAACATAAACATCAAAAAAAAAAAAGAGAGAACAAACGACACACTTTTAATAAAACACAAAATTTATTCAAACCCCAGCATACAACCACTACAACTTGTTTACGTCACATGCCAACATCTTCTACACAACACCAATGCCATTACACCAACATTCAACATTTTGTATACACTAATATATACACAAACTAAAACCATGTCCACAAAATGTAACAGATGTACAAACCCCCACCCAACATCACAGACTACCCCAAAACAACACCACGCTGCAATTATACATTTCCAATCCAAAATATATGCAAACATACATGTTTACCCATACTATCAAGATCGGTGCAGAGAGCATTCATCCAAAAAACACACACACACACACACACACACACACACACACAAAAAACAAACCAAAAACAAAAAACCCACAAACAAACACACTCTAAAAAAATGTTGCCTTGTGAATCAAACAAAACCCATACCTGACACCATTTCGGAACAAATCCAATGCCGCCTTTGACACACTGAGGAACTATACTCACCGGAAACCCGTCACCAACATCAAGCAATTCGATTACACCAAAAGGCGATTCGTGTTTCTAGGGTTTCAATGACCCAAATACCAAATTAGAAACTCATAATGACGAGTTAACATTACCAAAGCCAGCAACATCACACAAAACCCATTTCACTAGTTTAACCTTGGGAATCTAATTTTTTCCATAATCATCTCTTCCGTGAAGATCGTAAAGGAGGGGAAACTAAAACAAGCTATAGTAAGCTTTTTGGGTGCTAATGTAATTGCAACATTGTTCAATCCCTAGATTACACACATATTACACACAGCACGCGTTAACATCACAGTCAAATAGGTCATTTCATATAAAACGGGGCTTATCAGTCTACAAGATAAAACACATGACTAAATGGTTCAAAAGTCCTTATTTTGGAATTTATTGGTGCATTACCCTTTATTTTATCCTAACCAATCAATGTTCTCCCAAACTCTTTTTATTAAAATTGAATTGAAGCAGACACAATTAGATCGAGTAATTTTTCCATAACACGAGATTTATAGGCTTTGTTTTAAGATGGATTTGACTTATAGCATAAGATGGATTTGACTTATAACTCCAAGATTTGAGAGATTTTGTGAGAAAATGAAAGAAATTGACAAAATAAGGTTTCTCATTACTTGTTTAGATTATTAATAAGATGAGTAATGGTGAGAAAAAAAAAAATGACAAGAAAGACAAATCACACAAAAACTTAAGTTTTACTTCTCACTAAAAGTGGTAAGCAGGGGTGGGCAAGCATCTACCAAATCTGTCAAAACTGAATGGCCTAAACCAATCCGTCACAGAATGGACTATTTCAATGATCCGAACGGACGAATACAGATGCATTTTTCTCAATCTACTTAAGTTTGAACAGATGGCGGATAAGAGGCCAGCTAATTCAACCCGATTCACCGCTTTCCTAAAATAATGAAATTATGCTTTTATACTTTGTGTGTAAAAAAAAAGGACATTTTATTTATTAATTATATTTGTCATTTATAAAATATGAAATTGGCCGCTTATTATAATAAAAAAAATGAACAATAAAAAATTTTGAGCGCAAAATAGTGCCGAATTACTAGAAACTTGTTCGAAAAAAAAGTTCAAAATAATAAAGTCCAAATCGTTAAATCAATCCGCATCCACACTCATGACCCGCTCAATCCGCATCCGCTAACTAAGCAAATGGAAGCAGATTAATTTTTCTCAATCCGCTTAAGTTCGAACGGATGGTGGATGAGAAACTATTCGGTCCAACCCGATCCGTGAGCACCTTTAGTGGTGAGAGTTTATGAGAAACCAAATTACTCCTTATAAAAAAAAATTTATAATACCTAAACTATCCCTCTAAATACAAAACAAATAAAAAGACACATGTATTCTCATTTAGTCATTGTCCATCCAAACAACAAGATAAGAAATCACAATCATTTTTTTTCTTTTCTTTTTTCACCTAAATGAAAAATTCCAATCATTTATTTTCTTTTATCATCTCAACAATCACAAATAAAATAACAAGAGTCAATGATCTAAAATTAATAAATAAGAGCCTTGTCCCGAGATTACCATATAGATTCGAACTCATGTTCAATTCCATTAAATAATACCCAAAGACTTTGTTATATTATTTTTTATTATATATTTTGTTCTACATATAAATAATAGAATTCACATTAATAAATTAATAGATGCATATCTTGCATCTATAGTGATAAAATAGGTATAAGAAATGAGACTTGTCATTTGGAGACCTCATTAAAAAGTTAATTTTTGATTAAAAAATAAATAAAAGCCTATTAAGTTGATTATTATTAGTTAAAAAAATTAAATGTCATGCCAACTTTTCACTTACAAAAAATAAATTTTTTAACAACTTTACAAATGCATTTGTACGAGGACGAAATATTCTTCTCGTATAATCCTGTTAATCAAGTTTGCACTCATCTAAACACTGTCGCTTTGCTTCCTGAAAACACAAACGCGAGTTAGTTGGCGGGTGTGTGTTGGATACCTCTCCAATGCCTAAGTCAGCATATAGACAATAGACAAAAAGCTCTGTGTTTTAGAGAGTAAAGATTGTGATACCTGTACATAGGTCTGGTCATGAACTTTTATAGATTCTGTTTGGCACAATCCTAGTAGGATTCCAATTCTCCTTATAAGAATCCTCCTAGGAATTACCCACCCTACTCACTACCAAACAAGCGAGATGGTTCGCACAATCCTAGTAGGACTCTACTCTCCTCAACATAGTCCTCCTAGCAATCAGAGAGGTAATGCTCTTCTTTCTTCACCCTTCCCACTGCTTACCCAAGGGAAATGATCTTACCATAGTAGCACGGTAAAAGAACCAAGCTACCACTAGCCATTAGGCAGACTCAGCTTGGTGCTTTCACAAGCGATACCTAGCTCAGTTACTATTCACTATATCTCGGTTTGGTGTACATGGGCCGGGCTAATAGTTCCCTTTTTTTGACCAAGCTACTAGAAATAGGATCCAACGCGAAGCCCTCTCACTACGGCCCACAGATCGGTCCATCACAATGTCTAGTTTTCATAAAATCTCCCTCTCAATTGCCCCTTAATCCCAACTGCAATGCATGATTTGGGATTACTTGTTCCCAACCGAGCTAATGGTCCAAACTTCCAACCGAGCTTATTTATTACCAGGCTACCAATTTGCCCGGTCAAAAACGTCTTGTCAACTGCTCTGCACGTCTGAGTCGTTACCTATTCCCTTGGACATGTGGCTGGCTCCTATTGGGCAAGCACAGTTGTCACAGCCGCCTTCGTACTTTGAAAATTTGAACAGTCCCACCCATTTATGTGCTTTATACAAAAGTACCCCTATTTTGAAAAAATTTCACTGTTCATCCTCTCTCTCACACTTCGTGCATCTGAGCTTCCATTTTCATGACCATAGCATCTGCAAAACTTGTGCTCTAGCAAGCATCCTTACTGTGTTGATCTTCGATCTCTCACTTGGCGACTGTAAGTGGCTCAAATCCTTTTTTCTTTTTTGTTTATACTCCATGCACACATACAGCATAGAAATATATATACATGTGTTTTTTCAAAACAAACTCCTGTAGTTTTAACATAAACCTCAAAAACCTCATACCCAGACTTTTAATCACGCTTTAGCTGGACATCATAATCAATTTGTTATGCAATCTTGTTGATCCAAAATAACACCATGACCGAACTAGGAACCTGTTTGTACCAGGTGCGTACACAACCGAACTAGAAAACCTCACCCAATAGTTGAACTAAAACTTCGCATCACACCTTATGTTACGACCGGTCTAAGAACTTTCCCCATTAGCAAGCTAAAGACTTTTTCCCCAACCAAACTAGGAATGGGTTGCATCCCATTTAGCCGAACTAGAGTTTTATTTATTTTGCCTTCTTACTTAGCCCAGTCTAGTGAACTGGGCTTAACACTTTTTTTCTCCACTTTGCAGACTTTGACTAGGTTGGCCAGGCACACCTTTGCACACTCAACCGAGATACTCAACGTCATCTCAACACCGAGCTAGATTGCCGTGATAAATTATAAACAATCTAAATTATATGGGTAAATACCGATTCTTAGTAAACTCACCAGGGGCCATTGCTGAATTTCGCAAGGACTACAACATTCCTAACGATGTCCATCTCTCATTAGCCGAACTAGATACCACGCCTTGAGGCAAACCGGGCTTTGTTCCCTTCACCATAATATCCATCGTTGAGACCGGTCTCTGATTCCCAGTTCAGCCACTGATATGCGAATTCCTTAGGCAGACTAGACTTTTCCCAACCCAACTAAGTACCAATTCTTACAAAATAATAAATGGCATCGCCGAGCTAAATCGCCGGCTTGGCCTCAACCTTGGATTGGCTGAGCTATTCCATCAATACTCGCTCGGTCAAAATGATGACGGTTGGGTGTATTATTTAAGAATAAGAAGAGGCCGAGAGAAAATAATTAAAAACACACCAGACAAATACGTGAATGACGACGACTTCTTCTGGGTTTATGGCAATTTTGAAGACCAGGAAGCCCAGATACCGGGCTACAATATTAATTGGAATAAGGGGACTGCTGGTAAGGATACCTCAGTTCTCTTTTTATTCTACTAATCTTGGTTATAATTTTACACCGTGCTAACCGTTGTCTTTGTCCTTCTTTTGTGTAGATCTAGACCAACTAAAATCACATTACCGATACGCCAATCAAGACGCCCTTCGTGCCGCACTACGGTACCGTCACTGGGGTTGGGCCGAGCTCTTGAACTTTAAGGCAACATATACATATAGCAGAAGGAGGAAGACCAGGGTAACCGACTTCCTTCTCGAACCATCACCAGAACCAGATCCAACTCTTCTCCAAATCAACCTCATTCCCTTAATTGAAGAACAAGAGATGGCCAAGCGCTGAGCTGTTTGAGCCCTGATCACTGAAACAACATCAACACAAGCCGACGAGGTTCAAACTGAGACACTATAAGCCGGTCAAACACGCGAGGCTGTGGTGGCTCTCCCAACAGCCCGAGCCTCGTCATCCCGGCCGAGGAAGCATGCTCACACTTCCTCGACCGAGCCACAACACCTTGTGGATGAAGATGACACCGTGCTCCCTTAGACCACGCTACCGAGCCCAGAACCCGTGCGTTCTAACCGGGCTAGCCCTTCAGAGTGAGCCCCAAGAATGACTTACAAGAACCGAACCATAACAAATATAGACTTAGTGGTTGCAGATAAGGACCACACGTTTTCCTTCAACCTAGCCAAAAGCGTGTGTCTGCCAGCCGACATGGAGTACCACGACCACTTGACCGAGCTCAAAGCCATCCGTTCGGCAACTAAGTTAATGGTGCTGATAAGTGCCCCCTTTGTTTGTTTTCCAAGTTAGGCATCTGTTTGCTCGGTTTTTTAGTCACAATCTCACTCTTTCCTTTTATAGGCCATGCAGAAGAACCACATAGCTCATAAGCGCGTGCTAGAGCTGCGCAAGACATCGCGGCTGGCCGTGGCAAACACCAATGCTAAGACGGCCGAGCTAAATGAAGCTAGGAAAAAGACGACCGAGCTTGAATCTAAAATCGCCTGACTTACCGGGCTAGTCAACTTGGGGGAAGCAGAAAAGCAAAAGGCTTTGGCTAAGAGAAAAGATCGCTACTTGCGCGAACTGGCCAAGCTTGAAAATAAAAAAGATGCCAAGATCATCGAGCTCAACAAGAAAATGGAGGATGCTGAAGATAGGGGCTACAAGGAAGTGGAGGCCACCTACATCCTGTAGTGTGAAGCTGCAAAGGATATATTTTTCAAATGCGGATGGAAGGCGGCTGCCACAAAGCTCGGTTATGGTTAAGAAACCGAGGTCTTCCAAAACCCTCCTCCCGACTTCATTCCAAGTTATATGGCAGACTATGCCAATGCCATCCAAGAAAAGTTGCTTCAAGAGGGGGGGAGGGAGGAAGAATCCCCAGAACCAAACAACGCCCCAACTGTTACCACTGATCACGGCCTCCAAACTACTCTGCCAGCTCCGGTGGAGCCACCGGTGCCAAGTATGGTTGATGATGCGCCCGTGACCGACCTGCCTTTTGGGACCGGGCTGCCGAGTGGTGAAGCTCGGGTTGACCTAGATGCAGACTTGGATGATCTATTTACTTGATGTATTTCTTCTTTTGAAATTGTAACCGGGCTGAATCCCCACCTCTTTTAATGCACTTTAACTCTGAAATGAAACCTACTATTTTGCAGTCTTTTTGTCTGGTTCATACCTTGCTTGTGTTTGTCTTTCAACTTAAATTGTATGTCTTGAACTTTTATGGCCGAGATAACTATCTCAGTCGAGGAGCTTTGTAATCTGTTTACAATGTGTTGGTCATACCTGCTAACTTTCTTCAGCCTATATCCTTATCTCGGCTAAAGAGAGCTAAATGTTGGTTATTCCTGCCAACCTTCTTCAACCTAGATCCTTATCTCGGCTAAAGAGAGCTAAATTCTTGGTTATTCCTGCCCAACCTCTTCAGCCTAAATCCTTATCTCGGCTAAAGAGAGCTAAATGTTGGTTATTCCTGCCAACCTTCTTCAGCCTAGATCCTTATCTCGGCTAAAGAGAGCTAAATGCATGGTTATTCCTGCCAAACCTCTTCAGCCTAGATCCTTATCTCGACTGAAGAGAGCTAAATGTTCGGTTATTCCGGCCAAACCTCTTTAGCCAAGATCCTTATCTCGACTGAAGAGAGCTAAATGTTTGGTTATTCCTGCCAAACCTCTTCAGTCTAGATCCTTATCTCGGCTGAATAGGGCTAAATGTTTGGTTATTCCTGCCAAACCTCTTTAGCCTAGATCCTTATCTCGACTGAAGAGAGCTAAATGTTTGGTTATTCCTGCCAAACCTCTTCAGCCTAGATCCTTATCTCGGCTGAAGAGGGCTAAACGTTTGGTTATTCCTGTCAAACCTCTTCAGCCTAGATCCTTATCTCGGCTGAAGAGGGCTAAACGTTCAGTTATTCCTGTTAAACCTCTTCAGCTTAGATCTTTATCTCAGCTGAAGAGAGCTAAATGTTTGTTATTCTTGCCAACCTTCTTCAGCTTAGATCCTTACCTAGGCTGAAGGAAAGAACTGACTGTTTGGCTAATCCTGCCAAACTTCTTGGTTGCCCCTTGCCGGCGATGACTGAGAACAACTTTTACAATAGAAAGGATTATGCTGAAAAGACTACTTGTTTTATTTGAAAAAGGAAAAATTACAAATACTTTAAAGTAAAACTAAAAATAAAATAACTTGAGATTTGCAGTGTTCCATGGCCTGGGAATAGTCTTGTTGTCTCCATCTTCCAAGTGATATGCCCATTTTCCTGCCAAACCAACCACTTTGTATGGTCCTTCCCAATTAGGCCCTAACTTGCCATCTCCGGGTACCAGAGTGTTTCTCATTACTTTGCACAGTACCCAATCTCCAATCTTAAATTTCCTCGGATGCACTGTCTTGTTATATTTTCTGGATAACTCTTGCTGGTATGAGACAATGTGAACTAGTGCTTTTTCTTTTCTTTCTTGCACAAGGTCAAGTTCCAAGGTTATGGCTTCACCATTTAAGTTTGGGTCGAAATTTTCACTTCTAATGGTTGGGAGGCCTACTTCCAGTGGGATTACTGCCTCCATGCCATAAGCCAAGGAAAAAGGCATATCTCCAGTTGACTGCCGAGGTGTGGTACGGTAAGCCCATAAAACATGAGGAAGCTCCTCAGCCCACTTGCCTTTTGCTCTCTCCAACTATTTCTTCAAACCATCCAAGACGACCTTGTTTGATGCTTCCACCTGGCCATTCGCTTGAGGGTATGCTGGTATAGATTTGTAGAATTCTATCTTGTATTCTTCGCAAAAGCCCCTGAAGATCTTGTCATCAAACTGAGTGCCATTGTCAGATATTAGAGCCTTTGGTATGCCGAATTGGGTTATGAAATTCTGCCAAACAAACTTCTTAACATCTTTCTCTTTTATTGATACGAGTGCTTCAGCCTCCACCTACTTTGTGAAGTAATCTGTTGCCGCAAGAAAGAAATTTCTGTTGCCGGGTGCTGTTGGAAGTGGTCCCACTATGTCTAGACCCCACATTGCAAAGGGCCATGGGCTAGTTAATGGTAGAAGCTCTCTGGCTGGTTGATGTATTTAGTGTGTGAACTTCTGACATTTCCCGCACCTCTTGACATACTTCTCTGAATCTGCTTGCATGTATGGCCACCAATATCTTTATGAAATTACTCTGTAGGCCAACGATCTTCCCCCTTGGTGGCTTCCGTATACGCCTTTATGTATCCCGAATAAGAATGCCTCGACCTTGCTGGGATAAACACACTTCAGGAAAGGTCCTGTGAAGGATTTCTTGTACAAGGCCAGTGATGGGGAGAGCCAGAATCGCTGTGATTTTGCTCTAATTTTGTTGGCCTCTTTCTTTTCTTTAGGCAAGATGCCATCTTTCAAAAATACTATAATGGGATCCATCCAAGAAGGGCTCAGTTCGGCACAACATACCTCAGCTACTTCGGGTTCTTCAATGCTTGGTCTGGGTAGGAAGTTGATTAGTAGTGGGTGTGGGATAGATGTATCTGCCATTAAGGCAAAGCCTGCCAGCTCATCTACTCAGTTATTTTCTTCTCGGCCGATTTTCTCTATTCGGACTACTTCGAACTTCATGATCTCCTTTTTGACTAACTCTTGGTACTTAGCCATCATTTCATCTTTTGCCTCGTAGTTGCCTGAAATCTAGTTTACTACCAACAGGGAGTCACTGTATACCATCAGCTCAGTTGCCTTCATGCAAAGTGCTGATTTTAAATCTACTAACAGTGCTTCATACTCCGCCTCATTGTTGGATATAGGGAAGCCAAGGTTGACTGCCTGTTCGATTGTTAGGCCATCTGGTGAGATGAGAACTATGCCAAGTCCTGCACTGTGCCTGTTGGATACTCCATCCACGAAGAGTTTTCACATCTCTCCTACAAATAGCTTCCAGCAGGTAGAGGGATCGGATGATGTCTTGGGATCATGGGTGTCGTTAGTGTTCTCTTCCAAGTCCAGGCCTGCTGTTGGGGTTTGATCCTGGCTGTCTAATTACTTCAAGTCTTCATTTTTTGATGAGTTCTCACTGGGAATATCATGTTTTGTTCCTTCCTCCATGCCCTCAACTCTGAATGGCTTGCAATGTGGCTGGGTGTCTTGTATTAGGGGCTGCGCAGTTCCAGCGGCACTTTCCCCCCTTACTTCGGTTGTGCCGGTTAAATCGACTGGGCAGTTGTGATGACTTCTTGGTGTGAATTCAGCCACAAAGTCTGCTAAAGCTTGGGCTTTTATTATTGTTTTGGGTTGGAACTTGATATCGAACTACCCCAACTCCACCGCCCATTTCAAGATTCGTCCGAAAAAATCCGCCCTCTCAAACAAGGCCTTTAATGGAAAAGCCGTTAGGACTATCACGGTGTGAGCATGGAAATAGTGCGATAGCTTTCTTGAGGCCATCATCAAAGCTAATGCTAGCTTTTCCAATGGTAAGTACCTTGTTTCAGCGCCCAGCAAGGTTTTGCTAACATAAAAGATAGGCAGATGTTGGATTCCTTCCGCTCTGACCAACACTACGCTGACTGCATGCTGTGAAACCACTAAGTACAAAAAGAGCTCCTCTCCTGGCACTGGGGTTACTAACAACGAAGGAGAGGTCATGTAGTCTTTCAAACTCTCTAGGGCGCGGTCGCATTTCTCATCCCACTCAAATTTGGCCTTCAATGCTTGGAAGAATGGTCGACATCTGTCTGACGACCGACTTATGAACAGGTTGAGTGCGGCTGCTAGGCCAGTGAGATGTTGTACCTCTTTGACTATATTGGGCCTTTCAAGATCCTGGATTGCTTTGATCTGAGAGGGATTGCCTTCTATACCTCGGTTGGTTACCAGAAAACCTAGGAATTTGCCTGAGCCTACGCCGAATGCACACTTAGATGCATTTAGACGCAACTTGTAAGACTTCGAGATTTGGAACATTTCATCTACGTCCCTGAGATGGTCCTTCTCATCTTTGCTTTTGACCACCATATCATCTATGTAAGCCTCCATTATTCTACCTAACAATGGTTCAGACATTTTGGTGACCATTCGTTGGAATGTAGCCGCTGCGTTCTTTAGGCCAAAGGGAATGACCTTGTAATAGTACAATCCTCTAGGCATCGTAAATGATTTGACCTCCTGGTCTGGTTCGTACATAGAATTCTGATGGTAACCTCTATACGCACCAAGGAAGCTAAGTCGATTGTGCCCTGCCATCAGGTCCACCAATTGGTCTATCCATGGTAGGGGAAAACTATCCTTTGGGCATACGTTGTTGACTATTTTGTATTCCACACAAATGCGCCACTTGTCATTCTTCTTTGGCACTACTACAGTATTAGAGATCCACCTGGGATAGTGCACTTCTCTAATGGCTCCTGCCTCTAGCAAGTTTCCCACTTCCTCCGCCACTATCTCCGCGTGGTGGAGTGTTGATCTGCGAGTGCGCTGTTTAATTGGTCTGGCAGTTGGGTGGACATTAAGTTGGTGGCAGATGAACTTAGGGTCAATGCCAGGCATGTCATATGATGTCCAGACAAACACTTCGATGTTAGAGGTTAAAAACTCCATGACCTCTATTCTCTCAGTGCTGGACAAAGACGAGCCAAGCAATAAGAACTTTTCTGGGTTCTTTTCATCGATCTTTACCTTAACCAGGTCTTCCACTGCCTTCTGCTCTGCTGCTTTGCCAACATCTGCAAATAGTTCGTTGCTTTCTGGCTCTTCTACCATCTGAACGAACCCTTTTACAGCATGGCTTCCGTTTATGGTGACGAAACACTGCTTTGACATGATTTGGTCTCCTAAGACTTCTTCAATCACGCCAGTTTCGTTAGGGAACCGCAATGCCTGATGGTAGGTTGACGCCACTGAGCGTATGGCATGTAGCCATGCCCTTCTCAAGATTATGTTGTAGGTGGAAGAGACTTTCAAAACCCAAAACTCCACCTGTTCTGTCATTGTTCCTACTTTGCCTGGTAGGATTATCTTGCCCACTGGCCATTCTGGCATTGACTTGAAACCGACAAGGGGAGATGTCGCAGGTGCCAAGTCATTGTCCTCCAATTTCAGTTGTTTGAAGGTCTCGTAGTACATTATCTCGCATGAGCTTCCTTGGTCAATCAGAATCCGTTTGATGTCGAAATTCTTGACGCGCAAAGTGACCACCAGTGTGTCATTGTGAGGGCAATGTAGCCTTGCTAGAT
Organism: Camellia sinensis; assembly: GCF_055761805.1. Taxonomy (NCBI): domain Eukaryota; kingdom Viridiplantae; phylum Streptophyta; class Magnoliopsida; order Ericales; family Theaceae; genus Camellia; species Camellia sinensis. The sequence continues at coordinate 187,609,829 of NC_138962.1, forward strand.
CCCTGTCTAAAAAGGATATGATGTTCGCGGCCTCTGTTCTCCCCCTTTTGATGGTAGGTTGTACACTTAATATCTCCCTCAAGTGCTCAGCCTTTTTTATCATTCCTCTGAGCTCACATACCCGCTGAAATTCGACAATCCCATGTATAACGTTGATCACGCCTTGAGATGGGCCATCGACCGGCATCCCGCTTGGTCTGTTAAGATCCTGGGACGCTGGCTGTGTTCCCCCTTCTATGTACTGGTCCAGGTGTCCAGCAGCCACTAACTCCACCAGATGTTGCCTTAGTGGTGTGTAATTTTTAGTGTAGTGCCCCTTCTCATCATGTTAGATGCAACATGACCTCTCACCATAGCCTTTTTGTGCTTCTCCTAACTTGGCTGGCTGCCGAACGAAGGGTTGATCACGTATCTCGCTAAGAATTCGGTAGATTGGTTTGTTGAATATTATGGTGATGGCAGTGCGAACTCTTAACCTCCTTTTGTCTGGGTCCTCTTTGTTAGCCTGTCTGCCACGCCCATTCCTGCTTGGTTGTTCTACCGTGTTGACTTTTGCTGTAGTCTTTTTATCTGGCATTGCTGTTGCGCTAGATTTTGCTTTAGCACGAGCGTTATCTTCCTCAACGCGGATATATTGGTGCACTCTCTCCATTAGGCCCTCCATCGTGAGGGGTGGCGTCATTGTCATTGAGTTCCTTAACTTGTTACCAACTGGTAAACCCCGCTTGTATTGTGCGATGGCGAGATTTGTAGGGCAATCCTCAATCTGGTTGAAAGTCTCCAAATATCGACTGTTGTAAGACCTTAATGTCTCCTTCTCCCCCATGTCAATGGAGAGTAGCTGGTCAATCTCCACTGGTATCTTGGTATTCGTTTTGAATCTAGTCACCAACGCTTCCGCCAACTGTGCCCATGAGGCTATGCTGCCGTCTGGCAGCCTTTCGAACCAGGTTAAACCTAGGTCGCCAAGGCTGGATGGGAACAGGATACACATTAAGGCCTCATTCTACCAGTATACTGCCATAACCTGGCGAAAGTGGCTTAAGTGCATGTAGGGGCCTGACTTACCCTCATAAGTGGTGAATTTGGACTGGTGGAAGCCTGAGGGTAGAGGTGCGTTCTCAATTGCCAGAATGAACGGCGAGCCTTGTAGCCTTGCTAACACTTTGCCTGCTATTTCATAAGCAAGGCGCGGTATTGGCATTCCTACCTCAACACTCCCATGTGTCCTAGGGGCCAATCGCTGTAGGGCTAAAACCCTACGAGGGTCGCGAGCCCTGGGGTCTTCCTTCCATCAGGCCCTCTCCTCTAGCACTGTTCACAGGTCCGCTGTCCTAGGCAACTCCGAGGGCCTTAAAGTTGTCTGATGCGTATGCGAGGGCCTATAAGTACTTCCCAATGTATACGACCTCTCAGTCCTCGTTCTCTCAGACCTGAAGTGATGAGTCCTTAAGGTTCGTGATTGCATATCACCTGTCCTTTTGCTTTTACTTTCAGCTTGAGATGGTGTGGCTTGTCTGCCACGATCTCTTGAGTGGAAAGAGAGTGTGTCGCATTTGCGCCCTGATTCCGTTGCCACTTTTTTGCCTTTCATCTGGCGCTTCATGCTCTCCATGTCGGTCGCCATTCTATTTATTACTTCATCTTTCTCTCTTACGCGATCCTCCAGAGCTTGGGGGTCCAACCTATGCCTCTGTCTCTCAGGACTTTGAGAGCAACAAGGACTGGAGCCCCGTTTCTCCTGTGTGTCCCTTCGTTAGTTCCATCGTTGGGGGTCTAAATCTGCCATGGGTGGGACAAAGGGTAAGCCCTTTCACCTTCCACCCCCCTCAGGGGTTTGCCCATCAATAGCAGATTGCGGCAAATCCTCATCGTGCACCATTGATTTCTATCAGAGAGGAAAACTTGATTCAAAAGGTTTTATTCTGTGTTGGTTCCCACAAACGGCACCAATTGTACGAGGACGAAATATTCTTCTCATATAATCCTATTGATCAAGTTTGCACTCCTCCAAATGCTGTCGCTTTGCTTTCTGAAAACACAAACGCAAGCTAGCCGGCGGGTGTGTGCCGGATACCTCTCCGATGTCTAAGTCAGCAAATAGACAATAGACAAAAAGCTCTGTGTTTTAGAGAGTAAAGATTGTGATACCTGTATATAGGTCTGGTCATGAGCTTTTATAGATTCTGTTTGGCACAATCCTAATAGGATTCCAACTCTCCTTATAAAAATCCTCCTAGGAATCACACACCCTACTCACTACCAACCAAGTGAGATGGTTCACACAATCCTAGTAGGACTCTACTCTCCTCTCCTTAGCAGAGTCCTCCTAGCAATCAGAAAGGTAATGCTCTTCTTTCTTCACCCTTCCCACTGCTTACCCAAGGGCAATGATCTTACCACAGTAGCACGGTAAAAGAACCGAGCTACCACTAGCCGTTGGGCAGACTCACCTCAGCGCTTTCACAAGCGATACCTAGCTCAATTACTATTCCCTATACCTCGGTTTGGTGTACATGGACCAAGCTAATAGTTCCCTTTTCTTGACCGAGCTACTAGAAACAAGATCCAACGCGAAGCCCCCTCACTGCGGCCCACGGATCGGTCCATTACAATGTCTAGGCCTAGCTCAGCCCTAGTTTTTATAAAATCTCCCTCTCAGCATTAATTTTTTTAGCTTCTATAAAAATAAATAAATAAATAAGCAAATCCCAAATGCTCTCACTTAAGGATATTGACATACAGGTAAAAAAGTCACATTTGGTCCAAACTTTTTTCAATCTTTAGTAATCTTTTTTCAACATTATATTAATTAATTTATTTTTATTTTTATTTTTCAAGTCCGTCTTGAATAGATCAATCTAAAAAATAAAAATAAAAATTCAAAAAATCTTTTTTAAAAAATAAAAATAAACCAAAAGAGCGAACTGTTCTTGACTTTTTTGTTGTTGTTGTTGTTGTTGTTGTTGTTGTTGTTGTCATTCTTGGACCTTTTTTTTTTAATTTTTATTTTTTGATCCATCTAATTGTATAAAAGACAAAAGTATAATTTTTTTTTAAAAATTTATAAAAAAGATTTAACTAAAAATAAAAATTTATATTAAAAAAGTCAACTCTAAACACTCAATTAGGTACGAGAACTCTGAACAGCCAAGCAATAAGATTGCCTTGCAATTTCTTCAGTATTAAAAGAAAGATTGGCTTGCAACTTTCTTCACAAAATGTAGAATCTACTTACCAATAGTTTGGAAATTTACTATTTTGTTTGATTTTTTAACAACTTTACAAATGTATTAATTTTTTAGCTCCCAAAAAAAAAAAAAATATCAAAAACTAAAAAGCAACAAAGAGAAACACAACAACGTTGGCAGCAAACTAGAGGAACTATAGAGACGCCTTGTAATTTCATAAAATGAAGCCCTAGATGAAAAAGAGAACTAAAAAGCTCCATATTGACAACACTATTTTGACCTCATATTTTAGAATTTAGTTTTTTCTTAAGCCATTAATATCTTATGGATTTATGTTGGTTTGATTTAACCTCAAATTTCAAAAACAATTCTTTTCATTAGTAAATCTCATCCACATTACATAATTATGTCATCATGAGATTCTTATAACCTATGAACCACTGGTACGGGTACAAGTATTGGTGATGGTACGATACGGGTACGTCGATACGGTAAAATTTTAAAAAATTAGAGTATGGGTACACCTTGGTACGCTTGTAAAAAAATATTTATTTTTAATTTAGAGTAATACAAAAATTAATTAAAGGGTTTAATTTGTTAAGATCCAAGCTACAATTAACATTTAATGTTAAAAGTAAAAGTATAAATCAAAATTAAATGCCAATATATTAAATAACTTACAAACCATAGTTTAATTTTAAAATCATACAAAACATAAAACAAAAAATAAAAAAAATAAATCTAGTGAAAGGAGTTTTATCTATATAGTAGAAGAAAATATTGTTTCAACTGAGGTAGGTACAGCTTGGGTATATACTAGATACATCTAGATATGCCAAAAATTAAGAAAAAAAAATTTGGGTACGTGTTTCGTGTATCTGGTACATATGCAGAAGTACCATACGAAATACTAGATGCTAGTAAGCACCAGGTACGAGTACGGCACGTTTTTCGAAATAACCATGCTTCATAGCTTATAACATGGTGTAACTTTATCTTTGGCTCCACTTTTACGATGAAGAGAGATTATTGGAATTACAGGTCGTTTTGCCTTTATCTGCAAGTGACCCCTGATGTCTATTTTCAGAAAGATTTGAGATTGGATAGCTTATATACTGTGGAGATTATAATAGCTCTAGAAGAGGAGTTCAAGCTAGAGATTCCAGTTAAAGAAGTTGATAAGATTGACACATGTTTTCTTGCAATTGAATATATCCATAACCATCCAATGGCTAGTTAATCTTAGTGAATTCCTCTTGTTTGAGTTTCAATCATGTTTCATTTGCTTATACTGTTCCTCAAAAACAATTGTTCAAGTCCTTTCTTTCTTTGATTTGGGTGCTAGTACAGAATTTGATCCCAGTTAACGAATGGAAATAATTGGAGTTTTGTTTGATGAGTGGATGTTTGTTATGCTTTTGCTTAACAAGATCTAATATTTCTTCTCTCTCAATGAATTGGCAAAATCTTTGTTGTGCCTGCTTTTGTTTTTGGAGATGTTATTTTCATTTACATGGTTTTTTTTAATCCTTTTATTTTTGCTGCATTGATTTATTTTTGGATAATTGTTGTGGTATCTAGTCCTATTGGGACCTTTTAACCAGGATATGGGGAAAAAAAAATTCAATGCAACAGTGATACCATACTATATATGCTTATGTAATTTTATATTTAAATTTTTCGGCAATTGTCGAACGATGATTATGGTTTGATTTTAAAAATTGATTAATAGTTATCTGAAATCAAAATTGTGTGACATAGTTTCAATATTTTTTTTCTTTTCGAAGGGTAGTCCATAGGTTCATTTCTAAATTTTTTGAGTTAATAGGCCAAAATTTAAATTTTTTTGAGTTAAAGGACATTAATCTGTTCAAATGTCATTTATTTGTATACATGTCACCTATTTTTGCATGTGTCATATATTTACATAATGTTACATATTTGTTCACTTTATTGCCACCAGCCATCGTTGACTTTTTAGGGATTTTTCTGGCCAATTTTTTTTTTTTTTTGTGACTTTTTTATTGACTTTTTTACTTGTGTTTTTATTACAAAAAAAGATTACTTTGATCAAATAACATATAGTCTCATAAATGTACACTTTTCACCAATTAACTTTTTCAAAAATGATTCATCAGCCGAATTTGAGTCTGTCTAAATCGCCTAAATTTGTGCATTCCGATGACTAATCGAATGACCACCTGGATGACCGGTGCAACCTTTGTTAAGTGTGACTATCACTCTTGTTGTGGGACGATTGAAATGCCCAAATTCAGGTGAGTCAGGCAAGCCAAAATTCAGCAGATGCAACATTACTCTTTTTTTCTTTTCTTTTTTCAAAAGTAGAATCACAAAATCAACTCATATCTTTTCATTTAGTAATCGCCTAAAATTTTAAATATAAATGGATAAATTATAAGTACATCTTTTGAGATTTTCTTAAAATGAATTGCTTCATGTAGTTCTACGAATTATATCCTATCCTATGAAATTTTTAATTTCACAACAAATGACCAATTTTATCAATAAATTATTAAGTCAATTAACAGTTTTTAATAATGTCATAAACATAATCAAATAATTTTATTATTATATAGGAAAACAATTAAAAAATTTATTTTTCTAATTAGTTCTGTTCAATAAATTTTTTTTACAGAGAGATATTTATAATTTTCTAAATTATAAGAAACGGTGTATTTACAGTTTTCTAATATAAATTTATGCACGCTTAGCGTGTGCACCCATCACTAATACTATATATAAAGATAGAGGAGGAATTTACAAGGTATTTGATTGAGTTTTTAAATTTTATCTTTTAATTTATTTTTATAAAAAAATCAAAAATTAATTAGCAAAAACATGAAAAAATAAAAATATTTATTATTTTAAAATATTTTTTACTTTTGATTTTCGAATTAAAATAAATTTTAAAAATATTTTTTTAATATTTAAATTGTCAAACCCATTTAAAAAATAAATAAATTCAGAACTCAACCAATCAATCATAGGTAGTTAGTTCAAAAAAAAAAAAAAATCATAGGTAGTTGCTGAACTTAAACCGCTTTTGTTTGTTGGTCAACAAGAAGAATGTAACGCCCTCAAAATAACAACACTAAACCCATCAATATAGACATGCATTGGTAATAAAGATAAACATTCTTCTATTCATCAGAGTAGTTCTATTACAAAAGGTATTACATGTTAACGACAAAAGCAAATGCCCTACGGGCTTACAGCTTTCCAAGTTAACACTTGGTTACAAAAAAAGTACTAACTCATTTACACATTAAGCCCTTGGCTTGAATTTACATGTAATACAACAAAAAGGAAGTAAGACAACGAAAGTGTGTCCGCCTCTAGCCTCCCAAGCTATGTCCTTGGAGGTGGCATGCTACCTGTACCTGAAAATGATGTTCCCATATAGGGTGAGCCACAGCCCAGCAGAAATACACTAAACCAAATATGGACAATGACTAAAAGATTAGCAGTTGATAGATGACCAACAGTAATACTTTCTCTTATCACACTTTACAGTTTCATGACATACAAGTCCATGTTACAATTCATTTTCCAGTTCCTTTCAATTCTCAGTTTACCACCATGGCTCAGAACCTGGCCATCAACTCATATGAGACAATAACTCATATCAAACACTTCCCATTTCATAATAGATAAGCATACTAGCTATATCACACAACAGCAGATAAGCATACAAGCTATATCATCACTTCCACAGATATGCATATGAGCACTATCACACTTCCAATGACAAGCATATGAGCTCTGCCAACACATTAATAGATAAGCATATGAGCTCTATCTATGGAGTTCATCCCCTACCTCCTCCCAACACATCCGGTTTAGAGGTCCATCCCCTATCTTCCCCTAAACCGTGGAGTACATCCCCTATCTTCTCCAACACAACACAATGCATATAAACAATAATAATACACATCATCACATAACACATAAATTTAACGTGTCCTTTCAATCATCATACTCAGTGATTCATTCCAGTGATTAGTTTCCGTTCGCCTAATCATCATGCATTGTCTACAACAATCACGACTATCCTCCACCGATAGCCCAAAGCAGTTATTTCTATACAGAAAATAAATGCAACAAATGGATATAAAATCAACATTTCCAACTAGGTGAGTGACATAAAAAATCCAACTACACCCTTTAATCCCATATATTTCCAATCTCAACATTCCCAACTCAATTCCTCATTCCTCCCAATTAATTTTACAAATTAATTAACCAATGTAATTAGGGCATTTTCCATAATTTACAGTACAACCCTTAGGTTCCATTTTCATCAATGTCTCAACATTTATTCCATTTCTCTATGCCAAACATGCATCTAGGTTTATTATAAATAAAACCCCAACTTTTGTAGAATAGCACAAAAGCCCCAAACTTTCACAAAATTACCAAACCAACCCCAACATCTCAAAATACTAAAATTTAAAGACAAAATCCATAGAGAGGAGTAGGATATCCCTACCTCAAATCCGGAGCCCCAAGGGAGAAGATGACAAAACCCAACGTGCTCCAAATCTCGAAATTTTCAGATTAAAATGTAGCCCTCGACGATCAACAACTTTTTTGTAAAGGCCAAAGATGAGAAAATCACTCCTACTAGATGAAAACCTAGAGAGAAGGTAGAGTTCTAGAGTGAGAGGCTCAACAATGGTGTTTTTGGGAAAGTAGGAGAGAGAAGAGAAAGTGAAAAAGTGATTTGAAAAGTCAAAACTCGGAACTTAAACCCAGTCGGCCCGCTCGAGCGTCCAACTCCCCGCTCGAGCGTCACTCACACAATCCCGCTCGAGCGGCCAATCCCACGCTCGAGCGTCGAACACTGCACAGGAAATACTGGATGGGTGAAACTTCCGCTCGAGCGCCAAAACCCCCGCTCGAGCGGACAGGTCAAAATCTGGGCAACTAGTTTTGGTTTCTAATCTCAACCAACCTGTAACAAATCTGCCCAACACATCCTATAACTCAAATACAAAGTAAGAAAGGATGTACACCAGGTAATAATCAACTACTATCATCCACGGACACATGTCCGGATCACTGTACAACAAGGGTAAACCCGGGATCGCTATAACCTCCCCCCCCTTAAAGAATTTCGTCCCCAAAATTAAGCATAAGTTTCAAAAACAGGTTTTCCTCCATTTTAACAATGTTACATTTTAACATTCAAAAACTTGACCCATTACCGGTCATCCCATCTCTTATCAAGATGCATTTCACAATATGTAAACAACTTATGTACTTTCAACATGCATCAACATTACGCATTTCCTTTCCAATTTCAACAATATATTCAACATATATAATGTTACATTCAACTTCCATATGAGGCAAGTTCCAAAACATACTTCCAATAAACCAAGACATTTTCAATGTTTCACAACTTAAGACATGTATAAAAGCTCTTAAGTTCAACAATAGTTCAAAATCTAAATACAAGATTACATATCAACAAACAAGTCCGGATATTTCTCACGGACTTCCAACTCACGTTCCCAAGTGGCTTCCTCCACTCCGTGATGTTTCCACAAGACTTTCACCAAAGGAATGGTCTTGCCACGCAGGACCTGATCCCGCCTATCCAAGACCCGAACCGGTCTCTCCTCATACGAGGCATCATCATCTACCTCTAAATCGGTCCAATCCAATACATGTGATGGATCTGGCTCATACTTCCGAAGCATACTCACATGAAACACGTCATGAACTCCGGACAACTGCGGCGGTAACGCTAACTGATAAGCAACCTCGCCAATCCTCTCAAGGATCTCAAAAGGACCGATAAACCGAGGGGATAACTTCCCACTCTTCCCAAACCTCATCAAACCTCGCCTAGGTGATATCTTCAAAAAGACATGATCACCTACCTCAAACGCCAAAGGCCTCATCCTACGGTCGGCATAACTCTTTTGGCGACTCTGGGCTGTAACAAGCCTCCTACGGATAAGCTCAACCTTTTCCGTCGTCTCCCTAACCAACTCCGGACCCAACAAAGGTGCATCACCCACCTCGGCCCAACAAACTGGAGACCTACACGGTCGGCCATACAAGGCCTCAAACGGTGCCATACCGATGCTAGACTGAAAACTGTTATTGTAGGCAAACTCTACCAAGGGTAAGTGCCTCTCCCACGTCCCACTAAAGTCAAGGACACAACTTTGAAGCATATCCTCAAGGAACTGAATAGTACGCTCGGACTGCCCGTCAGTCTGCGGATGATAAGCCGTACTAAAGGTCAACTTAGTGCCCACGGCACTCTGCAAACTCTGCCACAACCTAGCAGTAAAACGAGGATCTCTATCTGAGACAATCGTCACTGGGACCCCGTGCAATCTCACTATGTCCCGAATATACAAGTCGGCAAGATGATCTACCGAATCTCTCACGCGCATAGGAATGAAGTGCGCTGACTTAGTCAACCGGTCTACAACCACCCAAATAGCATCACTACCCCGCTGAGTCCTCGGAAGACCTACAACGAAGTCCATAGTGACATGCTCCCACTTCCACTCGGCAATAGGCAAGGGTTGCAACAAACCCGCTGGCCTCTGATGCTCGGCCTTCACTTGCTGGCAAGTAAGGCACTTCAATACGAAAACAGCCACATCTCTCTTCATACCTTGCCACCAAAACTAGCGACCCAAATCCCGATACATCTTAGTGCCTCCCGGATGCACCGCAAGACGTGAATGGTGAAACTCTCGGAGTACTTCCTCTCGGCAAGACTCCGGCACAAACAAACGGTCTCGGTATCTCACACTCAGGTCGGGATACATCGTCAAACCCTTCTCAACTTTCCCACCGGAGATCTTCTCTCGGAAGGACTCTACCTCAAGGTCACCTCTCTGCGCCTCTAACACTCTAGTCACAAGTGTAGGCTGCGCAACAACAGAAAATAAGGCCGCAGCCTCAATAGATTTGCCCAGTAGCAAATCAAACTCGCCAAGTGCTCCCAACATCTCCCATTCTCGGATGGCAATACAAGGTATAACACTAATGGATTTCCTACTAAGGGCATCGGCCACAACATTGGCCTTTCCCGGGTGATAGTGCAACTCAAAATCGTAGTCCTCAATGAACTTCATCCATCTCCTCTGCCTCAAATTCAAGTCTCTCTGTGTAAACAGATACTTTAAACTCTTGTGGTCCGAGAACACCTCGAACTTCTCACCATAAAGGTAGTGCCTTCAAATCTTCAAGGCAAAGATCACTGCTGCTAACTCTAGGTCATGTGTGGGGTAATTCTTCTCGTGAATTTTCAACTGACGTGAGCCATAAGCCACCACTTTCCCCTCTTGCATCAACACACAACCCAAACCCTCTCGTGAGGCATCACAATAAACCGCATAACCCAACCCTCTCTCCGGAATAATCAAAACCGGAGCGGTAGTCAATCTAACCTTCAACTCTTGGAACGACTTTTCGCAAGTCTCACTCCACACAAATTTGACTCCCTTTCGAGTCAATCTAGTCAACGGCGAAGCTAGCCTGGAGAAATCTTTCACAAACCGACGGTAATACCCAGCTAATCCCAGAAAACTGCGGATCTCAAACACACTCTTAGGCTGTGCCCAATCTTGCACTGCCTCAACCTTGGATGCATCAACGGACACCCCTTTCCCGGATACCACGTGGCCTAAGAATTTGACTTCCCTCAGCCAGAACTCACACTTCCCAAACTTGGCATACAACCTATGGGCTCTAAGTAACTCAAGCACTACTCTCAAGTGTGCCTCGTGCTCCTCCTCCGAAGGCGAATAAATCAGGATGTCATCCACGAAAACGACGACAAAACGGTCTAAAAATTCCCGGAAGATCCGGTTCATCAAGTCCATAAAGACTGCCGGTGCATTGGTAAGCCCAAATGGCATCACCAAAAACTCATAATGGCCATACCGCGTACGGAATGCCGTCTTAGGAATATCCTCCTCCCTGACCCTCAACTGGTGGTAACCCGATCTCAAGTCTATCTTAGAGAAACAACGGGAACCCTTCAACTGGTCAAACAAATCATCTATACGGGGCATAGGGTACTTATTCTTGACCGTAGCCCGATTCAACTTCCGGTAGTCAATACACAATCTCAAGGCACCATCTTTCTTTTTAGCAAAGAGGGCCGGTACTCCCCATGGTGAAACACTAGGGCGAACAAAACCCTTATCTAGCAATTCCTGGAGCTGAACTTTCAACTCAACCAACTCTGCTGGAGCAAAACGATAGGGTGCCATAGAAATCGGCGCCGTGCCGGGCACTAGATCAATAGAGAACTCTATCTCTCGGTGGGGTGGCAAACTAACAAGGTCCTCGGGAAAGACATCCGAATACTCACAGACCACCCTCGGCAACACAAGCTGGGTCTCATCACACTCACCACTCTCAAGGCTAGCAAGTAGACGACTAAGCTCACTTCACCCTCGCGAATCATACCCCGGTGGTAAAACACAACCAACCCGGTCTCCCAAGAAATGGAACCACTCCCCGCTTAAGGTACATAACGTAACCCTCTGGCGGTAGCAATCAATAACAGCCCGGTATGACGATAGCCAGTCCATACCCAAAATAACATCAAAGCCCTTCATGGGCATGACAACAAACGGAAAAGGAAGCCTATGGTCGGCAACCTCTATATCACAACCTCTAACACCTTGTTTCAAGATCAGTTCACCCCCAAGAGGTGACACTACACAAATAGGAGATGCTAACTGTGCTAACTCCAACTCCAAAACAGATGCAAATGCAGCAGATACAAAAGAATGAGACGCACCCGTGTCAATCAACACACTAGCAACCGAGTTGCAAAACAGAAAAGTACCTCTCACTACTGATGGAGCCGGTACCAAATCCTGCGCGGTAACAGCATACACGCGCCCTGTAGGCCCCTGATCTACCTGCTCACCTCTAGGAGCATACGACTGCTGCATTGACTGGGATGACAAAGCTCCCAGATTAGCCCTCGAGGCCTGCACAGACTGAGTTGGCTGAAATCCCTGCGTCTGTCTAGAACCAGACGCTCCCGAAGTAGCATTCAACTGTGGGCAATACCTCTTCAGGTGCCCAGGCTGACCACACTGATAGCAAGACAAAGGCTGGCCCCTGCCCTGACTCTGGCCCTGAGGTCTAGCTAAGGAAGAAGCAGCTCACTGACCCCCTCCCTTCTACGGGCAAACCGAAGACTTGTGACCCAGCTGGCCACACGCAAAACAAGTCAGGCCTCCCTGACTACCTCTCCCTGAGCCTGCACTCGGCACCGGAAAGGTCGATCTAGCAACTCCACCCTGAGACTGCTGAGGGTTATAACCCTTCTGTCTCCTGCCATCACCCTGACCCTCCTGGCCCAGCTTGGAGCCTCTATGTTTCTCCTCGTCTTCCTCCTGCATCATAAGCTCCATATGAGCTGCAGCATCCACTAAGTGTCTATACTCCCGGATGTAGGACCCACCAACTCTCAGCTTGAGGCCCCGCCTCAACTTCTCTCAAACTCATAGCAACGGCGTTCTTCGGACGCCACCAACTCAGGTGCAAACCTAGACAAACTGGTGAATGTGGCCTCAAACTCTGCCACAGACATACCCTGCTGATTAAGCCGGCTAAACTGATCCCTCAGCTTCTCCCTAGCCACTGCAGATAAGAACCTTTCCTGGAAAGCATTTACAAACGCCTCCCACGTGCCACCAACACGAGCCTTCTCGTATTTCCACCATTGACCCGCATCTCCCTTCAGCTGGAAGGATGCCAAGGTCACTTTCAATGCTCCGTCCTCGATGCCAAGCATCTCGAACGTCTTACTCATTTGTTCCAACCACTCGTCAGCCTTCAGTGGCTCCTTTGGATCCCCAACAAACTTATCCGGGTTAGACTGGAAGAACTCTCTCTTCAAGAAAGAAAGCCCTACCTCAGCTGCCTGATTTCCAGCTCTGAGAATACCCAAAGCTCCCGCTATCTCTTGGGCCAAGGCGCCCATAGCCTGCTGACCTGTTGGCTCGGCCACATTGGCCTGACCAACTCCCTCCTGCACTGCCGGAACGTCATCCGGTACAGGTACCCCCTGCCTACCATGCCTGCCACGTCTACCACACCCTCGTCCTGACATCCTAACAAAGGTAACCAAGACTATTAGCATATTTCACAAATGTGCCGAAGCTATAACACTCGCGTCCTAATGCATGGACAACTGTAATTCACTCCACGTATGCACATAAACACATAAGCACTTATGAATTTCATTTCCGGATAATGATAGTCCCGAGGCGTTACTAGAGTTTCGGTTAGAAACGGCATTGATCAAGTGCCTTTCCAACGAGACTCCCAGAAACCCAAGGATCCAATCAACATCCTAGAAATTAAATCCCATACCCAAATAAACACATAAGCATGTTATCAATTAAACACATAGCATATGACACTACATCTAAGTCTCTACCAAGCGAGACAAACCCATTATGATACTAATCACTTCCCACGTACCCAAAGTATTCGAACCCGGTACGCTCTGATACCAAGTTGTAACGCCCTCAAAATAACAACACTAAACCCATCAATATAGACATGCATTGGTAATAAAGATAAACATTATTCTATTCATCAGAGTAGTTCTATTACAAAAGGTATTACATGTTAACGACAAAAGCAAATGCCCTACGGGCTTACAGCTTTCCAAGTTAACACTTGGTTACAAAAAAAGTACTAACTCATTTACACATTAAGCCCTTGGCTTGAATTTACATGTTATACAACAAAAAGGAAGTAAGACAACGAAAGTGTGTCCGCCTCTAGCCTCCCAAGCTATGTCCTTGGAGGTGGCATGCTACCTGTACCTGAAAATGATGTTCCCATATAGGGTGAGCCACAGCCCAGCAGAAATACACTAAACCAAATATGGACAATGACTAAAAGATTAGCAGTTGATAGATGGCCAACAGTAATACTTTCTCTTATCACACTTTACAGTTTCATGACATACAAGTCCATGTTACAATTCATTTTCCAGTTCCTTTCAATTCTCAGTTTACCACCATGGCTCAGAACCTGGCCATCAACTCATATGAGACAATAATTCATATCAAACACTTCCCATTTCATAATAGATAAGCATACTAGCTATATCACACAACAGCAGATAAGCATACAAGCTATATCATCACTTCCACAGATATGCATATGAGCACTATCACACTTCCAATGACAAGCATATGAGCTCTGCCAACACATTAATAGATAAGCATATGAGCTCTATCTATGGAGTCCATCCCCTATCTCCTCCCAACAGATCCGGTTTAGAGGTCCATCCCCTATCTTCCCCTAAACCGTGGAGTACATCCCCTATCTCCTCCAACACAACACAATGCATATAAACAATAATAATACACATCATCACACAACACATAAATTTAACGTGTCCTTTCAATCATCATACTCAGTGATTCATTCCAGTGATTAGTTTCCGTTCACCTAATCATCATGCATTGTCTACAACAATCACGACTATCCTCCATCGATAGCCCAAAGCAGTTATTTCTATACAGAAAATAAATGCAACAAATGGATACAAAATCAACATTTCCAACTAGGTGAGTGACATAAAAAATCCAACTACACCCTTTAATCCCATATATTTCCAATCTCAACATTCCCAACTCAATTCCTCATTCCTCCCAATTAATTTTACAAATTAATTAACCAATGTAATTAGGGCATTTTCCATAATTTACATTACAACCCTTAGGTTCCATTTTCATTAATGTCTCAACATCTATTCCATTTCTCTATGCCAAACATGCATCTAGGTTTATTATAAATAAAACCCCAACTTTTGTAGAATAGCACAAAAGCCCCAAACTTTCACAAAATTACCAAACCAACCCCAACATCTCAAAATACTAAAATTTAAAGACAAAATCCATAGAGAGGAGTAGGATATCCCTACCTCAAATTCGGAGCCCCAAGGGAGAAGATGACAAAACCCAACGTGCTCCAAATCCCAAAATTTTCAGATTAAAATGTAGCCCTCGACGATCAACAACTTTTTTGTAAAGACCAAAGATGAGCAAATCACTCCTACTAGATCAAAACCTAGAGAGAAGGTAGAGTTCTAGAGTGAGAGGCTCAACAATGGTGTTTTTGGGAAAGTAGGAGAGAGAAGAGAAAGTGAAAAAGTGATTTGAAAAGTCAAAACTCGGAACTTAAACCCAGTCGCCCCGCTCGAGCGTCCAACTCCCCGCTCGAGCGTCACTCACAGACTCCCACTCGAGCGTCAACAATCCCGCTCGAGCGGCGGATACATACTTCCAGAACTTTTACAAAACCAGGTCTCCCGCTCGAGCTTCCAACTCCCCGCTCGAGCGTCACTCACACAATCCCGCTCGAGCGGCCAATCCCACGCTCGAGCGTCGAACACTGCACAGGAAATACTGGATAGGTGAAACTTCCGCTCGAGCGCCAAAACCCCCGCTCGAGCGGACAGGTCAAAATCTGGGCAACTAGTTTTGGTTTCTAATCTCAACCAACCTGTAACAAATCTGCCCAACACATCCTATAACTCAAATACAAAGTAAGAAAGGATGTACACCAGGTAATAATCAACTACTATCATCCACGGACACATGTCCGGATCACTGTACAACAAGGGTAAACCCGGGATCGCTATAAAGAAACAACAGCTCCATTTAGCAGCGTCCCCGACTTGCTTCGGTGGCAATGAGTATATGGCATTTCGGTCATCAGCTGGAGAAGTTACTGGCGGGTCTAGGACAGCGTGACACTTTATATATTTTTAAATGGGTAGAGAATATAAAATTTAATTGTGTTTGAGTGATTGAGTTACATAAGAAGTATGAAAATTTATGATTGACTTGAGATATAACCATATAATGTCGCAGGATCAAGTCAATAATTTTTTCTTGTGGTTGATTTAGGGACAATGTCATGTGACGCAGGGCCGGCCTTGGGGTGAGGCGACTAAGGCGGTCGCCTCGGGCCCCCAATTTTAAACAAAATTTAGGGCCCCTAATTAAGGGAGTGTATCATGTCGTGTTATTTTATAATTATTTCAATATTAGCTCAATTTATTTATTTTTATATTGTCGAATGGTGTTATTTTGATTCGTGTTCGATTGATGTTTAATGTGAAAACTTTCACTTTTAGTTAAAAATAACTTAGCAAGTGTATCGAGAGATTAAATTTTTTCTCATAAGTTGAATTTTATAAAATTTATTTCAACCAAATGAAATTATTCATAGAATGTTTGATTTTAATTCAATTGCATTTTTCTAATTAAAAAAATTGTACCTTCTTACTGTATATTTTTTATTAGATTGACTCTAAAATAGGTAACAAAAAAACATATATCTTAAAGGAAAAAAAGATATTAGCCTTAATTATTATTTTACATATTTTTTTTTTATTCAGTTAGATGGAGTTAAATAAAAGATTAAAAAATGTCATGGCATCCCTTAGTAAACATTCAAATATATAACTAATAATTCATGTCATTGAGTCGTGTCATACTTAGATCCATGTTGAAAAATAATCAACCTTAACTTGCTAATTTTATATATTGCTTGAGTTGTGTCGGAAATTCTCATCCTTATACCCAATTAATTTTAGTTCTTATAACATTGGTAAGCTAAAAAATAAAGATTCGATTCAACTAATTGAAATTTAACTATTATATATATATATATATATTTCTTATCTAAATTTTGTTAAATTGTAATGTAATAGAAATAAATTTTTATCTTTTTTGTTTTATCCAAACAAATTTTTTTTTTTTTCGATAATGATATATGAAGAGCCCAATTTAAAAAATTCGCCTTAAGCCCCTAATAAGTCAGGGCCGGCCCTGACGTGACGCTTCGCATCTATTGTGATTGATGGTGAATGTATAACTCACGTGGTGGGTGATTAGAAATATGAGTATGCATAGAGATTGATTGGTTTAAAATATGGTCATATAGTGGGTGTTTAAGAAGTTATTTTAGTAGGAAAGATAATTGAATTTTTTTGTAGTTGGATGTGATATTTGTGAGAGAAAAAGTGAAATGATTATTGATTTAATGTGACATTTTGTCTGAATTTGCTTCTTTTTTTTTTTAAACCAATTTTGTCTTTTAGTATTCTTTTAACAAAAAAATAAATAAAAAACCCTTCTCAAACACCACAATAGTGTCATAGAACCAACTAATAATTTTCCATCCGCTATTATTTTTGTGTAGAAAAATTATTTTTTGATCTAAAAGTGTCACATGATCACGTTCCTTACCAATCACAATCATTGTACCATCCCACATTTTATAATCACTCAACATAAATTACATTTTATAATCACTCAACATAAATTCTCGAATTCTATCCTTTCCCAATAGCGTCCGGATCCTCTAGAGTAGGATTTCCTGGAGTGATCCCTGAAGTGAGTGATCCAATGGCTCAAAATAAAACTAACCAAAACGACGTCGTTTTGGTTAGTAATTTCAACAAAAAAAAAAAAAAAACAAACTTTGAGGACAGAGATTTTGCAGTTTGCAGATCGAGAGGGAGGAGGAGAGAGAGTTGAGGAAATAGAGATTTTGCTCCAAAAACAAATAGAGATTGAGGAAAACCAGAGACAACCCTTGTCCAAGAGATTGATTTATTTATTGTTTGATCGAGAGGGAGGAGGAGAGAGAGTTGAGGAAATCTTTATTTCAAAGAATCTCTATTTATAGTTGGGTTGTTGGAGCAAAATCTTTATTTATTGTTTCTTGAATCTATTTCAAAATCTCTATTTATTTATTGTTTCTTGAATCTATAGTTGGTTTGTTGACGAAATAGAGATTTTGCAGAGATTGATTTTTTTTTTTTTTTTTTTTTTTTTTTTTTTTTTTTTGCAGAGATCTAATTTTTCGAAATCATGTCCTCTAGTTTTTGGATCTTTATTCTTCAAAAAACTCACTTTAATCTCTATTCTTCAAGAAGCTTCAAGAACAAGATTTTGCAAAAGTTTTGATGGGTTTGAGAGATGAAGAAGAAAATAGGTGGATTTGTAGAGAAACCCAAATGAAAATGGATTTGGTGTCATCCATGGCCATGAACTCCCTGAAAATTAGATTTTGTGTCATCCTAACCCATTGAAGAAACCAGTAGATCAAGAACACAAATAGCCATGAAGAAGAAGAAAAAGAAGATTAGAGTGAAGAGATGGAAATCTGAAACTCAACCCTTTTCTTTCTCGCTCTATCTCTCTGTGTCTTTGTATTGCTTCATATCTCATCTGTAGAAATTTTGAATTAAACTTTTTTTTTTTTGTGAAATTATTAACCAAAACGACGCCGTTTTGGTTAGATTTATTTTGGGCCATCGGATCACTCACTTCAGGGATCACTCCAGGAAATCCCACTCCAGAGGATCCGGACGCTTCCCAATAACAATACCGTTAAAATGTGAAGCAGACGTGGCCCAAGAACCACCAATAACTTGTCTTTGGTGCACTACATAACTGCAGTAACTAACTAACCCACTTTATCTGGAGTTGGTTGGGGTCTTTCCATTCATTTCTTGGTCTTGTGTGTAAAACCTCTATGAAAACCCTTCCTCTCTCTTCTCTTTTCTCTCTCTATTCCCATTCTTGGAAAGAAATACAGAGGCCACCGATGATGCGATAATGTCATCGTCTTCAGACTACAATCTCTATCTCCCCATGGACATCATCTTCGACATTCTCAATCGTCTCCCTGTCAAATCTCTCCCCCAATTCAGGTGCGTGTGCAAAACCTTCCGCCACCTCATCTCTAACCCTACCTTCATCTCCTCCCACCTCCTCCACCACCGCACCCCCACCACAGCCGCTACCATTGTCACCTTCAAACACCGCACCACCACCTCCCTCTCTCTGTTATAATCGTCTCAAAACCCTAACAATCTGGTCCACCCCTTTCCCAACCACACTCGCGATCTACACCTAATCGGCTCCATCAATGGCCTCATCTGTCTCTGTCTCTCTCACCATCCACTCCATTCCAATCGATGCATCATACTCCTATGGAACCCCGCTACCAAACACTTAAAATCTCTCCCCCCTCCCACCATCCAAATTCCTCGTAGGTTTTTTCACTTCTCTCTCTGGTTCGGATTCCGATTCCCAGTCCATTCTACTTCTTCTGCCACTAACTACAAGGTCGTCAGGATAGTTTCTTTCAAGTTACAAACCCGAGTCGAGGTCTACTCTGCAATTTCTGATTGTTGGAGAGAGATTCAGGTTATGGATTTGCGCTTTTATATCCATAAATTGTCTTCTGAGGTGATTGTCAATGGAGCTCCCTATTGGTTGCTCTCAACTGCTTCAAATCATTGTCTTTGCTTTACATGTTTGATGTTCAAAACGAGGCTTTTGTTATGTTGCCGAGGCTCGATTTTTCTGGGTTCTATGACGGGACTTCTGTCCACTGGAAATTAATGGATTGGAAAGAAAATGCTGTTGTGGTTGTGTGGTCCTGGCCACCCATGTGTTGATGTGTGGATGATGGAGGATTGCTGTGGCGGTGAGAGCAATTGGTGTAAGAAATTTGTGATTGGACCGGCTTTGGGTGTTGAACGATTTTGGTTGTTGCAATGCACGAAGAATGGTGTGATTATAGCAGAAGATGCACGGGGAAGGATATTCTTGTATAACTCCCAAAATGGAGAGACTAAGTATATTCCAATCGATGGAGTTCAGTTCAAAGCATTTCATTATGTGGAGAGTTTGGTTTCGATCAAAGGATTCAAACAACAAGAACTGAACAACCAGCACTAATGTTCTGAAAAGGTCAATTTGTCACTCGATCAGATAAATAACTCGAGCATTTGTTTACGCTACTTACTGCAATGCATTTGGTTTTTGAGTTTTTGGTAGCATAAGAATGGATTCTTAGACAAAATGGATAGTTAAGACAATATGGATAGTTAATATTCCTTTAATTCCTCTGATTGGATAGCTTAGACAATATGGATAGTTAATATTAGCTAATTCCTCTGATTTGAGTTTCAATCCTGTTTCATTTGCTTATACTTTCCTTCAAAGACAAGTGTTCAAGTCCTTTCCTTCAAATTTGGGTATTACTACAGAATTTTATCCCAGTTAAGGGATGGAATCGAAATAATTGGAGTTTTGTCTGTGCAGTTTGTAGGCCGCTTTGCAATGTTTTCTATGCTTCTGCTTAAAAGGATATAAATTTCCCTCCTCTCACGTTATGTTTGGTTGAGGAATTTGGGAAGAAATTTGAGGCGTGTGAAATTATATGAAATGTAGATATATTTTATTTATATTTCAGCTACCTTTTCTATTTTTCTTTCTAAATCTCTTCTCGAATTTCCCAACCAAACACAGCGTCAATGAATTGGCATAGTTCTTGATGTGTCTGCCTTCATTTTTTAGATGTTATTTCTATTAACATGGTTTTTTTTTTTTTTTTATCTTTTATTTTTGTATTGATTAATTTTTGGATAATTGTTGTGGGATTTACTAGTCCTGTTGAACCTTTTTCCCTATATGTGGAGTGTGGTCTCTTGATGAGAAGAGAAAAGTGCAAAACCAAGTTAGAGGAGCAATATGTGTTGGATGAATGGATTCTTAAAAACTGCTACTGCATTCTCTTTGTTTTTGTGTATGTTTAAGACCATTCATTCTTGGCCCACAGATATTCTGTAAAGGTCAATTCGTCATTTGAATCAGATCAATTTTTGTCCAACTTGAGCATTTGATTTCTTTATGTTACTGCAATGCATTTGTGTGTGATGTTAGGCTTTACTACATGTTTTAGATACTATAATTTTCATTGACACCCCTTTGCTAAGATAATTCCTTCTTTCACTGGATTGCTGCCCAGTTTCTTTTGCTATGGTCATACTGAATTGATTAAACTTCCCAATGCTCTGACTAGTTTATGGAAGGCTATTGTGCTTTAAGCTATGTTTGGATCGTGGATTTGGTTAAAGATTTAGATAGGGAAAAGAAAAAGTGAGAAAATGTTAATGAAATATAAGCTAAATTTGTTCTCTATTTCTCTGACATTCTCTTTTCTCTTTCTGAATCTCTACTCAAATCATTGATCCAAACACAACCTTACAGTCTACATAGCATTGGAAATTAATTTTTCTTGCTTTTGGTAGCATATGAATGACGTATAATTGTATTTGGTTTTCAATTTAACTAGTTTCTACTCTACCATTGATTATGGTTTTGTTTTCTCTCTCTCTCTCTCTCTCTCTCTCTCTCTCTCTCTTTATTTGTGAACATCTGTGTTCAACTGTTTTATGATGTAGTATTATTTGGGCTGGTTTCAGCAATGTGGGTCCTGTGACTGATGTCCAAACATTCCCCTCCCCTAAAAAATACCCTGCATTACAATTTTCAATTTATTTATTTTATTCTTATTTTTGTAGCTTAATGTTGTAGATTTTACTAAAGAAAGTCTTGAATACTGCTGTGCATTAGAGAAAACAACAGAGAAGTATTGGCAGCAAACAATAGAACTATAAAGATGCCTTATAATTTCATAAAAAAAGAAGTCCTAGATAATATTTGTATATATATATATAAACAAAAACTAAAATTAAAACTAAAACTAAAAGGTTCCATGTTAACAACATTATTTTAGACCTCATATTTTTGGAATTTAATTTTTTTAAAGCCATTAATATTGTTTGGCTTTCGTCTTGACTTGATTGAACTTCAAACTTCAAAAACAATTCTTTTTGTCAACAAATTCTGTATTACAACATTACATTTTTATGTCTAGCATGAGATTCTCCTAACCTGGTGTTACTTATCTCTGGCTTGACCTGTACCGTGGGGAGATGTTATTGGAATTACAGCTCATTTGCCTTTATCTGCAGGTGACGTGACTACTGATGTCCATTTTCAAAATGATTTGGGATTGGATAGCTTCGACAATGTGGAGATTGTATTGGCTCTAGAAGAGAAGTTCGAGCTAGAGATTCCAAATAAAGAAACTAATAAGATTGACTCTTGTTTTCTTGCAATTGAGTAAATCTATAACCATCCAATGGCTAGTTAATATTAGCGAATTCTACTGATTTGAGTTCCAATCTTGTTTCATTTGTTTATACTATCCTTTGAAAACAACTGTTCTAGTACTTTCTTTATTTGATTAAGGCGTTAGTACAGAATTTTATCCCAATTAAGGGATGAAATGGAGATAATTGGACTTTTGTTTGTGTAGTTTGTAGGCTGCTTTGCTATGCTTCTGCTTGACAATATCTAATATTTCCTTCCTCTTATTGAATTGGCACAATTTCTGATACGCCTGCTTTGTTTTTGGAGATGTTATTTCTGTTCAGATGAGTTTTTTAATCGTTGTATTTTTTGTTGCATTGATTTATTCTTGGGTAATTGTAGTGGGATCTAGTCCTGTTGGACCATTGCCCTAGATGTGGGGTAACATCATTGTGTGGTTAGGTCTCTTGATGAGAAGAGAAAAGTGCAAAACTAAGAGGAGCAATATGTGTTTAACAAATGGATTCTTAAAAATTGCTACTACATTTGTATATGTTAAGATCAATCATTCTTGACCCACAGCAACTATCTATTCAAATATTTAAAATTACTTTAACGTAGAATTCATCTATTATATTTAGAATATGAGATAATTTGGGATTGTTGTGCCACAAGTCCAAGATTTGTTGAAATTTGATATGTTTGAGACTATATTTTTTATATCCATGTATAATGTTAGTTTTGCCACATTTTGTTACGTCTCTAGATGATTATGCTTTTGCTTAACAAGATCTAATATTTCTTCTCTCTTAATGAATTGGCTTAATATTTTGTTGTGACTGCTTTTGTTTTTGGAGATGTTATTGTCATTTACATGGTTTTTGTAAATAAGTTGGTCCAAGATTATAGGTATAGAGTAGCCACATGAAATGTAAAAACTTTAACTAGTAAGATAGTGAAATTGGTAGATATCATGATTAGGAGGAGGGTTAGTATAATTTACATACGAGAAACTAAGTGGATGGGTGAGAAATTTAGAGAAATAGAGGATACCTGTTTAAAACTATATTATAGTGGTAAGGGTAAACAAATGAATAGGGTAGAAAATGTAATTGTAGTCATTAGGAAAGGTGATAAGATTATATTAGTTAAACTAGTTATTAGAGAAAATATAGTGAACGTTATTAGTGCATAAACCCCCCAATAAGGATTAGATGATTAGACACGGGGAGATTTTTGGGATCAAATGGATGATAGGTGATATTCGTATGAGAAACCGTTGTTATAGGTGGAGAATTCAACGGCAGGAATAGATAAATTAGATTATGAGAGGGTGTATGGTGGGTATGTTTTGGGGGATAGAAATGATGTTGGAGAGAGTATTTTAGATTTTGCGTTGGCTTCTGACCTGGTGGTGGTTAATACTATGTATAAGAAGAAAAATGAGCATTTGATAACTTTTAAGAGTGGGTCAAATAAAAGCCAAGTATGTTACTTTCTACTAAGAAAAGTGGACATTCTAAAATGTAACGACTGTGAGGTGATTCTTGGAGAGAGCCTGACATTTCAACATAAGGTTTTAGTGCTAGATTTATGCTTTAAAAAGCAACACAAAGTTAGAAAAAGATAGTGGGCACCGCAAGACGAGATGGTGGGATCTAAAAGGGAATAAATTAGAAATATTTAAGAATAGAATAGATGAAGAAAGTACTTAGGACTTGGAAGATGATGCTAACACTATGTGGAACTCGATGATCAATTGTATGAGGAGAATCTCAAGGGAAGTCCTTGGAGAGTCGAAGAAAAGGGACCCAACTCAAAACTTGGTGATGAAGAAATGAGGTTCAAGAGGTAGTGAAGAAAAAAAAAGAGTGCTTTAAAAAGTGGAAAAAAAATAGAATTGAGGAAAACTTTAAGAGTTACAGATTGACTAATAAGGAGGTAAAAAAAATACTAAGAAAGGCTAAGTTGAAAGCCTATGATGACCTATACACTAGATTATATAGTAAGGAGGGAATAAGAGGATATAAAACTTACCAAGATAAAAGAGAGAAAAATAAGAGATTTTAATCAGGTATCAAGAGCGAGGACTTTAAGGTGTTGGTAAATAATGAAGAGATTAAGGAGAGGTAAAAGAACTATTTTGAGAAGTTGTTAAACGAGGAACATGGAAGAAGGTCAAAAGGGGAGGATGTAACAGTAATACGAAAAACTAAGACTACGGGTTTATTGCAGGATTAGGAACTTTAAAGTGAAGATTATACTTAAGAAGATGAAATCGAATAAGGTTTTAGGACTTGATGGTATCCCTATTGAAGCTTGGAAATATTTGGGTAAGAATGGGGTTACTTGATTGACTAGATTATTTAGTAAAATTTTGTTGATTAGAAAAATGCTAAATGAGTGGAGGAAGATTATTTTAGTACCAATATATAAGAATAAATGAGATGTCTATAATTGCAACAATTACAGATGAATAAAGTTGATGTGTCATATAATGAAAGTGTGAGAGAGAGTAAGGGAATGTTGATTGCGAGATATAACAGAGGTGTCAAATAATCAATTTGGATTTATGCCCGATAGGTTAATAATGGAAACGATCTATCTTTTGGAGAGTAATAGAGAAATACAGAGAGAAGAAAAGAGACACTCATTTGGTCTTTGTTGATCTTGAGAAAGCATATGATAGAGTGCCTCAGGATATAATCCAGTGGGTGTTAGAAAAGAAAGGGATGGCTAAATGTTATATTGATGATTTTGGACATGTATAAAAGTGTAGTGACTATTATTAGATCACTAGCTGGAGAGAGATGTAAATTTCCAATTACTGTGGGGTTATAACAAGAATCAACCTTAAGTTCTTATCTTTTTGCTTTAATTATGGATGAGTTGACGAGGAATATTCAAGATAAGGTATCATAGTGTATGCTTTTTGCAGATGATATCATGTTAGTGGATGAGACTAGAGAAGAAGTTAACACTAAATTGGAGACTTAGAGAGAAACACTTGAATCTAAAGGATTAGGATAAATAGAACTAATACAAAATACATGAAGTGTAATTTTAATAATAGTAACAATGGAAACAGAGGAGAAGTGAAGATTAAGAACTAAGAACTACCTAAGATTGAACTTTTTTCGTTATTTAGGATCAATTATCACAACGGCTGGAGAGATTGGAGCACATGTGATCATGTGCTCCATAGAATTAAGGTGAGGTGGTTTAAGTAGAGGAATGTGTCTGGGATACTGTGCGATAAACGGGTATCCACTAGATTAAAAAGAAAGTTATATAGAATGATTATTAGACCAGCAATATTGTATGTGATGGAATATTTGGCAATTAAGAAATAACATGTAGATAAGATGAGTGTTACTGAGATGAGCTCTGTCACGACCCAAACCCGCCCCTATGGGTTTAGCATCGTAACTGGCCAGTAATCTGTGATTACCAAAGGCCTGCTTAACAATAATGACAATGAGACAAAGTAAGGGGCTGGCGGAAGCCAAGCAGTAACTAAAAGATGTCTAATGAGCTATGAAAATCTGAATAGAAAAAGGCTTTTTTGAATATATTCGCATTCAGCCATAAACATATATACATACCAGATACACATAACATACAGGTTAGGGATCCAATCCATTCACCATAACTGTACAGTCAAACACTACAACAAAACTAACTATTCACGGCATCATGTTTACGACATACATTAAATGCATGTTGTAATTAATACATTCTACGACATTTTTTTTTTGCAAGCCGTTAATGTTGTCAATAACAGCATACATTCCATGTAAATCGTTGATTCATATATTTATAGCATGCAAAAATATGCCGTAAAAAATGTATGTTTTTACGACTTACAAAAATATGTCGTAAAATATTTGTACTTAAGACGACATACAATTCATGTTGTAAAATATTATAACTTTACACGGCATATATTAACATGTCGTGAAAACTTTTGCAAAAAAAAAAAAAAAAAAAAATCAATTCGATTTGTTTTTATGGCATGCAAAAGCATGCAGTAAAAAATGTATATTTTTACGGCATACAAAAATATGTCATATAATATTTGTACTTAAGATGACATACATTTCATGTTGTAAAATATTATAATTTTACACGGCATGCATTAGCATGTTGTGAAAACTTTTATTAAAAAAATTTCAATCCGATTTTTTTTCTTAATTTAAAAAAGCTAACAATTTCCAACCAAACTTCTCACCTTAAATTTTCCTAATTGAGGACAACATTAAAAAATAATTTATACATTATTTTATAATTTAATGTCTCTTTTAAGGAATAATTGCACCCAGTGCGATTTTGGAAAAAAAAAATTACACATTCATGAAAACGTTTATAATTTTAATGATTAATATTTATATGGCTTCTCACTAATTTGTAATTATTATTTTTTTAAATTACCTTGATTTGATATTTTTTCTTTTTTTAATAATTTATTTATTTTTTATTTTTTAGATGTGCTTAATCTGAATACAACTAAAAAATAAAATATTCGTAAAAAAAATAATAAAATATAATATATATGAAATGTATTAAATTTTATATTTTTTTAAATTTAGTGATTTTTTTTTTAAAAAAAAATTAAAAGGTAAAACATTATTAAAATTAAAATAAAATATTTCTTTTAAGTATATATAAATTATTTGAATTTGAAAAGTAAAAAAAAAAATTATTTAAAATATTACAATAACTAAAACAAAAAACTGAAAAACAATTTAGGCCCCTTACTTTCTCACTCACTCTCTTGTCTCTCTCTCTCTCTCTCTCAACCCTCTCTAAACCCTAATCTCTCTCAACCGATCGAATCAGCCTTCTTCAGCCTTGATTTGATCGCAAAGCAATTGGTGATTCATCTCACATCCAATCTCAGAGCGATTGGCAATTTCGATTTTGAGATTCTAAAGCTTCACCGCCTCCACCATCTGCACCGGCGAGGGAAGCAAGGACCATCATCTACTAAGGTGAGCACCACCGTCTCTCTCTCTCTCTCTCTCTCTCTCTCTCTCAGTTTTGTATTCTCTTTCTCTCTCCTTCAAGCTCTTCCTGTCGAGTTTGAGCAATTGGTTTTAGAATTCAGTTCGGTTTGATTGGTTTTTTCTATGTATGAACTGCTAGTCAAATTGCTTCAGAATAGTGCTTTGGTGGCCATTTGTTATATTTTCTCAGTCAAAAATTGGGAAATTTGGTACTCACATTTATCCTGATATAGAATTAACCTCTTTCGAATTTGTTACATAAATTTTCCTTGTATCTCTGTAAGGTTGCAGTTTGATGTAAGGTGTCTTCAGCAACTGCTTTAAGAGGAATGGTTTTTTTATATGAATGAGAATGATTAAAATATCATATATGCTTGTGGATTTTACTTCAATTTGTGAAATAACAGTTTTATGGTAGCATTTATGTTACACTTAGAAAATACAGAAGCTGTGAAATGGTTCGTTGTTTTGTATGTTTGTTTGTGTTGGAAGAAATCAAATTGCTAGATGTCAAAAATGAACATCTATCACGTTGGTTGTTAGAGTTGTACTGGTAGATCAATATGAAATCATATACTATCCCATCTGTATTGGTCAGCCAGTATGTTCTCAAAATGATAAGAGAGATCTACTGGTAGTTTGTCAATTTGAATAAAATAAAGGGGAAATACCAAAAACAAATAGTTAGGTTTGACTCTTAAACCAATAATCACTCTCCTCTTTGGCTCTAATCTTCATTTTGATCAATCTGTCTGGCTTATAATAGAAACAAAAGATATGTCTAACAAGTCTTATAATAGAAACAAAAGATATGTCTAATATAGCGACCCCGGTCTTTTCCCATTTGATTATTGTATCCGGACTTAGGTTCCGTAGACTCTGTCATTGTATAATTGTTGTTGTTATAGCGATCCCGGGTTTACCCTTGTTGTACGGTGATCCGGACATGTGTCCGTGGATGTTGGTTGTTGTTTATTATCGTGTTTGCATCCTTTGTACTTTGTATATTGAGTTATGGGATGTGTTGGGCAGGTTTGTTACAGGTTGGTTGTGTTTGGGAACCTAGTGTTGCTGCCCAGATTTTTAGTCCTTCGCTCGAGCGAGGAGTTTGTCGCTCGAGCGAGAGTTGTGTTGCGTCTGGTTCTGGACCCGAGAGTTCCATTTCTTGGCTCAAGTGAGCCTCCTTTGCTCGAGCGGTCTGGATTTTTCTTCGCTCGATCGAGAACTTCCTGGCTCGAGCGAGAGTTTTCTGTGTCTTGTCGCTCGAGCGACCAAGTCTTCGCTCGAGCGAGCGTGTTTTATATCAGCGGACAGCAGCGTCTTAAACATCACTTTTTCAGTCCCTTTCTTTGAGCAAAACCTAAATCCGACACCCTCTCTCCCTAAACTTGCACTCTCTCTAAGATTTGATCTCCCTAGGGTGTGAATCTAGCCTAGGGCCTTTGTTAAAAAGATAGAGGGCGTTGAGAGCTTCGATTTAATCTGAAAAAGTTTGGATTTGGGGCAAGTTGATCTTGGAGTTTTCATCTCCTTTTGGGCTTAAACTTTGAGGTAGGGATATCCTATTCCTCTCTATGGATTTTGTCTTTAAATTTTGGTATTTTGAGATGTTGGGCTTGGTTTGGTAATTTTGTGAAAGTTTGGGGCTTTTGTGTAATTTTACAAAAGTTGGGATTTTATTCATAATAAACCTAGATGCATGTTTGGCATAGAGAAATAGAATTAATGTTGAATCATTGATGAAAATGGGACCTAAGGGTTGAAATGGTAATTATGGAAAATGGCCTAATTACATTGTTTAATTAATTGGGATAATTAATTGGAAGAAATGAAATGTTGATTGAATATCCATTTGTGCATTTATTTTCTGTTTAGAAATAACTGCTTTGGGCTATCGGTGGAGGATAGTCGTGATTGTTGTAGACAATGCATGATGATTAGGTAAACTGAAACTAATCAATGAAGTGTGTCATAGAACTTGATAGTTGATAGAATACATTAACTGTATGTATTGGGTGATTGTATATAGAACCATTGTGTTTGTATACGTTATGTGTAGAGGAGGAGATAGGGGATGTACTCCGCGGTTTAGGGGAAGATAGGGGATGTACCTCTAAACCGGATAGTGTTGGGAGAAGATAGGGGATGAACTCCGTAGATACAACTCATATGCTTGTCTAAAGAAGTGAAGATAGAGCTTATATGCTTATCTTTGTGATATGTGGATATAGCTTTTATGCTTATCTGTGGATATTGTTGTCATACATATCTGTTGTAGAATGTGGATATAGCTTATTTGCTTATCTGAGAATGTGGATATTGTTGTTATACATATCTGTTGAGCATGTGGGTAGTGCTTATATGCCTATCTGTTGAAAAAGGGAAAATGAAAAGTAATTGGGACTTGTAAGTCGTTTGACATAAACATATGATTTATGTGATTGTATCAGTGTTGGCCATCTATCAATTGCTAATCTTTTAGTCATTGTTCATGGTTGGTTTAGTATATTTCTACTGGGCTGTGGCTCACCCTATATGGGAATATCATTTTCAGGTACTGGTAGCATGCCACCTCCAAGGACATAGCTGGGAGGCTAGAGGCGGGCATACTTTGTTGTTTTACCTTTGATGTATTACATGTAACTTCAAGCCAAGGGCTTAATGTGTATGAGTTAGTACTCCTTTTTGTGTAACCAAGTGTTAACTTGGAAAGCTGTAAGCCCGTAGGGCATTTTGTTTTGATGTTAACATGTAATACTTTTGTAATGGAACTCTATGGAATAAACAAATGTGGTTAGTTTATATGTAAATGCATGTAATATCTGATGGGTTTAATGTTGTTATTTTGAGGCCGTTACAACTTGGTATCAGAGCGTACCGGGTTCAAATAGTTTGGGTACGCGGGAAGTGATTAGTATCACAATGGGTTTGTCTCGCTTGATAGAGACTTAGATGTAGTATCATATGCTATGTGCTTAATTGATAACATGCTTATGTGACTATGTGGGTATGGGATTTAATTTCTAGGATGTTGATTGGATCCTTGAGTTTCTGGGAGTCTTGTTGGAAAAGCACTTGATCAATGCTGTTTCTAACCGGAACTCTAGTAACGCCTCGGGACTATCATTATCTGGGAATGAAATTCGTAAGTGCTTATGTGTTTATGTGCTTATGTGGAGTGAATTACAGTTGTCCATGTATTGGGACGTGAGTGTTTGGTTTCGGCACATTTTTGAATGTGCTAATGTTCTGTGTTGCCTTTATTAGGATGTCAGGACGAGGAAGAGGTGCTAGGCGTGGTAGACCTGCGAGGCAGGAAGTACCGTTACCGGGTGAGATTCCGGCAGTACAGGAGGGGGTTGGTCAGGCCAACGTGGTCGAGCCAGTAGGTCAGCAGGCTATGGGTGCCTTGGCCAGAGAGATAGCAGGAGCTTTGGGTATTCTTAGAGCTGGGAATCAGGCAGTTGAGACCGGGCCTTCTTTCTTGAAGAGGGAGTTCTTCCGGTCTAATCCGGATGAGTTTATTGGGGATCCGAAGGAGCCACTGAAGGCTGATGAGTGGTTAGAACAGATGAGTAAGACGTTCGAGATGCTTGGCATTGAGGACGGAGCACTGAAAGTGACCTTGGCATCCTTCCAGCTGAAGGGAGATGCGGGTCAATGGTGGAAGTACGAGAAGGCTCGTGTTGGTGGTACTTGGGAGGCATTTGTGAATGCTTTTCAGGAGAGGTTTTTGTCTACAGTAGCTAGGGAGAAGCTGAGGGATCAGTTTAGCCGGCTTAATCAGCAGGGCTTGTCAGTGGCCGAGTTTGAGGCTACTTTTACCAGTCTGTCCAGGTTTGCACCTGAACTGGTGGCGTCTGAGGAACGCCGTTGCTATGAGTTTGAGCGGAAGTTGAGGCGGGGCCTCAAGTTGAGAGTTGGTGGGTCTTACATCCGAGAGTATAGACACCTAGTGGATGTTGCAGCTCATATGGAGCTTATGATGCAGGAGGAGGATGAGGGGCAGAGAGGCTCCAAGAGGAGCCAGGATAGTCAGAGTGATGGCAGGAGGCAGAGGGGTTCCAACCCTCAGCAGTCGCAGGGTGGTGTTGCTAGATCGACCTTCCCAGTGCCGAGTGTAGGCTCCGGGAGAGGCAGTCAGGGGGAATTCACTTGTTACAAGTGTGGCCAGCTGGGTCACAAGGTTTCGGTTTGCCCGCAGAAGGGTGGGGGTCAGAAAGCTGCTTCTTCTTCAGCTAGACCGCAGAGTCAGAGTTTGGGCAGGGGACAGCCCTTGACTTGTTATCAGTGTGGACAACCTGGGCACATGAAGAGGTTTTGCCCACAGTTAAGTGCCACTTCGGGAGCGTCTGGTTCTAGGCAGACGCAGGGTTTTCAGCCAGCTCAGTCTGTGCAGGCCTCGAGGGCCAATCCGGGAGTTTCGTCATCCCAGTCTGTGCAGCAGTCTTTTGCTCCGAGAGGTGAGCAGGTAGACCAGGGGCCTACGGGGCGCGTGTATGCTGTTACCGCGCAGGATTTAGTACCGGCTCCATCAGTAGTGAGAGGTACTTTTCTGTTTTGCAACTCGGTTGCTAGTGTGTTGATAGACACGGGTGCATCTCATTCTTTTGTATCTGCTGCATTTGCATCTCTTTTGGAATTGGAGTTACCACAGTTAGCATCTCCTATTTGTGTGGTATCGCCTTTGGGTGGTGAGTTGATCCTAAAACAGGGTGTTAGAGGATGTGATATAGAGGTCGCCGACTATAGGCTTCCTTTTCCGTTTGTTGTCATGCCCATGAAGGGTTTTGATGTTATTTTGGGTATGGACTGGTTATCGTCATACCGGGCTGTTATCGATTGCTACCGCCAGAGGGTCACGTTATGTACCTTGAGCGGGGAGTGGTTCCATTTCTTGGGAGACCGGGTTGGTAGTGTTTTGCCACCGGGGTATGATTCGCGAGGGCGAAGTGAGCTTAGTAGTCTACTTGCCAGCTTTGAGAGTGGTGAGAGTGGTGAGACCCAGCTTGTGTTGCCGAGGGTGGTTTGTGAGTATTCGGATGTTTTTCCCGAAGATCTTGTTAGTTTGCCACCTCACCGAGAGATAGAGTTCTCTATTGATTTAGTGCCTGGTACGGCGCCGATTTCTATGGCACCTTACCATTTTGCTCCAGCAGAGTTGGTTGAGTTGAAAGTTCAACTCCAGGAATTGCTCGATAAGGGTTTTGTTCGCCCTAGTGTTTCACCGTGGGGAGCACCGGCCCTCTTTGTTAAAAAGAAAGATGGTGCCTTGAGATTGTGTATTGACTACCGGAAGTTGAATCGAGCTACGGTTAAGAATAAGTATCCGATGCCCCGTATAGATGATTTGTTTGACCAGTTGAAGGGTTCCCGTTGTTTCTCTAAGATAGACTTGAGATCGGGTTACCACCAGTTGAGGGTCAGGGAAGAGGATATTCCGAAAACGGCATTCCGTACGCGGTATGGCCATTATGAGTTTCTGGTGATGCCATTTGGGCTTACCAATGCACCGGCAGTCTTTATGGACTTGATGAACCGGGTTTTCCGGGAGTTCTTAGACCGATTTGTGGTCGTCTTCGTGGACGACATTCTTATCTATTCGCCTTCAGAGGAGGAGCACGAGGCACACTTGAGAGTGGTGCTTGAGTTGCTTAGAGCCCATAGGCTGTATGCCAAGTTTGGGAAGTGTGAGTTCTGGCTGAGGGAAGTCAAATTCTTAGGCCACGTGGTATCCGGGGAAGGGGTGTCTGTTGATACATCCAAAGTTGAGGCAGTGCAAGATTGGGCACAGCCTAAGAATGTGTTTGAGATCCGCAGTTTTCTGGGATTAGCTGGGTATTACCGTCGGTTTGTGAAAGATTTCTCCAGGTTAGCGTCACCGTTGACTAGACTGACTCGGAAGGGAGTCAAGTTTGTGTGGAGTGAGACTTGTGAAAAGTCGTTCCAAGAGTTGAAAGTTAGATTGACCACCGCTCCGGTGTTGATTATTCCAGAGAGAGGGTTGGGTTATGCGGTTTATTGTGATGCCTCACGAGAGGGTTTGGGTTGTGTGCTGATGCAAGAAGGGAAAGTGGTAGCTTATGGCTCACGTCAGTTGAAAATACACGAGAAGAATTACCCCACACACGACTTAGAGTTAGCAGCAGTGATCTTTGCCTTGAAAATCTGGAGGCACTACCTTTATGGTGAGAAGTTCGAGGTATTCTCGGATCATAAGAGTTTGAAGTATCTGTTTACACAGAGAGACTTGAATTTGAGGCAGAGGAGGTGGATGGAGTTCATCGAGGATTATGATTTTGAGTTGCACTATCATCCGGGAAAGGCCAATGTTGTGGCCGATGCCCTTAGTAGGAAATCCATTAGTGATGTAGCTTGTATAGCCATCCGGGAATGGGAGATGTTGGGAGCACTTGGCGAGTTTGATTTGCTACTGGGCGAATCTGTTGAGGCTGCGGCCTTGTTTTCTGTTGTTGCGCAGCCTACACTTGTGATTAGAGTGTTAGAGGCACAGAGAGGTGACCTTGAGGTAGAATCCCTCCGAGAGAAGATCTCCAGTGGGAAAGTTGAGAAGGGTTTGACGGTGTATCCCGACCTGAGTGTGAGATACCGAGACCGTTTGTTTGTACCGGAGTCTTGCCGTGAGGAAGTACTTCGAGAGTTTCACCATTCGCGCCTTGCGGTGCATCCGGGAGGTACTAAGATGTATCAGGATTTGGGTCGCCAGTTTTGGTGGCAGGGTATGAAGAGAGATGTGGTTGTTTTCGTATCGAAGTGCCTTACTTGCCAGCAAGTGAAGGCCGAGCATCAGAGGCCAGCGGGTTTGTTGCAACCCTTGCCTATTGCCGAGTGGAAGTGGGAGCATGTCACTATGGACTTCGTTGTAGGTCTTCCGAGGACTCAGCGGGGTAGTGATGCTATTTGGGTGGTTGTAGACCGGTTGACTAAGTCGGCGCACTTTATTCCTATGCGCGTGAGAGATTCGGTAGATCATCTTGCCGACTTGTATATTCGGGACGTAGTGAGATTGCACGGGGTCCCAGTGACGATCATCTCAGATATAGATCCTCGTTTTACTGCTAGGTTGTGGCAGAGTTTACAGAGTGCCTTGGGCACTAAGTTGACCTTTAGTACGGCTTATCATCCTCAGACTGACGGGCAGTCCGAGCGTACTATTCAGATCCTCGAGGATATGCTTCGGGGTTGTGTCCTTGACTTTAGCGGGACGTGGGAGAGGCACTTGCCCTTGGTAGAGTTTGCCTACAACAACAGTTTTCAGTCTAGCATCGGTATGGCACCGTTTGAGGCCTTGTATGACCGACCGTGTAGGTCTCCAGTTTGTTGGGCCGAGGTGGGTGATGCACCTTTGTTGGGTCCGGAGTTGGTTAGGGAGACGACGGAGAAAGTTGAGCTTATCCGTAGGAGGCTTGTTGCAGCCCAGAGTCGGCAGAAATCTTATGCTGACCGTAGGAGGAGACCGTTGGCGTTTGAGGTAGGTGATCATGTCTTTCTGAAGATATCACCTAGGCGAGGTCTGATGAGGTTTGGGAAGAGTGAGAAGTTATCCCCTCGGTTTATTGGTCCTTTTGAGATCCTTGAGAGGATTGGCGAGGTTGCTTATCGGTTAGCCTTACAGCCGCAGTTGTTCGGAGTGCATGACGTGTTTCATGTGAGTATGCTTCGGAAGTATGAGCCAGATCCATCACATGTGCTGGATTGGACTGATTTAGAGGTAGATGAGGATGCCTCGTATGAGGAGAGACCGGTTCGGGTCTTGGATAGGCGGGATCAGGTCCTGCGTGGCAAGACCATTCCTTTGGTGAAAGTCTTGTGGAAACATCACGGAGTGGAAGAAGCCACTTGGGAACGTGAGTTGGAAGTCCGAGAGAAATATCCGGACTTGTTTGTTGATATGTAATCTTGTATTTAAATTTTTCATTTTGTTGAACTTAAGAGCTTTTATATATGTCTTAAGTTGTGAAACATTGAAAATGTTTTGATTATTGGAAGTATGTTTTGGAACTTGCCTCATATGGGAGTTGAATGTAACATTGTATATGTTGAATATATTATTGAAATTGGAAAGATAGTGCATAATGTTGATGCATGTTGAAAATATATATGTTGTTTACATATTGTGATATGTCTCTTGTTAAAGGGATGGGATGACCGATAAAGGGTCGAATTGTTGAATGTTCAAGTGTAACA
Organism: Camellia sinensis; assembly: GCF_055761805.1. NCBI lineage: Eukaryota > Viridiplantae > Streptophyta > Magnoliopsida > Ericales > Theaceae > Camellia > Camellia sinensis. The sequence continues at coordinate 187,645,244 of NC_138962.1, forward strand.
TTGTTTAAAATGGGGGAAAACCTGTTTTTGAAAACTCGTGCTTAATTTCGGGGACGAAATTCTTTAAGGGGGGGAGGTTATAGCGATCCCGGGTTTACCCTTGTTGTACAGTGATCCGGACATGTGTCCGTGGATGTTGGTTGTTGTTTATTATCGTGTTTGCATCCTTTGTACTTTGTATATTGAGTTATGGGATGTGTTGGGCAGGTTTGTTACAGGTTGGTTGTGTTTGGGAACCTAGTGTTGCTGCCCAGATTTTTAGTCCTTCGCTCGAGCGAGGAGTTTGTCGCTCGAGCGAGAGTTGTGTTGCGTCTGGTTCTGGACCCGAGAGTTCCATTTCTTGGCTCAAGCGAGCCTCCTTTGCTCGAGCGGTCTGGATTTTTCTTCGCTCGATCGAGAACTTCCTGGCTCGAGCGAGAGTTTTCTGTGTCTTGTCGCTCGAGCGACCAAGTCTTCGCTCGAGCGAGCGTGTTTTATATCAGCGGACAGCAGCGTCTTAAACATCACTTTTTCAGTCCCTTTCCTTGAGCAAAACCTAAATCCGACACCCTCTCTCCCTAAACTTGCACTCTCTCTAAGATTTGATCTCCCTAGGGTGTGAATCTAGCCTAGGGCCTTTGTTAAAAAGATAGAGGGCGTTGAGAGCTTCGATTTAATCTGAAAAAGTTTGGATTTGGGGCAAGTTGATCTTGGAGTTTTCATCTCCTTTTGGGCTTAAACTTTGAGGTAGGGATATCCTACTCCTCTCTATGGATTTTGTCTTTAAATTTTGGTATTTTGAGATGTTGGGCTTGGTTTGGTAATTTTGTGAAAGTTTGGGGCTTTTGTGTAATTTTACAAAAGTTGGGATTTTATTCATAATAAACCTAGATGCATGTTTGGCATAGAGAAATAGAATTAATGTTGAATCATTGATGAAAATGGGACCTAAGGGTTGAAATGGTAATTATGGAAAATGGCCTAATTACATTGTTTAATTAATTGGGATAATTAATTGGAAGAAATGAAATGTTGATTGAATATCCATTTGTGCATTTATTTTCTGTTTAGAAATAACTGCTTTGGGCTATCGGTGGAGGATAGTCGTGATTGTTGTAGACAATGCATGATGATTAGGTAAACTGAAACTAATCAATGAAGTGTGTCATAGAACTTGATAGTTGATAGAATACATTAACTGTATGTATTGGGTGATTGTATATAGAACCATTGTGTTTGTATACGTTATGTGTAGAGGAGGAGATAGGGGATGTACTCCGCGGTTTAGGGGAAGATAGGGGATGTACCTCTAAACCGGATAGTGTTGGGAGAAGATAGGGGATGAACTCCGTAGATACAACTCATATGCTTGTCTAAAGAAGTGAAGATAGAGCTTATATGCTTATCTTTGTGATATGTGGATATAGCTTTTATGCTTATCTGTGGATATTGTTGTCATACATATCTGTTGTAGAATGTGGATATAGCTTATTTGCTTATCTGAGAATGTGGATATTGTTGTTATACATATCTGTTGAGCATGTGGGTAGTGCTTATATGCCTATCTGTTGAAAAAGGGAAAATGAAAAGTAATTGGGACTTGTAAGTCGTTTGACATAAACATATGATTTATGTGATTGTATCAGTGTTGGCCATCTATCAATTGCTAATCTTTTAGTCATTGTTCATGGTTGGTTTAGTATATTTCTACTGGGCTGTGGCTCACCCTATATGGGAATATCATTTTCAGGTACTGGTAGCATGCCACCTCCAAGGACATAGCTAGGAGGCTAGAGGCGGGCATACTTTGTTGTTTTACCTTTGATGTATTACATGTAACTTCAAGCCAAGGGCTTAATGTGTATGAGTTAGTACTCCTTTTTGTGTAACCAAGTGTTAACTTGGAAAGCTGTAAGCCCGTAGGGCATTTTGTTTTGATGTTAACATGTAATACTTTTGTAATGGAACTCTAAGGAATAAACGAATGTGGTTAGTTTATATGTAAATGCATGTAATATCTGATGGGTTTAATGTTGTTATTTTGAGGCCGTTACAGTTGTTGTCCTTTATTTTCTCATTTGGAGTTATAGGATGTGTTGGGCAGGTTTGTTTCAGGTTGGTTGGGTTTAGAAATCCAGTGTTGCTGCCCAGAATTTTGACTCTTCGCTCGAGCGAGAAGTTCTTCGCTCGAGCGATCTCTTTGTTTTGGTCCTTCGCTCGAGCCAGGGTTGCTTCGATCGAGCGAGGGTTGCGTTTTGAGTTAGACCTGAGAGCTGAGGTTTTTGGCTCGAGCGAGCTTTTCTTCGCTCGAGCGAGTTAGTTCGTTCTTCGCTCGAGCGATAGTTCCTTAGCTCGAGCGTGTGTCTAATTGCAGACCTGAGGGTTTGAGTTCTTCGCTCGATCGAGTTTTCTTTCGCTCAAACGAGCTTTTGTGTTGTTGGCTCGAGCAAGGCTCCCTTGGCTCGAGCGTAGATTTTCTGTGTCTGGTCGCTCGAGCGACCAAGTCTTCGCTCGAGCGAGCCTGTCCAGCTTATATACGCAGCAGCGGGTTTTGATCAGTCTTTTTCATCTTCTTTTTGATCCCAAACCCTAGGTCCGACTTCTCTCTCTCCATACTCACCTTCTCTCTTAGATTTGATCCACTTAGGGTGTGTTTCTACCATAGATCCTTCATTAAAAAGATAGAGTGAGTCGAGGGCTTCCATTTAATCTGAACATTTGGCGATTTGGAGCACTTTGGTTTTTGGGTATTCACCTCTGTCTTCTCCATTTGGGTTGTTCTCTTCGAGGTAGGGATTTCCTACTCCATTTTATAAGTTTTGATCTAAGTTTTGGTATTTTGATATGTTGGGGATACTTTGGTAATTTTGGGTAAAAACCCTAGTTGTATTATTAAATTAATTTGTATAATTAATTCATGGAATTGGGAAAAGATGGTTAAATTCATGGAATTGGGGAATTCATTGATTAAATGGCGTAATTGGTTAATTTGAATCATTTGTCTATTGAATTGCTAACATAGTTATTTTCGGTTTAGAAATAACTGTTTTGGGCTATCGGTGGAGGATAGTCATGATTGTTGTAGACATTGCATGTGGATTAGGAATAACTGAAACTAATCACATTGGTTAAGTCATTAATTTTGATTATTGCATTGATACAGAAAATACGTGTATTGATTGAGTATTGCATTTGCATATATTGTTTTGTGTGGGAGGAGATAGGGGATGTACTCCACGGTTTAGGGGAAGATAGGGGATGGACCTCTAAACCGGATTTTGTTTGGGAGGAGATAGGGGATGGACTCCATTAGCATCACTTTTATGTGTGCTTATTTATATAGAAGTGTTTTTATTGATACAACACTAAAATGTGTATCAAACTGGAAGTATGAAGTGTTTTGATTTGAGCTTGAGTCTCATTTGTTTGTTGATATTGGAGGAATGTGAATCTAATATATATAATTCATTGTGGTAAGTTTGGCCAGGTTCTGAGCCATGTTGATAAAGTTGGAAAGTAAAACGTGTCTTAGACAATAGTGTCATGAGACTGTAAAACGGAGTAATTGATTATCTTGGTTAACCATCTGTTGAATGCTATTGCTTTATTCATTGCTTATATGTGGTTTAGTATATTTCTACTGGGCTGTGGCTCACCCTAGATGGGAACATCATTTTCAGGTTCAGGAGATAAGCTACCTCCGAGGACTTAGCTTGGAAGGGACTTGGATTTTGAAGACTATCTTTAGTTAATTGTCTTTATTTATTAGTACATGTAAACATCCAAACCTAGGGCTTTTCTTGTATTGAGTTAGAACTCATCTTTTTGTATCCAAGTGTTGGCTTGGAAAGATGTAAGCCTGTAGGGCATTTTATTCGATGTTACATGTAAAGCTTTTATTTAGTAATACTCTGATGAATGAATTAATAAATTGTTTTCTTTAAATAATGCATGTCAATGATATATATGTATAATGGGTTGATTTTGAGGGCGTTACATCTAAAGGGGAACTTCTGTTTCTTTTGGTAATTAAAAAATAAATATAAATAAAAAGTTAGGATGTACTGTCTAAGAAACATACTAAGGTAATGTTTGGCACCGCAGAAGAAAGATGATATACATTCCACCAGCTCAAATCCCCACTTCTTTTGGCTGCCTAACTGTCAACCAATGAAAAACAGAGCTCCAAAGCTCTCTGTCTCTCCTTGTGTCTGAATTTTTCTTTGTTCTTCTTTCATTGTATTAGATTTCTAATAAAATGTAAACTAAGCAATCTACCTAGTAAACAAAAAATCTTAAATAAGGGAACACAAATATTTTTAAATATATATACATATTTACATCCCCTCATATTCAGAGAGATAGACCAACTTGAATTGGAAAGAGAAAATAGAAAAAATCGAGGTTTGCACACTATTTCCGATTTTAATCCTGTCATAGTTAATAGTTTGACGTCTAATAATTACAAGAGTAGCCAATTAATTATACAATAGAGTGTTAGTCCAAGTGGTCATAATCGGCACTTGAGTTTTAGTATAGAGATGGAGTGACATTAGTTTATTGTAATAATCTAACTCTATTAACTTACTAAATGTTCTTTCGTGTGACCCAAAAAAAGAAAAAGGAAAAAAAAAACAATTTAGACTGAGTGTTGAACAAAAAATTCTAAATAAGAAAAAAAAAAAAGAAGATAAACTACTTTTTTATCTCCCAATTTTAGCCTAGACATTGTCAATGGGGACAATAATTATTTGAAACTTTACCTATGAAAGTTAAGATAAAAATGAAAGTGTAATACAACATACTACATTTGCATAAGAGATTCAGAGGCCATGTGGTTAGCACTTTAGATGATCCCAAAATGATGTATTTCATTGACGAAGAAGGCAATAGAACCCAACTAGCTTGCCTTACTTGGCATTGTTCTTAGAGTACCTTTCAATTGACCCTTGTTTCTTAAATGATTTCCTATGAAAAGTAAATCTATTTATTATTATTATTATTATTATTATTATTATTTACATAAATTTTTTTTTGTAAACTTAACGATTAATAGAAAAATAAATCATTTATTACTTTTGTTTCTTTTATTTAATTCATTTTTCTTGTGAGAAAAGTTCATGTATGAAAACTAACACTACAAGAAAACACACCTTTGGCGACTAAATTTTTAGTCGCCAAAAGTCCTTTTTTAGTCGCCAAAAATCGAATTTTCACTTTCCCCAACTAAATATTTTAGTCGCCGATTTTGTCGCGAATACATGGTCGCCAATACCTTTGGCGACTAAAAAAGTGTTAGTCAGCAATATACATGTCTTCAGCGACCAAAAAATTTGTCGCCAACAGTCAATTCCATTTTTGGAAATTATACATTTAGCGACTAAAGTTTTAGTTGCCAATAGTGAATTTTTTTTTTATTTATACATTTGCCGACTATTTTTTTCGTCACCAATAGTCGATCTTTTGGCGACCACAGAGTTTAGTCGCCAAAAGCATATTTGAAAAAAAAACAAAAATTACCCTCTGTGCCTGAGACCTCCCACGTTTCAAACCTAAGACCTCCAGGTTCCAAAGCTTTACAACACACTCTCCCCCCACCATGCCACTAAACCATCACATGAATAAAATTGCAACATATATTATTTATATATTACTTGACCGGTGTTAATACAAAACTATATATATAAATATAATTATATATATTCAATATAATTTATGTAAAAAATAAATTATTTACTAAAAAAAATTTACATCACTTTTGGCGACTAAATCCATTATTTAGTCGCCAATTCTATAATTTTGGGCTACTAATTAATTTTCCGTCTCTAAAGAAATATGTTCCGCCTAAAAACTACCCCTTTTGGCTACTAAAGTGAATTTTAGTCGCCAATTGACAGTTTTTAGCTACTAATTTTTTTTTAGTAGCCAAAAAGCCTGACTTTCAGCGACCAAATTGTTTTTAGTCGGCAAAACACATAGAATCAGCGACCAAACTGTTTTTTAGTCGGCAAAAGCTATACTTTTGGCTACTAAATGTTTTTAGTCGCCAAAAACCTTAACCTTTGGCTACTAAAATTTTTTTAGTCACTAAAACCCCTATATTCGGCTACTAAACTGACTTTTAGTCGTTAAAACCCTTCTATTTGGCGACTAAAGTCTTTCAGTCGGCAAAAGTGACCAATTTTGGCGACTAATTCCATTTTAGTCGCCAATTCTACTACTTTCAGCGATGAAAAATCCAGTTTTAGTCGACAAATCTGCTTTTTGTTGTAGTGTAAGTTGTGTTATGTGAATTAAAACTTTAAGAGAATCCAAAGTAATTATGTTAAAATTGTGGAATTTTCTATATTTTCTCAAAACAAGAGGGGAGGTCAATGCAATACCCAGAAAGAGTCTTTGTTTTTTTGTTTCGCGATATTTTTGTTTTTTTTTTCTCTCATTAAATTGCTTTAAATTGTTTTTGTCCCTCTTTTTTCATTGGAAATGGACTCATTTATTTGGGTTTGGATCCAGAGATTACATGTAGCTCTAAGCACAATCGTATCCAAGAGATTACCTAGGTCTACATGGATAAATCCTGGGTGCATCTTTCAAGGTTTTTTTTCTCAAACACAATAACTTTTAAGCTTTTATATGGTCATTTTATTAGAATAATAAAGTTTGATGTAAAATTATCAGAGTGTCGAAGGATTATCTGGATGGAGCACGCAAGTTTGTAGATATAGCTAAGGCGAATGTAGGGAATCTCGAAATGATCGTTTGCCCTTGTAGAAATTGTCGAAATTTATCTCACCAATTTTGTGAGATTGTGTACGAGCACGTGGTCATGGAAGGGATGGATCCTAAATATACTTCTTGGTTCCTTCACGGGAAACAACTAATTGCATCGTCACATCAGGAAGATGTTGAAATTTCAGATACACATAAGATGTTTAGAGACGTGCATTTTAAAGATGATGATTTTGCAGAGTCTACAAGTGAAAGTAGAGAGAGAAAATTAACACAATCATTAGAAGATATTGACACTCCTTTATATCCAGGGTATACAAAGTACACTAAATTCTCAGCAATTGTTGCTTTATACAAGCATAAAGCTGCACATGATCATTCTGATGAACTTCTTCGAATAGTGTCTGATATGCTACCAGAAGATAACACGCTTGTCAAATCTATATATTCAGCAAAAAAGATGCTCAAAGCCTTTGATCTAGGATATGAGAAAATCCATGCTTGTGTGAATGATTGTTGTTTGTTTAGAAAAGAATTAGAGCTTAAGGAGACGTGTCCGAAATGCAATTATTCACGTTGGAAAGTAGATAAACGCACTAAGAAGATTAAAAAGGGGGTTCCTGCGAAGGTGTTGCGATATTTTCCAATAATACCAAGATTTAAAAGGATGTTCAAGTCACAAGAGAGGGCAAAGCAATTAACGTGGCACTCCTCTCACAAAAGCCAAGATGGCAAGATGAGACACCCAGTTGACTCATTGGCATGGGAATCAATCAATCAAAAGTGGCCTTCTTTTGCATCAAATCCACGAAATCTTAGACTTGGTCTTTCAACAGATGGGTTTAATCCTTTTGCCAATCTTAGCTCAAAGTATAGTTGCTGGCCAGTGATGTTAGTCACATATAACCTTCCCCCATGGTTATGCATGGCAAAGGAAAATATCATGTTGACATTACTAATTCCAAGGCCAAAGCAACCAGGCAACAACATAGATGTTTATCTAGAGCCGCTTGTGGAAGACCTAATAGAATTATGGATTAATGGTGTCAGGGCTTATGATGCTGCCAACAACTCCATGTTTAATTTGAAGGCTATTTTGATGTGGACAATAAATGATTTTCCAGCTTATGGAAACTTAGCTGGATGCACCATAAAGGGAAAAGTTGCTTGTCCAATATGTAGTACTGACACATGTTCACAATGGTTGAGTAATAGTAAAAAGACTGTGTACATGGGCCACAGGCGATTTCTTGCACCTGACCATCCATTTCGGATGAAAAGAAGTTGGTTTGATGGAAAGCAAGATCTTCGAGGGAAGCCTAAACCATTAAATGGTTCTGATGTTTTCATTGTAGTTAAAGACATTGAAAATAATTGGGGAAAAGCAACAAAGGAGAGAAAAAGGAAAAAGTCCCAGACCATCAAAGAAAAAGAGCCAGTTTGTGTTCAACCATGGAAGAAAAAGTCCATATTTTTCAATTTACCATATTGGGATGTAAGTCTAAAGAAAGTAGAATTCCTATTTTCAAAATTAGTTGAATTTGTTATTCTTATTTTTTATAGAATGAATATTTGATTGATGTTACAGGTGTTACTTTTGCGTCATAACTTGGATGTAATGCACATTGAGAAGAATGTTTGCGAAAGTATCATTGGCACACTATTGAATGTGAAGGGGAAATCAAAGAATGGCCTTAAAGCTCGTAAAGATTTGGAAGAAATGGGCATTAGACAAAAATTGCATGTGGAGAACAGAGGAACTCATTTTTATTTGCCACCGGCATCGCATACACTTTCAAAAGTCGAGAAACAGATCTTTTGTTCTAGGTTACATGATTTAAAGTTTCCTGATGGTTATAGCTCCAATATTGCTAATTGTGTTTCATTAGAAGAGTGTAAGCTGATAGGCCTCAAGTCACATGATTGTCACGTCTTGATGCAACAGTTGTTGTCAATAGCGTTGAGAGGACTTTTACCAGAGGGACCAGGGAATGCAATATTTCGATTGTGCACTTTTTTCAATCAAATATGTCAAAGAGTGATTGATAGGAATAAATTAGAACTACTCGAAGAAGATGTTGCTGAGATTTTATGTATGTTGGAAAGGTTCTTCCCTCCATCATTTTTTGATATTGTGGTTCACTTGACAATCCGTCTAGGACAAGAAGCTCGCATATGTGGACCAGTGCAATTTCGTTGGATGCACTCATTTGAAAGGTGAGGTGTATATCACTTTTTATTATGTATATCTATTGATGTATTTGTCAAAAAAGCTATTAACCTGAATATTAATTATATTATGGTCTAGATATATGAAGATACTCAAGGGATATGTTAGGAATCGTGCAAGACCTGAGGGATGCATAGTGGAATGCTATATAGTTGAAGAGTGCATGCAATTTTGTAGTGGGTACATGAAGCAAGCAACTGAAATAGGTGCTCGACATAACCGCAATGAAGAATTTGAAAATGAAACAATACTAGAAGGATGCCCGATTACGTTGGGGAATTCAATCATGATACTTGATGATATGTTACAAATTGCTCATTGTTGTGTGTTGATAAACAGTTCTGAAGTCCAACCATATTTAGAGTACGTATGATAACATAAACATCTATTACTAATTGAGTGTTTATATGATATATTTATCTCACAATTTGCCTTCCTTATTAGAATGCATGCGGAGGAGCTTAAGCTTTTGGACAGACGTTTCTTGAGGGATGCCGCTCTACTACATTCTAGACAAATGAACACTTTTTCTCAATGGTTGAAAGCAAAGATTGAATCATGTGGTAATGAGGTTTCAGATAGATTGAAATGGCTTGCAGCTGGCCCAAGAAAACATGCAACGTCTTATTTGGGCTATGTCGTTAATGGGCATCGCTTTCATACAAGTGATGTCCAAAGGTCCACACAAAATAGCGGTGTTTCCATTGAAGCAGAAACTATTTGTCGATCTAGTAAAAAAGACATTGCACAAGTTATTGAAAAAATCTATTTCTTTGGGGTTATCAGAGACATAATTTTGTTGGATTACTACAAATTTCAAGTTCCTTTATTTAAATGTGACTGGGCAACGACTGGAAACTGTGTCAAAGTTGAAGATGGATTTACATTGGCCAACATCCAACAAGGACGAAATCCATTTGAGAGAGATCCATTCATTCTAGCATCACATGCAAAACAAGTGTTTAATTTGAGGGATAATGATACATCTAGCTGGGAAGTTGCACTTAAAGCACCTTCAAGAGGCTTTCGTGATTTGGATATGTATGATGAAGATGCCTATATGCCATCTGCACCTATAGATGCATCTAGACTTGGTGCAAATACTAATGATGAAGATGAGCACTACGTGAGGATGGATTGTGAGGGTGTGGAAGTGTTGCATGATTAATGATAAGTAGGAACATTTGATTTTCATATAACTAAATTCTTATTGGGCTTGACTAGTTCTTCTTTACTTGTCGTTCTTTTTATTTTTTCCTTTCTATATAATTTCACTAGCTATTTTCTTTGAAGTTAATATGAGTGAATATACTTGTAAGGTGAATATTGTGCAGTCTTCGAAATCAATATTATCAAGAATTTATTTTTTGGTTTATAAAGAATTATAGTTTGGCTTGTAAAGTTTATGTATTGATGTTTGATTTGAAATTTGTGGTTTTTTAAATTTTATATTGGCCATACCGTTTGTGACTTGTGGATGGGTTGTCTTGTGCTTATCATTAGGAAATGTGTCTCTTATAATTTCTCGTAATGTTTGTAGACGCGCCCGCGTGGGCCTCGCTACAGTTCGGACTCGATTTGCGTCACGGTTCTAAATCTGAACCAAAGAGTCCAAATCTGGCAAATCGTTTTGAGAAATAGATTTTTGAAAAAGTAGTGCCAAACATGGACTGCTTTGCCAGATACAGAGTCGCCACCTAAATATTTTTAAAATGGGGAATTTAGGAAACCCTGACTCGGTGCTGAAGGCCACATGTCCGTCATCACCGGAGTTGTCTCGGCTCGGGAGCTTGGGTACGATCGGGGAAGGTCAACTATGAGCACCCCCTTTCGCCCGGTCCGAAGACCGGCCTCTACTAACCGTGATATCCGTTTTTGAAAACTTTATGTGTTCTTAAACCAATTGTTAGCCTAGAATTACTATGTCATGCGCGCAGCAAACAAGTATAGACCAAATCGCTCAAATTGGAATAAAAAAGCATTTCATGTTTGTTTTGAAAATGGTTTGCTACTCGCAAGTAGGCTAAAATGCAGATTTTGCCACCGTCAAGTGGGCTTTTGGAAAAGACGGTTTTGCCACTATCCGGTGGGCTTAAAACAAATATAGCTTTAACGCACTATCCCAATTTAAGCAATTTGACCTCCACCCATAGGCATTCAAGCAATTTATCTCATGTAAACACTTAGCCGTATGGCAAGCATACTATTATGGCAACATTCACACGCATGTTGGATGCTAAAGCATAACTACTTACATTGTACTCCGTGCCAAAACAATAAACTAGTTAGCAAATGTGCGTGTCCTAGTTCATGTTATTTTGCCTAATGCAACACATACAAGATGCAATTTTAGTCAGGCTCGGTTAACCTAAATATGGCATACGATATGCAACCAACTGATTCATGTATTCAATTTTGGAATTTGAAAATACGAATGCGGTCAGTATGATGTACCGAGCCCGGTGCATGTCAACAGATGCATGAATGCACGCATGCATATCATAAGGTATGCTAATTTCAAAAATGCCCTAATCTACCATCATAAGCAGGTAAATAAAAGGGAAGAAAGAAATGGGGATTGGAAGACATACACACACTCACCCACACTTATTACATGTTTACCCTCACTCAGAGGGTCCGAATTAATATTACAGTCCCAAATAATAAACAAATAAAATTATTACAAAACAAAAAAAATATTCTAATTTAATTTAAAGGAAAGGTGGCGAAGGAAGGAAAAGGGTAGCCGCAGCCTCTGCCTCGGGATGCGCGAGTGATGCATGCTCGAATCCGCCTCGTCTAGAAAACCCGTACTGTACTCATGTCGCCTCTGTTTGTACTGCCTTGTCTTTCTGAAAATTGCCAAAGTACTGGAGCAAGTTCCTTGCGTCCTGCAGAGCACCACCGGCCGGACAGAATTACCACCGGCACTTCACAGTTCCCATCGGCACTTTATTGGATTCATCGGCACTCCAGATAGTGCCGGTCGGCACTAAATTCTGCCGGTCGGCAGAAACTTCCTGCAGAAGACAATTTGACAGCAAACAGAGAACAGACAGTGCATGGTATGGAGTTCTTGGACACATGTAAGCATGGTCCTACTTCTTATCATATTTTGAACTCAAAGAAGCATGACCTTCGACCTTTGAGCCATCAATGGTGCATGATGACTCGAGGGATCAAATTTGCCACTTAATGTAAGGATGTATGCAACAAACAACATGAAAACCGAGGCCTTATCAAGTTGGAGTCAAAGGTCCCGATGACCGGGAATCGAGGCACATTGCATCACTTGAAGTATGAATGGTCCTTGATTCCCACACTTAGTTTGACACCCCAAACCAAGTAAATGCAATGCATGTAATGCTCAACAAGGCTCAAATGTATCATGCCACCAAGATGTAGAGCACAACAAGCATTATGCAACCAACATGACAAATGTATAATACCAAGCATACAAGATACAAACATGATGCAAACATGGACCAAATTGACCATGGGATTGATGTGCTACAAGGCTTAATGGAGCAACCATGCAACAAACATGGAGCAAGCATGCAAGAGGGCTTAAAATGGCAAAGGGGCAGGCCCTCACCCTTCTCAAAACAGTGGCCAAAAGTGCTCAAAATGATGGACAATCAACTCATGTTAACAAGCAAACTTATGGTCCCAAAGTTAAGGCACAAAAAGGAAACATTTCACCCTCATTAACATGACCACTCATGGCATGATTAAAGCAAAGCAAAAACAGAATTTGTGCATGCAAAATAGGACCCCAAAAACTCCTAATATGGCAGCTAAAATATCTCCCATGAAGCATATGCACTAAGGCTCATTCTTAGGCATAAGAGGACACACCCTCAAGGCATTAAAGAGGCCATGCATGCACACATACAAGCATGATTCTTGGACTAAAATGTGGTCCTTAGATGATGTTGAATCATGAGGGTAATCGCAAACATACATGCTAGAGGTCAACATGCTCAAAGCTTTTAAGCCAAAATACAAAGCAACCTTAACACACATGTCAAGTATGACTAAATGGATAACCAATAAACCTTAAGCATGGAAAAACATCACTAAGAACTTCATGGAACTAAACCAACTCTCACAAGAATCATGGCCTAATCATGAGATGGACTCCTAAGCAAAATAGAGTAATACAAAGCAAGTATTACAAGCATACAAGGAGACACAAGTTTGACCAAAAACAGGGGTTACATATGATGTAAAATGCCTAAAGAAATTCTGAAATGAGGCCAAGAAACAACAAGCACATACGCTATCCTTTTGAGCCCAAAAAGCAAGGAAACAAAACCATAAAGGGAGAGGGGTGTCCCTCCCCTATGCAAGACTTCAAACCAACTTTTTAAACACCAAAAATGAACTGGTTTTTAGTGATGAAAAGATCAAAATGCTGAAGTGAACAAAACATTATCAAAGAGGCACCAAAATAGACCAAACAAGGCCTATGAGGGTGAGTTTGCACTCAAACCACAAAATGACCTTAATGAAAGTGCTAGAGCAGGAAAATTTAAGCCTTTTTCATGTTATACACAAGAGCTAAAACAGTAAACAAAATAGGTAGAAAAACAATGCAAGTTTGGGGAATAAAAAGGAAGATGCTCACCCTTGAAGAACCCTTGAAGAACAAATGGTCTAGCCTCCTTCTTTGGATCAAAACCAGTCCAAAACTCAAGAAACAACTCCTCCAAGTCCCTCAATCTCGGAGTAAGGTGTAATGGTGTGTGTAATGGTGCAAAAGTAAGGTAAAACACACCTTTTGAGCTAAAAAACACACACAATGGAGGAGAGAGGGGGAGGTATAGAGATAATATGTATCTATATTGCTAAGGGCTGGTTTTTGCTTCTGACTTTCTAACCTAGAACCAAGAGGAAAGCCCCTCTCTTATAGGACTCCCTCTTGCAAAGCTTATACAACAAGCTTGGCTAGAGGGAAATCCCTCCATACACGTGTATGGAGGGGAGAAGAGTTGGTGCCAGCTATCACAGCTGGCACAAAATATCTCCATAAAGTGGATGAACAGTGGTCGGCTGCCCAAAAATGCTATTTCGGCAAAAAACAGTGCCGACCGACCGGCAAATAAAAGTGCCGATGGCAGAAAAAGACCAGCCGGTGGCCTCCAGCCACTGCCGGTGGTGTGTGGGGATGCCTTACATGGCATTCCCTGCCTCTCAAAGGCAAGATGGAAGTGTTTGGTGCAAAACCAGACACTAAACGGTTGAGTTCGGAGATTCTGAGGCAGGGCACGCGAGCCGAGACCTCCGGGAACTCCAAACGAACACAAACATGGATGATCACCGGGTGTTCAAACGGTGACGTCCAAGTCTTGAGGACGGTCAAAAATGGGGTGTCTACAGTTGCCCCTCTTTGACAGAACTCGAAAGTCATAACAATGATGGGAGTGAATGTCAAAGCCCAGAGACGACCCATTTTTGACAAGGTCGAAGACTTAGACAAACATACAAGACAAATAAGATATGCGCCCGGAGGCAGGGGCAAGATGCAAGACAATGCACGAAGTCGAGCATAACTTATGATCATGCAAAGAAATCTGTAATGAAGCAAACATGCGACAGTTTTAAGCTAGCATACCAAACTACACTACAATGCAGAAAGGATGTAAGAGAATTATGGAATTCTTAATACGTCTCACTCGGGAGATACAATGCCTGTGCGGCTCGTCTGGTTGCACCAGCTTCAAATGAACCGTACATACAATATCGCCCCTGAAAAGAAAACAAACTTAACAGGTACAATATTGTTAGCAATATGCACAGTAGCATACTTGAAATGCGTGACAGCGCAAGGCAAGTGGGGAGCATAACAATGCTGTGGAAAGACAATCAGGTAAGTGGAGTAAACGGTCTACGCCGGCAACAAAATTGATCATGAACATGCGGTCTATGCAGGTGATGATATTTAGCAAATATGCGGTCTACGCACGTGATGAAACTGAACATGCGGTCTACGCAATCAAAACATGCGGTCTACGCAGATGTTGAAATTAAACACGCGGTCTACGCAAGTAATGAAATTAAACATGCGGTCTACGCGATCAAAACATGCGGTCTAAGCAAGTATTGAAATTAAACATGCGGTCTACGCAATCAAAACATGCGGTCTACGCAGGTAATGGAATTAAGCATGCGGTCTACGCAATCCAAACATACGGTCTACGCAGGTAATGAAATTAAGCATGCGGTCTACGCAATCAAAACATGCGGTCTACGCAGGTAATGGAATTAAGCATGCGGTCTACGCAATCAAAACATGCGGTCTACGCAGGTAATGGAATTAAGCATGCGGTCTACGCAATCAAAACATGCGGTCTACGCAGGTAATGGAATTAAGCATGCGGTCTACGCAATCAAAACATGCGGTCTACGCAGGTAATAGAATTAAGCATGCGGTCTACGCAAGTAAAGGAACGTACTATTACACAGCATAATCGAAACAATTTGCGGGGCTCACAAAGCATGAAAAGGATACGGGGCGGGACATTCTTCGCACGCATCGAGCGTTGCTCGCAGAAATTGTGGCCTGAGGTCAACTCAAAGGTTCACGTTTCAAAGGTGTGATTTCCCGTATTGTGAGGGCGTCCAACGACGTGGCTGACCCGAACAAAGATGCGGAAGGTGCGTTAACCGCAAGGGGAGTTTCACCGGTATCAATTCTGATACTTGGCTACCCTGCCATTCTACGTTTTATTTCCCTTTTTACTAGTAGTTTAAGCACATTGCACTGCCTCAGGCAGGTTTATTTTCTTTCTCAAAATTCACACACTTTGCAAAACATGTGATGGAAATGAAACGAATCATTTTATTCAAAAGATGTTGCATTTGGGGATCTTCTATGTATCGCATCGCAGGGTTTGACACCACAATGTGAACGAAATTGAACTCATTTTGGAAATTTGCCATCGTAATAATCAGGTAGTGAACCGACTTACAACTCGATAAGCAAAACAAGGACATGACACAACCAAACAAGTGTGAATACAACTCGATAAACAAATCAAGAGCTACAAGAGAGCGAAATACAACTCGATAAGCAAATGTTCAAAACTCGACAAGCAGACGGGCGTGGCTTCGCAAGAGTTTATCGCCGGGGGGGTTTGGAGGTGGTGAAGTTCCCCACTTCTTAGCATAAACAGCTCAGGAAACCAGAAGGAAGTCCACCGGCATGGTGTAGGGACCACCGGCTGCAAGGAGTGGCTACCGGTCATATATCTGTTTTGTCGGCAAACTAAAATGGCCGGTCGGCATATTTTTTTGGCCGGTCGGCACTAAACGAGGGGGACCACCAGAATGTTGACACCTGTCCCCCACTCAACCTTATCTCCTACAAAAGATCCCAGCTTCGTAGTTTTTCTCATTTTCACACTGATTTGCTCCAATGGAAGAGTTTCTTGCCCAAAATCTCACAGCTTGGATTGCTAGCTTGGATGGCTCGGAAAAAGTGAATTTCCGGGGCTTTGGCATAAATGCACTGTTCACTCTGGGTCGTACCCCGTTGCATCTCCCGTTTCTTCATGCCGCGGCAAGGTTTTGGAATCCGGCGACACATGTCTTTAGCTTCGCCGGGCAAGAGATGTGTCCTACCTTCGAAGATTTCCGAGCTCTAATGGAGTCCGAGCGCGACGAGGAGCTCCTGCCCCAACTTAATTTTGGTCATGCCCAATCCTTAGGGCGAATGTGTGGACTCAGCATGCGTGACGCTCGGTCTCTGATTTGTGACGGGATGCTGGACATTCCGAGTTTGACGGATCGGTTTTCCGATGCTGGTGATCGCAACAACCATCACTGGCAAGGCTTCCGGCGCCATGCCCTCTGCTTGTGCATGCTATTCCATTTTCTATTCGTCTCAGGCTCTGGAGGGGCTAGTGTCCGGCTGATTGAGGTCGCCCAAGGCTTGAAGGAGGGCAAGAGCTGCATTGCGATGACTCTGGCCGAGACGCTAATGGGCTTAGACGCCTTTTACCGTCATGAGACGTGCAGATTGGCGGGGAGTCCACTACTACTACAGGTAATGTTTCCCACCCGATCTCGCATTTCTGTATTGCTCACATCACTCGGCCCTCGAGCTCAGTCTTTTCTCACAAAACCCTATTCTCACTCTTCTCTCCTCGTACATCTCTCTATTCTTTAATCTCTCATTTTTCAATCCCTCCCCAGGTGTGGCTGATGGATAAATTGCAGGTTGTGGACTCCTGCCCAGCATATTCAGCTCGCGGCTACTTCTTCCGGCATCGTCTAGTCAATGCCTTGGATGAGGAATGGTGGTTCCCTTGGATGTGCCACTTGTCCGCAGACCGTATTGCTTGGCGGTGCCCTTGGTTGAACCTTCCGGCAATGAGTTACAATATGCCTCGGCAGACTGGGATTCAACTGGTTGGTCTCACTCATTGTGTATTCTATTTCCCATTTCAGATTCGACGCCAATTTGGCTATGATCAGACCTGCCCGCCAGAGGGGATAGAGTATCCTGCTGCATTTCCAGCCCGAGGCGCGCAGCTTGCTTGGCAGGCCACTGCGTGGAGGATGAGAGAACTCCTAGCCCCCGCTCCTACTTTTAGTTGCACTTTGTCTGACGAGTGCATAGATTGGCTCAATGAAGAAGCACAGATCGGGCCCAGCTTGGCATCAGAGGCTTCGACCAGCTCTGGGAGGGGGCGCAGGAACACCTGACTTGACCATGCCCTAGATTTATTGCTTTATTAGTACTTTCAAGTTTTCTTTCATGAATGTAATAAAAAGCAACTTCAATTGTATGTAAGAGCAGGAGAACTCTGTTTTGAAATCAAAGAAATTAAAAGTTGTGGCACTGAAAATTTTCCACCTTGGTCCAAAAATGGTCAAAGTTGTAAAAAGATTATTTGAACAAAGATCTGTCAAAGAAATCAAAGATATTTTTGATGTGGATTAGAACTGGACACGCCTGAGATCTGTCACTCGAGATGCACAACCCCAGATTCCTGCAACTGGAAAGTTGCCCCTAGTCTGAATGGCACTGCACCGGAGATTCCAACGAATGCTGATGAACAAAGATGGCTGAGATGATCAAATGGACAAAGTTGATCGGGGAAGTGTTATGGCTGAACTTCAGGATGAAGCTGCCTACGTATCCCAAACATGGGAATCAAGCCTTACGTAGTTCCGGCTTGGGTTCGCTCGAGTATTTTCACTCTCCTTTTGCGCTCTAACTTTTGCCAAGGCCGCCCTTCGCGGGTTTTCAGCCTTGCGAGCTCAGTTTTTATATTTTCTAATTTTTTGTGCTCTAACTTTTGCCTAGGTCGCCCTTTCGGGTTTTCGGCCTAGCGAGCCTCTCAAGGATAGTATTTCTTCAACTTGTCCATATTGATCGGTTGAGAGAATTCTAAGCCATCTAAATCCATCAGAACCACAGCTCCGCCTGACCAGATATCTTTGATGATGTAGGAACCAGTCCAATTGGGTCTGAACTTGCCCCTCGGGTCGTAGATGGGAGCTCGGTTGTCTTTGAGTACCAAATCCCCTTCCTTTAGATTTCTGGACTTGACCCTCTTGTTAAAAGCCCGAGCAATCCTGAGCTGATAACTCTGAACGTGGTACAGTGCTTTCAGCCTTCTTTCGTCAAAGAGCATTAGTTCCTCGAACCTGCTCTGCTGCCAATCTGCCTCAGCTATCTGACACTCGGCCAATACCCGTAAAGACGGAACTTCAATTTCAATAGGTAGAACAACCTCCATTCCATAAACTAACGAATACGGAGTTGCTCAGGTAGAAGTTCTAATTGAAGTCCTGTAGCCCCACAGAGCAAACGGCAACTTATCTGGCCAATCTCGATAGGTCTCCACCATTTTCCGCAGTATATGTTTGATGTTCTTGTTGGCGGCCTCAACTGCTCCATTGGTTTGCGGCCGATACGTAGATGACTTATGAAAAGCCACGTTATACTTTTCCAACAAGTCGACCACTTCTTTCTTAAAGTGGGATCCATTATCCGAGATGATCTCATTTGGCACCCCGTAGCGACAAATGATGTTGTTTCTGATGAACTTTGCGACGTGCGACGCTTTCAACACCGCGTATGATTGGGCTTCGACCCACTTTGTGAAATAATCTATCGCTACCAGGATATACTCATGTCCGTTCGACCCCTTCGGGGTAACAGCTCCGATCACATCGATCCCCCATACGGAAAACGGCCACGGGGAAGTCATGTTATACAACTTGGATGGTGGGATATTCATACGGTTTGCATGGATCTGGCATTTGTGGCATCGCCGAACAAAGCCGATACAATCCTCTTCCATGGTCGACCAGTAGTAACCCTGCCTAAGGATCTTTCTGGCCAACATTACTCCATTCATGTGTGCACCGCACTCCCCTCCGTGGATGGCCTCCATTAGGCGCTTCGACTCTTCAGCTTCTACACAGAGCTTATGCATTCCCAGATGACCCCTTTTGTACAGCTTACCTCCGCAGATGATGAACTGAACAGCCATTCTTCTAATGGCCCTTTTATCCTTGGCGCTTGCCCCTAGTGGATACGTCTCCTTTTCCAAGAAGTTCCAAATATCGTAATACCAGGGGTTGTCGTCTTGGGCCTCATCTATGGCGGAAATTGACTCGTATGCTGGCGCAAACTTCTGATCAATGATGACTGGACGCATCCGGACTCCCGACGGGATGTCTATCATGGAAGATAGAGTTGCTAATGAATCTGCGAATCTGTTATTCTCTCTTACGAGGTGGGTGAAATTTAGCTTCTCAAATCGAGGAATTAACAAATCCAAGGTTTGGTGGTAAATTATCATCCTTTCCTCCTTGACTTTCCAGTCTCCTTTTGCTTGAGACACAACAAGATTCGAGTCCCCAATGACGTCCAACCGTCTTACCCCTAGCTCTAGGGCTGCTTCCAGACCAGCAATACATGCCTCATACTCTGCCTCATTGTTCGAGACTCTGAACTGGAGCTTGAATGCTAAAGGGATACGGGAATCGTCAGGCGCTATCAGCAACACCCCTATCCCATACCCATACTGGTTTGACGCTCCGTCAAAATACATCGTCCAAGTTTCATCCTCGATATGCAGAATGGCTTCATCTGGGAATAGGTACTCAACCGCTTCATCCCCCTCAACCGGGTGGTCGGCAAGGAACTCCGCTACCGCTCTCCCTTTCACCGACTTGCGTGTTACATACTTCAAGTCAAATTCGGAAAGCAATAGCAACCAACGAGCTAGCCTACCCGTAAGTGCTGGTTTCTCGAAAAGATATTTGATGGGATCCAAACGTGAAACCAACATTACAGAATGAGCTAACAAGTAGTGCCGCAGCTTCCTGGTAGCCCATACCAAGGCCAAACAAGCCTTCTCCAGTGGTGTATAGCGGGTCTCGTAATCCAGCATCTTCTTGCTTAGATAGTAGATAGCCCTTTCCACTTTGTCTTCTGACTCCTGTGCGAGCATGCAGCCCATGGTGGTCTCAGTTACCGAAAGATACAATATCAACGGTCTCCCCGGTTCTGGCGGTGACAACACAGGCGGGTTCTGTAGATACTCTTTGATCTGTTCAAAAGCTGCTTGACATCGGCCGTCCCATTGGAATTTATTTCCTTTCTTCAGGAGGCCAAAAAGTGGTTCACAAGTCAAGGTTAATTTAGAGATAAACCGCCTTATGAATTGCACTTTACCTAGAAAGCCTCGCACCTCCTTTTCAGTCCTCGGTGGTGGCATTTCTAAGATGGCCTTGATTTTGGAAGGGTCGACCTCGATGCCCCTTTGCGTTATCAGAAACCCTAGCATCTTTCCTGCTGTAACACCAAAAGTACACTTCTGGGGATTCAGCCGCAGCCGAAATTCTCTGATCCTTTGAAAAAACTTTTGTAAGGCGGTGTAGTGGCCCTCTCTTTCTTTGGACTTGACAATCATGTCGTCCACATACACCTCAACCTCTTTATGGATCATATCATGCAATATTGTGGTTGCAGCCCGTTGATAGGTAGCTCCCACGTTTTTCAGCCCAAATGGCATTACTCGATAGCAATATGTACCCCACGGGGTAGTGAATGCAGTCTTCTCCCGGTCTTCGGGCGCCATTACTATTTGATTATAGCCTGAGAAACCATCCATAAACGAAAGCAAGGCGTGTCCTGCCGTGAAATCTATCAGTTCATCAATGTGCGGCAAGGGAAAGTCGTCCTTCGGACTGGCCCTGTTCAAATCTCTGAAGTCTACACAGACCCGAATTCTGCCGTCTTTCTTCGGCACCAGAACAATGTTGGCCAGCCAAGTCGGATACTCAGACACCAACAGGAAGCCTGCATCAATCTGCTTGGTGACCTCTTCCTTGATCTTAATGGCCCAATCAGGGCGGATCCTCCTGAGCTTCTGTTTGAAAGGTCGGGCCTCGGGATCAAGAGGGATCCGGTGCTGTACAATCTCAAGATCGATTCCAGGCATATCTTCGTAGTACCATGCGAAAACATCTTTGAAATCTTTTAACAAAGCGACTAAGCGCTCGCGTTCCTCAGAAGACAACGTGGACCCGATCTGGACCAGCCGCGGGTCCTTCTCAGTACCAACATTCACTGTAGTGATTTCGTCCATTAAAGGTTTAACAAATCTTTCCTGCTCTTGATCAATTAACCGTTGCAAAACCGGAGGAATTTCTTCCTCGTCATTTTCATCAAAATTTTGAAAATCCTGATTTAAGCAATAAATCAAAGGCACAGAAAAATACTCCGAAACCACATCCATGTCGTTCTCATTAAATACTTCCGAGCCGTCGGATTCCTCTGTTACAACAGACTCAAAAGAAAATGAAAAAGACGACCTAGACAGGACTGTGGCATCCGGGTTATCACCCCCGGGAATACCGGACTCAGACTCAGTTGAGCTGGAATCTGATTCCGACGTACAAGATTCGGTAGAATCAGATTCCGGCTCACTACCTGACCCGGTGCTGCTTGATAGAAAGCCTTCTTCATATTGCCAGATGAGAGAAGGTGCGATGGATGCATCCAAAATAGCTGATGGTAGGCCCGCAGCCGCTTCATTCCCAATCACACATACCGAGGAGCTATCCCCCAAGCACCTATGTTCGATCGGAGGATCTGAAAGCAGACACGCCAGCGCTGCCCCCATTTCATTTTCAGCGTCCTCAGACTGCACTTCCTTACTTTGCTCAGCCTCAGCCGATAGATCTGCCTGCCCTTCGGCGATGTCATCCTCAGGAAACTGTAAATCAAAGAAGATCTCAAACCCCGGTACGCGCTTCTTCTCCGCGTTGAGTCACGGCTCTGGGAAGCCACAGAACGGAAAGTCCTCCCCTTCCTAGACGAAACGTCCGTTCAGGGTCCCCCGAATGGGCTGGTGCATTAAGTCAAAGGGCTTTCCCATCTGTTTCGCCCTGGCCCTTCCGGCCATTTCCTTTCCTTTCCTTATCCAATCCTCTTTGGTGGGTAGGTAGCCCAAACCAAAGGTATGGGGGTTATGTGGCACTTCGGCCGATGTTGCGGCGCCTTTCCTACCGCTCTTGCCTAATCCCATCCCGGGGATGTGCTGGAGTTTGTTCATGAGATAAACTGCTTGGGCACTGACATACACCCCTTCGTTAGCTGCCATGATGTTCTGTACGACCCGAGCCTCGGCCAAGGTAAAACCTGATATGAACACATCTTCTATACCGTGCTCAATTTCTAGAACAGGCGTAGATACCTCTGGTGGTGGATGAATTGATGAGTTTCCAAAAACAATGGCTACTCCCTTCCCATAGGGGTATTTCACCACTTGATGTGGTAGAGGAGACCGCCTTTACCTGATGCAGCCATGGCCGCCCCAAAAGCAAATTGAACGTTGCAGGAACCTCCAAGACGTGGAAATCTATCTCGTGCTGTCCTGGCCCAACCTTTGTTTGAATCTTAACTGTCCCCATTACTTCCCGGCTTGTGTTGTCATATGCCCGAATCACCTGGGCCGTTGGCACAAAATCCGCGACTTTCAAACCAATCGCATAAGCTGTCCTTGCCGGGCAGACGTTGATGGCGGACCCCGTGTCGACAAGTACCACAGGTATCCATTTATCACTGCACTCGACAGAGATGTAGAGCGGTTTGTTATGGTTCGCACCCTCGGGTGGCAGCTCTTTGTCAGAAAAACTCAATGCTGGGGAACTTCCTCCCGAAAAGACTAAGCCCACCAGCTGTTCGGGCGTGGTATCTATGGAAAGTTTGGCCTTATCCATGGCTGACAGGACAGCCTGCCTATGTACTCGAGAAGCCATAAGCAGTCCCCAGATGGAGATGTCTGCTTGTATCTTTTTCAATTGTCTCAATACGGCCTCATCTTCGAGTTGCTTCTCCTTTTGTTTCTCTGCTTCATTATCTTTTCCAGACGCCTCTGGTTGATCTAGGTGTGGAGGCTTGAAATACCGTCCACTCCTAGTCATGTGATCGACTTCGCCGATATACCAGGTATCATCTGGTTGGTTACCTTTCCAATCCTCGTCCGTGTGGGCAAGACATAGATCGTCGTCTTCCCACCACATACCATCCGTAGCTGACAAGCATCTGTCTGGTTCTGGCACAACTATCCCGATACTTGCAGTACCTTTTATCCCTATGCTCGCAGCATCCTTCGTTTCCGTACTTGTGGCGATTTCGACCCCCACGTGGCCTTTTGCTTTCCTGATCCTCTCAGAATCTTCGAATCTTCCTTGTTCTGATTGTGTCAATGTAGTAGATGGCTCACTGATCCCTGTACTCAAAATGCTCCATTCTCGAGCGAAACTCTCGACACCGGCGCTCTCTGGCGATGTATTCTGCTCTTCGACACTCCCGGCCATTGTTGACATTCCTGCCCCTGCCGGGCCTTGTTCTGACTGGAACTCCCCTATTACATCCAGCTGATCGTTTAACCACCCCGTGGCCTCTGCTGATTCTTCATTATCGTACCAGTTGATGGCTGAGTCTTGGTCATCGTGAAATTGGAACTTGACAAAATCCTCTTTCACGGCTGTCAAATCATCCGTTCCCTGTCCTGAATTGTCCCTTCGGATTACACACAGCTCTCCCCCGACTGGAAATTCGACATCTGGTCTATTTTGGCCCACTGGTGAAATGTAGTCACTCGGACTGTAAGCATTCCCAGCATCATTCTCAGACTCCGCAGACTTTGGTTTGACAACCTCTTTCCTGTTCTCGATGGTCACCACCACTGGCTTGGGTTGGGTTATGGAGACGTCCATCATGCAAAAATCGGTGCAATCAGGGAGGAAAACTTTAGGTTTAGGCAGGTAGGAGGGTGTGATGTAGATACTAGGATCGTAGGATGCGACCCCAGTGTAGATGAAGTTGATTCTTTTGGGTGGTGGAACTTGGTTATGTGTGGGGAGAGGATTTGTGGTAACATTGGGTTTCTCAGGGGGTAAAATCACCCCATTATCAATGAGATCTTGAATTTCATGACGTAAACGAAAGCATAGGTCGGTGTCATGACCGTGCTGCTGGTGGAACGCACAATATTTGGCTGGGTTGTGGGTGGCGAGTAGTCTGTCGGGTAAGGGCCGCGGCTCTAGGGGCTTCAGATGCCCTTTTCTGATCAAAACCCCCAAAGCTTTAGACAGGGGCATATAAAGTGGAGCAAAAGTTCTGGTGTTTCTGGGAGGGTATTTGGCTGTTTGTGAGTTGCTTCCGGACGCACCGGAGAATGGCGTGGCTGCCGTATTTCTTGGGGAAGGGTTAGTAGTGACCATACTCACTTCGGAGGTCCTGGCAGTCGTAGCGCCACTCGGGCCTACATTAGCACTACGATTGAAATTTCTGCGGGGTTGCTCCCGGTCATTATCGATCCAACCTTGTCTTAGGGCGTCTTCGATCTGCACCCCCATTTCATGCAGATCAGCAAAGGTAGGAAAGGGGACTACAATCATCTTTTGCATTAGCCTCGGCTGGAGATTGCGCACAATCATCCGAATCTGGTCCTTGTCCGTGGGTCTTAAGGTCATCATCGAAGCCTTAGCTCGCCATCTGGTTACAAATTCTGAGAAACTCTCCTTGGGTTCTTGTCTCGTTGTCTCGAGATCTCGGGTCGTGATCTCGATTTGTGTGTTATATGAGTATTGCAGGATGAAGGCCTCAGCCATCTCGATCCAACTTCTCTTGACGTCATCCTCCAACTTGGCGTACCACGCAGACGCTACACCCGACAGGGTACATCCGAATAAAGACAGCTTCTGTAATCTGGTGAGGCCCATTGGCCTTAGGACGTCTGAAAACAGTCGCAGGTGTACCATGGGATCCTCAGATCCGTCAAAACGATCGATTTGGGGCATCTTAAACCGATCTGGCAGCGTCACAGCTGTGTCGATGTATCCATCTCCAATGTCCGGAATGGACTTCGCACCTTGAGATTTCTTGAACAGCTTTTCAAGCTTGTGCATTTTTAACGTCATGGGGTCTACCTCAAACTCAAAGGGAGAATCCGATACATTAATGGGAGTGGGTGCCTTGGATTGTTGAGGCGGAATCGGGGGTGGAGCCGGGCCCGTTGGGATGTCTGTATCTTCTTGGACATTCCGGGCGTTTGGTGTCTCTTCGGGTATTGGAACCCTTAATGGAGGAGGGATTTGGTGCGAAGGTGATGCCCCAGTTTGCTGTTGCAATCTCCCAATTAAATCCGCTTGCTCACTCATAACTGTAGCCTGTTGCCTGGCAAATTCTGCCTGTCGGGCAGCATCTTGCTGCATCATTTTCATGCTTTCCTGAAGTTGGCGCACCATACTGTTCTGCTCTAGTTGAATTGCTGGTATGCGTTCCCTCTCTGTGGGTGAAACGGGATCCTGATCCCTACTATACACAGGTAGGGTAGACAAAGCCCTCTGTACTAATTGTTGAACCGGTGTCCTCTGCCTAGTTGCTTTCCGTTTAGTAACCGGGGGTAGAGAATGGTACACTGGTTGTCCTTCTATCAGATCCTCAGATCGATGGAGCCGACGACCTCTGATCCAGAGTGCTTGGGGAATGTCTACTGGGTTGGACGCAATGATGCTAAACTACCTAGCAAAAAGATAAATAAAGCAATAAATAAACCAACAACTGGACAACACAACGGCATAAAATAAACAAATAATATACAGTTGGATATTCAAAACACATAGTCGATAAGCCGAACACACTGTTCCTCGATACTGATCACTGTTCTCAAAATCTCTATTCCCAATACTGAACCCTGATACCCGCAGATAACTGATTCTCTTAAAGCTGATACTGATGCCCTCAGGCCTGATGCCCAGACTTACAAACTGGTGTGTTCATTTCCCTGCAGAAATACATTCTAACAGCACATAGCAAGTAAAGAGAGCCAAAACACCCCTATGTTGGGGTAGGGTTTCCCTGTCCTATTTTGTCAGGAGCTAGGGTTTCACTACGCACACAGCGGCTCGCAAACAACCTAATATCGGGTAAGCAGCCTGTCCTAATTTGGAATGGTCACTATGGATCCGAATATGCACTAGGTCGAATGGTCAAAAAGGGTGCCCCGGGAAACCGGGGTTTGTGTTCCCATGCTGTCAGAGCCCATAGCCGGTCAACCTTACGGACATGCCTTGACAAGACAAGCCTCCGGCAAACCGTTCAGGAATGGCAGATGGCAAACACTGTGTTCCTAGGCGCACCAATGCACATGTAATGCAAAGAAACACATAAATGAGATCAAAACAGGATATCACAAGTTCGAGTCAAGCTCTCTAAATTTCCCCAGCAGAGTCGCCAGAAACTGTAGACGCGCCCGCGTGGGCCTCGCTACAGTTCGGACTCGATTTGCGTCACGGTTCTAAATCTGAACCAAAGAGTCCAAATCTGGCAAATCGTTTTGAGAAATAGATTTTTGAAAAAGTAGTGCCAAACATGGACTGCTTTGCCAGATACAGAGTCGCCACCTAAATATTTTTAAAATGGGGAATTTAGGAAACCCTGACTCGGTGCCGAAGGCCACATGTCCGTCATCACCGGAGTTGTCTGGGCTCGGGAGCTTGGGTACGATCGGGGAAGGTCAGCTATGAGCACCCCCTTTCGCCCGGTCCGAAGACCGGCCTCTACTAACCGTGATATCCGTTTTTGAAAACTTTATGTGTTCTTAAACCAATTGTTAGCCTAGAACTACTATGTCATGCGCGCAGCAAACAAGTATAGACCAAATCGCTCAAATTGGAATAAAAAAGCATTTCATGTTTGTTTTGAAAATGGTTTGCTACTCGCAAGTAGGCTAAAATGCAGATTTTGCCACCGTCAAGTGGGCTTTTGGAAAAGACGGTTTTGCCACTATCCGGTGGGCTTAAAACAAATATAGCTTTAACACACTATCCCAATTTAAGCAATTTGACCTCCACCCACAGGCATTCAAGCAATTTATCTCATGTAAACACTTAGCCGCATGGCAAGCATACTATTATGGCAACATTCACACGCATGTTGGATGCTAAAGCATAACCACTTACATTGTACTCCGTGCCAAAACAATAAACTAGTTAGCAAATGTGCGTGTCCTAGTTCATGTTATTTTGCCTAATGCAACACATACAAGATGCAATTTTAGTTAGGCTCGGTTAACCTAAATATGGCATACGATATGCAACCAACTGATTCATGTATTCAATTTTGGAATTTGAAAATACGAATGCGGTCAGTATGATGTACCGAGCCCGGTGCATGTCAACAGATGCATGAATGCACGCATGCATATCATAAGGTATGCTAATTTCAAAAATGCCCTAATCTACCATCATAAGCAGGTAAATAAAAGGGAAGAAAGAAATGGGGATTGGAAGACATACACACACTCACCCACACTTATTACATGTTTACCCTCACTCAGAGGGTCCGAATTAATATTACAGTCCCAAATAATAAACAAATAAAATTATTACAAAACAAAAAAAATATTCTAATTTAATTTAAAGGAAAGGTGGCGAAGGAAGGAAAAGGGTAGCCGCAGCCTCTGCCTCGGGATGCGCGAGTGATGCATGCTCGAATCCGCCTCGTCTAGAAAACCCGTACTGTACTCATGTCGCCTCTGTTTGTACTGCCTTGTCTTTCTGAAAATTGCCAAAGTACTGGAGCAAGTTCCTTGCGTCCTGCAGAGCACCACCGGCCGGACAGAATTACCACCGGCACTTCACAGTTCCCATCGGCACTTTATTGGATTCATCGGCACTCCAGATAGTGCCGGTCGGCACTAAATTCTGCCGGTCGGCAGAAACTTCCTGCAGAAGACAATTTGACAGCAAACAGAGAACAGACAGTGCATGGTATGGAGTTCTTGGACACATGTAAGCATGGTCCTACTTCTTATCATATTTTGAACTCAAAGAAGCATGACCTTCGACCTTTGAGCCATCAATGGTGCATGATGACTCGAGGGATCAAATTTGCCACTTAATGTAAGGATGTATGCAACAAACAACATGAAAACCGAGGCCTTATCTAGTTGGAGTCAAAGGTCCCGATGACCGGGAATCGAGGCACATTGCATCACTTGAAGTATGAATGGTCCTTGATTCCCACACTTAGTTTGACACCCCAAACCAAGTAAATGCAATGCATGTAATGCTCAACAAGGCTCAAATGTATCATGCCACCAAGATGTAGAGCACAACAAGCATTATGCAACCAACATGACAAATGTATAATACCAAGCATACAAGATACAAACATGATGCAAACATGGACCAAATTGACCATGGGATTGATGTGCTACAAGGCTTAATGGAGCAACCATGCAACAAACATGGAGCAAGCATGCAAGAGGGCTTAAAATGGCAAAGGGGCAGGCCCTCACCCTTCTCAAAACAGTGGCCAAAAGTGCTCAAAATGATGGACAATCAACTCATGTTAACAAGCAAACTTATGGTCCCAAAGTTAAGGCACAAAAAGGAAACATTTCACCCTCATTAACATGACCACTCATGGCATGATTAAAGCAAAGCAAAAACAGAATTTGTGCATGCAAAATAGGACCCCAAAAACTCCTAATATGGCAGCTAAAATATCTCCCATGAAGCATATGCACTAAGGCTCATTCTTAGGCATAAGAGGACACACCCTCAAGGCATTAAAGAGGCCATGCATGCACACATACAAGCATGATTCTTGGACTAAAATGTGGTCCTTAGATGATGTTGAATCATGAGGGTAATCGCAAACATACATGCTAGAGGTCAACATGCTCAAAGCTTTTAAGCCAAAATACAAAGCAACCTTAACACACATGTCAAGTATGACTAAATGGATAACCAATAAACCTTAAGCATGGAAAAACATCACTAAGAACTTCATGGAACTAAACCAACTCTCACAAGAATCATGGCCTAATCATGAGATGGACTCCTAAGCAAAATAGAGTAATACAAAGCAAGTATTACAAGCATACAAGGAGACACAAGTTTGACCAAAAACAGGGGTTACATCTGATGTAAAATGCCTAAAGAAATTCTGAAATGAGGCCAAGAAACAACAAGCACATACGCTATCCTTTTGAGCCCAAAAAGCAAGGAAACAAAACCATAAAGGGAGAGGGGTGTCCCTCCCCTATGCAAGACTTCAAACCAACTTTTTAAACACCAAAAATGAACTGGTTTTTAGTGATGAAAAGATCAAAATGCTGAAGTGAACAAAACCTTATCAAAGAGGCACCAAAATAGACCAAACAAGGCCTATGAGGGTGAGTTTGCACTCAAACCACAAAATGACCTTAATGAAAGTGCTAGAGCAGGAAAATTTAAGCCTTTTTCATGTTATACACAAGAGCTAAAACAGTAAACAAAATAGGTAGAAAACCAATGCAAGTTTGGGGAATAAAAAGGAAGATGCTCACCCTTGAAGAATCCTTGAAGAACAAATGGTCTAGCCTCCTTCTTTGGATCAAAACCAGTCCAAAACTCAAGAAACAACTCCTCCAAGTCCCTCAATCTCGGAGTAAGGTGTAATGGTGTGTGTAATGGTGCAAAAGTAAGGTAAAACACACCTTTTGAGCTAAAAAACACACACAAAGGAGGAGAGAGGGGGAGGTATAGAGATAATATGTATCTATATTGCTAAGGGCTGGTTTTTGCTTCTGACTTTCTAACCTAGAACCAAGAGGAAAGCCCCTCTCTTATAGGACTCCCTCTTGCAAAGCTTATACAACAAGCTTGGCTAGAGGGAAATCCCTCCATACACGTGTATGGAGGGGAGAAGAGTTGGTGCCAGCTATCACAGCTGGCACAAAATATCTCCATAAAGTGGATGAACAGTGGTCGGCTGCCCAAAAATGCTATTTCGGCAAAAAACAGTGCCGACCGACCGGCAAACAAAAGTGCCGATGGCAAAAAAAGACCAGCCGGTGGCCTCCAGCCACTGCCGGTGGTGTGTGGGGATGCCTTACATGGCATTCCCTGCCTCTCAAAGGCAAGATGCAAGTGTTTGGTGCAAAACCAGACACTAAACGGTTGAGTTCGGAGATTCTGAGGCAGGGCACGCGAGCCGAGACCTCTGGGAACTCCAAACGAACACAAACATGGATGATCACCGGGTGTTCAAACGGTGACGTCCAAGTCTTGAGGACGGTCAAAAATGGGGTGTCTACAGTTGCCCCTCTTTGACAGAACTCGAAAGTCATAACAATGACGGGAGTGAATGTCAAAGCCCAGAGACGACCCATTTTTGACAAGGCCGAAGACTTAGACAAACATACAAGACAAATAAGATATGCGCCCGGAGGCAGGGGCAAGATGCAAGACAATGCACGAAGCCGAGCATAACTTATGATCATGCAAAGAAAGCTGTAATGAAGCAAACATGTGACAGTTTTAAGCTAGCATACCAAACTACACTACAATGCAGAAAGGATGTAAGAGAATTATGGAATTCTCAATACGTCTCACTCGGGAGATACAATGCCTGTGCGGCTCGTCTGGTTGCACCAGCTTCAAATGAACCGTACATACAATATCGCGCCTGAAAAGAAAACAAACTTAACAGGTACAATATTGTTAGCAATATGCACAGTAGCATACTTGAAATGCGTGACAGCGCAAGGCAAGTGGGGAGCATAACAATGCTGTGGAAAGACAATCAGGTAAGTGGAGTAAACAGTCTACGCCGGCAACAAAATTGATCATGAACATGCGGTCTACGCAGGTGATGATATTTAGCAAATATGCGGTCTACGCAGTTGAAACATGCGGTCTACGCAGGTGATGAAACTGAACATGCGGTCTACGCAATCAAAACATGCGGTCTACGCAGATGTTGAAATTAAACACGCGCTCTACGCAAGTAATGAAATTAAACATGCGGTCTACGCGATCAAAACATGCGGTCTACGCAAGTATTGAAATTAAACATGCGGTCTACGCAATCAAAACATGCGGTCTACGCAGGTAATGGAATTAAGCATGCGGTCTACGCAATCAAAACATGCGGTCTACGCAGGTAATGAAATTAAGCATGCGGTCTACGCAATCAAAACATGCGGTCTACGTAGGTAATGGAATTAAGCATGCGGTCTACGCAATCAAAACATACGGTCTACACAGGTAATGGAATTAAGCATGCGGTCTACGCAATCAAAACATGCGGTCTACGCAGGTAATGGAATTAAGCATGCGGTCTACGCAATCAAAACATGCGGTCTACGCAGGTAATGGAATTAAGCATGCGGTCTACGCAATCAAAACATGCGGTCTACGCAGGTAATAGAATTAAGCATGCGGTCTACGCAAGTAAAGGAACGTACTATTACACAGCATAATCGAAACAATTTGCGGGGCTCACAAAGCATGAAAAGGATACGGGGCGGGACATTCTTCGCACGCATCGAGCGTTGCTCGCAGAAATTGTGGCCTGAGGTCAACTCAAAGGTTCACGTTTCAAAGGTGTGATTTCCCGTATTGTGAGGGCGTCCAACGACGTGGCTGACCCGAACAAAGATGCGGAAGGTGCGTTAACCGCAAGGGGAGTTTCACCGGTATCAATTCTGATACTTGGCTACCCTGCCATTCTACGTTTTATTTCCCTTTTTACTAGTAGTTTAAGCACATTGCACTGCCTCAGGCAGGTTTATTTTCTTTCTCAAAATTCACACACTTTGCAAAACATGTGATGGAAATGAAACGAATCATTTTATTCAAAAGATGTTGCATTTGTGGATCTTCTATGTATCGCATCGCAGGGTTTCACACCACAATGTGAACGAAATTGAACTCATTTTGGAAATTTGCCATCATAATAATCAGGTAGTGAACCGACTTACAACTCGATAAGCAAAACAAGGACATGACACAACCAAACAAGTGTGAATACAACTCGATAAACAAATCAAGAGCTACAAGAGAGCGAAATACAACTCGATAAGCAAATGTTCAAAACTCGACAAGCAGACGGGCGTGGCTTCGCAAGAGTTTATCGCCGGGGGGGTTTGGAGGTGGTGAAGTTCCCCACTTCTTAGCATAAACAGCTCAGGAAACCAGAAGGAAGTCCACCGGCATGGTGTAGGGACCACCGGCTGCAAGGAGTGGCTACCGGCCATATATCTGTTTTGTCGGCAAACTAAAATGGCCGGTCGGCATATTTTTTTGGCCGGTCGGCACTAAACGAGGGGGACCACCAGAATGTTGACACCTGTCCCCCACTCAACCTTATCTCCTACAAAAGATCCCAGCTTCGTAGTTTTTCTCATTTTCACACTGATTTGCTCCAATGGAAGAGTTTCTTGCCCAAAATCTCACAGCTTGGATTGCTAGCTTGGATGGCTCGGAAAAAGTGAATTTCCGGGGCTTTGGCATAAATGCACTGTTCACTCTGGGTCGTACCCCGTTGCATCTCCCGTTTCTTCATGCCGCGGCAAGGTTTTGGAATCCAGCGACACATGTCTTTAGCTTCGCCGGGCAAGAGATGTGTCCTACCTTCGAAGATTTCCGAGCTCTAATGGAGTCCGAGCGCGACGAGGAGCTCCTGCCCCAACTTAATTTTGGTCATGCCCAATCCTTAGGGCGAATGTGTGGACTCAGCATGCGTGACGCTCGGTCTCTGATTTGTGACGGGATGCTGGACATTCCGAGTTTGACGGATCGGTTTTCCGATGCTGGTGATCGCAACAACCATCACTGGCAAGGCTTCCGGCGCCATGCCCTCTGCTTGTGCATGCTATTCCATTTTCTATTCGTCTCAGGCTCTGGAGGGGCTAGTGTCCGGCTGATTGAGGTCGCCCAAGGCTTGAAGGAGGGCAAGAGCTGCATTGCGATGACTCTGGCCGAGACGCTAATGGGCTTAGACGCCTTTTACCGTCATGAGACGTGCAGATTGGCGGGGAGTCCACTACTACTACAGGTAATGTTTCCCACCCGATCTCGCATTTCTGTATTGCTCACATCACTCGGCCCTCGAGCTCAGTCTTTTCTCACAAAACCCCATTCTCACTCTTCTCTCCTCGTACATCTCTCTATTCTTTAATCTCTCATTTTTCAATCCCTCCCCAGGTGTGGCTGATGGATAAATTGCAGGTTGTGGACTCCTGCCCAGCATATTCAGCTCGCGGCTACTTCTTCCGGCATCGTCTAGTCAATGCCTTGGATGAGGAATGGTGGTTCGCTTGGATGTGCCACTTGTCCGCAGACCGTATTGCTTGGTGGTGCCCTTGGTTGAACCTTCCGGCAATGAGTTACAATATGCCTCGGCAGACTGGGATTCAACTGGTTGGTCTCACTCATAATGGCACGCGAGAAGGCCTAGTAGGACTTCAAGTTCAGTTTCATATTTGGATTTTACTGCTCATTCTGTTCATTATCATGGAATTTTAGTAGGAACTAGGAACTTGCACTTCTAATAGTACAAACTTAATTCTATCTTCTAAATTTTAAGCCGAGCTTCAATGAAGCTGTCAAACATCATCCACATTTGGATTGAACTGAAGCCTAGTCAAGACTAACTTAAGGTGATATCAAACATATAGATGTTCTAGTGTCAGCTCAATTACACACAAAAAATGTACCTTTTATAATAAATAAATAAATAACCTAGACAGTTTTACTTATTTTATCCTTTTGATGCCCATGGTTCATAAGGCCTTCATACTCATTTTAGAGGGTATCAGTTTGCTTCTCTCTCAATGCCTATGAGAAGTTATGTTCTTATATCCTGGTGGTTAGGTAGATAAATATTCATTTTCACTTTAAAATGCATAGAACCATCTGTGAAACTTCAAGTGATAGAGCCATAATACCGTGACGATGATATAGAAGGCACACCTGTGTCTCAAAACATATTGACTAAAATTCATCCTGTGAATAAAAAGACACAAGTTAGTAGTCAACTTACAGCTTACAAATTGGAACTTATAATCACGTTGAATCAACTCTAAAGTCTAATGTGTACCACATCATAATTTATTCATAGTTATTTCTATTAACAAAACAACTGCTGATAATCCAAGGCATGCTAAACAACACTAGCAATGCATTCTATGATGAAAATAAAAAATTAGAGAGCTCCATTACATCTAAGTAGCACAGACCTGCACGGACATTGACTGCACATTGTAGTTGTTACATAAATACTTTGATATGTATACAAATTATATCATACCATATATAACTTTGATATGTTTGGTTTCTATGCTAACAATTCCATAACATGGAATATGAAATCTGACATCATTTACCTTCTTTTTTTATAGTAGTACCACTTCTCCCATTCATTTTTTTCCTAACATTGTTCTTTTCCCATATCAAAAAGTGCTTGTTGCTATCTTGACTTAAATGTGTACATTGTCAAATTCTCTTAAAAGAAAGGAAATGATCTGACACTTTGCGCATGTTTAATCTAGTTACTATTAGTGTCAGGAAAATGCTCCTATAAAGAAGTGTTTGTACTGCATCGGTTATCTGATGGGAGATCTAGAAGTTTCAACAAAGTACCAAAAAGTTTGAAGTATTTTAATGTACGACATGTTGCAAGTGTTGGATATAATTCCAGAAATGTCCAAGAAGTGTCAGAAAAGATGGATCCCCTTGAATGATGCATTTAAATAATAAAGAAAGGATGCCCTTTTTTTTTACAATAGAAGCAAATGTGCAATACATTAGGACAAAACAAGAAGTGGAATGAAAAATGTGTACCTCTATATTTTCATGTAAAGAATTAAGAACCTGAAAAAGTAGACAGCACAACATGGTATATTAGTCCAAGCTAAATTTAAAAGGGAAAGTAGAAGGTATTTAAAAGATAAACAATGACAACAATGCCTCTTTTAATGCAGTGCTGAAAATCTATAGTTATAAACTAATGCTACAGGGCAAAGATGAGATCTTCAAAGCTTATTTAACACCATGGATTTTTCGCTTTGCTTCCTTCTTCCAACCCCAAAAACTCCAATGCTTTTGAAGCAACCTCACAATGCAAAAGGAGATGATTAATAGACTCATCCACTTTTTTCAAATGCAACACCAATTGGGGAGCACCTTTGGCCCCCACTTATCAGTAGTCAGTATCACTTCCAAAGCTACAGTCATGTTAAGACACCTCAGCTGCTAGATGATCTTGCAAGGGAAGACAATGTGTGGCCTGGGGCAAGCAAAGAAGCTTATAATATGACCTCACTGCAAATTTTCTGGTCCTGTTGCCCCTCCATGATACAACATCCACATTGTCACCAAGGACACCATTAGATAATGGGTTTCATGGTGGTTCAAGTTAAAGAAATCTTGTGGGTTTATTTAATTTTTTATTTTTTATTTTTTATTTTTTTGTGGATAAGAGTAGGAGGAATGCTGCAAGGTTATACGAATATGGATTAGAATTTGCTTGCTTGCAGATGTGTCAAATTGCAGGACTTTCAAAAACCCAAATCAAAGTTGTATGACTTTTGGCAACAAGGAAACAGGTTCAAGTCAAAGTGGTATGATACATGGTAGCTACTTTGTTTAGTTGAATCTTTTTTTTTTAAGCCTGATTATTCATAATTTATTGTTGTTAAATTTTCTTATTAACAGTTGAATCTTGAAATTGTCAACTAGCAAGATGATTGGAGAGGTACTTTATTTCTCATTTAACATAAAATTGAATTTATAACCAATTTTTGTCCACATTATTTCTTATTTTTCCTTATGTATTGCACAGAGTTCAAAAAAAACTGAGAAAATAATTAGAAAGGAGCGTGAAGCTATAATTGCTGCGATAATGGATGAAAGAAGAAATACATCATTCAGAATTTTAGATGAGTGTTCTACTTCTCCACATGTTGAATCACATGATATGGAAGGAGTTGTAGACTCCACTCAAGTACCAAAGAAGAAAACTAGGGGGCATCAAAGTTAAAGATACATGACAAAGGAAAACAAAAGTGCGATGAAATTGACTTCAATGAAAGGAATCAGCCTGTGTTGAGTCAGTTAAATCAGCTTGAAATTGATTTCGTAACATCAATTGTGGTTGCATAGCTGTGTAATGAGTGTTCTTCACACGTCATATGTAATATATTTATGACTGCATGTATGCTTGTGTTTTTATGTATGTTTATGTAGTATAAATTAGATCTTGCAGAAATGAAATTATAAACTGCATTGTTGATTTGCAAAGCTTCAGTTTCTCGTAGCTTCAGCTCCTCGGACAAAAGCTCTGCAAAGTTCTTTTCTGTGTCTTCACTCACTTCAGGATCATGCTTCGCACAATCTGCATGAAAATATGGCCAAACATAACAAAGAAATGACGAAATTCTTAAAAGTCAAACACCTGTATTACACTGCACTTTTGTTTCATACACAGATTCATGATAGTTAGGAGTCCTAGATCTCGGAACAAGCAGGTTGGAAAATTGAGCAGAGATGTAACCGAAGAAATTGATATGATCTAGGATTACTCACATCAAATTGTAAAAGCATAACATAATGTAAACCTTGTAAGAGCTAGATATGCATAATGATGAAGAAACCACACTCTTAAATAGGGAAAGCCATGTCCCAAATGTCCCCAACTTTTTGCACATTGTTTGCCAGTAATTCTACGTTTAAAAGAAATGAACTAATTTAAATTCTCACAAAGAAAGTAAATTAATCAATTTTTTAGTTATCATCTTTACAGTGCAACACATGTACTTATCTAATTTGTTAATGAGCCAATTCTAAAGTGATCCAATTCATATTTTTTCAGACATTCAAATGTGTCTTAATTATGCCTCGGATGGTAACGTTTATGTAGTGGTTGAATAGCCTTTGTATGCCCTAAGATCCTTTTTTTTTAGCCTTGTCATATTTTTAGGGCTATAATGTGGTCCAGCAGTAACAGTTTAGCTCTAAGCCAACACCTGATGATAGTAACAGTTTCAGACATTCAAATGTGTCTTTTTTTGAGCCTTGTCGTATTCATCGGGTTAAGTAGACTCATAAGTGTGACCATCTCAAAATATATATTTATCAGGTTGAAATTTTCTTTTCTGACATTGATGACATATGTAAGTGAGTTCTCGTTGAAGCTTTTTGACACTTTCATTTCCTTTGTTGAACTAATACTTGGTAAATGGGATGAATGTTATGCAGTATGCTTATATACTCTTAATTTTTGTAGGATCAAAGTAATGGTGTGTCGAGCTTAGCAAATGTCAAATACAAGTTGTTGCATTGGGAGGGGTCAAACTTGGTGGTTGCAGAAGGCCAAATTGCATCAAGGGATCCTAAGTCAAAGGTGCATCATGCAACTCTTGGACCTTTGTGTTGGAAAGTATGGGTGAACCACGTAATAGTCAACGTGCCGTTGTTTCGTTCTACTCATGAGATGTATGATCTTCAAGATGCAATAGGAAGTACAGTTGCATGGCCAAGTCAATTCATTCTTTTGGACTAAATATTGGACTAATTGATTTACGATTTGTAGTTATACTTTTT
Organism: Camellia sinensis; assembly: GCF_055761805.1. NCBI lineage: Eukaryota > Viridiplantae > Streptophyta > Magnoliopsida > Ericales > Theaceae > Camellia > Camellia sinensis. Next base: position 187,683,102 of record NC_138962.1, read on the forward strand.
GGATGTTTGAAGTCGTATTTTAGAGATTAATAAATCTTATGATTTGGATACTTTTTTTGATTTGTATGTTTGAGGTTGTTATCATCTTGATATGATAGAAGTTGAGGATAAAAGTTAGTATACAGGTTGTTTGGTGTATGGATATTAGATTTTTTTGCTTACTTCATAGTTGCTACTTCTGCTTGGTTTGTAATAGGTTGCATTTTATAAACTATTGTCTACATACGGTTAGACAAGGTCATGTTCCTATATATATATTATATTAAAAATAACTTTCTGTGGCATGCAAAATTATGCCATGAAAAGTGTAATGATTTATGGCATGTAAGAAAATGTCGTAGAAGATTATATACGACATACAAGGCATGTCATAAATATATTAAAAATGACCTTCTACGACATACAAAATTATGTTGTGAAAAGTGATGATTTATGACATGCAAGAAAATGTCGGAAAATACTATATACGACATACAAAGTATGCCATAAATATATTAAAAATAATCTTCTACGGCATGCAAAATTATGTCATGGAAAGTATGATGATTTATGGCATTATAAAAATGTCGTAAAAAGTTATATACGACATACAAAGTATGTCATTAATGTTTAATTTATTACTTTTTACAACTTTACCTGCATGCCATAAATGATGCTACACTTTTCACGGCATGTCATATAACGGCATTTGTGTGCATGCCGTGAAAGAGTTTTTACAGCATGCATCGCAAGTCGTAAATATTTAATTTTGTTGTAGTGAAAGGTCTTAAACATTCATACATAACAGAAACAAAAGGGTGAATCTAAAACACCCCAAAACAGCCTTGGCTTGAACGGGCTCGGAACCTCGAAGTGAGGCGCAATGGTTGGCTTGACAAAACATAAGCTTAACTCGACGCTTCTAGCTCCGGTCCGATGCCTGGACACCTACATATAAATATAAACAGTGAGCTAAAGCTCAGTGAATAACAATTGTGTAAAGGGGTTAAGAATGAATGTTCTTTCAGTAATTAAAACAGTCATTTACATCAGTAGATCAGTCATTTAATCAGTAGCTCATATTTCATGTCATATTGGTCCTTTAGAAATCATAGCAATCATACGTGGTACATCCAATGGCAACACAATACAGTAAGTCTTGATAGACCAAACAGTCAATCGATGGCCATCGAAACAGTATACAGTATTGGTTCCAACATTGGAACTAATAGAGATCTCTATAATAGTAGTAGTAACAGTAACAGTAACAGTAACAGTAAGTTGCTATGGATGCCACGAGTACAGTTCATAAAATAGGACAAACATTCATTCAGTAAACAGTTTCATTTCAGAAAGCAATACAGTCGATCATTTAGAAAATAATTATAATTGAACATATCTTTACAACATTGTTACTCACTGAGTACTGGGCTATAGGCAGGCTAATTAGCGTCCTCGGATGCCAACCCTACACAGTAACAGAACGAACACACACTAAGTTACACACTCGGGATTAATAACTTAGCCTCTATCTTGACTTGGTGTGGTTCTATAACATTATCCTCATTAAGATGCCTTAAACATGGCCTAGGAATGCCTAGGATGGAATGAGGATGCAAAAATGCACTTTAGAACACTTTTCAAAATTTGCTAAAAACAGGGGTCTCACTCGAGCATAGCTTTCTCCGCTCAAGCGAGCTTACCAAAACAGAGGGGTCGCTTGAGCGTAAACTCCTTCGCTCGAGCGGTCTGCAAAAATGTAAAAGTACTGGTTGTTGAAAATCTCCGCTTGATGCTCGCTCGAGCGTGAGACACAGTTCTTCGCTCAAGCGTAGGTCTCGTCGCTCGAGCGTGCATCTGCATCCACAAAAACCTGAGAGCTTGCAATCTACGCTTGAGCGGAGCTTTGAACACAAAAGTGGTCGCTCGAGCGTGGAATCCTTCGCTCGAGCGTGGAAGCCAAAATCTGGGTTTTCCTGATTTGCTTCCAAAGCCCAAACCAAGAATTAAACACATCAAAACTCAATCTTTTGGCGCAATTTTCTGGAAAACACTTGGACACTCATAATACAACATGTTTTGAAGATCATTTCATAAAATTAAAGCCAAAAAGTATGCCAATTGAACACAAATTCAACCCAAAATTCAAGAACATGATGTAAATATGCCATGGATGTGTTTATTTGAATTCAAAGCTTCTAACACATGATCAAATGAGCCATTCCTTCCAAAAACATGATAAACTCATAGATTACAACCATAATCTAGACATGCATGGAAGAATTTCACGCAAAACAACTCCAAAACTCCAAAATATGGACATGCATGTATGAAATCACTCTCAAACCAACACTTTAAGCCAACCCTTGACTCAAATCACTATTTCTTCCATGAACCATCCGTGTAACAACTTAAATTCATAATTAAAAGAATGAATTTCCTACCTTAAGTCTTGAATTCCAAGTATGGAAGTCTAATTTTGCGAATCTTCTTCAATTCCTTCTAAATTTTCCAAGCAAAATCTAGACGAACTCAATTTTTCTTCCAATTCCCTCTCTCTCACGTTTGGCCTAGAAGATGGATGAAAAGTAGTGCATCAAACATATGTAAAGTGTAATAAGGGTTGGTCTTGAATTAGACCACTCAATGGCACAAGCGTAATTTGCCTAGATTCAATTAGTTTAACATTGTTTATTCTAATTTAATCATTCCCAATCAAATTTTAATTAAACCTACCATAAAATCACATTAATCCTAGTTAGCATATAACACTAACCAATTTCTGAATCGGTCGCCGATAAGGCTTTCAATTCGCAGTCCGAAATCAAAACATGAACAGATCATTCAATGACAAACAGATAGAAATGCAATTAAAGCAACACACTCATGCAATCAATTCAGGATTTCATCTTAATCAATTACTTGTCATGCTTAAACGTGAGTTAACACTAATCAGAGGTAAGGGTTGTCACATGATGCTAAGATAAATGTGTGATAAGACTAAAAAAAACAGAGTTAGAAATAAGTATATTCGTGAATAGGTAAGAGTAGTACTGATAAAGGATAAAATGAGAGAGAATAGATTAAAATGATTTGGTCATATACAACAGAGATCAACAGAGGTAGTAGTGAAGAGATGTAATACAGTGATAGCAGATAGAAGTATTAAGGGAAAGAATAGACCTACATTGACATGGGTTAGGGTAGTAAATAGAGATATAAATCTCTTTAATTTGACTAATCAAATGGCCTTTGATAGAGTGGAGAAGAAAAATTCATGTAGTCGATTCCATTTGATAGGACTTAAAAATTGGTTTAGTTTGGTGTGATTTTTATAATCCTCATGTTTTTGTTGAATTTATTTATTTATTGGGCAATTGTTGTGGAATCTAGTCCTATTGGGACCTTTTACCCAAGATATACAAATAAATAAATAAAAATCAATGCAACAGAGATACCATACTATGAATATATGCAATTTTATATTTAAATTTTTGGACTATTGTTAGATGAGAAATATGGATTGATTTTAAAAAATGATTAATAGTTATCTAAATTTCATGGGCCGTTTGGGAAACCAAAATTGTGTGACATAGTTAATTTTTATTTTTTATTTATTTTTTTATTTATTTATTTTTTCAAAGGTACTTAATCCATGGGTTCATTTTTGAAATTTCTTAGGTCAATATGTTTAAACTTAAATCTTTTTAGACCAGAACGACATTAGTCTATCCAAATGTCACATGTTCAAATGTTACTTTTGTATACATGTTATTTATCTATACACGTGTTATATATTAGTGTAATGTCATTTATTTGTTCACCTTGTTGCCACTAACCATCATTGACTTTCTAAGAATTTTCTGGCCAATTTTCTTTATGAAATTTCAATGACTTTTCAACTCTTGTTTTATCACAAAAAAGATTAAATCTTTAAGTAAATAACATATGGTCTCATAATTGTATGATTTTCACCAATTAACCTTTTTTCAAAAATAGCATTGTAAAATCACCTCATATTTTTCTTTTATCGATTGCCTATTTTAAATAAGTATAAATTTGTGCATACACATCCCTAATATATATATATATATATATGTGAGGAATTTACATGATATTTGATTGAGTTTTTAAAATTTATTTTTAATTTGTTTCCTTAAAAAAATCACAATACTTATTATTTTAAAATATATATTTATTTTTTGAGTTAAAATCAAATTTACAATTTTTAAAAATATTTTTAATATTTAATTTTTGCAAACCCATTTTACAAAAAAAAAAAAAAAAAATCTTTTGTTTTAATTTTCTGGAAATTAAGTTTTAATTTTTCGTGTTTTTTTTTTTTAATTTTTAGGGAATATTTTTAAATTTTTAAGTAATTTTTTACTTTTTTAAATGCACTTTACTTAAATCTATCTAAAAAAAAATTTATTTTTTTTTGAAAAATCAATAAATATACAAGAATACGAAAATGTATTAAATATTCATTATTTTTTTTTATATTTTTGGTATTTAGTGAATTTTTTTTAAAAAAATTTACAAATATTATATTTTTTTTAAGTATATTTATATTAGGTGTATTTAAAAATTAAAAAAATTTCTTAATATATTAAAAAAATTTAGTAGAAATAAAAAAATAAAAAATAAAAAATTTAATTTTTTGAAAAGTAAATCTTGGAAAAATGAAACAAAACAATGGCCTCACATGAAAACTTGACTATTTTAGTAGGCTATTTTAGTTTTTATTATTTCAATACACTAAAATTTTTGTATTTAAGAAGATGATTGGATTTTTTTTATAATTAGATGTGATATTTGTAAAAAAAAAATAAATAAAATGATTATGAATTTGATATGATATTTTATATTGTTAAATTATTTTCATTTATTTTCTCTTTTTTATAAATTAAAATAAAAAAAGGGATTTTTATTGATAAGTCCAATTTAGAATTGTTTTAACTCAAGAAGTCCATGAAGGAATTTTTTAACCCATTTAATCCCATATATGTATAGTTTTATTCCATAAAGTCCATTTTCTTGATTTACACTATTTTCTTGGACACTTATACCCTTATATTCAATTTTGATATCCTTATAAATATTTTTTGAACGATTAACAATTTAATGATGTGAACATTCATATTTTAAAATTCACATTGGTAGGAATGTAAAATTGGCCCGTGGGCGGCCCGAAACTTGCCCGGGAGTCGGGCCCGGCCCGGCCCGTTGACAATGTGAATATTCACATTGACATGTTAACAGTCACATTAATAAGAGTGTAAAATTGGCCCGCGTCCCGTGGCGGCGCGAAACTCGCTCACGGCCCATGGGCGGCCCGGGACAGGCCCGGTCCGGCCCATTGACAATGTGAATATTCATATTGACATGTTAACTTTCACATTGATAAGAGTATAAAATTGGCCCGCGGCCCATGGGAGGCAAAAAGCCCGCCCGCGGCACGAGGAGGGCCCGGCCCGGTCCGTTGACAATGTGAATATTCACATTGACATGTTAACATTCACATTGATAGGAGTGTAAAATTAGCCCGCGCCTCGTGGCTGCCAGAAACCCGCCCACGGCCCATGGGCGGCCCGGGGCGGGCTCGGCCCGGCCGGTTGACAATGTGAATATTCACATTGATATTGATAAGAGTATAAAATTGGTCTGCAACCTAGGGCGGGCCTGACCCGACCCGGCCCGTTGACAATGTGAATATTCATATTGACATGTTAACATTGGCCCCCATCCCGTGGCGGCTCGAAACCCGCCCGCGACCCATGGGCAACCCGGGGCAGGCTCGGTCCGGCCCGTTGACAATGTGAATATTCACATTGACATGTTAACATTTACATTGATAAGAGTATAAAATTGGCCTGCGGCCCATGGGCGGCCAAAAGCCCGGCCCGGCCCGTTAACAATGTGAATATTCACATTGACATGTTAACATTCACATTGATAAGAGTGTAAAATTGGCCCGCAGCCCGTGGGCGGCCTGAAGCCCGACCGAAGCCCGATGCGGGCTTGGCCCGACCCGTGACAATGTGAATATTCACATTAACATGTTAACATTCACATTGTAAGAGTGTAAAATTAGCCCGCGCCCCGTGGCTACCCGAAACCCGCCCAAGGCCCGTGGGCGGCCCGGCCCAACCTGTTGACAATGTGAATATTCACATTGACATGTTAACATTCACATTGATAAGAGTGTAAAATTGGCCCGTGACCCGTGGGCAGCCCGAAGCCCAACCTTGGGCCGGGGCGGACCCGGCCCGTTGGCAATGTGAATATTCATATTGACATGTTAACATTCACATTGATAGGAGTGTAAAATTGGCTCGCAGCCCGTGGGCGGCCCGAAGCCAGACCGCAGCCCGAGGCGGGCTTGGCCCGACCCGTGACAATGTAAATATTCACATTGACATGTTAACATTAACATTGATAGGAGTGTAAAATTTGTCTGCTGCCCGAAGCTCGCTCGCGGCCCGCGGTAGGCCTGGACCCAAACCCCGGCCACCCCGGGCCGCCCATGGGACGCGAGTCAATTTTACACTCTTATCAATGTGAATGTTAATATGTCAATGTGAATATTCACACTATCAACAAGCCGGGCCGGGCCCGCCTCGGGCCGTGGGCGGGTTTCGGGCAGCCACGGGGCACGGGTTAATGTTACACTCTTATCAATGTGAATGTTAACATGTCAATGTGAATATTCACGTTGTCAACGGGCCGGGCCCGCCCCTGCCCGAGGCCAGGCTTCGGGCTGCCCATGGGTCACGGGCCAATTTTACACTGTTATCTATGTTAATGTTAATATGTCAATGTGAATATTCACATTATCAACGGGCCGGGCCGGGCCGGGCCGAGCCCGCCCTGGGCAGCGGGCGGGCTTCGGGCCGCCCACGGGCCACGGGCCAATTTTACACTCCTATCAATGTGAATGTTAATATGTCAATGTGAATATTCACATTGTCAACGGGCCGGGCTCGCCCCGGGCCACCCACGGGCTTCGGGCCACCCATGGAGCGCGAGTCAATTTTACACTCTTATCAATGTGAATGTTAACATGTCAATGTGAATATTCACATTGTCAACAGGAGAGGCCGGGCCCGCCCCGGGCCGCCCACGGGCCGTGGGCTGGTTTCGGGCAGCCACGGGGCGCGGGTTAATTTTATACTCTTATCAATGTGAATGTTAACATGTCAATGTGAATATTCACATTATCAACGGGTCGGGCCGGGCCCGCCCAAGGCAGTCCACGAGCTGCTGGCGGGTTTCGGGCCGGCCACAGGCCGCGGGCTAATTTTACACTCCTATCAATGTGAATGTTAACATGTCAATGTGAATATTCACATTGTCAACGGGCCCGGCCCGACCCGACCCGACCCGGGCTGCCCACGTGTCACGGGCTAATTTTACACTCTTATCAATGTTAATGTTAATATGTCAATGTGAATATTCACATTATGAACGGGCCGGCCCGGGCCCGCCCTGGGCGGCGGGCTGGCTTCGGGCCGCCCACGGGCTGCGGGCCAATTTTTCACTCCTATCAATGTGAATGTTAATTTGTCAATGTGAATATTCACATTATCAACGAGCCGGGCCGGGCCTATTTTTTTGGCATGTGGGCCGGCCTGGCCCGACTCGAATTTTTCTGGGCACCCACGAGGATCGACATGGGCTGGGCCCCTACACATTGACGATATGAGCATTCACATTGACGGTGTGAACATTCACATTAGGGGTATTTTGGTAATTATGTCACCCATAGGACTTATTGAAATATAAGAAAATAATGTGAACTAAATGGAACATAAGTAGATGAAAAGGGTATTTTGGTCTTCTTATCACAAATTGGACCTAATGGAATAGTCAAAAAGAATATGGGTTGAATGGAATAAAACTCTTAGAAAATGGATTTATCAAAAAAGCTCCCATAAAAAAAATTAAAAAAACTCACTATGGCCAATGGTGATTATTCAATACTCTCGGGGTATGGACACGTGATGTTTCATAAGATTTTAATTGGTGGAGAGACATAAGGAGCCACAATTTATGTTGGGAATAGAATAATAATATGAAACTAACTAATTAATAATTAATTTGGAATATGAACGCGAGATGTTCCGAGAGTATTGAATAATTTCTCCTACGGCCAATGTATTCGCTTATTTGCTTTTGTTCGTTGGTCAAACGAGAAGAAACAGATAGCAGGCACTTGCTCAGGTGGTAGTGAATATGGCATTCGCTCTTCCGCTATCGTTTTCCGCTCGAGTCCAGATCTTCTATGGTACTCTCTATAATGCTCCTGTGATTGTCAAAACGACATCGTTTTAATTTTTTTTTTCTTTTCTCTTTTCCCACTCTTTCCTTTTCTCTCCAGTAAGGGAAAAAAAGAAGAAAAAAAATCTCTAACAAGAAATGTTGTAGAAAAATAACTTTTACCAACTTTTCAAAACACGCTTTATCCTTTAACTCCATTTGGTTGGGTCTCTAATCAGTTAACCGCTCTCAACACTCTCTCTCTCTCTCTCTCTCTCTCTCTCTCTCTCTCTCTCTATATTCCCATTCTTGGAAAGAATCAACAATGGCGGATCAAGAAAGAAATACAGTGGCCGCCGATGATGCAATGTCTTCGTCTTCATCGTCTTCTTCTTCGTCGGACTACAATCTATATCTCCCAATCAAAATCATCTTCGACATTCTGAATCGTCTCCCAGTCAAATCTCTCCTTCGATTCAGGTGCGTATGTAAAACCTTCCGCCACGTCATCTCTAACCCTACCTTCATCTCCTCCCACCTCCTCCACCACCACACCAACACCATCGCCGCCACCATTTTCACCTTCAAACACCGCTCCTCCTCCATTCTCTCTATGTTACAATCATCCTCATCGTCTCAAAACCCTACCATTCTGGTCCACGCCTTTCCCAACCACACTCGCGATCTACACCTAATCGGCTCCATCAATGGCCTCCTCTGTCTCTCACGAACCTTTCATTTCCATCAATGCATCCTCCTCCTCCTCTGGAACCCCGCTACCAAACTCTTCAAATCTGTCCCCCTTCCCACCATCCAAATTTCTCTTAGGTTTCTTCAACTCTCTCTCGGGTTCGGATTCCGATTCCATTATACTACTTCTTCTAGTGACTACAAGGTTGTCAGGATAGTTTCTTTCAAGTCACATACCCAAGTCGAGGTCTACTCTTCAATTTCTGATTGTTGGAGAGAGATTCAAGTTATGGATTTGCGCTTTTATATCCATAAATTGTCTTGTGAGGTGATTGTCAATGGAGCTCCCTATTGGTTTCTCTCAACTACTTCAAATCATTGTCTTTGCTTCACATGGTTTGATGTTCAAAATGACGCTTTTGTCATGTTGCCGGGGCTCGATTTTTCTGGGTCCTACAACGGGACTTCTGTCTACTACAAATTAATGGATTGGAAAGATAATGTTGTTGTGGTTGTGTGTTGTCCTGGCAACCCATGTGTTGATGTGTGGATGCTAGAGGATCGTTGTGGCGGTGAGAGCAATTGGTGTAAGAAATTTGTGATTAGACCGGTTTTGGGTGTTGAACGATTTGGGTTGTTGCAATGCACGAAGAATGGTGAGATTATAGCAGAAGATGCACGGGAAAGGATATTCTTGCACAATCCCCGAAATGGAGAGACTAAGTATATTCCTATCAGTGGAGTTGAGTTCAAAGCTTTTCACTATGTAGAGAGTTTGGTTTCAATCAAAGGATTCAAACAACAAGAACTGAACAATCAGCACTGATGTTCTGCAAAGGTCAATTCATCACTCGATCAGATAAATAACTCAAGCATTTGTTTATGCTACTTTCTGCAATGCATTTGGTTTTTGAGCTTTTGGTAGCATATGAATGGATAGCTTAGACAAAATGGATAGTTAAGACAGTATGGATAGTTGATATTCCTTTAATTCCTCTGATTGGATAGCTTAGACAATTTGAATAGTTAATATTAGCTAATTCCTCTTATTTGAGTTTCAATCCTGTTTCATTTGCTTTTACTTTCCTTCAAAAACAAGTGTTCAAGTCCTTTCCTTCAAATTTGGGAATTAGTACAGAATTTTATCCTAGTTAAGGGATGGAATGGAAATAATTGGAGTTTTGTCTGTGTAGTTTGTAGACTGCTTTGCAATGTTTTCTATGCTTCTGCCAGAAGGATCTAATATTTCCTTTCTCTCATGCTATGTTTGGTTATGGAATTTGGGAAAGAATTTGGAAAGGGAAAGGAAAAAGATGTGCAAAACTAGGTGAAATGTAAGTATATTTTATTCATATTTCAGCTAGCTTTTCTTTTTTTCCTTTCCAAATCTCTTCTCAAATTTTCCAACCAAACACAGCGTCAATGAATTGGCACAATTCTTGATGTGTCTGCCTTCATTTTTTTAGGTGTTATTTCTATTAACATGGGTTTTTTTTAATCTTTTATTTTTGGATAATTGTTGCTGGATCTACTAGTCCTTTTGAACCTTTTGCCCTAGATATGGGGTGAGATCTCTTGATGAGAAGAGAAAAGTGCAATACCAAGTTAGATGAGCAATATGTGTTGGATGAATGGATTCTTAAAAACTGCTACTGCATTCTCTTTGTTTTTGTATATGTTAAGACCATTCATTCTTGGCCCACAGTAATTATCTATTCAAATATTTAAAATTGTTTTAACATATAATTCATCTATAATATTCATTAGGAATGATAATTTGGGATTGTTTTGCCAAACTTCCAAGATATGTTGAAATGTGACATGTTCTTGACTCCCTGCCTTTTTTTTATATCTATGCATAATGATAGTTTTGCTACATTTTGTCATGTCTCTAGATGTTTATTCTGCATGAAGATAGGATAATGCCCTTTGATGCTATTGCATTCTTCTTGTACTATATGCTATTTGAAATGAAATTTTGTCTGGCTTAATCAAACAGTGGATATCGATTCCCTTTCTCAGGTTTCTCTTTGATTTCGGAGCACATGTTGTAGCTAATTCAGTGAATAGATTCATGGTTCACGCCTTCAATTCATCGTGTGCACTTAACCTGAATTGCAATCTTGAGATAAGTGTACTTAATCTTTTATCGCGGATCAGTCTGTGGTAAAGGAAGTCAACTCCTATATTTAGAGAAGAAAGAGACAGAACGATAGATGTGATGAGGGCGCGGAAGAAGAAGTGGGAGGGAGGGGAAAATGAGGCACAACAGGGGCTGGGAAGAAAGGAGATGACATCGGGGCCTGGAGAGAGGGTGGTGCCAAAGCTGAATTTGGAGGTGGGCAGTAGGTAGTGGCAGTGGTTGGTGGTGTTATGTACTTAGAGATTAGAGTTAGAATTTTATACAAGAGAATAATTTAATCAATCGTGCTGGGAACCCCCTAGTGGGGTGACCCCCAGCACCCCAGCTCCACGTGGGGCGCTATGCTCTCAAGACAAAAAAAAAAAAAAAATTCAACCAATCAAAAAATAATAAGGGTGGTGGGGGTCATCCCCACTAGGGGTCCAAGACATTTCTCTAATTTAATTAACGGACAAAATTGAAAGATGGTTGGAATTGAGAAATTAAGTGGGGTGTAAATAGAATTATATAACAATGTCATAAATAAAGTTGGACTGATCATTTATAAGGATTTTACATAGACTCCGCCACAAAAATGAATGACTCAAATTTATTTGTAACATGATTCGGTGACTGTAATATGAATAATTACTCTAGTGTAAAATTTTAAAGGCTCTCCATTACTTGGTGTTGGTGGCATCAAAATTAGATATTTTTTAATTGGGTAAATTAGATTGGTTACTCTTAAAGTTTCAAAAAATATAACAAGATTTACAAATTACATCACCTTTTAAAATTTAACAGAGGGACACTCATACAAATGATATATATATATATATATATAAGAATAAATAAAGGTAAAATATATTTTTTGAAGTAAAAAAATAACAAAATTATTAAAGTAATGAATTGTTGATGAAAATTATATTAAGTATTATATGATTTTAAAATGTTTCAAGTATAATTATATCGAATTTATAGAAGTCAACGTATTTTTTTTCAAATCTCAAGAAAAGTTATGTAAATTATCTTAAGAGATGTTTGGCATACAGTTAAAAAGTTACATTTTTAAAAACATTTTTGGCGTTGCTCATTTTTTTTTTAAACATTATGTTAATCAACCGCGATTGGTAGCTTGTGACTTTTGGGGCTCGAATGGCCCGAGTCGAAAAACGACGACGTTTTGATTTTTTTTTTCTTTTCTTTCTCTTTCTCGTTTTTTCCTGAAGATGCAAAAGATGAAAGTGAAGAAGGAGAAGAAGAGGAAGAGAAGACGAAGCTGGAGCAGTGTCTGGACAGTTTCATCAACATCAACAATATATATATATATATATATTTTTTTTTTTTTTTCAGATCGGTGATACAATATCAAGAGCAAATTTTCCTATCAAGGAGATACATTCAGATCGGTGATACATTCAGATCGGTGATACAATATCAAGGAGAAAACAGAGAGATCGGTACATCTTCCTATCAGATTGGTACATCAGAAAACAGAGCAAATTTTCCCACCGACTGTAACCACAACAACACACAACATCATCATAATCAAACACAAATTTTCAAAATCAAAATCAAAAAAAAAAACAAACACAGATCTAATCCCTCATCGTCCATCGTCGACCATTGCCAGCTCTCTTACTTTGTCGCCATCGTTGCCCATCGTCGCCATCGTCGACCGTCGCCAGCTCATCGTCACCGTCGCCAGCTCATCGTCGCCGTCATCGTCGCCATCATCGACCGCTTGCTCTCTCTCTCTGTTCGCCCTCCCTCTCTTTCTTCTCTTTTCTCTCGCTTTCTTTCACTCTCTCTCTCCTTCCCTCCCTCCCTCCCCCCTCCCCTGTTTCAGATATAAAAAAAACAAAAAAGATTGAAAAACGACGTCGTATAAAAGTCCGGCCAAATTCGAGCCTCACATTTCGAGCTACCAATCTTTTTTCTATGTCAATTTCCTTTTTTTCCTTTTTAACTTTGCAGGACTGGTTTAGATGAATCCAAAATGTTAAAAAAAGATTTTAAAAAAAGTTTACTAAAGAAAAATAATTAAAGAAGTATTTATTTTTTGACTTTTATTTTATTATTATATCCTTTATTGATTTTTTTTTTCAATTTTTTTTTTAATTTTTTTTTAATTTTTTCGATCTGAGAACTCAAAAGTATAAACCCATAAATCGTAAAATCAGAATTTATAGACCAACTAATCTTATAATTATTTTAAGAGTTAATTACCTAAAAGTCTTATTTACAAATGTTATAGTAGTTCAGGTCTTATTTAAAAGTTTTTGAACCAATAAGTTCTATTTAGTAAAACTGAGAATATTATTAGTTTTTCTTAATTTTTAAAACTAAGAATATTATCAATTTTTTATAGTAATATTTTAGATAATTGTTTCACTAACTGATAAAAAAAAAAAAAGAACATAAGATTAAACGTTTTTATCCTTTTACTTATTGGTTTGATTCAACTAGCTAATAAAATCGAGAAGATTATTAATTTTTTTCAATTTTAAAACTGAGAATATTATCAGTTTTTTCATTTTTAAAGTGTTTTTTTTTTCAATTTTGTACATCAATATTCCATTATCATGCTCCTTTATAGACACAAAATTTTTAATTTTGCGCATAATTTTTTTTTAATTTTTTCAATTCGAAAGTTGATATTTTAAAGTTTTAAAAATTGAAATAAATGTCAAATCATAATGTTCCTTTATATATATAAATTATGAACAATTATTATTTAAAAGGTAATTTTAACTATTAACAATTTAATAAGACTTGAAAATCTAAAAAATCTTAATTAGAATTTAATAAAATATAAATTCATAAATTAAGAGTTATGTGTAAATGTCCTAAAATTAACCAATCATTGAATGTTTGCTAGTGATGCACTTCTTTCCATACAATTATTTTTTAGTCCTTTGTTTTAGGGAGATACTGATTGGTGCCGTGCTAACTTCTTTTATTTATTTATTTATTTTTTTAATTTATCAATAAAAGTTAATTATTAATTGTTAAATGAGAATTATGAGAGTTACCATTTTCACTATTTGCAAAACACCAAGTGTTTTACTCTCTTAATTTAACTCTCCTAAGAAGAGTTGAACTCATAATCTCCCCTTAAAGTCCTTAAAAAAGTAATAATGACAGATTAAACTAGGTCTAGTTGGTTTTGGTGCCCAGCTACTTGAAAATCAAAGGCTGTGTTTGGTTATATTTTTGAAACGTAATTCCACACCTTGATTTGAGTGCTGTGTTTAGTTAGAATTTTCAAAAATTGATTCCACATCCACTTTTGAAAACATGTCTACCCAGTCATCCTCATGCATGTCCCCCCAGACATTCGGCCGATCATCTGGCTGGTTGATCGGAACAGTTTTTTTTTTGCACCTGTTATTTTATATTTTAAATAAAAAATATGTTCGAAATTTTTAAATTTTTTTTATGAGTTTTGAATAGAATTTTGGATTATGTGTTTGGTTATGAGTTGTAAGTTTTTGAATCAAATATCATATGTCACATCAAAATTTCCAAACTTAATTGTTGGCACTAAAATTTATTTTTCTCTGTTGAACAAACATAACAAAATACAGAGAACTGATCTAGTGGACGCTAGGGGAGAAGACCATGAGTTTATAGTGGGATGTGGGTCCCAGAATGCAGAGCGTATGACAAGAGCCAAACAGTCAAAGGAGCAGATGTGGCACAGTTTCTCATGTCAATTCATTTGATAGTGTTGTAGGATGTAGCCAAACATGGCCTAGGTGTCAAGCCATGAAGTTAGGCATACAAGTGATGCAGGGTACGTGTCTTGTTTGCAAGGGAAAGAGAATGCTGTAGCAGAGAAGCAGTTACCAGCGGTTATAGAGATCATGGGCAGTTATATAGGAAGTAGAGGTAACTTGCTCCATGGTGGGACATGTGGCAGCAGAGAAGTAGCAAGGCCAGTAGCATAAAGGCTGGAAATTTAAAGTAAAGTGGATCCAGAACAACATTCATAACCCATGTGGAATTAGGAGTAGCATAGCTTAATTAACAATAGCTTTTGTACTTAGGAGTATTTCTCTATGGAATTCAGCCTTTGTGGCTAAGTTTTCTTCTATTGATTGGTATGCGCATTGAACTTGAAATTTAATTCTTGTAATTAAGTGGCAAGTTTATTTGAACCTTATTTCAGATACTTGAGGGTGTTTGGATTAAAGTTTGCTAACTAAGACTTTTGAAAAAACTAAAACTTATTTTAAATATTTGTTTTAATAATTTTATTTTTTGATTGTTATGAGAGTAAATATTTTTAAGTGTGGTTTGACCGAGATCACAGTAAAAAGACAACTCCAAGATTATTTGGCCCGAGGTTACCAACTATGGCTGCACTCGAGATGATGAGGGTCCGAGTTGATACTTGTCCAAGCTATTCCAACCCGAGATAACCAACCAAGCTGTCAGGTTTGAAAAAGTTTTCAGGCTCGAAAAAACTGTCAGGCTTGAAATGGTTGCAACGAGAGAAGTCTTTCTAGAAGACAACAAGTACAAATGAAGGAATAACACTTGTAAAAATATTTGGAAGCGGGTGTTTGATGGCCAAGGACCAACTCTCCACATGTACCGCCACTTTGGGTCCAGTCCCGTAGGAATGGAGGGTTGAAACTCTTTAGGCATTGCTCTTAACTTGCCTTGCATTTCCTCATCAACCAAGCTACGAAGAAGAATTTGAAACATGTTTGTGATCAGTGTAAGTGAAAATTAGGGCATACACACCTTTTGGGTTCATTTGGGAATGGGTTTTGGCTTTTTAGTTTTTTAGATATTTTAGTTTGGGGTTAAAAAGTCTCGTTTGGGAAAGATTTTTTGACTTTTTGTAAGAGCAAGAATATAAGATTATGAGTTGGATGTGATGTTTTGTCTTATTGGGCTAAAAAGTCTATTTTATCTTTTTGTGGCTAAAATAATCCCAAACCCAACCCAACCTTTTTTTCCAAACAAAGTCAATTTGTTTTGATTTACATCTCCATAAAGGTATAATTATTTTGAATTATTATCATTTAATTGCAATTCTCTTGTCGAGAAAAACAAGTCTGTGCTAGTATCCCTTGGGCCAAGCTCACTTATTTCTCTTGGGCCAAAAGGAGTAAAGGCAAGGGTTGATGTTGTTGTTAAGTCTTTGATTTCGGCAGAGAGCAGTAACTTGGTCAAGAAAGAGGAAGTAATTGAAAGTTTGGTCACAATCCCCAACAATGCTAGTCACAAGAATAAAGAAATGAGAAAGAAGTTTTTGAAAGTGTCAATGGTTTTTCCAAAATTTAAAAGATTTCGGAAGGGGTTGTCAGTTATTCTTGAGGAAGCTAAGCTTGTGGTCATTTGCTCAGTTTACCTTTACGTGGTTTACATTGAATATTTTAGCTAGTTTCCATATTATTTCATGCATCTCAGATTTATTTTAAGACGACATATCAATTTTATCATCCATCACTTCCTTATGGGAACGCTCTTCTTTTTTAATATTTTATTTTTTATAATTATATTTAATTTTTACTTCTTGTATATCACACCAATCAAATTTCTATTTCTAAACTTTCTACATTGACTCTGGTGCCTCTCATCATATGACTCCCCATCTTTTTTTACTTCAAAATTGTACTCCCCTTTTATCTCCTATTATTGTTAATGTTGCTAATAGGTCTGGTATGTCTGTTATATCTGTTGGGTCTATCTTGCCATCTGCTATGTCTGTTGCCTCTATTTCATATGTCCTTTATGTTCCTCAGTTATCTGTTAGTTTATTATCATTTCTGCTGTGTTTAGTTGGGAGATTTGGGGAGGGATTTGGAAAGGGAAAGGGAAAAGGAAAAGGTGTGTGAAATTAGGTGAAATTTAGGCATATTTTATTCACATTTCATCTACCTTTTTCATTTTCCTTTCCAAATCCCTCCTCAAATCCCCCAACCAAACATAACATTAATGTTTCGAGTGCATCTATACATATATGAAATCTTAATGTTTTTTCATCGATCTCAGGTGGAAAAAATTCCCTAATATAGTAATAGTTGTCCCTCCCACCTCCCCCAAGGTGTAAACATTAATATGCATTTCACCCTAGATATTTTGGTAATTATATCATTTATAGGACTTATTGAAACATAAAAAAATAATTTAAAATAAGAGAAGAGCTTATGATGGTTAGTTTAGGGATATGTTTTGTTTAGCATACTTATGCTTGCATATTTGCATCCATGCATTTGTATTGCATGCACCGATGCGAAGCTTGGCATGTATTATTGTTATTGTTGTATTCATGAAGAGAGAGAACTTGTATTATTTTGTTTCTATTACCCAAGGGTAATAGATGTATATATATATAATAAAAAAAATGGACATAAATTATAGGCTTTGGTAATGTTTTCCAATAATAAAAATGTGGGGCGTTATAATCTCTGTATATATATATATATAGGCAAAAACTTGTCCTGGAAGGTGTTGACAAAAGCCTCCCAAGTCCCTCCAATGCGCCCACGTGCATACTTCCATCACTGACCTGCATCCCCTTTCAGTTGGAAAGACGCTGTAGACACCCTATTTTTGAACGTCAAAATGAGCAGAGAATGATAAGAAATGAACCCCAAGGGCTTAGCTTGGTCGATGATGCCTAGGACTTGGGGGTTTGCTCCCTCCAAGATCTCAGGTTCGACTCTCATCGCCAGCAAAAACTCTTGGGGCCACGGGTCCTGTTAAATTAAATAGCAAACAAAGGCGAGAAACCGAGCGAAAATGGCATTACCGGAAATAAAGATTTTAAAGTGATCAATCCATAATTATAGGGTCTAATAATTGATAATAGGGTTTTAAAGGTGCTTATTAATCTACCGGGATCGATTATGATTTACTCGAATTAATCCGCGATGCTTCCCGATTCTAAGGTTTAAAACGCAATTAAGAAAAAATTCAAGGGCTTTATTAAAATAAACTCAAGGTAAAGTCGCTGTTTTGTGATCGAGCATACTTCAACCGTCGTCGCCAAGGTCGATAAGCTTCTGGAAGCTGGAGCAATCTGCGAAGTCAGTTACCCCACCTGGTTGTCCAATATTGTTATGGTCAAGAAGAAAAACGAATCTTGGCAAGTTTGCGTGGATTTCACGAATCTGAATAAGGCTTGTCCCAAGGATTGTTTCCCTCTCCCCAGGATCGATCAGCTAGTCGATGTAACTGCGCACGTATGATTAATTGCAAATTTTGATTATGTGTATGATTCTGAATTTGTTTTTTTAAAAATCAAAATAAATATCCAATCATTATGTTTCTTTATAGATAATCATAAATGTTGATCAATAATTACTTGAAGGATATTTCCGACTATTAAAAATTTAATGGGATTTAAAGCCCGTGACTCGTGGCAAAGGCCAAAGTTCGTCATCACCAAAGTTGCCTCGGCTTAGGAACTTAGGTACGAGAGGGGAAGGTCCTGAAAGGAAAGTACCCCCACTCGCTCGATCCGAAGATCGGCCTTTATTTTATTTCAATGCAAATATATTCACATTGGTCACATAGTCTTTCACGTTCATATGTTCATGTTCACAAGAATTACACATTCAAAATCAAAATTAACATGACATGTTATTTCACATAACTTCTTTGTTCATGCCGTAGGTTTCATTTTTATTTCAGATATGTTCAGAAAATTTCACTCTGTGTTTGCCCCCTAACTTCATTCTCGTTCACCTTTGGGTGACTCACATTGATTACTTGAGGTCCATCTACCTGCTGCGGTGGTGGTGATGGAGGCGATGCTGCCGGTGCTGGGGGAAACCTTGCACACTCTTCCCTTGTCCTGGCCTCATCCACCAGGTCTCTCAGATGAACCTATCTGACCAGATCCTCCAAGTATGTTTTCAAGGCCCTGCATCCTTGCATCAAATGCCAATCCTCATTGTAGTAAGCATAGTGCTTCCCAATGCTAATTCCCATAAACTCGCCGTGAACTTTCTCTGGTGCTCTGTAATACGGTTGGCTCCTAATCCTCTCCAGAACTTTGTAGATCGGGATCCTGAATATAGTGGTAACTGCCTGCGCAGCCCTTAATCCTACCTCCTACCTGTTAACAGCGTTGTTACCTCAACCTCATTTCGACAAGCCGTTTCTTTTCTCCTGCTTCGGTATCTTCGTTTTTGGTGTATCTTCCTTTGCTCTAACATACTTCTCTATTCATGCCATGAGCTTAAACTTGAACCCAAACCCTAGGTTTGCTCAAAATACCCCCAATATCCCATCTTTTTCACACAACAACCTATAGCCAAGTTAAAACCCATATTAAGATGTAGAGTAAGGTGTAGAGAGTCCTTACCTCAAAGAGAAAAGACGAGCCAAGCAAGGATGAAACTTCAAAGATGCCAAAACCAAAGTCTATTCGGATCAAAATGGAGATCTTGAGGTGCTCACTCTTTTTAACAAAGGCGAATGGGCTGAGAAATTACTAGAACTAGATGAAAATCTAGAGAGAAGGCAAGTTTAGAGAGAGGGTCTCAACTTTAGGGTTTTAAGAGGATTTAGATTAGAAAAGTAATATAAAAAGTCATTCTCATGATCTGATATATGCACAGTCCGCTCGAGCGCAAGAGTTAATACTCGAGCATCAGACACAATAAGTTGTTCCGCTTGAGCATAAGAAGTCCTGCTCGAGCACAGAATACACACCTCTAGTACTTTTGTAGACAACAAACAAACCGCTCGAGCGCAAGAAAGACTGCTTGAGCGTAGAATACACTCACCCAGTATTTTTGCAGGTCTGCAAAAATACTGAGAGTTTGCTAAGCCCGCTCGAGCAGAGGAGTAAAAATCTGGGCAGTAAAGGTTCAGAAAAACAAGCAACCAACCTATCCCAAACACACCACTACAATCCAATAACCACATTTAATGAGGAATAAGGGAAAAATGGTAAGAACAACATTCAGAAACTATAGACCCGAACTAACAAATGTTAGAATAATTACAAAATATATGTATATGAGGCTATTTTGGGGATCATCAAGCAACAAAAGTAAATTTGATCCGAAATTAAATAATTAAATTTAAAATTAATATAATCAGAACAATGATCGAACTTGATATGCCAAACTGCAAAAGCAAATACCTGGAGGTACAAATCAAGAGCCAATGTCCACTACGGTACACACAAATAAACAAGTAATTTAAGAGAGTCTAATTAAAACAGCATCACAGTAATAGACAAATCAAATGGATTCATACGGTTTAGGTAATGCTCTACTTGAGCCCAAAGTCAAATCAATTCATCAAAATACATAGAAATTTAAACAATAGGGAAGCATTTTTTAGTCAAGTCTGGCCTACTAACCGATAGCGATCCGGATTTTCCCTTTCTTTATTTGTTGTATTCTGGACTTGGGTTCCGTGGAATTGGTGGTCGTATATCTTGTTGTCATCCTTTAATTTCACATGTTTGAGTTTTGGGATGTGTTGAGCGTGTTTCGAATAGGTGGGTTGGACCTTAGTTTGAATTCTTGTTGCCCAGTTTTTGAGTGGTCCGCTCGAGTGGGTCCTTGTGCGTACGAGCGAAGATTTCATACCTCCAGTATTTCGTGCCTTTGCAAAACTTCTGCAGCTGTGTTTTTCACGCTCAAGCGGGTTTCATTACGCTCGAGCGGGTCATGCTCAAGCGGGTATATTCGCGCTTGAGCGGGTAGTTCAATGTCTGAGAAAGTTCTGGGAGGGGTAGATCTACGCTCGAGCGTCTCATCATTTGCGCTCAAGCGGGTGTGATTTGCAGTTGTGTCTTGGCGCTCAAGCGGGACTTATTGCGCTCGAGCGGGTCCAGTTTTTGTGGTTGACGCTCAAGCGTCCTGTTCTCCGCTCGAGTGGGAGTGTCGTATATCAGTTGATAGCTAGGCCATTTTGAATCACTTTTTACATCTACACTCTCTCTCTCTTACTTTTCTAAAACTCCATTGGAGAGCCTCTCTCACTAGAAACCTACCTTCTCTCTGCGGATCGATCTAGTTAGAGTGTTCTCCTACCCTTTGAGCTTTACAAAAAGTGTGGGGATCGTTGAGGGCTACATTTTGATCCGAGAATCTTGGGATTTGGAGCACTTTCATTTTCTTCATCTTCTTCCTTTGGGCTCTGAATTTGAGGTAGGGATTCCTACTCGTCTTTATGGGCTTTAACATAAATATTGAGTATTTTGCATAAATGGTTGATTTTGAAAGTTAGGGTTTCAAAATGATAAAGAGGGGTTTCAAATCTTTGAACCACAAATGTATATTTTGGGTTTTAAAATGAGGTATTTGATGTTGTTGATAATATTTGAACCTTTGGGTCAATATTGAAAAAGGGGGAAAATGCCATGTTTGGGTATAGTGAGTCATTAGTGTAATTAATGACAAGTATTATGAAAATGTGAAATCGAGTTGAAAATAATGAAATTGGCTCAATATGAGGTGGAATAGTGGAGTTGGATTTATTAATCGCTCACTTGTGTTATTGTTGATAATTTACCTGTTGGATGTAATTATTAACTGTTTAGAAATAACTGCTTGAGCTATCGGTGGAAGATAGTCTTGATTGTTGTAGACACTGCATGATGATTAGGTGAGCTAAAACTAATCAATGTGGATATGTCATTGAGTATGACGGTTGGAATAATATAGCGAAATTATGTATTGGTTGATCATTACTTATGATAAGTATTTGAATACATGCATGCTGAGTCCCGCGGATGAAATTTCTATAACATGGCAATTTGAAAATATTATACATGGGTGCCAAATCCTGCGGACGCAATTTCCGTAAAATGGTAATTCAAAAACATTTATACATGGGTGTCGGGTCCCGCGGACGAAATTTCCGTAAAATGGCAACTTGAAAATATTATACATGGGTGCCGAATCCCGCGGATGCAATTTCCGTAAAATGGCAATGTGAAGTATTGTAGACTGGAGATATAGACTCGTTGAAACTGTTTGGCCAGGTTCTGAGCCATGTCTGTTAGTCGAGAATTGGATGGTGTTATATGTTGATTTATAGCAGCTAAACATTTATCAATTGCTAATGTTTTAGTTACTGTTCATACTATGTTTAGCATATCTCTACTGGGCGTTGGCTCACCCTATATGGGACATCATTTTCAGGTACATGTGTCATGCCACCTCCAAGGACGTAGCTTGGGAGGCTTGAGGCTGTTATACTACTTTTTGTTATTTTGTTGTATTACATGTGTATCAAACCAAGGGCTTCTTTTATATAGAGTTAGTACTCTCTCTTTGTAACCAAGTGTTGACTTGGAAAGTTGTAAGCCCATAAGGCGTGTACTTTTGTTGTCAACATGCAATACATTTTTGTAAGAATACTCTGATGATTTCAATATAATATCTCTTTTCTGTATCTTGATTGTATGATATTATGGGTTTATTTAGAGGGCGTTACATAACCCGTCACACTTCACTACATGAAGCCTCAAAAGTTTATTCTACATAGAGAACAGAAAATACCCAAAAGCACAATGAAAGAAATAATTTCTACATTTTTTTTTATATAGCAAAAACAGGTAAAGAAATACAACACTGCAGGATGCAACTTTCAAGGGCAACATAAAAGTACTGGAAAAGAGAAAACTGGGAACACAGTAAAATGGCCCAAATGTCATTGGAAGGTGAAATTTCAATTCCTTCATTTTCTTGCATTTTTTTTTATCTCAAATTCATTTTCTTGTTTTTGTTTCATATTGTTTTGTTCTTTTCTCGATGTTGCAACATGACAGGTTTTCCTAGGCCGAGTTAGCCTGCCGGCCTATTTGACTGGCTAGTTAGCTTCTTTTGGACGAAACAGAGTAGCCTTCTAGTGTTGAGCATACCAATTTTCGGTGGTCTCCAAGGTGCATAAGCTTCTATTTTGTTTTGGGCTGTTTTTATTGTTTGAGGCTTGTTGTGCATGGTTGTATTGCAAAGGGCTTCACTAGCTTGTTGTTTTATGCATTTGAGCATGAGTTTCTTGAGAAAATAGCATGTTTAGTGTTATTTTACACACAATTTCAGCACCTAATTCTTTGTAACCTCTTTCCATTCTTCACTCTTTTGTTTGCTTTGAAAGTGGTTTTAAACCCCTTGTTTGCCAAAGTGTGGAATTGAGGTGTTGCACCTAATGATTTAATCCTACAAAGTCTATCAGTGCAAGATCAATGAACTTGGGGGATAATGTGGCTAGTTTTGTGATCGGGGGATGAACCACCTGCTGATGGCACTCATTTTATTCCCGGCATGGTGGATGGCATGCACTATTTTGTGGCAAATTGAAAATGTTGTTTTTACTTTCTAAACTCGGGTATTGAGTTAGTCTTGTTACGTCGGAGTTTGGTGATTTCGAGGTTGTTAGCTCTGACATCACTGTCTTGTTTTGTTTGTCTTTCACTCTTTCTTTTGAGTCTGTTTCTATCATAGAGCCAGTTGCTCCAGAAGATCTGAATGAAATGGAAGTAATTTTCATCCACTTCTTTGTGCCTTTAAATCATTGCATTGACCAAAGTTTTTCAAAACTTTTCTAAACTGTGGTGAAAACAAAGAGGGAGGAATTCCTCGGGATTTGCAAAATTTGATCGACTAAGAGGAAGAGAGGTGTGCTAAGCCCTTAATGAATGAGATGGTAGCAATGGTGTTGTTGGTTGGGACGATGATGAAGACGAATTTGACATTGCTTTGGAGAGCAGAATTGAGGGATTCATTGACAAGGTCATAAAAGGATGGAAGGAAGAATTGTTAATAGAGAATCTTCACAGTGACTATGGGATTAACAGATTTGGAATGAAATACTGTACATTAATGTTCTACACATGCCTTTATAAAGTGTAGATGGTAAAATGAAGTAATTTTTATCTATTTTGATTTATGTACGACATGATCTTCTAAATATCGTATTTTTTCAAAATGCACAAGTTTCTAAGAAATGTGAAATGAGTTATGAACAAGAAATATGAATTGTTGTAATATAATATGGTGGGCCCAAGGTCGTTCCGTTTATCTGTTCCGTTTATGCTATGACATGATATGAATTGTCCGGTCTTTAAGACCTATTGATTTCTGGTATGGAACAAAGTGTTGTACGGAATTAAGTGCTACAGTATGAGTCACCTCTAGAGTCCGTGCGAGTCACCTCTTGGAACCCCCTGGCGTTTGGGAGATCCCATAGTTTTTGGCAACTTTGTTGGGGAGACTAAGAGAACTTGACTCCAGAATTCTAAATATGAGATTTATTTATGTATATATGTTCATTGCATTACACTGCTTTAGAATCTCAATCTTTTGATTGAAAGATGTTACTGTAGGCGCGTAAGCACATTCTTGGAACTTGCGCATAAGACCAAGCTTGTGATCTAATGCCCCTTTGCATGGAAAATATGGTTTGAAATAGCCAATTGGTGGGGGTTTCAATGGGAAATTCCCAGATCCATTGAAAGCCTGCTATGGTGGTGGCTGGGTTAGAATTTTAAATAGAAAGTTAAACAAATCTGGAGGGCACTACCTACTGCAGTAATATGGTCTATTTGGAGGTATAAGAATGACTATATTAAAGTGAGAGTGGCAATCTAGATGAGATCTCAATCTATAGATGCTTCATACTCAGTAAATGATGTCCTCTTCAATTTTCAGCAAGTCAGGAGTTGCATTGGATCATCCTAAGGTGTTCATTCTAGATGAAAGTGGGCATACTTGCTCGTGACAGAGGAGTGCCCTGCTGCTGTTTCTGTTCTTTGTTTTGTTTTTGCTTTGTTTTTCCTTGTTGCTTTGCTTTTCTTCCTTGCTTTGTTGGTTTCTCATCAATGTGTGGTTGTACTAACATATGATCGAGCGTATTTTTTTTTTATGCCAATCTAGTTGAGATCTTGTAGTGTCACCACAATATTTTTTGCACTTCCCTTTCTTTTATTGATGTAAAACCATACTTTCAGGGCCGGTCCTGAGATTTATGGGGCCTTAGGTGGGCTTTGAAAGTGAGGCCCTCCTCCATGTATTTTTCATAAAAAAAATTATGAATAAAATAAAAAGTTACCAATAATTTTATTATTATTTAATAGTTAGGGTTTTCTAAATCACCTAAGTGTTCAATTCTCAAGGCCAAAAGAATGATTTTGAATTTCCTTTGATTTTCTACCTATTTCTCTTTCTTCTGCCTATTAATCTATTATTTTTCAACTTATCCTCTATCAGTACTACTTCTACCCATTCTTGAATATACTCATTTCTAATTTTATCTTTTCTAATCTTGGCACACATCTTTTTTCTTATTAAAATTCTTGATCAAAACACATAATAAAATCCCTAATTGTTAACCAATGGATTGCTCCATTCCATAAGACCCCGTGAGTTGAGTGCTCATCCCAACATCCATTGGTAGGAATGTGTTTCCAAGACACAGTCTCTGAAGAATATATATATATATATATCAATTAGATAAGGTCCTCCATTATATTTAGTTGTCCCTGTAGTTTCAATTGGCTCGATTTTGCCCATTAATTTAACGGATTGTGTCATTTTAGTCCAATAAATAACGACTGTTAAGTTAGTTTAACGGAAAATCAAACAATGTGTCAATTTGGCCCTTGTACTTTACACGATGTGTCAATTTAGTCACAACTTCAATTATACAACTTTCAATCCCTTGTTAGAGTTGTAAACTTGGACAAGAGGCTACTGATCATTTGTCAAGACATGATGATTCCGACTAATAAAAGAGTCTACTGATCCTATGCAAGATGTTGTGATTCCTAGTAGTGGAGTGACTATTGATTACATGTCAAAAACAATAGTGCATCAGTTTTCTAGCAGCCACCAGGAGAGCTAAAATGAGCTTTTCCAGCGGCAGATACCGTGTTTCAGTGTCGACCATGGCCTTGCTCACATAGTAGATTAGGCGCTGCTCGTCGAGTTCCTCTTTTAGTAATACGGCGCTGATGGCCCGGTCAGAAACCACCAAATACATGATGAGGGAATCGCTCGGCGACAGGGTTGCCAAGAGCGGCACTGAACGGAGACAGATTTTCAAGTTGTCTAGCGCGGCCTGGCAATCGGGAGTCCATGACTTAGCTGATTAGGCTGAATCGTTTTCGATTTCATTGATTCACTGATTTAACCACCTTTGTCTCTTTATGTTTGATAATTTTTGCACTTTGGTCCTTTTTCAACTAAGTCTAGGGCATTTTCGTCTCTAACTCCCAACCTACGGATCCGAATTACTTTCCTTAGGTTGTCACAAGTCCTATTGGTCACAACGAAGCTGTCTGTGAGGGGCACATGGTGGTTCGGGGGTTGTTTTGAATTTTTGCCCTCAAAATGCTTTTTTTCGACTAAGTTTAGGGTGTATTCATCTCTAACTCTCTAACTCACCTAGTACTCCAAGTCAAAAAAAGAAACCAGTTAGAAAAATGCATGATTCCTAACTATACAAAATGCCTAATGCAACACATGCGATATGCTCATTTAGTGGACTTAAACATCATTTTGGACAAATTGATTAAAGAATGGAAAAGACTATTGAAATCAGCTTAAAATGAACCAACCAACATAAAGAAAACGAGTTATATTACCTTGGTTTGGCCGGACTTTATGCCGAGCCCTGAATGCAGATTTTTGGACCTGGCCATGGCCCATTTAAACCTAGTCGGGTTTCAATGAAAACTTCTCTAGAGTCCCTTTTTAGGCCCGGCTTTTCATTTTTGGTCCCAGCCGTGTGTTTTGGGGCCCGGTCGGGTCTCAATAGTGCTAAACAGATAGCTGACGGGAATTTGATAGTTGGCTTTGTTTGAAGATATTTTCGACCATTTTGGCTCAAATTTTATAATTAGACCCCATGCATTCAGATTTTGAGGTTAGAAAAATTTCCAAAAGCTTTGAAGAGCTAAAAAGACCTCCTTCCATCTTCTTTTCTTCTTTGACCTTCAAACCTTCTTTAGCTATATATACATAATACATACACCATTAGAGCTTGTTCTTGAAACTTTTTGCTAGAGTTTCAAACCATATTTCATAAACTTGAGGGTATTGGAATCAAGTTTGTTATGACAATGGAAATTAAGGCTCAGTTTAATTTGGTTTGGTTTGGACATTGTCATAGCAACAAATAATCTTCTTTCAATTTGTTTTGTAATTAATCCCCTTCTTTCAGCACAAAATTCATGTACTTCTCTGATAGCTCTAAATATACCAATGGTAAGCATAATTCAGACCCCATCATTGGTTGAAACACACATGAAAAAATAGCATTGAGCGAAGATTCTAAGCATAAATGTAAGAGAGAAGTTTACACAGGTTTTACATAGTGAAACCTAACAATAAAATAATAACTCTTGTATAGAAGTCTTCCTAGTTGAACCGGGGAGCAAATTTCAACAACAGCAAAAACTCTGTGTCTACACCATTTGGAGGTTCTATGATATGCGCTTATGTATATCCGACATGTGATATTATAATTGGTGATATGACATTGTACGTTGATTTGCTGCCTTTATGCATTGATCATTTTGATTGTATATTGGGCATGGATTGGTTAACGAAGTATTGTGCCACTATTGATTGTGTGAATAAAATCGTCATGTTTAGACCACCTGGTCTGAAACTATGTGCCATGCATAAAAAAGTCTTATAATAACTCTAAATCACACACAAATTACTCTCAATTTCCACATTGCTTCCCATGTAACCACCTATTAAAGTATTTTTCAACATTTCTTCACTAATTTTCCAACAATCCACTTTTCAAAGTTCCTAAATTGCAAGTTAGATGGAAATATAGATGCAATA
Organism: Camellia sinensis; assembly: GCF_055761805.1. NCBI lineage: Eukaryota > Viridiplantae > Streptophyta > Magnoliopsida > Ericales > Theaceae > Camellia > Camellia sinensis. The sequence goes on from NC_138962.1 coordinate 187,710,942, forward strand.
TCACAATTTCACTCAATTATAGATTTATCGATTGGATTTGGAAGTGTAGGAATGGAGTAAATGAGTCTACCAGGTAAAGATTGCCTCTCTCAACGCTCATGTCCAGGAAGCGGAGGATTGGAAGCTTGTGTTGGTTGACAATGTTGATACGACCGGCTTGGTTGGAGTAGATATCGGCTTCTTTTCGTTCATCAATGTTCTGGTGAAGCCTCATGGTGCATAAAGTTTCCAAAACTATATCCAAAACCATCAAAGTCATATCAAAAACTATCCATAGATATTATAATTTCTACTCGAAGTCAAAGCAGATGAAATGGTTTGGCCAAGCAACAATGCATCCAATAGTATCTTCAAGCACAAACATGTCACAATTAGGGCGAAACAATGGTGCATTGACTTTGGCATGGTTAACCCACACTTTCCAACACCCAGGGCCAAGAGGCACGTGATGTACCATTTGTTTAGAATCTGTTGATGCAATTGTGCCTTCCGCAACCACCACCTTTGTCCCATTCCAATTCAACAATTTGCGTTTGGCATTGTCCAAGTTAAATCCATCATTCCCAGTTTCCTTCTCATCATGCAACTATCATGAAAGCGAACATAAAATAAGCTAATGAATTGAAGACATAATTAAGGTAATTAATAATGCCACCATCCTCACTAAATTTTCTTCAAATTTTAATTAAAAAGTATCTTCATATTTTAAGGAACTACTTTTTCAAGCATCATCTCCAACAATACTTTCTATAATTTTTAAGTGTTACTATTAGTACTCTATCAATTATTTTGACCACTCCATTTCTTTGGACCCACACTTATAATTTTTAAAACTCTTAAAATGTTTTAGAATTGGGTTGTTTTAAGCTATTCAATAGGTCAATGTTGTAGAATAGGTAAGAGTCAATACCTTTGAAACCTTTGCTGGGAGCTTATATTGCTAAATATGCTTATATTTCTTACTCAAGCATATGCCCTGACAACTACCCAAATCATTGATTGATTGAATTTTCATCTAAATATGTATGAACATGAAAATTCCTTCTTCAAACATAAGTTGTTGATAATAACAATACCTTCTAGTTGTTCAAAATTCTTTAACTTCAGTTGCATCAAGAAGTTACTCTTATTCTTGGTTTTAAATCTGAAGAAAATTACAGCAGTAGACAGATGGGTTCATTGAGAATTACAGCAGTATTCTTGGTTCTACTTTAGCAGAAAATTACAGTAGTAGAAAATTACAGCAGTATTCTTGGTCTTACTTGAGGTGATGTTCAATGAGATAATTCAAAGATTTTATGAAAGAATTTAGTGTTCTTTATTTCTTGTTTATACCAAACATTGTCCAATTATTATATGAAACATTGAGAGAACTTCTACAGTTAAATGGCTCTCATTAGATTGGTTTGGTAGCTATGCTTAGGCCATTCACTACAAGAATACTGGGATTTAACGGCGTTTATTTAATGACGTTTAAAAAAATACCTCTGTTTCTAACATTTAACGGCGTTTTTATAAACGTCGCATTTTTCATTTAATAATACGACACCATTTTCATTTCAGAAGTCGTTTTAAAAACTCCTTTGAATGTACTTTTTTATTTTTTATTTTTTTAATATATGAGAACATAAAGTAGCGTATACACTCTCTCTCGTCTCCCTCTTTCTGACTAAACCTTGATTTCACTCTCTCTCACTTCTCTTCAAACCCCTTCGTATTTGTAGAACCACAACTGAACCCCTTTGTATTTGCAAATCGATTCATGTATTCGTAGATCGATTCAAGTATTATTCACTCTCAGTCTTGCTCTCTCTCTCTAAACCCTTGATTTCATTCTCTCTCGCTTCAAACCTCTTTGTTTCAGAGACAACTCTTCATATTTGTAGAACCGTAGCTAAAACCTTTCGTATTTGCAGATCGATTCAAGTATTCATAGATCGATTCAAGCCTCTTCTCTAGTTCGTGGTTGCGTTCACGTTCGCAGCTCTTTCTTCATTGTAAGTGTTGATCAGTCTCATCTCTATCTTCTTACCGACGGAATCATTCGATTCAAGTATGGTAGGTTTCGATTGAAGATTTATTGATCGATTGAAGATCATAATGTGTATTGTAGATGTTAAAATTGAACACAAAATACATACATGAATATATATGAATAGATTGACAATTTTTTTAAAAATAGATCTCAATAAGAAACTCTGTAACCTTTTATATATTCATTGAGCTTCAGAAGAGCATTTTAATGTCTACTTGAAATGAACCAAAAAAAATAAATAAATAAATCTGATGTTATAACTTTGTTTTTAGATAGCTGACACTTAAAGTAACATTCAAGATCATAGATTTCTACTGCGCAATTATGTGTAAAATAATGTTGGTGCCATTCAATGGTTGTGCTCTTGATTTTCAATATTTAAATAAATAATAGAAAAGCCCAAAAAGAGAAAGCAAGATAAAAGAAAAAGAAATAGAAGGCTGGGAAATAGTTGTTAGTACTTCTAGCTTTATAACTTCTTTTATTTCATTTTGTTTATTATTTATTATTTTTTTAACTGGTTCAACTTACCTATTGATTTGAAATTTAAAATATGATTAATTACGTTAGATGTTACTTATGAAAGAAATTGTCTACATTGTCTGGTTTTATACATAGAAAGTAATTCCCCATGAGTAGAAACAAATGGAAGTGTATTGATTATTTAATTAGAATGACATAGCTAGCGGTTTGTGGTTTACCTAATTACTCTTTTTGGTGAAATGAAAGAGGGGGGGGAGGGGTGTGCACTCTCATTCCATACCACTATATATATTCTCTGCAATTGTGAATTAGAGTGAAAGTCTTTTTAAAAAGTACCTAATTACCTATAAAAGCAATAAGTTGGTCATTTTCACTTATGGTTCTTTGGGGTTGACTTTTGATGACATTTGATCATGGTTACATGCTCAGATTCTAACCTACTGTCTAATTTGAGCAAGCTGAGACATCTGGATCTAAGTTATAATAATTTTGACGAGGATGCCTTCAGGATTTTGGGTGCCCTCCCATCCCTTAAGTTTCTATCCTTAGTGTCCAATAGCATGGAAGGACCACTTTCTAACCAAGGTATATGTGTATTTTTTATTTCTCAAATTCATGCTAGGTAAGTTAATTTTTTTTTAGCTCCATTTGAGTGTTGAGAAGACTTAAAATAGTTGGAAAAATGAAGTCTTACAGCTAGCAATTTGTGCAAAATTATAGTTCTTCTTTGTTAAATATATCTTTCTGGAATCTATTATTGCCATCAATGGCATCATTGTCCTTAATTTTTTTTAACATTACATTTTCATTTGATATTGAGCTACTAACTGAGGTGCCCATAGAATATAGTTCACAACATCAAATTATATATATCTCTATTTTCCTTATCTCAATCTAATTAATGAGTCACTTTACTTGGGTTACAGAATTGACTTATAATCTTAGCAATTTGGAGGTCCTCCTCCTCAGAGGAAATCTGCTCAATGGAACACTACCAATGGAAGGCGAGAATTTTGTTATTTAAATTGTCTTAGGATCACCTTGCAATCTTGATTGTATTTTGCTTTTATTTGTTGTATGATGATTATGTTTTTTTGAGTATATATTAGTTACCATGTAATGGAAAGAAGTATGGGTAATAAAGAAAGTTCATGGTGATTTTTTGGTGTTTGATTATCTAAATGTTGATTGAACTACAATTTTTCAAGCAACATATGGACTAGATCTAATGGTGATGCTTATGGAGGTATTGTGATCATTCTAATGTTATTACCTGCGAATTGATTTTTAGGTCTGGAGATTTTTAATAAATTTTGCTGACGTTCTGGGGCTTTGGCCATTTATGCTGGATGAATTTGTTCAAGCTTTTCATGATTATGTAAGTTCTTGAGATCCTTGTATTTAATTTTGCCTTTAGACTATTTGCTTTATCCTTACTCTCATCTTATTGTTTTAGCTGCTCCCTACTATTTTCAGGATCGAAGGTTGTTAGGGGAGATTCATGTAGCTCTTCTAAGATCCATAATTAAAGATATTGAGGATGTAGCAAGGACACCCTCTTCGACTGGGCTTGGAGTAAATCAAAATGCTGCTGCCAATCCTGGAGGTGGCCATCCACAGATTGTTGAAGGGGTAAGCTTTGTTCTGTGGTTGGTTTTTGTTGCTGCTTCTATCTTGTTGTCAATTGTGGCTTGATTTTGTGCTTATTCATTCTGAAATACTTTTTATTCCTTTGTTTTACTTTCAGGAGTATGCTTGGGGCTTTGATATACGCAACTGGCAGCACCACTTAAATCCATTGACCTGGCCTGAGATATTGCGACAATTTGCTTTATCTGCTGGATTTGGGCCAAAATTGAAGAAAATGAGCATTGAAAAAACATATCTTAGTGATGAATTAAGGACAAGTTTTGGTATAATTCAGCATAAGCATATATAAATTATTGCAAACAAATATTATATGAAGGCTTGTCACCAAGATCTGGAGGACCTGGCCAGCTCAAGATCAGCATGAATGTGAAGTCATCAGATTAATCTCACTTCCGTTTTTTGTGCTTGCATTCCTTGTCCCGAGCTCAGTACCTCCTCCTTTATAGGGTAGATTAACCTCACTTTTGTTTTCCTTGCATCCCTTGGTTCTCTCTCTACTCTTCATCTTCTTCAATCAGAGGTTTGTTTTTCTGTTTGTGATTTATCTCTATTTTGGATCAGTGTTTTGAAAAATGTTGCATCAATGTTTTGAAAAATTGGTCGTAGTGATTTCATCTCTGTTTCAGTAATTATTTTTCACTGATGTGTTACTATGCACTATGAGATCTAGATTGTGCTTTCAGTAATCGGTCTCAGTGATTTCATCTATGTTTATATTGTGTTTGATCTGTCATCGATGTGGATATGGATTTTTATTTTTGTGAATTCGTGTGTGATTGTTTGATTCTGTTTGGAATTGTGGAATTCACTGATATATAGAAGTTTGGCAACACTAATACTGGGATGATTGTTAAAGCCTGATTAACATGCAGTGTTTTTATTCAATTGTAGGTAAAACCAACAAAAGCAAGGTCAAGTATTGGAGTTACTGTTGCATATGGTGTTACTAATTCTCTTAGAAAAGCTAATGAAATAATTTCAGAGGTAATTATTCTTTCTCCTTCCTGTATCTTTCTACAAATTTTTTTGACTTTAACAATGAAGCAAAATTTGAAATGGCAAGTTTTCTAAAAAAGTTGGACCAATTTGATTTCATCAGGGTATGCCGAAATAAGTATTTAGTATCTGTGACCCATAAGAAATTTCGTTATGTATATCAGAAAGTAACTCTTGTCTTATTATTCTCTAAATGAATATGAATTTGATTTTTTCAAAATGTGGTAAGAAAACTTGTTGTCAAACTGAAGATTTATGCTATTTTCTCACTATGTCTGCCTTGAATTTATTCACTATGTCTGCTTGATTTGTTCCTTTATGTTTGTTTGTTTATTTATTTGTTTGGTTAACGGAAGAGTATCATTATGTACTCCCATTTAGAATCATAGATTTTCTATACCATTTCCAGAAGGTTCTTGAATATTTGGTTCCAAGGCCCATCACTTATCCCTATGATGATTTGGTCCATAATGACTTCTGATCAGCTGTCTAATCACAAGCCTTACCCAATGTGTATTGTGGTTTGTCCCACAATAAACTCTCGTACAAGCTGGTCATGTATCTGTCATCTTGCCACCATATCTCTCAATTATGTCCTTGGATTCTCTATGTTTGTGTGTGTGTGTTGCGTTGACCTGTATGGCTTTATCATGAATATTTGTCTTGTTTAACTTTTTTAGGATCTAAATTGGTCTTAAAACAAATTACTGTGTAGATTTTGGGTTCTAATCTAAGGTTGTTTTACTTTTTAAGGCATTCAATTGTAACAATGAAGGCTACCAAGGGTAAGGGGGCAGCAATCAGGGTCCCAAAGGAGGCATTGAAGCCAGTTGATGACAGGTTTGCTAAGTTTGTGTAACATTTTGGTGGTTGTAGTTGCATCTTTGTGGGTTTTTTTTTTTTTGTTTGTTTGTTTTGTTTTTGGTGTTTACATTAATGTGAATGACTCTGTTTAATGTTATGATCTTACTAGAAGTTTCAAGGTCGAGTCAAATGAGTTCTATATGCATCTAATCGTTATATTTAATGGTGGATATAGGGGTAATAGGGATATTATAATGACAGATCATATATATCTCTTCTTTTCAGAAAGGTCGGGAAGAGAAAGGTTGCCACTAAGGCAAATAAGGGTGGCAAAAGTCAAGCCAAGAAGGGAAAGTTGGCTAAGAAAGACCCCAACAAGCCTAAGAGGCCTCCCAGTGCCTTCTTTGTATTTCTGTATGTATTGATCTTGTTGCTGTACCCATTAGAAATTATTTCTGGGGTTTGCTTGATATCAAAGAAAGATAGCCTTTGATTTGAGTCTCATAATGTTACAGCGAGGAGTTCAGAAAGACCTTCATGAAAGAAAATCCTCATGTGAAAGCTGTCTCAGCTATAAGTTCTTTGTGAAAATCTCATGGGAAAATAATGTGAAGGAAACTTTTTCAAGGCCACTCTCTCCATGTTGTTCACACACACACACATATATGTTGGTGGTCTGTGCTGGCTGTTGTCTTAGCCAAACCTTCAAGAAATAGAAATCTTTACATGTAAACAAATCTCTCTAGTTACAATCTAGATGGGTGCTTCTAAATCAATCCCTCAAAAATCCATTCATGATTTCTCAGTCAAGGTCTCTCTCTCTCATTCTTTATTTGTTTTACATACATGTATATATGTGTTTGTTCAAATTGTTTTGCTTGGATTCTGAGAAAGTTTGGGATTTGTTTGGGATGTGCAGTGTTAGGGAAAATATGTGATTTTCCACAAGTAAATCAATCAATGGAAATAAAAACTAATGCAGAAAAATTAAATCAAAAGCAACACAAGAATTTTTACGTGGTTCCCTCAATGTGAGGTACGTTCACGGGATCGAAATCCGATTCCACTATCAACCAAAGAGTTTCCGAACGATTACAAACGAGACACTAATAGTCTTACAAACCACCCTTAGGTGAATTCCAAATAATCATGAATAAACAAAGAGGAAAGACCTCACCAAATAGATGAACCAAAATCTTCAGATCCAGAGTCGAAGAAGATCCAAAATAATAACCAAATCAATCCACACAAAGATTGCCAAAATCCACCCACTAAACCAAACCAGTAATATGATTGTCGACAATGATAATTAGCCCACCAAAGATGATCAACTTTTTGTAACCCACCGAATTGATTTTTCAATCAATATAATTTGTTGCAGCACATTATCTCACAAAGAGGAATTAATCGGCAGCCACTCTCTTGGAAGAAGAAAACAATGTATTGTGAATCTAGGGTTTATTATCATAATCTTAGTTGTTTCCAAACTAAATTGGGTCTCCACAAAATTAGATATAATATATAAAAATATATTATAACTAATCCCAAATCAAATTAAACTCTTTTAATAAACCAATTGGGTCCCACACTCCAATAAGGAGGTATACCCAACAATTCTCCCCCTACCGACTTAGGTGGAGATATCAACCATACCCGCCAAAGTTCGACACTTCAAATGTTTCTCCCTTGACAAAGTATTTGTCAACATATCCGAAATATTATCATCTGTGTGAACCTTTTCGAGTTGCAACAATTTCGAATCTAACACATCATGAATCCAATGATATCTCACATCAATGTGTTTCGATCTCGAATGAAAAGTAGAATTTTTACTCAAGTGAATAGCACTTTGACTATCACAATAAAGCACATACTTTTCTTGCTTCAAACCCAACTCTTGCAAAAATTTCTTCTATCATAACTCTTCTTTGCAAGCTTCCGTAATAGCAATAAATTTAGCTTCGGTAGTTGAGAGAGCAACACATTTTTGTAATTTAGATTACCATGCCACAGTTCCCCCTGCAAAAGTCATCAAATGCCTCGAAGTAGATTTCCTAGAATCAACATCACCAGCCATGTCAGAATCCGTGAACCCATCAAGCATCGGCTTACCATCTCCAAAACACAAACACACCTTCGAAGTCCCTCGAAGATACCTTAGAATCCATTTTACCGCTGCCCAATGTTCTTTACCCTGATTAGAGAGAAAATGACTCACCACACCAACGGCGTGAGCAATATTCGGCCTTGTACAAACCATGGCGTACATCAAAGAACCAACTGCTGAAGCATAAGGAAATTTCAACATCTCTTCCTTGTCTTTCTCACTTGTAGGACATTGATTCGAACTAAGCTTGAAGTGGCTCGCAAGTGGACAACCAATCGACTTTGCTTTATCCATGTTGAACCTCTCAAGAACTTTCTCAATGTAGCTTTCTTGAGACAACCAAATCAGCCCTTCTTTATGATCACGAACAATTTTCATACCAAGTATTTGCTTTGCTGGTCCCAAATCTTTCATAGCAAAAGATTTACTCAACTCTAACTTCAACTTGTTAATCATGGTAGAATCTTGACCCACAATTAACATGTCATCAACATAAAGCAAAAGAATAATAAATTTGCCATCCGAAAATTTTTTCACAAACACACAATGGTTCGAAGTGGTTTTAGAAAAACCATTATTCATCATGAAAGAGTCAGATTTTTTGTACCATTGCCGCGGGGCTTGCTTGAGGCCATACAAACTTTTCTTCAATTTGCAAACAAATTTCTCTTTCCCTTTCTCCACAAAACCTTCTGGTTGCTCCATGTAAATTTCTTCTTCAAGATCACTATGAAGAAATGCGGTCTTCACATCAAGTTGCTCAACTTTAAGGTTCATACTTGCAGCCATGCCAAGTACAACCCGAATAGAAGACATCTTCACAATCGGCGAGAAAATCTCGTCAAAGTCAATGCCTTTCTTTTGCCCAAAGCCTTTCTTAACAAGACGTGCTTTGTACCTCAGATTCTTGCTATCATTCTTCAATTTGAAAACCCACTTATTTTTTAGAATTTTCCTCCCCTTAGGCAACTTCACTAAGTTATAGGTATGATTTTCAAGTAAGGAGTTCATCTCCTCTTCCATGGCCTTTTTCCAATCACCTTTCTTTGCATGCTCAATTGCTTCTTGGTAGCTCTCTGGTTCCCCTTGATCAGAAATCAACACAAATTCATTGGGAGGATACTTTCTTGAAGGTTGTCGGTCCCTTGTAGATTTTCTCAACTAAAGTTGTGGTGGCGGTTCTTGAGTTGGATGCTCTTCCTTAATTTCTGGCTCAACCTCATTAGGATTAGCATTATCCTCCACATCTTCAATAGGTGGCTGCACATCTCCCCCATTTTCATCATCAACTAAAGATGAAGGAGATGGATCCATGTCAATGAGATCACTAGTTTTTGGCTCCGGTTGATCACCTTCGCCAAAGTCTTCAATTGTTTGGTCTTCAAGAAACACAACATCACGGCTTCAAATAACTTTCTTGTCGACCGGATCCCACAATCTATAACCAAATTCATCACGTCCATAGCCAAGAAAAATACATTGTCTTGACTTACTCAAGCTTGGACCTCTCATCATTTGGAATGTGAACAAAGGCTCGATAACCAAACACTCTCAAGTGCTCATAAGATACATATTTGCCGGTCTAAACTCTTTCTAGAACATCACCATTCAAAGGATAGGAAGGGGACAAATTGATCACATCAACCGCTATTATCATTGCCTCACCCCAAAAAGATCTTGGCAATTTAGCTTATGAAAGCAAACAGCTTGTTCTTTCCACAATGGTGCGGTTCATCCTCTCGGCAACGCCATTTTGTTGAGGGGTCTTCTTAACTGTCTTTTGGTGCCGAATACCTTGGCTGCGACAATACTCATCATAATGGCCCAATGTATTCACCACCATTGTCTGATCGGATGCACTTCAACTTCTGCCTTGTTTCTCTTTCAACCATGGCCTGAAAATGCTTAAATACTTCTAGAACTTGATCTTTAGTTTTTAGTAGAAAAGCCCAAACTTTTCTCAAAAAATCATCAATGAAAGTAACAAAATAAAGTGCACCACTATGTGTTCTAACTTTCAAAGGACCAAAAACATCTGAATGAATCAACTCCAAAACATTTTCTTTTCTAGAAGGAATATTTTTATGAAAAGAAACTCTATGTTGTTTACCTGCCAAACAATGAACACAAGTTTTAAGATGCGTACCTTTCAAACTGGGTAGAAGCTCTTTCTTGAACAAAACTTGTAACCCCTTTTTCACTCATGTGCCCAAGTCGCCTGTGCCACAATTCAGTAGAAGTAACCATGTTCAAATGAATTGACAACACCTTTACAAATTTTTCCTTGCATCGAATAAAGTGTATGAGTCTTCTTGCACTTTGCCACCACCAAAGAACCCTTTGTGAGCTTCCATATTCCATCACCAAATTTGTTGTTGTAACCTTCATCATCTAACTTCCCAGTAGAGATCAAATTGAGGCGAATGTCAGGAACATACCTCACATCTTTAAGTAACAACTTGCAACCCAAATTTGTTTCCAAGCAAATATCACCCATACCAATAATCTTGGACAAACCTTCATTTTCCATTCGAATAGAACCATAATCTCCTTCGGTATAGGTAGTGAAAAAATCAACTCGAGAAATCACATGAAAAGAAGCACCGGAATCAATCAGCCAATTGCTCTCTTGGCCCACAAAATTGATACAATCATTTTCACAAACGACCATGAGATCATCAATAGTAATTGCCGTTGTGTCTTCTTGCTTTTTATCCACACTTTTGTCATGCCTTTTCTCTTTGTTCTTGAGCTTTCGGCATTCTCGCTTCATGTGCCCTTTCTCATGGCAATAATAACACTCAATGTTTTTCTTTGAAAAAAAAAAGCCATCTTTTGATTTGTCACTATCACCCTCAATGGGTCTATACAAATCTTTACAAAATAATAGGTCCTCCATTTTAGTTTTCCAAGTTACCCAATTGCTTCTATTGAAGCTAGACATACGACCCACATTCCCCTTCATTGATTTACACAAATAATTAAACCCACATAAACCGTAAGCTCTGATACCAGTTGTTAGGAAAAATATGTGATTCCCCACAAGTAAATCAATCAATGGGAATAAAAACTAATGCGGAAAAATTTAATCAAACGCAACACAAGAATTTTTACGTGGTTCCCTCAATGTGAGGTACGTCCACAGGATCAAAATCCGATTCCATTATCTACCAAAGAGTTTCCAAACGATTACAAATGAGGCACTAATGGTCTCACAAACCACCCTTAGGTGAATTCCAAATAATCACGAATAAACAAAGAGGAAAGACCTCACCAGATAGATGAACCAAAATCTTCAGAACCAGAGTCGAAGAAGATCCAAAATAATAACCAAATCAATCCACACAAAGATTGCCAAAATCCACCCACTAAATCAAACCAGTAATATGATTGTCCACAATGATAATTAGCCCACCAAAGATGATTAGCTTTTTGTAACCCACCGAATTGATTTTTCAATCAATACAATTTGTTGCAGCACATTATCTCACAGAGAGGAATTAATCGGCAGCCACTCTCTTGGAAGAAGAAAACAATGTATTGTGAATCTAGGGTTTATTATCAAAATCTTAGTTGTTTCCAAACTAAATTGCGTCTCCACAAAATTAGATATAATATATAAAAATATATTATAACTAATACCAAATCAAATTAAACTCTTTTAATAAACCAATTGGGTCCCACACTCCAATAAGGAGGTATACCCAACAGATAGCAAGGGTAAGGAGGTGGATCTCAGCACATACAAAGGGAAGGTTCTTCCTGTTGTCAACGTTGCTTCCAAATGGCTTCTTCCCTTCTCTTCTCTTTTCTAATCTTGTTTATTGTTGCCTTATATTCTGCAAAATTGATATATGGGTTTAATCATTTATCTTTCTTTTCTAATACTAGGTTTCTGTGTGATTTGTGTATGTGGGGGTTGAAACAGTGGGTTAGCAGATTCAAATTGTACCCAATTGATTGAAGTTTACAACAAATACAAAGAAAAATGTATGGAATCTTTCAATCACTCCATTTTTTGGGGGGCTTTTTCTTTTTGTCTCTAAAAGTGTATAACAGCCGAAATAATCTCTTTATATTTGTGTAAACTTTTCAGTTAACTATGAAATACACATAAAGTTTTAATTTTTTACTTCAATTTTACATTTTCACTCATCTTTTATGTTTTCATTTTTGCCGGGTGGTATATGCCCCTGTATAAAACCCCATGGGTGTTAAAATATTCATATACATGAGTGTATAAATTTTTTTGATTGCATATACATTAGTGTATATATATATATATATAAATTACATATACATTCATCCATAAATTTAGAGTGCAAATTTTAATTTCCCCCATGGTTCAACTCAAGCTTCATGAACTTTAATGGCCAACAATAAAACCAATACACAGAGTGCTGCACTAGCATATGGTTAGCTCATAGATTGGTTGTCCAAATCTAGAACTTTTTTGATGCTTTTATATCTCTTTTCTCAATTATTTTGCTGGATTTTTGATCAATTGAGTGGTTGGGTTAGTGGGACATTGGTTAAAGTTTGGATTTGTGATAAACTTTTGGTCTGCTATATATGGTATCTATATTTATAATATAATAGACAGAGAATAATTCTTTAGGCTGTATGCATAATCATATTTGCTCATCACATCCTTGGGGAGGCTTTTATTGGAGTCTTTTGTGAATAAATTTATTTTGGAATTAAAAAGCTGTGGTATGTCCATGATTCTTTCATTTTTATGATTTATAAATACGGTAAAGCGTACTGGTGTTGTTTGAATTAAGTGCTGGTGGAACTTAGCATTAGTTTATGTAACTTCATAATAAACAGAACAAGTTTTTCTGGACATTCTACCTTTACAAAATATTAAAAATGTGGTCAGTAATTTATAACTTAAATATTTATGCTCAAGTAACTAAAAAAAACTATCTTAATTTGAAATGTTCAATGCCCTCTTAACCCTGATCAGTATTGATTACTGATCTGTAGTCCTATCTATCATAATGCATGGTTATTTTTTTTTTTTTTAAAAAAAATGAGTTTGGATAATGAAAAGCATAATGCGTTGTTATAGCAAAGGATAGCAGAATTTTAAGATTCTCATATATATTCACTTTGTTTACACACCTGGTGGCAACTAAGTCCCAAACTCTTTTCTGTTTTATAAAGTGTCTATTTACTTCAATGCCCTTCTTGACACATGATTTTCAAGGAAAAGAAAAATTCATTTATTCTGCTAGTATCATAATGCTCTTTTATGAAATATTTGTTTCTGAATGCTATATTTATTTCATGCATTTCAATAGGAAATCTCTAAAGCATTTGGGAGGTTTACTAATGCTGAGCAAGAAGCTCTCCATCGGCTATTTATTCAGGTATGTATTTTGTTTCCTGACTTTTATTGCATTTTTTATATTTGTTGATGTCTTTTATTTTCTTGAATGGTTGTTTTTGAGAATTTCATATCATTAAAATATTGCAGATTTTGGTATTTTTTCCATGCTATATACCATCTTGAGTTTTAATTTAATGTTATCATTCTTTGAAATGTCCCAATTTAGAAAATATTGAAATTGCAAAGCTCTTGTTGAAGTTGAGAGATTGCTAACATTGTGTGAGAAGAGGGAGATACATGATGTAGAGAATGCAAACTAGAAAGTGAAAGTTCGGAATTTGTAAAGGTTTTAGTGCCTATGGGCCTCGTCCGATCAAGTTTTTGGTCAATTTGGGTCTCATTTTATGTCCTTTACAAGTTATTTGATGCTAGTTTGGTTTTGCTTATGTGTTATCCAGCTTTAGGGTATGTATTAACAAATTTTAATTTTTTTTTGTATTATACTTCTTGTATTATTAAACTTATTTTTAATTTTTGAGTCTTTTCAGATGTTTAATTCAATGCTTTATGTTATCATCTTGTCAATGTTTTAGGTTTTGTTGGTGAATTGCATCTTGACAAGAATAGTGATAACAAGAAGCATGTGCTTTACACACATAAAAACATTATTGTAAAATACAAGGATCAGGTCCTTTGCTTATGAATCATTTGATTTTTTTGTTGAGAATCGTAAATTCAATTTTTGGATATGTTATTTTGTGAGTAATGTTAAAACATCATTTGTGGATATGTTATTTTGTGGGTAATGGTGATTGGATATTAAATTGAATGGGAAAGTGAATTAATGCTACATTTTCTATTTGAATGGAAGTTATTATTTCATATTAGTGCTATTCAATTTTATTAAAGGTATTTTTTTAGTTCAATCATATAAAATTAGCACAATTTTTATAAAAAAAAAAATTAAAAAAAGAGGATATCATGGCGTTTTGAGAAATGCCACCTAAATCCTAAAGCTAACGGTCAGTTTTAAAAAAAAAGAAGATATGACAGCGTTTCGAAAACGTCGCTAAATCATAGTGATGTTATAATGCTGTTAGGGTGGTGTAGACACCCCATTTTTGACCGTTCTCAAGACTTGGACGTCACCGTTTGAACACTCGGTGATCATCCACGTTTGTGTTCGTCTTGAGTTCCCGAAGGTTTCGGCTACGCGCCTTGCCTTAGGACCTCTCGACTCGACTGTGTTGTGTTTGGTTTTGCACCAAACACTTGTGTTTTGTTTGGAGGGCAGGGAATGGGTTGTTGGCCATCCCCACTCCTCACTGGCCATGGCTTGAGGCCACCGACCGTGTCTTCTTGCCACCGACCATTGATGATGGCCGGTCGGTACTTTGTGTGGTCGACCGACCATTGAGTTGGCCGATGGCCTCCTTTTCTGGCCGGTACCACATTTTTGCCTCTTGCAGGCATGGTGCATGCCAGCTGTGCCAGCTAGGATGCACAGCCCCTATCCCCACACACGTGTGTGGCTGTTTTGGCCCCTTTGCACCTTTTTTTATCCAAACTTCTTCTAGAAGATTGCACCCTTTGCTCAAGCTTCTTGAAGAAGCTTGACCCTTTGTCTTAGCTTCCTCAAGAAGCTTGCACCCTTAGCTTAGCTTCCCTTGGAAGACTTGACCCCTTTAGGATAACTTCTCTTGGAAGCTTAGCCTTTTCCATGGTCTAAATAAGGAGACCTCTCTTCTCCATTGAGGAGGTTCAGCAAAATCAGACCTAGAACATATATATTCTGATACATACATCTTCTCTCTCTATATCTCCCTCTCTCTCTTCATTTGTGTGTGTTTGAGGACCTAAAAGGGTGATTTGTTCTTACTTTTGCACTAAAACACACACCATTACACCATTCTTTGACTTTGGGAGGTGTTGAGGGTTTATTCTTGAGGTTTTGAGCTGCTTTTGATCAGAAGAAGGTGGTTGGACTTGCTGTTCTTGAGGTGTTCTTCAAGGGTAACACTTTTGCTTTAGATTCCCCAATCTTGCACTAGCTTTTGACCTGCTTTGCATACTGATTTGAGCTTCATGTATAACTGAAAAAAGTCTTGTATTTTCATGCTTAAGATACTTTATTAAGGTCATTTTGTTGTTTGGGGTCGATCTCTCCCTCTTAGGCCTTGTTTGGCCCTTTTTGTGCTCTCTTTGATAAGCTTTGGGGACTTTTGTGTATTGACCTTCTCACCACTGAAATCCAGTGGATTTTTAGTGGTGAAGAAGGGGTTTTGAAGTATTGCATAGGGGAGGGACACCCCTCTCCCTTGGTCTCTCTTTTGTTTGCATTTTTTGCCCATAAGGGTAGCATGTATGATTAGTTGTTCATGGCTTCATTCCAGAGGTTTTTGGGTGTTATTGGGTCATACTATGCCTCTGTTTTTGGTCGGATTAAAGGTCCCTTACATGCATAATATACTTGCTTTGTATTCCCCCGTTATGCCTAGAAGTGCATCATGCATTTAACCTACTATGCTCTCATGTTTTGGCCTAACTTTGTGAAGTTGTTAGCCATGTCTTACCATGCTTAAGGTCTATTGAGAGTTTATTTGATCGTATTTTGGCTTGTAAGCCTTGAGGGTGTGAGTCATGAGCATGTTTTAGTTGGGTTGTTTCAATGAGTTGGAGTAATTTCACATGCCATTTCAGTCCCTAATCCATGCCTTGAAAAGGTGTCCTTTTGTGCCTTGAAATGAGCATTGTGCATGCTTATGTATTTAAGTTTTTGGGGCTGCCATATCAGTGGGTTTTGGGGCATATTTTGATGCATAAAAACTCTGTTTTGGGTTGCTTAGTTCATGCCATGTTTGCTTGGGGTAGGTGTTGAGCAATGCTCTCTTTTGTGGTCTTGAATACCTTCTATTTTGCATCCATTCCCTAGCATGTCTTGGTGTCATCTTTTTGCATGCTTTTCAGAGTTTAACATGAGTGTTTAATGTCCAAGCATATTGCCTTTAAGTATGCTTAGAGTTGTCCCCTTCCATGCTTAGATGATAGGCCTTGGTGTGTGCATGCTTGCACGCATAAGTTGTGCCATTTTTGACCCTTTTGGCCACTGTTTTAAGGTGTGGCTAAGGCCTCCCATTTCAGTCTAAGTCCATTCTTGTACATAGTTGTATGTTTGACTTGTTGCCTCTCGTTGCATGCTTGCATTGTACCATTTTTGCATCACATGTTAAATTGCATTGTATTGCCACTTGAATGATTAGCACATTGCATGCTTGCATAATAGATTGCATTGCATTTGGCATGTTTTGCATCTTAGCCTCATGTTGCATTCCTCAGCCATGTTTGTATACATGCATTGCATTGCTTGGTTTAGGGTGTCAAACCAAGCATGAGGATTGAGAGTGTTCGTACTCCAAGTGACGTAACACGTCTCAATCCTCGGTCGCCGACGCCCTTGATCTTAATATGATAGGGTGTTGGCATTCATCTCTTTTGTTGCATGCATTTTACATTGAATGGCAAACTTGGCCTCTTAGGCCATCATGCATCAAAATACATAATTGATGGCCTGAGGGCCGAGGGTCATGCTCCCTTGAGTCCATTGCATGATAGGGAGTGTAGCCATGCTCACATTTGCTTGAAAATTCCATGCCATACACTGCTTGCCCTCTGTTGCTGTCAATTGCAGGATTCTGCAAGAAGAAATAGCCGGCCAGCTACTTGGACTGCCGACCGACCAAATACAATTAGCCAGTGGCTCAACCAATGGTCGATGACCATTCCTTTCGGCCGGTGGTGTTCCCACTTGGTTGGTGATGCTCCCCAGTGTTCAGAGAAGCATCCTTGGGACTTGTGCAAATTTTCAGAGGGGCAGGGCAGTGTAAACAGGGGCAACAGTGCTATGGCAGCGAGTTTCCGAGCGGGACGAGTAAAGCATGCATCATTCGCGCATTCCGAGGCAGAGCTGCGACAGTCTCTTTAGCTTCACATTTAAATTATTTTTGTGATTAATTTGTTAATTAATTAAGAGGGTCTGTAATAATTAATTAGCTAGGATAGTTGATTCATTATTCAGACTGTATTATTCTTTCGGTCCCCCCGAGTGAGGGCGTATTTGTAATAAGTGTGGGTGCGTGCGTGCATGTCTTCCAACCCCACGTCTTTCTTCCCTTTTATTTACTAGCTTTCGATGGTTAGTTTAGGGCATGTTTCAATTAGCATACTTATGATAGCATGTTTGCATACATTCATTCGTTTTGCATGCACCGGGCTCGGCGCATCATACTAACTGCATTTGTATTTCAATCCCAAATCGAATACGTGTTAGCTGTAGCATTTCACATGTCATTTTAGAATAGCTGAGCCGATTGTAGTTGCATTCCTGCATGTGTTACATTAGACATTTCTATATAATTAGGACCATGCATGGATTTCTAACATAGCTTTTGTTTTGGCTTGGAGTACTCTGTAAGTCTTTTCGCTTTAGCATCCTTGCATGCGTGTGAGTGTTGCCATGACAGCATGCTTACCATGAGGCTATTTACTTATATGATATAACTGCTTGGATGCCTGTGGGTGGAGGTTGAATTACCTAAATTGGAATAATGCATTAAAACTATGAGTTTTAAGCCCATTAGATAGTGGCAAAACCACGTTTTCTAAACCCACCCGAAGGTGGCAAAATCTGCATTTTAGCCTACTTACGAGTAGCAGATCATTTTCAAAACAAACATGAAATGTTTTGTTCCAATTCAGGCGATCCATTCTATACTTTTGTGCTGTGCGCATCACATAGTAAATCTAGGCTAATAACCGGAATAAGAACGCATAATGTTTTCAAAACAAGATATCATGGTTAGTAGAGGCCGATCTTCGGATCGGGCGAGAAGGGGTGCTCATAGCTGACCTTCCCCAATCGTACCTAAGTTCCCGAGCTGAGGCAACTCTGGTGATGACGGACACGTGGCCTTAGGCAAACGAGTCAGGGTTTCCTAAATTCCCCCAAAATAAAATATTTAGGTGGCGACTCTGTATCTGGCAAAGCAGTCCATGTTTGGCACTTCTTTACAAAAATCAGTTTTCCAAAATGATTTGCCGGATTTGGACTCTTTGGTTCAGATTTAGAACCGTGACAATTTGAGTCCGAACTATAGTGACCCACAAACGAACAGAACGGGATTCCCCCCGGGACGTTCGGGGACGTCTACAGGTGGGACATTTGGTGGCGTTTTTAAAAACGCCGCCTATACTAAATATAGCGACGATTTTAAAGCGTCATAAAGCTATGGCGACGGCTGCATCTTCGACGTTTGGTACTAAACGTCGCAAAAAAAATTAGCGGCATTTTTGATAGGTATAGCGGCGTTTTTTAAACACCACTAAAAGCCTAATTTCTACCAGTGATTGTTTGAATCATATAATATAGGACCACCAAGTTGTTGCCTTAACAACTAAATTGCATAAGAAAAATAATTGACAAATAGAATTTTTATAGTTTTCACAACATATCCCACCCATAGAAGAAGAAGAAGAATAATAAGAAGAACAAAATAATGATGGAGGGTTGTGTTTTTATCTTTCAACAGAAATTACCTATTAAAAGAAAAATATTACAGAAGATAACCTCATCAACTTATTTAAGAATAGTAGACACCTTGTGAACACTATAAACTTTTGCCAAACTGATAGTGGTGGAATCCTTAATAGCTCCAAGTGCCTTCCTCAAACTTTTCTACGTACCTCCTCCCAACATTCACTCTATCAATTACAAAATTCTACACAATCGTCAACTATATAAATAGTGTTGGAATAATTAAATGAATCTTAATTCCCCTCAACCAAAAACAATAACTGTTACTACTGGGGATTATAAGAATTAATGAATTTGAATTGTGTGTTAGGAAACCAATCATAAGTTGCTACATCTGCGGGCAGGAGGAGATCCTCGATAATGGATTGGAGGAAAACTCTATTCATAGTGTAGGGGTCTATTTACACATTTTGATAATTTAGGGGATAAAATGATATTTTTCAATTGTTTAAAAGGTCTATTTGTACGCTTATGCAACTAGGTATATATGGAAGAAATGAGAAAGGATGAGTTTTTTCTTGCTTACCTGCCCAAATGCGAGCTATGACTGAGAAGAGATTCCATCCGAGTGTGAAAATGCCAAAAGCCACAGCTTTCTTGTGAGGCAGAATATCCTTGCACCCCATCATGCATTTTCTTATTTATGATGTGTGAATGAAACATTGAATTCACAAGACAATATCAAATTTTGGTTATTAAATGCTTTTGTGCTCCGCTTGTTCCAAATTGTTGTAAATTATTTGTTATTTTATATATGGTGTGATATTGTCTAGAGCTTATTGGGCTATTGAATGGGTATAGTCATTTTGAAGCAAATAAGAAATGGCAACACTAAGACGATTATAATAATTTTAACTATTATTACATTCTCCACATTTGTCCTATATTTTAAAAATTATGAAGAGAGTTCTCAAGTAGGCCCATTTTAAATTTTTTCAAAAAATAAAAATAAATAAATAAATCACTTCAACTCAACAGTGTTACACTACATTAATATTTGCACCTGTCTTTGCAATCTTGTAATGACCACATAGGGGGCAAGACATACGAAACATATTCACATGCATTTTCACATATCCGTCTTTTGGTTTTTGGATCTGATGTATTTTCTGGATCTGATGTATTTTGATATAGTGGATTTATACACTCAATATCGTCCAGCAAATCACTAGCCACAAGAACCACCAACACCAACACAAACAACCTCTTCAAAGACATATTTTCCAAACCTAAAACCAAGGGAAAGGAAAAGACTGGATAAAGAAAACTGGTTGATGTTGTAGTTACAATGAACTATATATAACAGATTTATAAACTCTTCACATTTCATAAGACATTTAATTAGAATGTATTGACATTAAAATTATCAACTGAAATGTATTTAGATCATGGCATTAATTGTGCATTAAAATTTGGTTATCTGACAGAACTGCAACCTAAACACAATTTAATTCTTCTTGACATTGACGCGCGTTGGATTTTGATTATATTAAATTTATGAAATTAATTGTATTTTTCTCTAAGTGGTGTAATTTATTGTACTCCATGTATGATTATGTGTTTAAATACATTATATATGTATGATTGTTTATGTAGGAGAAAAGGGATGGACTCCACTGCTTGGGAGGATAAAAAGGATGGACTCCATTATAATTAAGTTGACTGGAGTGTTCTGGGTGAAAGTCCTGAAATTTATACATGGGTGCCAATCTCGCAGACGAAATATTCGTAAAATGGCAGATTGAAGTGTTTGTGTATCAATGACGTGATTGTAGAACCACTGAGTTGTAGTCTCATTTGGGTTATTGAGAAATGATGGAATTAGCTCATGTATTGAAATGAATTGAATGTAAATGGATTACGACTTGGATTTGGTACCTCATGGATATATATAAGATGTGAATGTTTTGTCTTTTGGAAACATAATTTTTGAAAATTTAGAATACAAAATTATAACTGTTTCCTAAATAATGGATGTTTTCAAAAGGAAAAAATTTCTTTAAATGCAGTTATGAAAATTATTTGTCAAACAAATATCCGTACTAGTTTCTTTTTTCCCTTATTTTTGTTAACACAAAATATTTTTAAAAAATGTTAAAATGTGCTATTATATATATATATATATTTCAATATAAGTCATTTTTTTCCATTTATAAGATTAACGAATTATTAATAATAATAAAAAATCAAGTGTTTTGTGAACTAAAATTTCAAGGGAGACTGATATAATTATAAAAAATTTGTGTGATTTATTATATATTTTTTTAAAATCTCCAGAAAATTAGTGTAATTTACCCATATAATAGTAACACATAAAAGAATAATACTTGCACACCTTTGATCCACCTATAAAAGAGAGTCTAGCCATAATATAATAAGCAAACAAAGAAATTAAAGAAATTAGTCTATTGGGCCAATTTCTTTATGACACAGCGGAATGGATTTTGAAGAACCACGCCCAATATAGTACAAAAATCTTAGGAAACTTTTGAATTTTGAATATTAAAATTTACAAATTAATGTTACAGTTCCACTACATCCACAGTAATTCAATCCCCCCCCCTGACCCCGAAATAAACAAAATCCTTCAAGAACCATAGGCCAAGACATAGAAGGTAAGTTAAATTTAGTATAGTAACAATGATGAACACAAGCAAATTAATAAATAAATAAATAAATAATCACCTGGCTTGAAACAGAGTGATGATAAGATTACCTCCAACATTCATGACAAATAACAGATCTCACCACATATCGAACCCACCTTAGTAAGATATTACTTACGTACTTTTGAAATTTCAATGAAATGCATTTATTTTTATAAATTATGTAAAGTATTGATAACTTTTGAACTTCTTTAGACTATTGGTCAATCAAGCAACACTACAAATGTATAAAATTCATCTTCAAGCCAACCACAGGTTAGCTATTGTTTTATGTTATTTATTTATTATTTTTTTTTATAAATTGTATAATGTATTGATAAATTTTACAACTCATTTAGACTATTGATTAATCAAGCAATATCACAAATGTTCAAAATTCATCTTTAAGCCAACCACAGGTTAGCGCTTATTTTATGTTATTTGTTTATTTTTTAGACTACGTTGTACTAGTATATTTACTTTTCACGGTGTTTATGGAATAGGATGTTGGGATTGTTTTTCTAATATCATCTCCCATGAGAGATTACTAATCTCAACCATAGATGTCTATTATAGTCCCAAAGTATTGTGAATTCACTTTCTCATTTTGCAAATAAACACAATATTAGTGGATCCTATATCCATTCTAATCAAATCTCATCTGCTAGAACCTAAAACAAACAGACCCTTGGGTCATGTTTGAGAAGTTTTTAGAATTTTGAATATCATTTTTATGGTTTTTGAAATATTGAATGTTCAATGTTTATTGAAATTCTAGAAATATTTGCTTATGCTGAAAACTTTGCCTGTATTAAAATTTTTCTTATTTTTTTACAACTTGTGCCTCACTTTGATGAGGGTTGTGCCTCGCCTTGCACCTCGTGCTTAGGCTCCAAGAGACCTTAGTGCCTCAATGCATTGAGAGCTTTTTAAAACACAGATAGGTGAACCTCAAGGGATTGGCCTAATGGGTGTAACTTGAGGCCTGGGGATGTACTCCCTCTAAGTTTCAGGTTCAACTCACATTAGGTGCTATCAATTCCTAAGGGTCATACCTATAGGCTTTGCCTGAGATTTGCCCAATGCCCATTTTTAAATGAGGTTGAAATATTGCATGTTTCATTATTATTATTTTAAAAAAGAAAAAAAAAAGTAGGGAAAGAAATTGATCCTATTTAACTTTAATCTTCATGTCCAGATTAGGGGGGCAAATAAAAGAAGAAAACAATAGGAATTTCCAAGTTATTTATCCAATTTTGGTTTATTTGAAGTCTCCTTTCAAGAAAAGTGAGATTTAACGGCGTTAATTTGACGACGTTTAAAAAAACGCCTCTGTTTCTAAATATTTAACGACGGTTTTTTAAACGTCGCATTTTTATTGACTAACACGGTACCATTTTAACTTCAGAAAATTCAACAAATGTGCATCTTAAGCCCACTTTGTTGAGTGAAAAAATCATGTTTTAAGCCCACTTGAGGGTGGCAAACTCAAACCATTTTCGGAAGCAAACATGAGTTGAATTGTTCCAAATTGAGCAGACTAGTCTATACTTGTATGTGAGCGCATCACATAGTAAGATTAGCTTAATAACCGGAATAGGAACATATAATGTTGATAAAAATTATATCATGATTAGTAGAGGCCGATCTTTGATCGGGGGAGCGGGAGTGCTCAATTCATGACCTTCCCCTCTCATACCTAAGTTCCCGAGTCGAGGCAACTTTGGTGATGATGGACACATGGCCTTTGACACAAGTCAGGGTTTCCTAAATTTTCTCAAAAAAAAAAATATTTAGGTGGCGATTCTGTATCTGGCAAAGCAGTTCAATTTTGGCATTATTTGATTGAAAATTGATTTTCCAAAATGATTTGCCGGATTTGGACTCTTTGGTATTTATTTTATTTTCTATGACTATTTTAGCCTCAAATCCATCCAAAGAACTGATATTGAACGAGTTTTTAACGAGATGATATTGAACGAGTTCTTAACGAGTTAAACATGAATTGAGAAAAGACTTCTCACAAGTCTCATTCCACGTAAACTTTATTCCCTTTCTCGTTAGTCTAGTCAAAGGTGAGACTAACTTAGAGAAATCCTTCACAAACCGACTGTGAAATTAATTTGTTTAAATAAAATTTTATTTTCAAATTAATTGGAAATAAAAGTTACAATTCTTGTTTCTTTTATTTTTACAAAATTTAAATTATGTGTTTTTGGTTTAATTTTTTGTGTAGTATAAAATTCTAATTATAATTTTATTTTATAATTTAGAATTAATGGCTATTGAAACTAATCCTCAAACAAGTACTGGTATGGTGGCTGTAATTGCACCAACCCCCTCTCTTGTTGTGACTGTGTCGGTTACTCATGGTGAAAAGCTAGAGAAGTTCTTAGGAACTGATTTTAAAAGATGGCAGCAAAAAATGCTGTTCTATCTTACTACTTTCAACCTATCATGGTTTCTCGTGAGAATGCTCCTACTCTGAACGAGGGTGAAACCGACCAACAATTGGTTGCTACGGTCGATGTCCGGAAACATGTTGATTTCCTTTGCCGGAACTACATCTTGAACGAACTTGATGACACATTGTACAACGTTTACAGCCCTATCAAGACGACAAAGGAACTTTAGGAGTCTTTGGAGAAAAAGTACAAAACAGAAGATGCTGGCTCGAAGAAATTCATAGTGGGTAAATTTCTAGACTTTGTGATGATTGATAAGGTAAATACTGTTTGGATGTGATTAATATGCAATTACCTATTTTTTTATGCTTGCAAGCAAATTCATTGTGCTTTCTATTAGTCAATATTAAACATTGACCTTCTCTTATTTGCTTAAGTCATGCCTAAACTACTACCCAAGTTTTGATTACATTTACATCCATTTTCTGTTTCTGGAGCACTGATTGAGGAAAAATTGATTGCTATACCTCCAATGCAATGGCATTCAAGTTTTCTTAAAAGATCTTCGAATTTTTCGACAATGTTCTTGAACCCTCTCATACATTACCTAGTTTGGATTGTGTCAATTGAGCTTGTGAATCTGAATCCAGCCTTGGTTTCCCATCAACTAATCCCTCTTTTTGATAGATGTGTGCATATTTGTGGAAGTAAGGGAGGTATGAATGTGATTTGTAGACAAAACAAGAGAACTTTAATTTGGCGCATGCTATAAAAGAAAATCAGTATGGCTGCATTATATGGCCGAGCTAACAGCATACGCACCCATAGTTGACCACCCTAATAGATTGCCACCAAAGTGTTGAGCATGGCTCTGACTCGAAGGTCGGCATGGCTTAGCTCGGCATTGGGATGTATAAATTCTTACTCTAGTGTAACCCAAGTAATAGCATGGTTAGGTACTCCATGTGGACCAATAGAGAGGAATTTGCTCTGGGCATGCATCAAAACCGTTTGGTGGTTTGGCCAATACTGTTTGGTAGTATTCACATGTACTCATGTGAGAAATGAAGAGAGTAGTACAACCACGTGTCTAGCAACGTACAACAGAGATAGTGCACACACAATCTGGGGCTGTATTGCCAGCCTAAAAAAGAAGGCGCGAGCAGACTCAAAAGAGTAAGCAACTTTTAGCCACTCTTTCTCTACAGTGCTCTGTATTCTTTCTTCTTCTCCAAGAAATCTAACTTAACTATCGGAGGGGTTTTTCGGCAACCCACCCTCCAAGTAGCTCACCCTTGTTTGTTCGTAGTAAGACAGAGTCCTATCAGAACAAGACGAGCTTGGGAGCAAGGAGTACTAAAGGCGACGAATATTTTCCCCCTGTACAAGCCTCATTAAGAAGTTGGGAAATATTCTTTATTGTCTAATTTCTTGGCTCTTAACACAATGTTTGAATAATGAAAGAACGAATCACTTGCATTGAATGCACATGAAAAAATGACTCATTGATGATGTGAAATTTCAGACAACTATGCTTTAGAACAATTGTCACTCGCCTGAAGAAAAATGTGGACTTTATGCTTAATAGATTTAGAGGACCTTCTGTTTCGATGATTATACAAATAGCCTTGTTGAGAAGTTGGGTAATAATCATCTAAGTACCTGAAGTTTCTTAGATTGAGGATCTTGGTAGAAAGAATGTCGAATGAGTTTTAATACGTGCATAAAAATGCTTTAGATACAGCTAATAAGAAAGGAAAATTTGGGCTGTAATTGTATACTTTTTTAATGGTTAATCATATTAGTGAAGTTCTAGCATCCTAGTGGATGTGGTCAACCATAGTGGTAGATGGTTGACCACAATGACATATGGTCAACCACGTTTTGGAAGTTTTCAAAAAAACAAAAAACAAAAGTCGTTGGGTAGCCGTTGAAAACTTGGCTATATAAACCTCAACAATCATTTGGAGTATTTTGATGTGAGTGAAAGGCACCAAGAGCTATATCACAACTCTTATAAACCCTCATACATATTTTGAGTGTAAATCCTACCTTGGTTAGAGAGTGTAGCTATTGTGTCTTCAATAAATCTTGGAAGAGCTTGCTCCAAGGGACTTTTCGAAGTTCTTTGCTTGTGGAAGGCATCAATGTTACGTGAACTCTCTATTTCTCTCGTATAGTTCCATGTCCACTGGATATGACAAAGGTAAGAGTGTGGGATGTGTTTTGACACTTGAGCCCAATGTAGGCAGTTGGATCCTTTAATTTTATATGCTATTCACAAAAGAAGTTCATATTGCTAGTAAAAAAATATTTTGTCTTTCACATGCACAAGAAAAAGAAATTTCTTACTTTTCTTGTGTCTTGTTTAATTTCAAGTATATATCTAAATAATTTACATCATCTTTTCTAAGAATATTATACAATAGACAATATTTATGTGTTCATGATATGTCCCCATACTTGTACCCATTTTTTGGATACATATCCAACATCCTAAGATTTAGATTTAGGAAGGTTTGATGTTTGGACGTGCACCCACACCCAATATTCGTATATTAGTCCACACAACAAAGGAAAGTATAATATGCATCCCTTAGTGTAGCAAATTCACTAATGTTAGTATATACCATACCACACTTGTCTCACATAGAGACTATATCGTGGCAAAGGGTACAATTTCCCTTGTTGAAGTCCATTTTTTAGATTTTATAAAATCTAGCATAGTGTTGGTGGAAGTTGCTGTTTTGTTGCGTGAACCTAAACCATTGTCTAATTGTGGTAGAGGTTTGAGGGTATCCTTGTAAAAAAAAGTGGATGTAAATGTTTAAATTAGAGTGCTACTATTAGCACCCCATAAATTATTTTGAACCCCCAAATTTTTAGTTTTTTTATTATAATAATAACCTCAAATAAAATTTCTACAAAGGACATCATTAATTTTGGGACACCCCATCTCACAATTAAACCTACACACCTCCTACATCATGAACTAGAGTTTATGAGAGCACCCACCTCCATCACCACCCATCTATCTTTCCCAAATCCCATCTTCAAAACCAAGCCATCCTTAAAACTTTGAAAACCCTTTGGCGGCAATATTCTGGCGTTAACGATGGCAACCATTTGATTACTTACACTTCTCCGGCAATGACAATGAGTGGAAGTTTTTTTGGCGACCATAACTCCATAAGACAAGAGGAGTACAACAATAAAAGCTTAGAGGAGGTTCATTTCTTTGATATTGTTGTTGGCTTAGAGAAAATTGTCCTTGTAAGGGTAAGTTTTAAAAAAAAAAAATGGCAAAAATAATAAAATATGTTCGTCATTTTTTCGGGACTAAACTCCCAAACATATGACCAAAATTCAGGAACACATGCCCGAACATTGTTTATTTGTTCGGGACCAGGTAACCAAACATTTATTAATTGTTCGGAAATAGGTAACATAACATTATTCATAGGTACGAACCTATTTTGCTGATCACATTTTGAAATTTAGCTATTGTTTGGCATCAACTATGAAAGATAAAAAGTCAAAAAGTCATTAAAAAAGAAAATATATATATATACTATTCACAATGTTTGGGCGGGAATCTGGGGCTGAATACTCAGAGTGCAAAAAGACGATTTTGCTCTTGCTTTTGTCCCTTCCTTTGAGAATACAATTATCAAAGGGATACTAGGGTTTATAGAGGGTCTAACATCAACATCTCCTCTCCTTCTCCAAACACATGCATAAACACTCCTCCGTCAAGCCGCCGACATTATTGAATTCAACATAATAATTAGAAAAATAAAATTGCACAACTCACGGGTGAAAAAAAAAAAACCAATGCAGCTCAGTGCATTGCCTCGAGTTTGACAACTCCACTGACGTGCACGGAAAAAATGCCTCCACTCAGAAGGGTAAAAAGGTAATTTTAGTATTTCATGGAATATTTTAATACACATTTTTTCGTAAAAAGTGAAAAAGTTATTCCAAACAATCATATTTTTTTTTCTTCTACTCTTTAAGCCAAAAAAGTCAAAAAGTGCACTTATATAGTTCATCCAAAACAATCCTTTAATTTGTGCTGTTATTTATTTCAGTTTTGAAGAAGCAATGAGAGAGAGGAATAGAGAGCATACCAACTGTGATAATAGTTAAACCGGCAGAGATAGAATTCTTCTTCTTTTTCTTCGTGAGTTTTGAAAAGGATGAGACTCTTCTTCTTTTTAGTGGGTTTTATAAGGGTTTTTTGGAAGGGACGTTTGCCTGTTTGGTAACCATTTCGTTTTTAGTTTTTAATTTATATTTACAAAAATTTTAAAAACTGTCATAAAAACTTGTTTGATAATTTTTTGGTTTATAAATGGTTGTCTCAGTTTGTAAATTTGGGGGAAAAAATGTAAACTCAAAAAATGAATTTACGTTGGTTTTCAAGTAGAAATTTAAAATTTTGACTAACAAATTTTTTTTTCAATTAATTTTTTTTCCAATTATTTTTTTTTCTAATTAATTTTTTTCATTTAATTTTTTTTAATTATAATGTGTACGATCCCATTGTCATAAATAATAAAAAATAAATATAAATATTTTAGGTCTGAACAAACATATATTTTTAGTTTATGTTTTTAAAATTTTTCAAACATTTTGTTTAAACCAATCACATTTGCAGTTTATGTTTTTCTAAAAATAAACAAAAATCAGTTTATAAAAATTTTGTAAGCATAAACCAAAAATGTAAACGTTACCAAACGCTACCTAATGTTTCAAAATTTATAAGTGTGGGTTTAAAGAAATGGGGGGTCCAAAATAATTCATGCAGTGCTAATAGCACCAATCTTAAATTACTTGGTGAAAACCCATTTGCTTACTGGATAATGCCAGTGGGGAAGGTCAGGAGTGGGCATAGACAAGTTGTCGTATTGCTGTAAATATGTTGGAACAATCTTCTGTGTAAAATAAATAACTTGAAACAAATCAAATAAATAAAAATAAATTACTTACAAAATTTACTTTACCTAAATGTAAAGTACATAAAAAATCAAGTCAATTGTGTGACACTCTGTCTTTAAGATAGATTCGCCCTGCTATCGTGCTTACGGATAAAAGGCGTTTGTCTACCAGGATACAATGATCTTCACAAATTGTATTAGCACTCCAAACAATTTGTACGACAAACCAAACATGTGTTTTATACTCTCTAAGTATTCCCTAAAATTAATATGAAGAATTATGCAAAGAAAGAACAAAATGTGGACAGCAAGAAAATGAATTTTTTAGACTATTTTTGGATCCAAAAGACTGCTAAAAAGACTGGCATTTATAGGGATATAGATCTGTCCGAACAGGTGTTGTCTTGAACCGAACAGGTATGAAACTGTTTTGAACTGATACGATTTCAAAATTCCAACAAATTTGAAGTAGTTTCAGGTTTGAATCTCTTTGGAAAAACTATCCAGAACTGCTGAGCAATTCTGGCAGTTAAAACCTGTTAAAAACCAGTTTATCTGTAGGGAATTTTGGACTAGAAGCAGCACAATTATAGATATAAAATTTGAATTCAAATTTGGTACAAAATTTTGAATTAATTTCCCGTAATAATTTTTGGAAAAAATTCAAACAGATTTTCTCCAAAAAATTAATGTTAGAACCGACTCGACCCACAATCCACACCCGTGCCCGCCTGGCTGATTAGACGGACAGTGGCGGCCGCGCGCGCGCATATGGTGGTTTGAGCCAAGGTTTCATTTGTCCATAACTCCTCCCTTCTACAAACTTGGGGTGTCCCTTGGGGCCTAACCTAAGTGTTACCACCTAGAACTTATATACAAATAAAAGTTCTCTTAGGTTTCCAATGTGGGACAAGCATTACAAGGAAACCCACATTCTACTTCTTTAAATGTCCATTCTACGAGCCCGAAAACGACGTCAAGTTCCCATTCACTCATAAATGGTTTTGACAAACCATCTTCACCGTGTGACTTTCTATGCAGCAAGGAACACGTCACCTCTTTGGACCTTCCCCAAAAGAGGTTTGGGACCCACTCAAATTTGGGCTCAAAGTTGGCCCAAAAGAAGCCTATAAAAACCATTATTTCCAATAATCCCTCACATGAATAGAATTTGACAAAAAGAAAATGAAACAACATGATCTAATACAGAAAGTACAGAAATTGAAAATATTCTGCAAAGGATAGGTACCTTTTGGCTTTGAACCTTCCCTTGTGAGACACTATCAGATTTACTAGCTAACCAGTGAACATGATGTCTTGAACTGTTTAGTGGTTTGTGTAAATCAAGACAATAAAACTCACACAGTATATCACCAGACATAGTTTAGTTCTCACAATTGTGTTCATCTTGGCCCCGAACAACCTGGTGTTTCATGAGTGCTCTAGAGAATTGTAGCCCTTCACAAGTCTCATAGAACCGCCCTAGTTCACACTCATATAGGTGATTCTTATGAAAAGTATCCTGCCATACTCCACTAGGTATACCTAGATATAAGAATCATTAAAAGTATTACTTAACCTAAAATGCTGCAGGCATCACTATTTCATCATAGAAATGGATAGGAGTTTGACTTCGCAGTGATCCTTGTGAGTCATACACAACTCAGTTGTCCCTTTGAACCTAGATCTTGGGATCTCCAGTCAATTAGGTTGGGTTGCCGTTGTGGTAACTCTTATTTAATAAGCTTAAGTTCCATTTCCCTCGACGAATTCTCAACTAACCCTCTTACTAACCCTTTGGTTAGTGGATCCGCTATGTTGTCTTTAAACTTCACATATTCAATGGAAATAATTTCATTAGAGAGTAGTTGTCTCATGGTGTTTTGTCGATGACGAATGTGTCATGACTTACCGTTATACATATGACTCTGTACTCTACCAATTGTTGATTGACTATCACAATATATGCATATAGCAGGCACCGGTTTTAACCACATTGGATATCTTCAAGGAAGTGGCGAAACCATTCTGCCTCTTCCCCAGCTTTATCTAAAGCTATGAATTCTGATTCCATAGTAGACCTAGCAATGCAAGTCTGTTTGGAAGATTTCCAAGATACAGCTGCCCCACCAAGAGTAAAGACATACCCACTGGTGGATTTTGAGTCTCTAGTATCCGATATCTAGTTTGCATCACAGTATCCTTCAAGTATTGTTGGATATCTAGTATAATTCAATCCAATGTTACGAATAAATCGAGGATATCTTAGAACCCTTATAATAGCTTTCCAGTGTTCTACTGTTGGATTACTCGTATATCTACTTAATTTACTTATTGCATAGGCTACATCTGGGCAAGTGCAGTTCATCAAGTACATTAAGCTTCCAATAATTTGGGCATACTCTAATTAAGAAATACTTTCCTGTACATTCTTAGAAAGAAACAAATTAACATCCACAGGTGTTTTAGCAAGATGATCGTCATCTTTGCTAAATTTGTCAAGTATTTTCTCAATGTAATGTGATTGTGACCTTCTGATAGTTTGGTAATTTTCATACCAAGAATTACATCAGCAATCCTCATGTCCTTCATGTCAAAATGTTTATTCAACATTTTCTTTGTAGTTTTAATCATGTCACTATTACTACCTATGGTGAGCATATCATCCACATAAAGACATACTATAACATAACCGTTGTTTGTGTTTTTAATATAAACACATTTGTCACATTCATTAATCTTAATTCATTTGACATCATCGCTTTGTCAAATTTCTCATGCCATTGCTTTGGTACTTGTTTTAAACCATATAATGATTTAACCAATTTACACACTTTTGTTTCTTTTCCTGGAACAAAAAATCCTTCTGGTAGTTCCATGTAAATTTATTCATCTAACTCACCATTTAAGAAAACGGTTTTCTCATCCATTTGATGAATTTCTAGATTATATAAAGATGTAATGGCAATTAGCATTCTAATTAATATTATTCTAGTAACTGGTGAGTATATATCAAAATAATCAAGACCTTTTTGTCTAAAACCTTTGACCACAAGTCTTGCGTTGTATTTGTCAATTGATCCATCTGCTTTCATTTTTCTTTTGAAAATCCACTTCTACCCAAGAGGTTTATAATCTGGTGGTAAGTCCACTAATTCCCAAGTGTGATTTTGCAAGATGGATTCAAATTCACTATTGACCTCTTTTTTTCATAAAGAAACTTCAGGACTGGACATAGCCTCTGTAAAAGTTAAAAGCTCATTTTCTAACAAAAATGTTAGAAAATCTGGACCGAAAGATTTTGAGATTCTAATATGTTTACTATGCATAGGTTCCCCTCATCAATTTGATCTATCTCTTGCTCTTGTTCTTGATCTTGTTCTTGATCATGACTAATAATATCTTCATAAGATCTTTTATTATTACTAGTCTCTTGTCCAGTCTTATTTGGAAATATAGGTTCAAAGAATGATGCATTCCAAGATTCAATAATAGTTTTTACATGCATTTCGGTATGTTTTGATTTATGAATCAAAAACTGATATGCACTATTATTCTTGGCATAACCAATGAAAATACAATCAATGGTTTTATGACCTATCTTAGTCTTTTTAGGACCAAGAATAGCCACTTTAGCCAAACACTCCCACACTTTTAAGTATTTGTAGGATGGTACTCTCCCATGCCACAATTCATAAGGTGTTTAATTCACTTTCTTTCGAGGTACTTTATTAAGTATATAATTAGCAGAAAGTATTGCTTACCCCCACAAGTTCTGAGGTAATCCATAACTTATTAACATGGCATTCATCATTTTTTTATAGTCCTATTTTTCTTTTCAGCAGTTCCATTTTGCTGAGATGAGTAAGGAGCAGTGGTTTGATGAATTATTCCATGTTCTTTACAAAATTCACCAAAAGGTGATTTGTATTCACCACCTCTATCACTTCTAAGCTTCTTAATTTTCTTACCAAGTTGATTTTCAATTTCATTACTGTATTGAATAAAAGTTTCCAAAGCTTCATCCTTGGTTCGAATTAAATAAACATAACAATATCTAGTATAGTCATCTATGAAAGTAATAAAATATTTTTTCCTACCTCTGGTTTGAATTGATTTAAAATCACAAATGTCACTATGAATTAATTCAAGTGGCTCCGTACTTCTTTCAATTGGATGAAAAGGAGTTTGGATAATTTTTCCTCAACACAAATTTCACATTTATGATTTAAATCAATGTCAAATTTAGGTAAACATTCCATATTAATTAATCTACGAAAAGATCCATAATTAACATGTCCAAGTTTACCATGCCATAAATTTGAAAACTCAAGCAAGTAAGAAGAAGATGAATTTTTATTAATAACAGAGGGTACCACAGTCATTACATTCATTTTGAAAAGGCCACCAGACATGTAATATTTTCCTACATACATCCCGTTTTTGGTAAGTACAAACATGTCACGTCCAAAAACTAGCCTAAACCCAGTTTTACTCAACAAAGATCCGAAAACAAAGTTCTTGCAAATGTCCGATACATGCAGCACATTATTGAGAGTGAGTTCCTTTCCAGATGTCATCTTCAGAATAATCTTTTCTTATCCTTCAACTTTAGAAGTCGAGGAGTTACCCATAAAAAGTTGTTCACCATT
The DNA here is from genome assembly GCF_055761805.1 of Camellia sinensis. Classification (NCBI taxonomy): domain Eukaryota; kingdom Viridiplantae; phylum Streptophyta; class Magnoliopsida; order Ericales; family Theaceae; genus Camellia; species Camellia sinensis. The sequence continues at coordinate 187,744,584 of NC_138962.1, forward strand.
GTTCACTATAGAATAAGAAGTGAATATCTTTTTGTCGGCACAGATATGACGAGTAGCACCAGTGTCCACCCACCATTCTTTAGGATTTCCAACAAGGTTTACCTCGGAAACAATTGCAGAAAGATTTATGTCATCAACACCATTGGGAATTTTGTCCACTTCGGTCATATTGGATTGAGCAGGCTTCTTGCTTGATCTTCCTTTGCCTTTGCCTTTGCTACTGCAATCTTTGGCCCGATGTCCCTCTTTGTCATAGATGTAACACTTGCCATTAAATTTGTACTTTTTAGTTTCCCCTCCTTTAGAGTTTTGTAAGGAACTTTCTTCAGAAAACTTCCGTTTCTTGGCTTTCGGAGCATGTTTCACCACATTTGCCTTAAACTCTATTGGATGCTTACCAGCCCACTTCTCAGACTTGCAGTTGTCCTCCTCAATCCTCAAATGCACAATTAATTCCTCCAAAGACATTTCTTTGCGCCAACATCTTCTGTTTTGTACTTTTTCTCTAGAGACTCCCAAAGTTCCTTTGTTGTTTTGATAGGACTGTAGGCGTTGCATAATGTGTTGTCAAGCCCGTTCAAGATGTAGTTTCGACAAAGGAAATTAGCATGTTTCCAGGCATCGACTACAACAACCACTTGTCGGTCGGTTTCATCCTCTTTCAGAGTATGAGCATCCTCACGGAGAAAATGAGCCAGGTTCAAAGTTGTAAGATAGAACAGCATTTTCTGTTGCCATCTTTTAAAATCAGTTCCTAAGAACTTCTCTGGCTTCTCACCGTGATTAACTGGCACAGTCACAACAGGAGGGGTTGGAGCAATTGCAGCCACCACACTAGTACTTGTTTGAGCATTAGTTTGACCAGTTTCAGTAGCTATGAATTCTAAATTATAAAATAAAATTATAATTAGAATTTTATACTACACAAAAAATTTAAACCAAAACTACAGAATTAACAAAAATAAAAGAAAAAAGAATTGTAACTTTTATTTCCAATTAATTTGAAAATAAAATAAAATTTTATTTAAAAAAATTGATTCCACACAGAAAATTAAATTTCTGTAACACTTCAAAAATTATTTCTAAAAATCAAAATTAATTTCTGACAAACTTCACAAATAAATATTATGAATTGTTAATGACACCTATATATTACTACTAGTTGTCAAAGAAAATAAACAGTATATTACTACTATTTATTTTTCCAACCAGAATATTATTTTATAAAACCACAGAAAATAATTTCTGTAAGAAGAAGAAAGAAGAAAAGGAAACAAACGAAAAATTCTATATAAACAGAATAATTCGAATCAGTCTTAAGATTGTTGGAATAATCTTCTATGTAAAATAAATAACTTGAAACAAATCAAACAAATAAAAATAAATTACATACATAATTTATTTTACCGAAATGTAAAAGTACAAAATAGATCAAGTCGAGTGTGTGACACTCTGTCCTTAAGATAGATTCGCCCCGCTATGGTGCTTACGGATAAAAGACGTCTATCTTCCAAGACACAATGATCTTCACAAATTGTAGTAGCACTCCAAACAATTTGTACGGCGAACCAAACCTATATTCTATACTCTCTAAGTATTCCCTAAAATTAATATGAAGAATTATGCAAAGAAATAGCAAAATGTGGACAACAAGAAAATTAATTTTTCAAACTATTTTCGGATCCAAAAGACTGCTGAAATGGCTGGTATTTATAAGCATACAAATCTATCCAAACAGGTGCTTTCTTGAACCGAATAGGTATGAAATTGTTTTGAACAGATACATTTCAAAATTCCAACAAATCTGCAGCAGTTTCAGATTTGAATCTGTCTGGAAAAACTATCCGGAACTGTTGGGAACTGCTAGGAAGTTTCTGGCAGTTAAAACCTGTTAAAAACCAGTTTATATGTAGGGAATTTTGGACTGGAAGTGGCACAATTACGGACAGAAAATTTGAATTCAAATTTTGTGCAAAACTTTGAATTAATTTCCTGAAATATTTTTTGGAAACATTCAAACAGATTTTCTCCAAAAATTAATGTTAGAACCGACCCGACCCGACCCACAACCCACACCCGTGCCCAGCCGAGTGGCGGCGCACGCGTGTGTAGTGGTTTGAGCCAAGGTTTCAAGTGGTCACAACAGAACGATCGGATTCAGAGAAGGCAAGAATGATCAAAACCATTACATGGACATAGTCGCTTTGAAAGCGTTAGGGGCTGGACTTCAGGATGAAGTTGCCTACGTATCCCAAACATGGAAATCAAGCCTCACGTAGTTCCGATGGTCACAACCGAACTATCGGATTCAGAGAAGGCAAGGATGATCAAAACCATTACATGGACATAGTCACCTTGAAAGCGTTGGGGGCTAGACTTCAGGATGAAGTTGCCTACGTATCCCAAACATGGGAATCAAGCCTCCCGTAGTTCCGGTTAAGGTACACTCGGGTATTTAACCTCTCCTTTTTGCGCTCTAACTTTTGCCAAGGCCGTCCTTCCGGGTTTTCAACCTTGCGAGCTTTGTTCTTCTTTTCTTTTCAATTCTTCTTTTTTATGTATCTTTTCATTCCTTTTTTTTTCTTTGCATTTTCTTTTTCTATTTGTATTTTTCTTTTTTTCCCTTTTTTTTTTCTTTTTGTATTTTTCTCTTGCTCTAACTTTTGCCTGGGTCGCCCTTCCGGGTTTTCGACCCAGTGGGCCTCTCAAAGGGTAAAAGTGTAACAAGTCCATGCCAAATGGTTTTAGGGTTTTGAAACCATCCGTATCCAGGAGAGCGGCTGTTGTATTGATTTACAGAAAGATCCATCTTCGACTCTTCGAGCACATCGGACATTTTTGCCCCTGGTTCGAGGGGCGTTTCTGATTTAGCTTTGCAAGCTTCTCCTGATCTTCTTGATCTGACTTTGGTGCCTCTTGTTCGAGGGCTGCTTCAAATCTGGCCACACAGGCCTTACATCGCGGTTGATCGTTGAACAGTCTGAACCCAAGGTCCAAGGTTTGAAAGCAAGGGCTCAAGTCTCGAGGCTGAGAGCGATCCTAAGCTGCACAATCTCGAGAGCGATTCCACACAGGTCTTCGCAGGACTGTACAAAACGTTTTGTTTTTGAAAGTTTTTAAGAAAGTGACAAATCGTTCGCGCTGAAGATAGTGTAGAACCAATCTGGATCAAGCTAGGGTCCTTCTCAAGACTCACGTTAACAAACATGATTTCATTCATTAAAGGCTTAGCACGCCTCTCTTTCTCCAAATTGGTCAAAGTTTTGCAAATCCCGAGGAATTCCTTCCTCTTCGTTTTCATCATCACAGTGTTAAAAAAGTTTTGAAAAACTTAGGTTAATGCAATGATTTTGGGGTACAGAATAGCGGGTGGAATGCACGGCCGTCCCATTCAAATCCTCTGGCACAACTGGCTCAAAGTAGCAGTAAGCACAGAATCATGATAGCCGCAGCTGTTTTATTCAGATTTCCTGGTTGCAACTGGCTTCACAGCAGAGACAGACTCAAAAGGAAAGCAAAAAGATAATTACAAAACAAAACGATATTCGAGATAATGGGACTGACTCGGTACAACAAGACAGACCCTTAAGCAAAAGACTGACTCAAGACAATGAGATAGATTCAAAACAAAACCAAAGAACTGACTCGGTACCCAAGCTAGAAATTACAAAGCTGCATTCGTGAATGCTCAAAACCGTGCGTGCCAAATGCCACATTTGAAATACACTGAGCGCTGCCCACAGGTGGTCCAACCCCTGATCACATACTCGTGGTATCCTCGAAGTCCAACAGCTCAGTGGTGACAGACTTTGCCGAGGTAGGTGGGAGGATGACCTTATTGTCCATCAAGTCCGGTACTTCATGGCGAAGACAGAAGCAGTTGTCGGTGGGGTGACCGGTTTGCTGATGGTACGCGCAGTACTGAGTAGCATCATTTCCTGTTGGAAGAGGACTAGGGAGAGGCCTAGGCTCGAGGGTTTAAGATGCCCCTTTTCAACCAGGATTTGAAGTGCCTTAGATAGAGCCATGTAGAGAGCGTGAAAGAGTCTGCGCCCTCGGGGTAGATACTTCGAAGTCTGTGAATTCTTGCTAGACGCACTAGCGAAAGGGTCGGCAGGCATCGCCTTGGCTTTCTGATCTCTTCCCGGTGCAGGGTTAGGATTGGCTAGAACTGTTCTGGTATGACGGGGTCTATCCCGATTTTCCGCCTGGTGGGAACTCTCCTCGGTTGGAGCGGGGAAAGCATCATCCACAGTCTTGGCCACAACTGCGAATACCTGCTGCTTATTCATCCCCCCGGCTTTCAAAGCCTCGACTACCCACAACAGTTGTTCAACAAGATCAGCATCTGTTCCCACTTTGTTCTTACCTCTAGCCTCAGCATGATCGAGGGTTTGGGCTGATATATCAGAGTGAAACCCGGTTGTTGTTGATATGTCATTGCTATAGCTTGAGACAACTTCTGGTTGGCTGAGCTCGATCACAATCCGTCCCAGTAGCGGGGGCTCCTGTGGTACAAAATTCCCGGCATACGATGTGGCTGGTGGCGAAGCTGACATTCCGTAGGCGAGATCAGCCATAGACCTTTGGAGGTCACCAATCATTCCCATCAACTCAAACGTGGTGGGCTCACGAGCCTGATACAATTAGAAGGTCCAGATCGGGTGCGCGACAGGCGACCTGGGCGGATGCAGTACATCAACATTGGTCTCACTTTGCAGGGTGATTCCTTGGTCTAGTGTCATAAGTTCACTGAACTGAACGGGGAAGATGCAACCGGCGATTGACGGATCCGATATCTTCCTTGCCTCAGCTAAGGAGAACACCAAATCTTTGAACCCAAATCTCTAAACTGAAAGGGAAAACAAACAGCATTTCAACCCAAACGGAATAGACACAGACGTAGCTGAATAATTGTACTCTACTATTGATCACTGTTCCACAAAATCACTGCCCCAAAAACTGAATCTGATACCCACAGATATAACTGATTCCCCGAAACACTGATACTGATGCCCTCAGGCCTGGTACCCAAACTTGCAAACTGATATGCGCATTCCCTGTAGAGATACACTCTAAAAGCACATAGCAAGATAAGTGAGAGCCAAAACACCATTATGTTGGGGTAGGGTTTCCCTGTCCTATTTTTGTCAGGAGCCAGGGTTTCACTATGGACGCAACAGTTTCAAACAACCTAACATCGGGTAAGCAACCTGTCCTAGTTTGGAATGGTCACTATGGATTCCGAATATGCACTAGGTCGAATGGTCAAAAAGGGTGCCCCGGTAAAACCGGGGTTTGTGCTCCCATACTAGCAGATCCCATAACCGATCAGCCTTATGGCATGCTTTGACAAAGCAAGCCTTCGGCAAACCGTTCAGGAATAGCAGATGGCAAACACGGTGTCCTAGGCGCACCAATGCACATGCAATACAAAGAAACACATAAGTGTAGTCAAAACAACATATCACGAGTTCGAGTCAAGCTCTCTAAACTCCCCAGCAGAGTCGCCAGAAACTGTGGATGCGGCCCGAGGGAGCCTGTGCTGCCACAGTTCGGACTCGATTTGTCACGGTTCTTAATCTGAACCAAAGAGTCCAAATCCGGCAAATCGTTTTGAGAAAACAGATTTTTAGAAAAGAAGTGCCAAACATAGACTGCTTTGCCAGATACAGAATCGCCACCTAAATATTTTATTTTGGGGGAAATTTAGGAAACCCTAACTCATTGCCTAAGGCCACGTGTCCGTCATCACCAAAGTTGCCTCGGCTCGGGAACTTGGGTACGATTGGGGAAGGTCAGCTATGAGCACCCCCTCTCGCCCGATCCGAAGATCGGCCTCTACTAACCATGATATCTATTTTTTGAAAACACATGCGTTCTTATTCCGATTATTAGCCTAATCTTACTATGTGATGTGCACAACACAAAAGTATAGACTAGATTGCCTAATTTGGAACAAAGTATTGCATATCCGTTTGTTTGGAAAATGGTTTGAAATTTGCTACTCACGAGTAGACTAAAACACGGATTTCAACGAGTTATTCCAACTCAAATAATCCAACCTTCACTCACAGGCATTTAGGCAGTAATATCACATAAGCACATAGCCACATGGTAAGCATGCTGTCATGTTAACATTCACACTCATGCAAGATGCTAAAGCATAAATACTGACATCGTACTCCATGCCAAAATAATGAACTAGTTAGTGATCATGCATAATCCTAGTTCAAGTTAACAAATGGCTAATACATCGCATACAAAATGTCATTAGAACGGGCTCGGCTAATCTAAGAATGACATGTGAAATGAAACGACTCGATGCACGTATTCAAGTTTGGAATTGAAATACTATGTGGTTAGCATGATGCGCCGAGCCCGGTGCATGCAAGACTGATGAATGATGCACGCATGCATAGTATGAGGTATGCTAAATTAAACGTGCCCTAATACTAACCATCAAAGCAGGTAAGTAAAAGGGAGAAAGAAGTGGGGGTTGGAAGACATGCACACACGCACCCACACTTATTACAAATTTACCCTCGCTCGGAGGGACCAAAAGAATAATACAATTTAATTAACCTACAAGCTAATTAAATAATTTACAGACCACCTAATTAATTAACAAATCAATTAAGTAAAGAAAGCAATAAAATGCCTCGGGAAGAGGGTCTAATGCATGCGTGCTCGGGTTTGTTCGAAAATCCGTCGCCATGCACAAGTTGCCTTTGTTTTCCCTGCTCTGCTCCTCTGAAAATTGCAAAAGTCCCAGGGAGCACTTTATAAACACTGGGGAATGCCACCATCCATGAGGAATCATCATCGGCCATGGCAGGGTGGTCATTGACCATCCATGGAGCTATCGGCCATCCATCATTGGTCGACCAACACTTTATGTGGTCGACCGGCCAAATCTTCCTGCAAAAACCTGTTTTGACAGTAGCAGAGGGCAAAACATGGCATGGCAACTGTAGACGTCCCCGAACGCCCCGGGAGGGACGAGCTCCCGTTCTATTCATTTGGGGTCACTACAGCTCAGGACTCTCAAATTGTCACGGTTCTAAGTCTGAACTAAAGAGTCCAAATCCGGCAAATTGTTTTGAGAAAACAGATTTTTTTTTAAAGAAGTGCCAAACATGGACTGCTTTGCCAGATACAGAGTCGCTACCTAAATATTTTATTTTGGGGAAATTTAGGAAACCCTGACTCGTTTGCCTAAGGCCACGTGTCCGTCATCACCAAAGTTGCCTCGGCTCGGGAACTTGGGTACGATTGGGGAAGGTCACTTCGTGAGCACCCCCGCTCGCCCGATCAAAGATCGGCCTCTACTAACCATGATATCTAGTTTTGAAAACTTTATATGTTCTTATTCCGGTTATTAGCATAGATTACTATGTGATGCGCACAGCATACAAGTATAGACTGGATCGCCTGAATTGGAACAAAACATTTCATGTTTGTTTTTGAAAGATGGTTTGCTACTCTCAAGTAGGCTTAAAATGCAGATTTTGCCACCCTCGGGTGGGCTTAGAAAAGATGGTTTTGCCACTATCTAGTGGGCTTAAAACAAATAGTTGATGATTTATTCCAATCTAAACAACCCAACCTTCACCCATAGGCATTCAAGGCAGTTATATCACATAAGCAAATAGCCTCATGGTAAGCATGCTATCATGGCAGTCACTCACACGCATGCAAGGATGCTAAAGCATAAAAACTCACCGAGTACTCCAAGCCAAAAAAAGAAGCTAATTAGAAATCCATGCATGACCCTAACTATACAGAAATGCCTAATGCAACACATGCAAAAATACAACTATAGCAGGCTCGGCTATTCTAAACATGGCATATGAAATGCTACAACTAACACGTATTCAATTTGGAATTTGAAAATACAATGCAGTTAGTATGATGCGCCGAGCCCGGTGCATGCAAAATAGATGAATGAATGCAAACATGATATCATACTGTATGCTAATTGAAATATGCCCTAATCTAACCATCATAAGCGGATAAATAAAAGGGAGAAAGACGTGGGGTTGGGAGACATACAACACACACACGCACACTTATTACAGTTGTGCCCTCGCGCAGAGGGTCCGAATAAATAGTACAGTCCAAATAATACAGTCCAAATATATACAAATTCCTAATTAATTTACAAATTAACTAGGAAAAATAATAAACTAGCATGCAAGCCGGGGACTGCCTTGACTCTTCTTCAGATGATGGATGATGCATGTCTGGACTGCCTTGCGCGGAAATCCACTGGGATGCCCCAATTAGCCTCTGTTTTGCAATTATCCTTGGAAAGCACGCCAAGCTCCGGAAGGTTGTTGATTCTTAATTTGCTGCAACAGAGAGCAGGAAAGGGGCATAGCAATGTATTTTCACAAATGTATGCATGCCTCGATCCTCGTGCCACCAATCACGCATATCGATGCATGATGGCCGAGGAGTCGATTTGCATGACTCAATGTGGAATGAATGCACATGAAAACTCAACTAAAACCTAACTCCATCATGGATAATCCGGAGTATCGGTGACTGGGGAATTGAGACACGTTCCATCACTCGGAGTACGAAACGTACCTCGTTTCCCGTGCTCGGGCTAACTCCTATCCCAAGCACAATGCAATATGCATGACATGCATGAATGCAACTAATATACAACCTAGCATGCACAATGCTTTGATATGGCATACACGATGCACGAGATAACATGGCATACATAATGCGCTAACGTACGGCCTAGCATACACAATGCTATGAAATGAAATGGCATACACAATGCACAATGGACTTACACCAACACAAGTGGACCTCAGCCACACTCGCATAAGAGGCCATAAGATGAAAATGAGACAACTCGGAATGCGTGCACACATGCACGCAAACCGAGGACCGACCCTAAGGCACAAAATGCCACTCTAACAAGACATGGCAAGGCATGGAACATGGCATATAAGCATGAAAATTTCAGCGCTAAAATATGACCCAAAACAGTCCCGAATCATGGCGATATAGTACCCGATGCATGAAATGAAACCCAAATGCAAAACTAGGCCTATGCATTGGCCTATAGCTATACAAAACATGAATTATTTGAACATGGAATGTAAATACAGAGTCAATAAAGCCCAAAAACAAGCACATTTACAGTTTTAAGCAAGGCCAAACAGCAAACACAAATAGGGCAAAACTAGCATGCAAAAATGGCCCTAAATGTGAGATAAAGAAGCAAGTCATGGCTGCCGGCTCTAAACATATGAGGGCCCTTCAACAATGTTAAAGAGAGACCCAAAATATGACCTTTTACAGTTTATGGAAAACCACAAAAACCAACACAAGTATGGCTAAGCTCTCATGCAAGAAATGGGCCAAAAGAGGGACAAAGAAGCAAGTGGTGGTTTCTGGCCTCAAAAACAAAGGGGTCCTTCAACAATGTTGAAGAGGGGCCCAAAATATTTCACTTTACAGTTGATGGCCGGACCCAAAACAGTATCCATGCAAGCCTAAGATACTATGCAAAATGAGGCCAAAAAGAGAGATATAACACAAAGTATATAAAGGATGCCTCAAACCGTGAAAGACCCTTAATGAAACATGAATATGGGGTTAAAATAATGCCATTTCTAGTTCGGATCAAGGCCCAAAAACAGAAGCATAAGAGGCTAACAAACCATGCAAAAATGGAGCCAAAAGAGAGATATAAAGGCAAGTGGAAGATAGAAGCCTCAAAAAGTGATGAGCCCTTCAACAATGTTGAATAAGGGCTCAAAATAAGCAACTTTACAGTTTATGACATGCCTCAAAACAGTCTACACGTAGGCCAAAAATACTACACAAGGAATAGGCATACAAGAGGGGTAATGAAGCAAGTGCAACAAGGAGGCCTCAAACAGTGAGAGGCCCTTAAACAAACATGAAAAATGGCTCAAAATAAGCCTAATTCCAGCTAGGGTCGGAACCCAAAACAGTAAGAAAATATGGCTAAGAAAGCATGCAAAATATGGACCAAAGAGGGGGAAATGGAGCTTACCCTTGTAGACCAAGTCTTGATAGCCTCTTGGCTTGAGTTTGGTAGCTCCTTAGCTCTGGAAAACAACCTCCAACTGATGGAATGGAGGATGGAAGGGTGGGGCTAGGTGGTGGTGTAGAGAAGGGTGTAGGACTTGAGAGGTTTAGTGCTTGGAAGTATATAGAGAGAGAGATACAACAAGGGGGCTTAAAGGGAAGTTTTGTAACCCTAATAACAGAGCTGGGGCTGCTGTTATATAGACAGAAATGGGGGAAAAAGGGGGGGGGAAATGGAGGGAAAACAGACCAAGTTTCCCTCCAAAAAGCAGCCCCCCGGATACAGAATCTGGAGGGAAAAAGAGGCTGTATCTGCACTGTAGATGATGTAAGGATTCTGGCCGGCCAGTTATTGGGACTGCAGGTGGCCGGTCGGCTACCTCCCATGGCCGGCCGGCCAAGGATCAAAAGGTTCAATGATAATTAGTGGCCGGCCACCCCAAAAAGAGAGCCTCTGATGTGTGCACAACACAACCCTGTGGTCAAAAACTGGAAATAGTGAACCAGGAGAGAGAACAACCCACTTTTCAAAGGAGTTCAAAAGGTTCAACAACAATTACTGCCCAGCCACCAAATATTGGTGGCCTCCCAGATGTGTACATCACATATATGTGGTTTAGGGTGCAAGAAAATGGCTCAAGGGTGGTCAACATTGGCTTTGAAGTAAGGAAAATCGGGCGACGGAGGGCGATGAAGGGATAAAGTTGGCTGACAGAACAATTACTGGCCTCCCACCCTTCTACGGCCTTCTTACCAATGAAACAGAGGTCCCTGCCGAAAATGAACCAAAACTAATGCAGAACGAAGGTTCGCGGGCCGAAACGCGCAACCCGAGGCCGCGAAAACTGACTGTTAGGCACCGGGAGTGATGTTCGACCACGAAGTCGGTTTCCCGGGCCACAGTGTCCCTCAAAAGGGAGCAATTAAGAAGTATGCCAAAAACTGGAGCAAACGGAGATGGTTAAGCGGTCCCGAACCGAGGCACACGACCAACGATTCCGAAAAACCGGGAACCGAACTCCAAACGGGCGAAAATGGCCTACGACCACGAAACGTAGCCTACGGCCACTGAGAGATGATCTGCGGGACCTCTCCCTCCCTTTGGGAAGAGAAACAGAGAAAACCGAGCCTGGTTCACAAATCGAGGCAAAGCAAGAAAGAGTCCGGAAGTCCGGAGGCAAGGCTCGCGGCCAAGACTCCAAAACCTCTGGACGAGCACGATATGCAATATCACCCAGTGCTCAATCGGTGACGTCTGAGTCTTAAGGTCGGTAAAAAATGGGGTGTCTACAGTTGCCCCTCTTTGACAGAACTCGAAAGTCATAAGTGACGGGAGTGAATGTTAATGCCCAGAGACGACCCATTTTTGATAAGGCCAAAGACTTAGACAAACATACAAAATAACATAGATGTGCCCGCAGGCAGACCCGCAGGCAGGGGCAAAATGCAACCGAAAATGCAAGAAGTCGAAGGTAACTCAATGATCGTGCAAATGCAGCAAGCTGTAATGAAGCAAGTATTCGCAAATAGATGCAACAGTTTTAAGCAAGAATGCAAAGCAACAACTACATTTCATGCAGTTAAGAATGCGGAGAATTATTCAATTCTCGCGATGTCTCACACGGAGAGGATACGATAACTGCGCGATTCGTCTGGTCGCACCAGCCTCAAATGAACCGTACATACAATATCGTGCCTGCAAAATAAAGAAACTCAACAAGCGCTGCATATCTAACAGCATGCGTTCAATGTGATATCGAATGCAGACAATTGTGGTGTTGATAGAAAAGTGCATCGCAATGCGGGAAGAAACGTGCGTTTCGGTGAGGGCGACTCGATCGCGGCCTCCGGTTCACCTCCCGGAGAGGTTACAACATGTTCAAAAGGATACATCTCACTTTCGATGAGTAAACGATGGGACATGCATTGGAAGTTGAAGCTGAAGTTCCGGCGGAGCGATTTCGCGAGAGAAAGTGCATTTCTTTTGTACTTTTTCAGGTCTCGGGGACTCCAATCCTCCTCAAAATTTGCAGGGACCTTGGGAGGCATGTGGGGAACACCACCGGCCAGTTTTATTGGGATAGGGAGGCCACCGGCCACTTTTTGAAAAGGAAATGGCCGGCCTGCCAGAAAAAGTGGCCGGCCGGCCACTTTGCCTAATCCGGGGGCAGTTTTGTCTTTTCGGCCTCTTTTCTTTAAATACATCCACCCAAACACTTCGGGCTCATAAGTGTAGCTCCGAAATTTTTCTCTCTAGCTTCCCAAACCATTTTCTCCCTCAGATCTGGGTTCTATACATGTTTTCCAACGTCCCACGCAAGTTGTTTTCGCGAAATCTTTTAGTTTCAAGCACTTTGAACCAATTAAATTTTGGTTTTGGGGCTTCTTTTCTCATTTTTGCCACTTGAGGTGAGTTTGTCTCAATATTTGGAAGATTTTCTCGGGAGTTGACTTTTGTTGACTTTTTCATTTCCCGAGAGTTGACTTTTGTTGACTTTTTCCAATTTTGGCTCATTTTTGCCCCTTTTTGCAGATTTCTTGAAATGGCGGGTCAATTTCCCCACGGCAGAGGTTCTCCAGGCACCGAAGGTGAGCCTGACATCATGTCTCTGCCTCCGAGGGTTCGCCCCTTCATCCCCGAGAGGTATGACCCACCAGTACATGTTCTCCTGCGGGCTGTTTTTCATCATTTCACCGAGTTCGACGCGCGAGCACCCGGGGATGTCCTCCTGCGGGAGCCTGAGTATCATCTCTCCCATGAGGCACGAGAGGTATTTACTTCGTTTTTACCTTTTCTGTAACTTATTATGAATTTTTCTTGTATTCTGTTTGCACTCTGAACACACGGTTCAATCACTTGAATTTCTGAACACTCAGTCCATAAATTGATTGTGAACACACGGCTCACATCGGTTGAGGGTTGAACACGCAGCCCAACACACTGATTTTCTGAACACACAGCCCAAATTGATGGTGAACACGCAGCACACATTGATTGAGAGTTGAACACGCAGCTCAAAACACTAATCTTTTGAACACACAGCCCAAATTGATTTTCTGGACACACAGCCCAAATTGATTTTCCGAACACACAGCCCAGATTGATTGTGAACACACGGCACACGTCGGTTGAGGGTTGAACACGCAGCCCAACACACTGATTTTCTGAACACACAGCCCAAATTGATTTTCTGAACACACAGCCCAGACTGATTGAGATTTGAACACGCAACCCAAATTGATTTTCTGAACACACAGCCCAGATTGATGTTCTGAACACACAGCCCAGACTGATTGAGATTTGAACACGCAGCCCGAATTGATTTTCTGAACACACAACCCAAATTGATTTTCTGAACACACAGCCCAGACTGATGGAGATTTGAACACGCAACCCAAACACTGATTGCTTTACTTTGCACGCAGCCTATTCATTTTATTCACACGCAGCTTTATTCATTTCATGCTGAAACATGTGTTCATTATGAATGCAGGTGACTTCTCGCACCGTGCGGGGGTATGGCTCTACCGCGGCAAGAGACTGGTATGCTGAGCTCCCGGAGGCCGTTCGGGATTTGGTCGACTTGACAGGGTTTGGGCCCTTCTGTGTTGGGCTATCTCGTTGTCCTTCCAGGAGGACGCTGATGGCTGCCCTGGTGAAGAGATGGTGGGACACCACCAACTCTTTCCATTTCTCTGCCACTAGGGACATGACTATGACCCCTTTTGACTTCGCTGTGTTGACCGGCCTTGATGTGGGAGGCTGGCCGATCCCATATGATGAGGACATGGGCGAGTGTGAGGCCGCTTGGATGTATCTGCTGGGGGCTCGCCCGCCTGTTGACAGAGCTTCGGGGAGAGTCCGATACACCTGGTTCTCTTCCCATTTCCGGCGGGTAGAGATGGAGCCCGGGACTCCTGATGAGGCAGCACAGTATGCCCGCGGCTTCCTGATGTTCCTCTTCGGGACCACTTTGTTCGCCGACAGGGGAAACACTGTTGGGCTTTATCTACTGAGTGCCTTGGTGGACCTGTCACAGGTCAGGCGGTATGACTGGAGTGGTGCCGGCTTGGCCACCCTTTATTGCTACATGAGCGCGACCTCACGCGGACGGGGGGACTTACTTGGCGGCTATTGCAGGGCCTGGGAGGTACTTTCTACCCTTTTGATTTACATTTCTGCCCCTCATTACTTGAACATCGCACACACGGCGCACTTTATACTCTGTACCGTGCATTTTGCCCTCATCATTTCACATTCTGCTTTGTTTTCTACAGTTGTGGGTCAATGCATATTTCCCGACATTGGCCCCGGAGTTGATGGTAGCGGGACCTCTCATGACCCCGTACTCACTTGTGTTTGAAGGCCGGCACCGGCCAAGACCTCGGGAGTCTCTCCTTTACCTGCGACAGTATTTCGACATGGTGCGCTCATCGGAGGTACTTCAGAACTCTCAGTTCTTTCTGTTTTCATCTTTGATTTGTCCTGTACATCTTCAATTTCTGCTTGGTTTATGCACCTGTTATCTGCAGATTACATGGCAGCCCTAGGCGCCCTTAGGTGAGGGTCTCCGATTCCAGTTTGCCGGAGGGTGGGGTGCCTCCCGGTACAGGCTCCTATTCGAAGGGCTGGTTGGTAGGGCCTTCTTTTTGGGGGAGCGTTTCTTGCGTCAGGTTTGGGGGTACACTTCTCAGGACCCTCCCTCAGCACCCCCAGTCGACATGCGGATTGCTGATGTACTCATTCCCCGGGATGTTGTTAATGCTATGCTGGGTACTGATGCTTTGCTATATATTGAGGAGGGGGATTACGCCACTTACCGTCATACATACCTGATGCCTCCATTGACAGGAGTTCGCACTCCGATGATGAGGCCTGCTGGTGTGCCATCTTCGAGCCAGGCCCGGGCTCGGGCTGCAGACGCCCCTTTCACCAGCAAGGCTGGTACATCTAGAGGTGGGGGTGGATCGGTTCCCCCGATTCCTCCGACTTATCCTCATCCTGGATGGCCAGACATGCCGACCGAGTTGACAGGATGGCGGTATGGGGCCTCCTACACGATTCTAATAGAGCCTCCCATGCCTGACCATCGATACATCATTGATCCCGACTCACCGCCGGTATGCCCCACTGTTTTTCATCTATCATTCAAACACTTAGACATTCCTTTATTCACTAATGATTATGAGCTCGTATCTGCAGCCACCCAGAGAGTACATGGAGGGGGTGATCCGACTGGTGGCCTCACTTGAGGGCATGGTCTTGCGGAGAGAGGCGCAGCTGTCCGTCATGGGTTTCCAGGTACTCTTTAGTTTTCTGGCATTTATCATACTTCTGATGATATGCTGATTTCTACTGCATTGATAGGCTACTTGTGTAGAGCACATCTGACACACACCTCATTCATACACTGTGCTTACATGTACCCATTTCATGTAGTTTTCTCGCATCCGCATCTGATGTACATATTTGGACTGATATATTTGAATTAAACTCTTTATTTTCAGATGCCCCCGGTATATGATCAGCTGCAAGCCGGGCCACCTGGGCCTTCTCGGGGAGCTGGGCCATCCAGGCCTTTTCACGAAGCTGGGCCATCCAGGCCTTCTGAGGAGCTGGGCCATCCAGGCCTTTTCGAGGGGAGGGGTCATCTCGCAGACGCAAAGCACATATTGTGGAGGAGGAGCCTGGGGAGGATGAGGAGGAGAAGGTTGCAGACCGTCAGTCGGAGACATTTGCTGATGCAGAGGATGGCTCCGGCCTTGGTTCCGGGAGTGGAGGCGAGGCTGAGGGGGATCCCGAGGATGATGGCTCCGATTCAGATGATGGCGATGGCAATGGTGGCGGAGAGTCTATTCTGCAGAAGAGGACGAAGAGGGCCTCTTATTACTGCTCTTGAGAGCACAGATGCGGTTGTTCCCTGTTTTATTTATCTTTTTGCTAGTAGTTGTAGCACATTGTACATTATCGGACAGTTTTATTCTCTGTAAAACTTGTGCCTTAGTCTGTAAAATGTTGTAACAAGCGAGGCATGATGGGATGAAACAGCTTTTGAAAAAAGTATTGTATTTTAAACGTTTAGCATCATATCGCATCATTCTGCATCATAATGAGATTGAATGGAAATGTGTATTGTGCATTTTGCCCAATCAGGTAGTGAACCGACGCAACAACTTAACTTTCTAAGATATAACAAAACCTTAGCAAGTTTACAACTCGATAAACAAAGCACAATAATGTTGACAACTCGATAAACAAGACTCAAACAAAAGCTTAAACAAAGAGTAACAACTCAAAAACACGAAACACGGCAGCTCGACAAAAAACTCGATAAGCAAAACGACAACTCGATAATCAAAACAACAACTCGATAAAAAAAACTTAACAAAACGAAGTGCACTTCGGATGATCTGGGCAACGGAACCCATCTGAAACAGAGGGAAATAGAGGCCTTCGACACATCAGTTGCATGGAAATGCTTGAAACTTTCCCCTGGAGGGTAAAACAGGGCCGAAGACACACATTGGAGCATGGCCGGCCACTTTTGGGAGCCGGCCAGCCAGATTTAGGGGGTCATCGGCCAGTTTTGAAACAATAAATGGCCGGCCTGCCAAAAAAGATGGCCGGCCGGCCACTTAACTCTGCAGCCGCCCAATTTTTGACACTTGTCCCCCCGAATAGTGTTTTTCCCTCTTTAAAAGCCTTAGCTCCGTGTTTTGATTCAATTCATCTTAGTTTTGCACAAAAATGGAGGCGTTTCTCGTCGAAAATCTCACAGCTTGGGTCGCTTCTCTAGATGGCTTGGAAAAGTTGAACTTCCGGTGTTTCGGCTTGAATGCACTATTCACGCTGAGCCGCACTCCGCTACATCTCCCTTTCCTCCATGCCGCGGCGAGGTTTTGGAACCCGGTGACGCATGTCTTTAGCTTTGGCGGTCAAGAGGTATGTCCAACTTTTGAAGATTTTCAAGTTTTGATGGAGTCTGAATGTCATGAAGAGATCTTGCCCCAGTTCCGCTTTGGCCACGTCCAAGCTTTAGGGCGGATGTGTGGATTCACCGTGCATGATGCTCGGTCTCTGATCTGTAATGGGGAACTGGATATCCTTGGTTTGATTCATCGCTTTTCTGACGCCGGTGGCCGCAGCAACCATTATTGGCAAGGTTTCTGGCAACACGCCCTTTGCTTGTGCTTGTTGTCTCACTTTCTGCTTTCCCCGGGCTTTGACGGATCCAGCATTCGTCTGATTGAAGTTGCTCAAGGCTTGAGAGAAGAAAAGAGCTGCATCGCCATGACCTTGGCTGAGACGCTGATGGGCTTGGATTCTGTCTATCGCCGGGAGACGACTAGATTTGCTGGGAGTCCACTGCTGCTGCAGGTAATGTTTCCCACCCAATCTTACATATGTATTTGCTCACATCACTCGGCCCTCAGGCTCGGTTTTTCTCACAAAAACCCTTTTCTCACTTTTCTCTCACTGTACATCTCTCTATTCTTTATTCTCTCATTTTTCGTCCCTTTCCAGGTATGGTTAATGGACAAATTGCAGGTTGTGGACTCTTGCCCGGCCTACTCGGCTCGAGGCTATTTCTTTCGATAGCGCCTAGTCGATGCCCCTGATGAAAGGTGGTGGTTTGACTGGATGTGCAATCTATCTGCAGATCGTATTGCTTGGCGTTGTCCCTGGCTCAATCTCCCGGCAATGAGCTATAGCATGTCCCGGCTGATCGGGATCCAGTTGATTGGTCTGACCCACTGTGTGTTCTACTTTCCGTTCCGGTTCCTGCGCCAGTTCGATCATGATCAGATTTGCCCACCAGAGGGGATTGAGTATCCGGCTGCTTTCCTGGTCCGAGGTGCACAGCTTGCCCGATATGCCACAGCATGGAGGACTAGAGAGCTCCTGGCTCCTGCTCCCACTTTCAGTTGCACTTTGTCTGACGAGTGCTTGGACTGGCTCAATGAGGAGGCACAGGTTGGGCCTAGCTTGGCGTCAGAGGCTTCGACCAGCTCTGGGAGGGGGCACAGGGATACTTGACTTGACTATGCCCCGGATTTATTGCTTTATTAGTACTTTCAAGCTTTCTTTATGAATGTAATAAAAAGCAACTTCGATTGTATGCAAGAGCAGGAGAACTCTGTTTTGAAATCAATGAAATTGAAGGTTGTGGTACTGAAAATTTTCCGCTTTGGTCCAAAAATGGTCTTAGTTGTAAAGAGATTAATTTGAACAAAGTCAACTTTTATTAAAACTTTTCAAAGCCATTTTCGATATGGATCAGAACTGGACACGCCTAAGATCTGTCACTGAGATGCACAACCCCAGATCCCTGCAACTGGAAAGTTGCCCCTAGTTTGAAGAGTACCGCGGCACTGCATGGCAACGAAAAGTTGCCCCTAGTCTGAATAGTGCTGCACCGTCGTGGCAACGGAAAGTTGCCCCTAGTCTGAGTAGCACTGTACCGGAAATCGCGATAAAAACTGATGGACAAAGATGACCGAGATGGTCAAAATGGACAGAGTTGATTGGGGAAAAGTTTATGGCTGAACTTCAAGGTGAAGTTGCCTACGTATCCCAAAGATGGGAATCAAGCCTTACGTAGTTCAGGCTTAGGTTCACTCGGGTATTTTCACTCTCCTTTTACGCTCTAACTTTTGCCAAGGTCGCCCTTTGCGGGTTTTCAACCTTGCGAGCTCAGTTTTTATATTTTCCAATTTTTTGTGCTCTAACTTTTGCCTAGGTCGCCCTTTCGGGTTTTCGGCCTAGCGAGCCTCTCAAGGGTAATATTTCTTCAACTTGTCCATGTTGATCGGTTGGGAGAACTCTAGGCCATCTAGATCCATCAGAACCATAGCTCCACCTGACCAGATAGCTTTGATGATGTAGGGACCAGTCCAATTGGGTTTGAGCTTGCCCCTTGGGTTGTGGATGGGAGCTCGGTTGTCCTTGAGCACCAAATCTCCTTCCTTTAGATTCCTGGACTTAACTTTCTTGTTGAAAGCCCGGGCAATTCTGCGCTGATAGCCTTGAACATGGTACAGTGCTTTCAGTCTTCTTTCATCAAAAAGCATGAGTTCCTCAAATCTGCTTTGCTGCCAATCTGCTTCGGCTATTTGACACTCAGCTAATACTCGCAATGACGGAACCTCAATCTCGATAGGTAGAACGGCCTCCATCCTATAAACCAATGAATACGGAGTCGCTCTGATAGAAGTTCTGATTGAAGTCCTGTAGCCCCACAGAGCAAATAGCAGCTTATCTGGCCAATCCCGGTAGGTTTCCACCATCTTCTGCAATATGTGTTTGATATTCTTGTTGGCGGCCTCGACTGCTCCGTTGGTTTGCGGCCGGTATGTAGATGACTTATGGAAAGCCACGCTGTATTTCTCCAACAAGTCTATCACTTCCTTCTTGAAGTGGGGACCATTATCTGAAACGATCTCATTCGGGACCGCATAGCGACAAATGATGTTGTTTCTGATAAACTTTGCAACGTGTGACGCCTTCAACACCGCATACGATTGGGCCTCAACCCACTTCGTGAAATAATCTATCGCAACTAGGATGAACTCATGCCCATTCGACCCCTTCGGAGTGACAGCCCCAATCACATCGATTCCCCATACTGAAAACGGCCATGGCGAAGGCATGTTGTACAGCTCGACGGCAGGATGTTCATGTGGTTTGCATGAATCTGACATTGTGGCAACGCCGAACAAAACTAATACAATCCTCCTCCATGGTGGACCAGTAGTAACCCTGTTTGAGGATCTTCCGTGCTATCATTACTCCGTTCATATGTGCACCGCATTCTCCTCCATGGATGGCCTCCATCAGGCGCTTCGATTCCTCGGCTTCAACACACAGCTTGTGCATTCCCAGATGACCTCTCTTATACAGTTTACCCCCACAGATGATGAACTGACCGGCCATTCTTCTGATTTCCCATTTATCCTTGGCATTTACCCCTGGCGGGTATGCTTCCTTTTCCAAGATATTCCAAATGTCATAATACCAGGGGTTTTCGTCCTGAACCTCATCTATAGCAGCGATCGACTCATAGGCTGGCGCAAATTTCTGGTCAATGACAACTGGACGCATCCGGATTCCAAACGGGATGTCTATCATGGAAGATAGAGTTGCTGAAGAATCTGCGAACCTGTTGTTCTCTCTTGGAAGATGAGCAAAGTTTAGCTTTTCAAACCGAGGAATTAACAAGTCCAAGGCCTGGTGGTGCATCATCATCTTTTCTTCTTTGACTTTCCAGTCTCCGTTTGCTTGAGATACAACAAGGTTCGAATCCCCGATGACGTCCAACCGTCTTGCCCCTAGTTCCAGGGCCGCTTCTAGGCCGGCAATGCACACCTCATATTCTGCTTCGTTGTTCGAGACTTTGAACCGGAGTTTGAAGGCTAGAGGGATACGGGAATTGTCGGGTGCTATCAGCAACACTCCTATCCCATACCCGTATTGATTTGATGCTCCGTCAAAGTACATCGTCCAATATTCGTCGTCGATGTGCAAAATGGCTTCATCTGGGAATAAGTACTCGACCACTTCACCTCCTTCGACTGGATGATCGGCCAAGAACTCTACCACTGCTCTTCCTTTGACTGACTTGCGTGTTACGTATTTCAGATCGAATTCGGAGAGCAACAGCAGCCAACAAGCTAGCCTACCCGTAAGTGCCGATTTCTCAAAAAAGTATTTGATGGGATCCAGTCGTGAAACCAACATTACGGAGTGAGCTAACAAGTATTGCCGCAGCTTCCTGGTAGCCCACACCAAAACTAAGCAAGCTTTCTCAAGCGGAGTGTAGCGGGTCTCATAAGCCAACATCTTCTTACTCAAATAGTAGATGGCCCTCTCCACCTTATCCTCTGATTCTTGTGCGAGCATGCAGCCCATTGTAGTCTCAGTCACTGAAAGGTACAATATCAACAGTTTCCCCGGCTCTGGTGGTGACAATACGGGCGGGTTCTGTAAATATTTCTTGATCTGTTCAAAGGCAGCTTGGCATCGGCCGTCCCATTGGAACTTCTTGCCTTTCTTCAGGAGACCAAAAAGTGGTTCACAAGTCAAGGTTAATTTTGAGATAAACCGTCTTATGAATTGCACCTTACCTAGAAAGCCTCGCACCTCCTTTTCAGTCCTTGGTGGTGGCATTTCTAAGATGGCCTTGATCTTTGAAGGGTCGACCTCGATGCCCCTTTGTGTAATCAGAAACCCCAGCATTTTTCCCGCCGTAACACCGAACGTACACTTCTGAGGGTTTAGCCGCAACTGGAATTCCCTGATCCTTTGAAAGAACTTTTGCAAGGCGGTGTAGTGGCCCTCTCTTTCTTTGGACTTGACAATCATGTCGTCCACGTACACCTCAACCTCTTTGTGGATCATGTCGTGCAATATTGTGGTCGCGACCCATTGATAAGTAGCTCCGGCATTCTTCAACCCAAATGGCATTACTCTTTAGCAGTATGTTCTCCATGGGGTGATGAAAGCAGTCTTTTCTCTGTCTTCTGGTGCCATTATTATCTGATTGTACCCTGAGAAGCCATCCATGAATGAAAGTAAAGCATGCCCTGCTGTAAAATCCACCAACTCATTAATATGCGGTAAGGGAAAGTTGTCCTTCGGACTAGCTCTGTTCAAATCCCTGAAATCCACGCATACCCGGATCCTGCCGTCCTTCTTCGGCACTAGAACGATGTTGGCCAACCAAGTCGGGTATTCGGATACTAGCAGGAAGCCTGCATCGATCTGCTTGGTGACCTCTTCCTTAATCTTGAGAGCCCAGTCCGGGCGGATCCTTCTGAGTTTCTACTTGACAGGTCGGTCCTCGGGGTCAAGGGGGATCCGGTGCTGTACAATCTCAGGATCGATCCCAGGCATGTCTTCGTAGGACCACGCGAAAACATCTTTGAAATCTTTTAGTAAAGTGACTAAGCGCTCGCGTTCCTCCGAAGACAGCGTGGACCCAATCTGAACCAGCCGCGGGTCCTCCTCAATACCAATATTCACGGTAATGATTTCATCCGTTAAGGGTTTGACAAATCTCTCCTGCTCCTACTCAATTAAGCGTTGCAAAATCAGAGGAATTTTGTCCTCATCGTTTTCATCAAAATTTTGAAAGTCTGAGTTTATGAAATAAATTAAGGGCACAGAAAAGTACTCAGAAACCACAGTCACTTGATTCTCATTAAACACATCCAAATCGTCTGAATTCTCGGTTACAACAGACTCAAATGAGAAAGAAAAAGACGACCTGGACATAACTGTGGCATCCGGGTTATCATCCCCAGGATTACCAGACTCAAACTCAGTCGAGCTGGAACCTGATTCCGACTCACAGGACTCGGTGGAATCAGATTCCGGCTCACTACCTGACCCGGTGTTGCTGGACAAAAATCCCTCCTCGTACTGCCAAGTGAGAGAGGGTGCGATAGATGCATCCAAAATAGTCGCTGGAAGGTCCGCAACCGTTTCATCCTCAATCATGGAAACCGAGGAGTTATCCCCCAAGAACTTTTGGTCGATCGAAGGATCTGAAAATAGACACGCCAGCGCTACCCCCATCTCATGTTCGGTGCTCTCGGAATCCACTGCCTTACACTGCTCAACCTCAGCTGATGGGTCTGTCTGCTCTTTGGCAACGTCATCCCCGGGTAGTTGCAGGTCGAAGAAGATCTCGAAACCAGGCACGCGCTTCTTCTCCGCGTTCAGCCATGGTTCTGGGAAGTCGCAAAACGGAAAGTCCTCCCCCTCCCGGACGAAGCGTCCGTTTAGGGTACCCTGAATGGGCCGATGCATTAACTCGAAAGGCTTCCCAGCCTTCTTTGCTCTGGCCCTTCCGGCCAATTCCTTTCCCTTCCTCACCCAGTCCTCTTTGGTGGGCAGATAACCCAGACCAAAGGTATGAGGGTTGTGTGGCACTTCGGCCAATGCTGAGACGCCCTTCCGGCCGCTCCTTCCCAATCCCATTCCGGGGATGTGTTGTAGCTTGTTCATGAGGTAGACGGATTGAGCGCTGACGTACACCCCCTCATTCACAGCCATAATATTCTGCACCATTCGAGCTTCAGCCAAAGTGAACCCTGATAAGAACACATCCTCAGTGCCATGCTCGATTTCCAAGACTGGTGTGGACACTTCCGGCGGTGGATGGATTCATGAATTCCAAAAAACGATAGCCACCCCCTTCCCGTGAGGGTACTTCAACATCTGATGTAAGGTGGAAGAGACTGCCCTGACCTGGTGCAACCACCGTCGCCCCAAAAGTAAGTTGAAGGTTGCGGGAACGCCCAAGACATGGAATTCAATGTTGTGTTGTCCTGGACCAACCTGAGTCTAAATTTTGACAGTCCCCATCACTTCCCTGCTAGTGTTATCATAGGCCCTGATCACCTGAGTAGTCGGCACGAAGTCCGCGGGTTTTAATCCGATTGCATACGCTGTTCTGGCTGGGCAGACATTGATGGCGGACCCGGTATCAACAAGTACCACCGGTATCCACTTATCTCTACATTCCACAGAAACGTAGAGGGGTTTGTTATGATTTGTGCTCTCAGGCGGTAGTTCTTTGTCTGAAAAGGTTAATGCCGGGGAACCTCCTCCCGGAAAAACCGGCCCAACCAGCTGTTCTGGTGTAGTATCTGTGGAGAGTTTGGACTTGTCCATAGCAGATAAGACAGCTTGTCTATGTACTCGCAACGCCATAAGCAGTCCCCAGATGGAGATGTCTGCTTGTATCTTCTTTAATTGTTTCAGCACAGCTTCCTCTTCGATCTGCTTCTCCTTCTGTTTCTCTGCTTCTTCATCCTTCCCGGATGCCTCGGGTTGGTCTAAGTGCGGGGGCTTGAAGTACCGCCCACTTCTTGTCATGTGATCAACCTCATCGAGGTACCAAGTGTCATCCGGTTGACTACTTCCCCAGTCTTCGTCTGTGTGGGCAAGACATAAGTCATCGTCTTCCCACCACATTCCGCTGGCATTCAAAAGACACATGTCTGGTTCGGACATGTTTGTACTCACAGCACTTTCAGTCTGCATGCCCACAGCATCGTCTGTTCTTGTGCGCGCGGCACTTTCGATCCCCTCATGGATTTTGGCTTTCCCGGTTCTCTCAGAACCCTGTTGTTCTACCTGCGTCAGTGCAGTTTGTTGTTCAACTTTCCTTGCATTCACAATGCTTCCGTCCCGAGCGAAATTCTTCGTACCGGCGCTCTCCGGCAATGTAACCTGACTTCCGACCCTTCCGGCCACAGCTGATACTCTTGCCCCTGCCGGGCCCTGTTCTGGTTGGGATTCTCCCACCACATCTGGTTGATCATCAAGCCATCCAGTGGCCTCTGTCGATTCCTCATAGTCAAACCAGTTGACTGCCGCGTCCCCTGATTCTTGATCATCGAAAAATTGTAGGTTGGCAATGTCCTGCTCTATAGCTGTCAGATCATTTGCCCCTTGCTCAAATCCATCCCCCTGGATCACACATAGCTCTTCCTTCTCTGGCAATTCTATACCCAACCCAATCTGGCTTGTTGACAAGATGTACTCACTTGGATCGTAGGCTCCCCCAGCAAAACTCTGTTCAATCCCAGACTCAACAATCCCATTATTTCCCGAAGTCTACCCTGCCTCATCTTCGATGGTCACCACCGTCGGCTCTGGTTGGGTTGTAGAGATATCCAACATGCACAAGAAGTCAGTGCAGTCGGGAAGGAGCACCTCCGGCTTAGGTAGATGGGTAGGAGTAATATATATGCTAGGATCGTAAGACACGACCCCAGTCTGGATAAGATTGACTCTTTTGGGAGGTGGAGTTTGGTTGTGCGTAGGGAGGGGGTTGGTTGTGACGTTGGGTTTTTCAGGTGGCAAAATCACGTTTTTGTCAACGAGGTCTTCAATCTCGTGACGCAGCCTGAAACATTGGTCAGTATCATGGCCGTGCTGCTGGTGATATGCACAGTACTTGGCTGGGTTGTGAGAGGGAGGGAGTGGATTCGGCAATGGCCTCGGCTCTAGGGGTTTTAGATGCCCCTTTCTGATTAAGACCCTCAGAGCCTTAGACAAAGGCATGTATAGTGGGGTGAAGGTTCTTTGGCCTCTGGGCTGGTATTTAGAGGTTTGATTATTGCTTCCGGATGCACCGGAGAAGGGTGTGGCCGCCATGGGCCTTGGAAGGGGAGGGGGAATGGTAATGACCATGCTGACCTCCGAAGCTCTTGCGGTTGCAGCGCCACTCGGGCCTGCGTTGTTATTTCGGTTGAAAGTCCTCCTCGGTTGCTCCCTATCCTGGTTGATCAGACCTTGCTTCATCGCATCCTCAATTTGTACCCCCATCTCGTGTAAATCTGAGAATGTGGGAAAGGGGAGTACAATCATTTTCTGTATCAACTTTGGTTGGAGATTGCGCATAATCATCCGAATTTGGTCCTTATCAGTGGGCCTCAAAGTCATCATCGACGCCTTTGCCCTCCATCTAGTTACAAAATCTGAGAAAGTTTCCTTGGGCTCCTACCTTGTCGTTTCGAGATCACGAGTTGTAATCTCAATCTGGGTGTTGTACGAGTATTGTGCGACAAAGGCCTCAGCCATTTCATCCCAGCTTCTTTTTACCTCATCCTCTAACTTCGCGTACCAGATGGCGGCCACACCCGACAGGGTTCGGCCGAACAGCGAAAGCTTTTGTGGTCGGGTTAGGCCTATTGGCCGCAGGATATTTGAGAATAGCCGAAGATGGACCATGGGGTCCCCGGACCTGTCGAAGCGGTCAATTTGCGGCATCTTGAACCTATCAGGCAATGTCACGGCCACATCGGTATATCCGTCCTCGATATCCGGAATAGCCTTTACCCCTTGTGATTTCTTGAAGAGCTTCTCAAGCTTGCTCAGTTTCAGAGCTGTATGGTCTATTTTGAACTCGAAGGGAGAGTCCGGGTGGTTGGGTGTATGGGTCTTGGACAGTTGAGGTGGAAGCGGGGGCGGAGCTGGCCCCGTTGGAAGGTTCGTGTCCTCTTGTATGTTCTGGATATTTGGAACGGTGTCCTGGGTGTTTGGCAAAGCGTTCTGGACAGTAGGTGCCTGCTCGGGTAAGGGAGCCCCTGGCGGAGGAGGAACTTGATGTGAAGCAGATGCCGCATTCTGCTGTTGCAGTCTGGTGATTAGTTCGGCCTGCTGGGCCATGATCACGGCCTGCTGTTTGGAGAATTCCGCTTGACGGGCGGCATCCTCCTGCATTTGTCTCATGCTCTCCTGCATTTGGCACATCAAGGCTTCCATTCCTGATGTATTTTGTTGATCCATCCGACTGACTGGTATGTCTATTTCTATAGCAACAATCGAGACCTCAGTTCTATTGTCCTCTGATGGGGTAACCCACTGTTCTGGCAACCTCTGTTCTGACACACTGCGCTTCCTTGGCTTTCTTCTGACAACGGGGGGTAGAGAATGGAACACTGGCTGTCCGTCAATTAGATCCTCGGATCGATTGAGTCGACGACCTCGTGTCCAAAGTGCTTGGGGAATATCTACTGGGTTGGAAGCAATTGTGCTAGAACTGCCCCTAGTAAAAAGATAAATAAAGCAATAAGGAAATAAATAAACAGATAAACGGACAGCATAACAGCTTAAAGTAAATGCATGACACACAGTCGGGCATAACAACACATGGTTGACAAGCTGAATACACACTGTCCTCCAACACTGATTATTATCCCTGAATCACTGTCCCCAAAACTGAATCTCTGATACCCGCAGATAACTGATTCTCAGATACTGACTGATGCCCGCAAGCCTGATGCCCAAACTCATAAACTGATACATGCATTCCTGTAGAGACGCACTCTAAAAGCACATAACAGATAAGTGAGAGCCAAAACACCCCTATGTTGGGGTAGGGTTTCCCTGTCCTATTTTGTCAGGAGCTAGGGTTTCACTATGCACGCAGCGGTTTCAAACAACCTATAAACGGGTAAGCAACCTGTCCTAATTTGGAATGGTCACTATGGATCCGAATATGCACTAGGTCGAATAGTCAAAAAGGGTGCCCCGGTAAAACCGGGGTTTGTGTTCCCATACTGGCAGAGCCCACAACCGGTCAGCCTTATGGTCATGCCTTGACAACACAAGCCTCCGGCAAACCGTTCAGGAATAGCAGATGGCAAACACGGTGTCCTAGACGCACCGATGGAAATGCAATGCAAAGAAACACATAAGTGTAGTCAAAACCAGATATCATGAGTTCGAGTCAAGTTCTCTAAATCCCCAGCAGAGTCGCCAGAAACTGTAGACGTCCCCGAACGCCCCGGGAGGGACGAGCTCCCGTTCTGTTCATTTGGGGTCACTACAGCTTAGGACTCTCAAATTGTCACGGTTCTAAGTCTGAACCAAAGAGTCCAAATCTGGCAAATCGTTTTGAGAAAACAGATTTTTTTTGAAAGAAGTGCCAAACATGGACTGCTTTTCCAGATACAGAGTCGCCACTTAAATATTTTATTTTGGGGAAATTTAGGAAACCCTGACTCGTTTGCCTAAGGCCACGTGTCCGTCATCACCAAAGTTGCCTCGGCTCGGGAACTTGGGTACGATTGGGGAAGGTCACTTCGTGAGCACCCCCGCTCGCCCGATCAATGATCGGCCTCTACTAACCACGATATCTAGTTTTGAAAACTTTATGTGTTCTTATTCCGGTTATTAGCATAGATTACTATGTGATGCGCATAGCATACAAGTATAGACTGGATCGCCTGAATTGGAACAAAACATTTCCTATTTGTTTTTGAAAGATGGTTTGCTACTCGCAAGTAGGCTTAAAATGCAGATTTTGCCACCCTCAGGTGGGCTTAAAAAAGATGGTTTTGCCACTATCTAGTGGGCTTAAAACAAATAGTTGATGATTTATTCCAATCTAAACAACCCAACCTTCACCCACAGGCATTCAAGGCAGTTATATCACATAAGCAAATAGCCTCATGGTAAGCATGCTATCATGGCAGTCACTCACACGCATGCAAGGATGCTAAAGCATAAAAACTCACCGAGTACTCCAAGCCAAAAAAAGAAGCTAATTAGAAATCCATGCATGACCCTAACTATACAGAAATGCCTAATGCAACACATGCAAAAATGCAACTATAGCAGGCTCGGCTATTCTAAACATGGCATATGAAATGCTACAACTAACACGTATTCAATTTGGAATTTGAAAATACAATGCAGTTAGTATGATGCGCCGAGCCCGGTGCATGCAAAACAGATGAATGAATGCAAACATGCTATCATACTGTATGCTAATTGAAATATGCCCTAATCTAACCATCATAAGCGGATAAATAAAAGGGAGAAAGACGTGGGGTTGGGAGACATACAACACACACACGTACACTTATTACAGTTGTGCCCTCGCGCAGAGGGTCCGAATAAATAGTACAGTCCAAATAATACAGTCCAAATATATACAAATTCCTAATTAATTTACAAATTAACTAGGAAAAATAATAAACTGGCATGCAAGCCAGGGACTGCCTTGACTCTTCTTCAGATGATGGATGATGCATGTCTGGACTGCCTTGCGCGGAAATCCACTGGGATGCCCCAATTAGCCTCTGTTTTGCAATTATCCTTGGAAAGCGCGCCAAGCTCCAGAAGGTTGCTGATTCTTAATTTGCTGCAACAGAGAGCAAAAAGGGGCATAGCAATGTATTTTCACAAATGTATGCATGCCTCGATCCTCGTGCCACCAATCACGCATATCAATGCATGATGGCCGAGGAGTCGATTTGCATGACTCAATGTGGAATGAATGCACATGAAAACTCAACTAAAACCTAACTCCATCATGGATAATCCGGAGTGTCGGTGACTGGGGAATTGAGACACGTTCCATCACTCGGAGTACGAAACGTACCTCGTTTCCCGTGCTCGGGCTAACTCCTATCCCAAGCACAATGCAATATGCATGACATGCATGAATGCAACTAATATACAACCTAGCATGCACAATGCTTTGATATGGCATACACGATGCACGAGATAACATGGCATACATAATGCGCTAACATACGGCCTAGCATATACAATGCTATGAAATGAAATGGCATACACAATGCACAATGGACTTACACCAACACAAGTGGACCTCAGCCACACTCGCATAAGAGGCCATAAGATGAAAATGAGACAACTCGGAATGCGTGCACACATGCACGCAAACCGAGGACCGACCCTAAGACACAAAATGCCACTCTAACAAGACATGGCAAGGCATGGAACATGGCATATAAGCATGCAAATTTCAGCGCTAAAATATGACCCAAAACAGTCCCGAATCATGGCGATATAGTACCCGATGCATGAAATGAAACCCAAATGCAAAACTAGGCCTATGCATTGGCCTATAGCTATACAAAACATGCATTATTTGAACATGGAATGTAAAGACAGAGTCAAGACAGCCCAAAAAAAATCACATTTACAGTTTTAAGCAGGGCCAAACAGCAAACACAAATAGGGCAAAACTAGCATGCAAAAATGGCCCTAAATGTGAGATAAAGAAGCAAGTCATGGCTTCCGGCTCTAAACAGATAAGCGCCCTTCAACAATGTTGAAGAGGGGCCCAAAATATGACCTTTTACAGTTTATTGCAAACCACAAAAACCAACACAGGTATGGCTAAGCTCTCATGCAAGAAATGGGCCAAAAGAGGGACAAAGAAGCAAGTGGTTGTTGCTGGCCTCAAACACAAAGGGGCCCTTCAACAATGTTGAAGAGGGGCACAAAATATTTCACTTTACAGTTGATGGCCAGACCCAAAACAGTATGCATGCAAGCCTAAGATACTATGCAAAATGAGGCCAAAAAGAGAGATATAACACAGAGTATATAAAGGATGCCTCAAACCATAAAAGACCCTTAATGAAACATGAATATGGGGTCAAAATAAGGCCATTTTTAGTTCGGACCAGGGCCCAAAAACAGAATCATAAGTGGCTAACAAACCATGCAAAAATGGAGCCAAAAGAGAGATATAAAGGCAAGTGGAAGATAGAAGCATCAAACAGTGATGAGCCCTTCAACAATGTTGAAGAAGGCCTCAAAATAAGCAACTTTACAGTTTATGACATGCCTCAAAACAGTCTACACGTAGGCCAAAAATACTACACAAGGAATAGGCATACAAGAGGGGTAATGAAGCAAGTGCAACAAGGAGGCCTCAAACAGTGAGAGGCCCTTAAACAAACATGAAAAATGGCTCAAAATAAGCCTAATTCCAGTTAGGGTTGGAGCCCAGAACAGTAAGCAAATATGGCTAAGAAAGCATGCAAAATATGAACCAAAGAGGGGGAAATGGAGCTTACCCTTGTAGACCAAGTCTTGACAGCCTCTTGGCTTGAGTTTGGTGGCTCCTTAGCTCTGGAAAACAACCTCCAGCTGCTGGAATGGAGGATGGAAGGGTGGGGCTAGGTGGTGGTGTAGAGAAGGGTGTAGGACTTGAGAGGTTTAGTGCTTGGAAGTATATAGAGAGAGAGATACAACAAGGGGGCTTAAAGGGAAGTTTTGTAACCCTAATAACAGAGCTGGGGCTGCTGTTTTATAGACAGAAATGGGGGAAAAAGGGGGGGGGGAAATGGAGGGAAAACAAACCAAGTTTCCCTCCAAAAAGCAGCCCCCCGGATACAGAATCTGGGGGGAAAAAGAGGCTGTATCTGCACTGTAGATGATGTAAGGATTCTGGCCGGCCAGTTATTGGGACTGCAGGTGGCCAGCCGGCTACCTCCCATGGCCGGCCGGCTGGCCAAGGGTCAAAAGGTTCAATGATAATTAGTGGCCGGCCACCCCAAAAAGAGAGCCTCTGATGTGTGCACAACACAACCCTGTGGTCAAAAACTGGAAATAGTGAACCAAGAGAGAGAACAACCCACTTTTCAAAGGGGTTCAAAAAGTTCAACAACAATTACTGGCCGGCCACCAAATATTGGTGGCCTCGCAGATGTGTACATCACAAATATGTGGTTTAGGGTGCAAGAAAATGGCTCAAAGGTGGTTAACATTGGCTTTGAAGTGAGGAAAATCGGGCGACGGAGGGCGATGAAGGGATAAAGTTGGCTGACAGAACAATTACTGGCCTCCCACCCTTCTACGGCCTTCTTACCAATGAAACAGAGGTCCCTGCCGAAAATGAACCAAAACCTATGCAGAACGAAGGTTCGAGGGCTGAAACGCGCAGCCCGAAGCCCCGAAAACTGACTGTTAGGCACCGGGAGTGATGTTCGACCACGAAGTTGGTTTCCTGGGCCACAGTGTCCCTCAAAAGGGAGCAAGTAAGAAGTATGCCAAAAACCGGAGCAAACGGAGATGGTTAAGCGGTCCCGAACCGAGGCACACGGCCAACGATTCTGAAAAACCGGGAACCGGACTCCAAACGGGCAAAAATAGCCTACGACCACGAAACGTAGCCTACGGCCACTGAGAGATGATCTGCGGGACCTCTCCCTCCCTTCGGGAAGAGAAACAGAGAAAACCGAGCCTGGTTCGCAAACTGAGGCAAAGCAAGAAAGAGTCCGGAAGTCCAGAGGCAAGGCTCGCGGCCAAGGCTCCGAAACCTCTGGACGAGCACGATATGCAATATCACCCAGCGCTCAATCGGTGACGTCTGAGTCTTAAGGTCGGTCAAAAATGGGGTGTCTACAGCAATGCATTTCAAGCAATGTTTGCACCAATCACACTCCTTATCATGTTTATGACTCAAAGGAGTTTGGTACTCGACCCTCGGACCACCAATCACGCATTTCAATGCATGATGGCCAAAGAGGCCGAGTTGTGCATTTCGATTTCAAATGCAATGCACACTAAAACAAACAAATGGCCCAACCTCTATCACTTGATCAAGAGGCAAGGCATGCATGCTCATGCGATGCAACCTAGGCATGTGAGCTAGTATGCAACATGAGCATGTGGGCAAGTATGCAAGCTAGAAAACATGCAAAGTATAATCTTAACCATGCAAGCATACAAGATGCAACATGGACAACATATTAAGTACAATGCATGCCAAATGCATTACAACCTAAGCATGCAAATGTGTAATGTAATAAGCATGGAACAAGGCCAAATATGCAACAACACATAAGGCAAGCATACAACACATGCGAAGGATGGTCTTAAACTAATTTAGGCAACCCTCAAACAAGCCCAAAACAGTGGCCAATGCTAAGGAAATGGGGCCAAATGCACATACAAGCATGCATTCATACAAGGTCCAACACTTAAGCATATAGAGACAACTTTTAAACACACTTAAAAGAGGAACATCATGGGCACATGGCATGCATATTAAGCTCTGAAAAACACATGAGGATGGTGCCAAATCAACCTAAACCAAGCAATCAAAGCATGCTAACAAGCCCAAAGCTTGAGACCAACCAAAGGGTTCAAACCATGGCCATGCCAACCAAGCCTCAAACGGCCAAGGGGACTCCAAACAGCCCCAATGCAGGTCTAAACAAGACCAAAGACACACCTAGATGGCATCTAAATGGTCTAAACATGCAAGCATACAAAAGGGTCCAAACATGGGGCGCAAGACAACAACCTATTAACACATTAAAGGGGCATCAAATGTAAGTATACAAGCACACCAGTAGGACTAAAATGGCATGGTAAGTGGTTCCAAACCACTGAAACAAAGCAAGGATGGCATGCTAGAGGGTTCAATGCTCAAGGCATA
This sequence comes from Camellia sinensis, assembly GCF_055761805.1. NCBI lineage: Eukaryota > Viridiplantae > Streptophyta > Magnoliopsida > Ericales > Theaceae > Camellia > Camellia sinensis. The sequence goes on from NC_138962.1 coordinate 187,777,388, forward strand.
TAAGATGGATTACATGGTAGCTATACAAAGCGAAGCATGGATGGCCCGAATGACTAAAAACAGACCTCAAGCACACTAAAACAAGCATAAAAGCTTCACAAAGGTAGGCCAAAACACATGAGGATGGTAGTCTAAATGCTATGTACATGTTAAGGCAAATCATGTCATTACAAGACATGTATGCAAGGCAAGCATGGTGTGTCTAAACCAAGTAAAAATAGTGCTATATCATGACATAATAAGCACAAATAACACTTAAGACATGGCCAACATGCACTTAAAAATGGTGCTCACACATGAGGCTAAAATGGCACATATTGAAGACAACAAGGAAAGGGGGTGGCCCTCTCCTTCTTAGGACCTTAAACCACCATCCTCACCACTGAAGTCCCTCAAGATTTCAGTGGTGAGGAGGCCCAAACAAGGTGGTCCCGGAAGTAACCTTGAACAACTATTTTAAGCAAGTAAAAACAAGACTTTTATATGTTATACACTAAGCTTGAAACAGTAAGCAAGGTAGGCAAAAAGACTATGCAAAAATGGGGTAAAAAAGGCAAGAATCTTACCCTTGAAAACCTTCTTCACAAGGATCACTCCAGCAGCATTCTTAGCTCCAAACCAGCTCAAGAACTTCAAGGAAAACCCCCTAATGCCTCAGAAACCAAGGTAAGGTGTAATGGTAGGTGCCCTAGTGCAAAACTAAGGACAAACACACACTTGGAGCAAAAGAGAGGGAGAAATAGAGATAGAATAGATACACTATGCTAACCCTAGAACCAGAGCTCCCCTCAGCCTTTTTTTGTAACCCTAGAAGAGGGAGGAGAGGCCCTCCCTTTATAGAGGATCACTCTTGCAAAGCTTACAAAACAAGCTAAGCAAGAGTGAAATCCCTCCATACACGTGTATGGAGGGGGTGCAAAGTGTATGCCAGCTAGCACAGCTGGCATGAAAATATCTGCAAAAGCAGATGCACAGTGGTCGACCAGCCAAAAATGCCAAAATGGCCAAATACATGGTCGACTGACCACAAAGAGTGCTGACCGGCCAAATATATGGCCGATGGCAACAAAACACTGGCCGGTGGCCTCAAGCCATGGCTAGTGATGTATGGGGATGGCCCACAAGCCATTCCCTGCCCCTCAAAAGCAAAACACAAGTGTTTGGTGCAAAACCAAACACAAAACAGTCGAGTCGAGAGATCCTGAGGTAAGGCGCGTAACCGAGACCTCCGGTAACTCAAGACGAACACAAACATGAATGATCACCGAGTGTTCAAACGGTGACGTCCAAGTCTTTAGGACGGTCAAACATGGGGTGTTTACACACACTACCAACCCGATCCCCTAAGAAATGGAAACACTCCCCGCTTAAGGTACATACTGTGACCCTCTGGCGGTAGCAATCAATAACAGCCCGGTATGACGATAACCAGTCCATACCCAAAATAATATCAAAACCCTTCATGGGCATAACTACGAAAGGAAACGGAAGCCGACGATCGGGGACCTCTATATCACAACCTCTACATCCGTGTTTCAAAATCAATTCACCTCCAACAGGTGATACAACACATATAGGAGATGCTAATTGTGCCAACTCCAACTCCAAAACAGATGTAAATGCAGCAGATACAAAAGAATGAGACGCACCCGTATCAATCAGTACACTAGCAACCGAGTTGCAAAACAGAAAGGTACCTCTCACTACTGATGGAGCCAGTACTAGGTCCTGTGTGGTAACAGCATACACGCGCCATATAGGCCCCTGATCCACCTGCTTACCTCTAGGAGCAAAAGATTGCTACACAGACTGGGATGACGAAGCTCCCGGATTGGCCCTCGAGGCCTGCACAGACTGAGCTGGTTGATAACTCTGCGTCTGCCTAGAACCAGACGCTCCCGAAGTGGCGCTCAACTGTGGGCAATACCTCTTCAGCTGCCCAAGCTGACCACACTAATAGCAGGACAAAGGCTGGCCCCTACCCTGACTCTGGCCTTGAGGTCGAGCCGAAGAAGAAGCAGCTCGCTGACCCCCTCCCTTCTGTGGGCAGACTGAAGACTTGTGACCCAGCTGGCCACATGTGAAACAAGTCAAGCCTCCCTGATTACCTCTCCCAGAGCCTACACTCATCACTGGAAAGGTCGATCTAGCCAAACCACCCTGAGACTGCTAAGGGTTAAAACCTCTCTGTCTCTTGCCATCACCCTGGCCATCTTGGCTCCTCTTGGAGCCTTTATGCTTCTCCTCATCCTCTTATTGCATCATAATCTCCATATGAGCTGCAGCATCCACCAGATGTCTATACTCTCAAATAAAAGACCCTCCAACCCTCAACTTGAGTCCACGCCTCAACTTCCGCTCAAACTCAAAGCAACGACGTTCCTCGGACGCCACAAGTTCAGGTGCAAACCTGGACAAACTAGTAAATGTTGCCTCAAACTCGGCCACTGACAAGCCCTGCTGTTTAAGCTGGAAAAACTGCTCCCTCAGCTTCTCCCTGGTAGCTGAAGATAAGAACTTCTCCTGGAAAGCATCTACAAACGTCTCCCATGCACCACCAACACGGCCTTTCTCGTACTTCCACCATTGGCTCACATCTCCCTTAAGCTAGAAAGATGCCAAGGTCACTTTTAAAGCCCCGTCCTTGATGCCAAGCATCTCGAACGTCTTCTCCATCTGTTCCAACCACTCGTCAGCCTTAAGTGGCTCCTTCGGATCCCCAACAAACTCGTCCGGGTTAGACCGGAAGAATTCCCTCTTCAGGAAAGAAGGCCCTACCTCAGCAACGTGGGCCTGATCCTGATTCCCAGCTCTGAGAATACCCAAAGCTCCTGCTATTTCTCGGGCCAAGGCGCTCATAGCCTGCTGACCCGCTGGCTCGGCCACATTGGCCTGACCAACTCCCTCTTGCTGTGCTGGAATATCATCCGGTAAAGGCATCTCCTGCCTACCACGCCTGCCACATCTACCACCCCTTCCTCGTCCTGACATCCTAGTGAAGGTAACGAAGAACATTAGCACATTCACAATGTGCCGAAGCTAATCCACTCACATCCTAACACATGGACAACTGTAGTTCACTCCACGTAAGCACATAATCACGTAAGCAATTACGAATTTCATTTCCGAATAATGACAGTCCCGAGGCGTTACTAGAGTTCCAGTTAGAAACAACATTGATCAGGTGCTTTTCCAACAAGACTCCCAGAAATCCAAGGATCCAATCAACATCCTAGAAACTACATTCCATACCCATATAGTCACATAAGCATGTTATCAATTAAACACATAGCATATGACACTACATCTAAGTCTCTATCAAGAGAGACAAACCCATTGTGATACTAATCACTTCCCACGTACCCAAAGTATTTGAACCCGGTACGCTCTGATATCAAGTTGTAACGCCCTCAAAAAAATATGTAAAACCCATCATTTTAAACATGCAATGATATAAGAGAAATCAACACCTTTCAATTCATTAAAGTAGTTCTTACAACAATATTACATGTTAACAACAAAAGCAAATACCCTACGGGCTTACAGCTTTCCAAGTCAACACTTGGTTACAAAAAGGAGAGTACTAACTCTATACAAAATAAGCCCTTGGCTTGATATACATGTAATACAAACAAAATAATCAAAAAGAGTCTCCAACTCCCATAACCATCCAAGCTATGTCCTTGGAGGTGGCATGCTACCTGTACCTGAAAATGATGTCCCATATAGGGTGAACCAACGCCCAGTAGAGATATGCTAAACACAATATGAGCAGTAACTAAGACATTAGCAATTGATAAATGTTTGACTCACATAAACCAATTCATATACCACTTTCATTACATGACCATAGTGTCCATGTTTCATTTCATTTTCCATTTCTTATCAAATTCACAATTCACAACAACGGCTCAGAACCTGGCCAACAATTTACATAAGATAGTGACTCATATTAAACATTTCCCATTTCACAATAGATAAGCATACTAGCTATATCAACACTTCGATAGATAAGCATATAAGCTATATCAACACTTCCATAGATAAGCATATAAGCTATATCAACACTTCCATAGATAAGCATATGAGCTATATCAACACATTAACTGATAAGCATATTAGCTGTATCAATGGAGTCCATCCCCTATCTCCTCTCAAACAATATCTAGTTTAGAGGTCCATCCCCTATCTTCCCCTAAACCGTGGAGTACATCCCCTATCTCCTCCCACACACACAACGTATATACACATAGGTCATATACATAATCAATCAATACATACATTTAATGTATTCTGTCAACCATCACACTCTATGACACATCCAATTGATTAGTTTTAGTTTGCCTAATCATCATGCATTGTCTAGAACAATCATAGCTACTCTCCACCGGTAGGCCAAGCAATTATTTCTAAACAGATGATAAAAGCACCAACAGATAAAATATCCATATTTTCAAAAGTGAGCGATTAATAAATCCAACTTCACTAATCTATCTCATAATGAGCCAATTTCATTATATTCAACTCAATTCCATGTTTTCTCAACAAATGTCATTAAGTACATTAGTGACCCAAATATGCCCAACCATGGCATAATTCTCCTTATTCTCAATGTTGACTCCAAGAATCCATATGTTACCAACAACATCAATATACTCATTTTGAAACTCAAATACATATTTATGGTCCAAAATAAACAAAACCCTCTTTTCAAAATTATACATTTGAAACCCTAGTTTCTAAAACCCAAAACCATTTATACAAAATACTCAATATCTAGGTCAAAACCCATAAGAGTGAGTAGGAATCCCTACCTCAAATTCGGAGCTCAAAGGGAGAAGATGAAGAAATCCAAAGTGCTCCAAAACTCGAAATTTTCGGATCAAAATGTAGCCCGCGATGATCAACACACTTTTTGTAAAGACCAAAGGTAAGGAAACAACTCCTACTAGATCAATCCCTAGAGAGAATGTAAGGTTTTAGAGAAATGAGCTCTCAAATCTGTGTTTAGGAAAGTAAGAGAGAGAAAGAGTGTTGAAAAAGTGATAAAAAAGCTAAAACTCGGAGTGATATACCAATCACCCCGCTCCAGCATGGAAACCCCCGCTCGAGCATCACTCATAGACTCACGCTCGAGCATCCAAAGCGCCGCTCTAGCACCGGATGCACGCTCCCAGAACTTTTGCAGAACTAGGTCCCCGCTCGAGCGTCACACACAAACTCCCGCTCGAGCGTCAGAACGCCAGCTCGAGCGTCTAACACTGCAGAGGAAATACTGGGAGATGGATTTTCCCGCTCAAGCGCCAAAACCCTACTCAAGCGGAGAAGCACAACAAGGGCCCGCTCGAGCGTCAAAAGCTCCGCTCGAGCATGAAGGCTAATTTTTGGGCAACTACTTTTGGTTTCTAAGCTCAACCAACCTGTTTCAAACCTGCCCAACACAACCCAAGACTCAAATACAAAGAGTAAATGATGTAAACAAGATATACACAACAACCAACTCCACGGAACCTAAGTCCGGATACAACAATTAAAGAAACGGAAACTGGGATCGCTATAGAATAGTTGACAAACGAATCCTTAATCTTCATCTATTTATTATGTGCATTCTAATTTGTATACTTACATATTGATATTGCTGAGATGAGTGCTTTTGTATATCATTTTGGATGATTGATGAATTGCCACAATCTTGTTCTAAAATAAATTGGGGATGTGAAAAACATAGTTTGAGGATTTAGGAATTGAAGGGATAAATTGATAAATCAACTGTTTCGTCTTGAATCAAGATAAGTAACAACAGTTAACTAATCCCGGAAGTTGTACTCATCAAGTAAGATAACAAACTAGTTAAAGGGATAATTCATGATTGGTTAAGACAAATTCTAAACTAATCCCTTAAGTGTACTCATCAATTAAGATAACAAACTAGTTAAAGGGGTAATTAATGATGTTTAAGACAATAGAAAATTGAATTAAGTAAAAGATGATAAAATTAGCGAGAAAAGAGAGCAAAATTTGAGTTCCTATTCAACCTCCCCCTCCCCTCTAGGACTAACTTTCACTTGACTGCTGCCCAGGTTCCTTTGCTATGGTCATAGTGAATTGAGTAAACATCCTAATGTTCTCATTGGTTTATAGAAGGCTATTGTGCTTTACAGTTTACAGAGCATTGGAAATTAGTTTGTCGTGCTTTTGGTAGCATATGAATGACGTATAGTTGTAATTGGTTTTCAATTTATTCTAATTTCAATTGTTTTATTAAGTGCTATTATTTGAGCTGGTTTCAGTGATGTGGCTGATGTCCAACCATTCCCCAAAAAATTATCCCACATTTCAATTTTTATTTTATTTTATTGTACTCTTATATATATATATATATATATACATGTATTGTAATGTTGTAGATTTTACTAAAGAAGGCTTGAATACCACTGTGCATTGGTGTAGACGCGCCCTTGGGCCTCACTACAGTTCGGACTCAATTGTCACGGTCCTGTATCTAATCTCGCGGAGTGCAATGCAAGACCGATAAATCATCAAAGAGTCCAACTCTGGCAAATCGTTTTTGAAAACAGATTTTTTGAAAGAAGTGCCAAACATGGACTGCTTTGCCAGATACAGAGTCGCCACCTAAATGTTTCATTTTGGGAAATCTAGGAAACCGTGACTCGTTTGCCTAAGGCCACGTATCTGTCATCACCAAAGTTGCCTCGGCTCGGGAACTTGGATACGATTGGGGAAGGTCACTTCGTGAGCACCCCCACTCGCCCGATCAAAGATCGGCCTCTACTAACCATGATATCTAGTTTTGAAAACATCATGCATTCTTATTTTGGTTATTACCCTAGAGTTACTATGTGATGCGCACAGCATACAAGTATAGACTGGATCGCCTGAATTGGAACAAAACATTTCATGTTTGTTTCGAAAAACGGTTTGCTACTCACAAGTAGGCTAAAATGTGGATTTGCCACCCTCAGATGGGCTTAGAAAACATGATGATCTGCCACTCTCAAGTGGGCTTAAAACTCACAATTGATGAATTGTTCCAATCCAAATAACCCAACCTTCACCCACAGGCATTCAGGTAGTTGTATCACATAAGCAGTTAGCCTCATAGCAAGCATGCTATCATGGCAGTCACTCACACGCATGCAAGGATGCTAAAGCATAAACACTTACCGAGTACTCCAAGCCAAAACATAAGCTATGTTAGAAATCCATGCATGATCCTAACTTTACAGACATGCCTAATGCAACACATACAAAAATACAACTACAATAGGCTCGGCTATTCTAAGGATGGCATGTGAAATGCTACAGCTAACAAGTATTCAACTCGGAATTGAAATACAAATGCAGTTAGTATGATGCGCCGACCCCGGTGCCTGCAAGACAGATGAATGGATGCAAACATGCGAGCATAAGTATGCTAATTGAAACATGCCCTAATCTAACCATCATAAGCTCGTAAATAAAAGGGAGAAAGACATGGGGTTGGAAGACATGCATCACACGCATGCACACTTATTACAATTGCGCCCTCGCTCGGAGGGTCCGAAAGAATAATACAGTCCGAATGAATAACGAATTACAATTAATTATTACACAACCACTAACTAATTAACAAATTAGTTAAGTAAGCAAATAAATTAAATGAATGTGACAGCCTCGGCTCTGTTTTGGATGATAATGGATGCATGCATGCCCAATGCGCTTTTTCGGTAAATTCCATCGCGATGCCTCGTCTCGCCTTTGTTTGCAGCTGACTTCAGAAACTTACACAAAGCTCCAGAAGGCTGAAACTCCACCTTGGGAAGGCCACCGACCAGGTATTGGCTTGGAAAACCCTTGCCGACCACCCTTTATGGTGGAAACCAAAAAAGGTGGTCGGCCTACCAGGAAACCTAGTCGGCTGACCACTTTCTGCCCCTGGACTCTGGTTTTTCTGCAACAAAGGCAAGAAGGAGAGAAAGCAAGGTATTTTCAACATATGTGTGCGCAACTACTCCTCCCCGTCCTTGCACAAGCTCTAGGGAGTGTGGCCCTCGGTCCTCGGGCTATCAACCATGCATCTCAATGCATGATGGCCAAGGAGTCGAATTGCACGCTTTAATGTGACAAGAATGCACAAATACACACTTAAGGCCTAAACTCCATCATGGGAAATCCGGAATGTTGGCGACCAAGAATCGAGGCACGTTTCGTCACTTGGAGTACGAAACGTCCCTCGTTTCCCGTGCTTGGACTAAACCCTACTCCAAGCACAATGCAACAAGCAATGCATGGCACGTGCAAATGTGACTAGTATGCAATCCTAAGTGTAATGCAACCAAGTAATGCAAGCGTGCAAGGGATAAAATGCTAACATGCACCTAGCATATACAATGCTAACACTACATGGCATGCGCAATGCTCGTGAACTAAGGCATACTCAATGCGACTATCAACCTAGCATACACAATGCGAGGAATGACATATCATGGCATGCACAATGCTCCTAACAACCTAGCATACGCAATGCAAAGGCTAAACATGCAACAACATGAACTACATGGCATGCTTGATGCAAGATGGACTTATACCAATGTGAGTGGACCTCAGCCACACTCACATCAGTGGCCATGTGATGAAAATGAGAGAATCGAAATGCATGCACAGATGCACGAATACCAAGGATCGAACCTAAGGCATGAAATACCACTCTACCAAAGCATGGCAAGGGATGAAAGATGGCATACAAACACGTAATTTCCAGCACTGAATCATGATGCTAAATGGTCCCGAAACATGGAAATATGGCACCCGATGCATGAAATAAGCCCCGAAACTCAAAGCTAGGCCCATGTATTGAATTATAACTATGCAAAGCAAGTGTTATTTGGCCATGGGGTACAAAGACAGAGCCAAGGCAGTCCCAAAACATGCACATTTCTAGTTTAAAGCATGGCCAAAAAGTGCTAACATGATGGACTAAAATAGCATGCAAATTTGGTTAGCAAGCATGGTTTACATGGCATGTATATGAAGCGTATGAGAACTCATCAAACCGGCCAAAAACAATGAATAAAACATGACAAAATATGCCCAAATAACTACTGAAATGTAGCCAACATGTGCGAAAATGATGAGCTCCTTTAAAAGGGCATGCAAGGGGTTACTCAACACATATACGATGGACACTTAGCATAGCAAAACCAACTCTGGAAATCAAATATGAAAGCCCTAAAACTCACCAAAAAGGGCCTAAAATTGATCAATAAAGCATACAATGAAAGGTCCTCTTGAAAGGCCTTGACGAGGGTTGTTCCACACATGCATGAGGGACATAAGATATGGCCAAAAGGGCCTCGGACAGAGCTAAGGCAGACCTCAAAACCCTCAAAATGAGGCCCGGAACATGACTTCAAAGCATGCAAAAAGGGGCCCCTTTGGAAGGCCAACAAGACCACCAAACAAGACAAGGAGAGAGAGGGTCACTCCCCTCTGATTTTGGCTCTCAAAAATGCATCTAAGCCACTGAAAATCCATTGGATTTCAGTGGCTAAGAGGCCAAACCATGGCCAATGCAAGTGCTCTAATGCATAGCCCTAATCATGAAGAGATGAAGCATGCATAGGGGGAAGATGACCCCAAACAGAAAAGAGACCTTAACCAAACTTGAAGAGGAGATTAAAACAAGATCTTTTTCAATTTATGACAAATCTCGAAAATGTTCACAAGTAAGGCTAAAATATGATGCAAAAAAAAAAAAAAAAAAAAGAGCCCTAAAAGAGAAATAGAGGGTAAGGGGAAGTAGATGACCTCAAACAGAAAAGTGCCCTTAAACAAAGTTGAAGAGGAGCTCAAAATAAGATACTTTATAGTTTAGGTCGAGGCCCAGAAATGCTTGCAAATGGGGCTAAGTAATGAAGCAAAATAAGGCTAGAAAAGGGAAAATGAAGACTTACCCTTGTAGAGCCGACATCCAGCAGCTTCTGGACCAAGTTGGTGAGCTTTCATCCTTTGTAAATGACCTCCAAGGTGCTAGAATGAATGAGGGAGGTGGTAGGCTAAGAGGTGTAGGGTAAAATGGCCAAGAATATGAGTGTTTTGAGGCTTGAAGTATAGAGATAGAGGGTTGTATGTATATTTACAGCCAAAAGCTTCTAACCCTTGAAAATGAAGGTGAAGGGTTGATTATATAGAGGGAGGAGGCCATGGCTTCTTGGAGAAGCCAAGAGAGAGGCTCAAAGCTTCTAGAGGATGCTTGACCAAAGGGGTCAAGCTTCTTAAAGAAGCTAGACCAAAAGGGTCATTCCTCTTTGAAGCCAAGCAAAGGGGTGAAAACCAACTTAAAAGGGGCCAAAACAAGGACAAAACCCTCGGACAGTGGGTCAAGTGTAAAACAGCTGGCACAGTTGGAACACACTCAGAGAGACAAAACTGGCCAACCAGTTCAAAAGGGTCAGGGTGGTCGGCCGACCACCTCCCCTGGTCGGCCGACCAGGGTCAAAAGTTTCAAGAAAAATTGCTGGTCGGCCTACCCAGAATGGTGGCCTCCCAGATGAGTAGAACACAGCCCTGTGGTGAAAAACCAGAAAATATGACCCAAGAGAGAGAAAAACCAGCTTTTTAGAGGGGTTCAAAAGGGTCAAGAGGAATTACTGGTCGGCCTACCCTTATTGGTGGCCACCAAGATGAGCACAACACAATGATAGTAAGAAAAGCCAGAAATTGTGGCTCAAAAGTGAGAAAAACCAGCTTTCTGTCAGAAAAATCGGCTTTAGGAGAGAGAAAAAGAGAAAACTAGTTTTTCAGGGAAAAAGGTGGCCTCCCACCATACTACCACCTCCCCAGCAATGAAAATAGGGTCCCTACCAAAAATGGACCAAGACGGATGCAAAATGAGGGTTCGGGGGCCAAAACGCGCAGTCTAGGGCCCCGAAAACAGCCTGTTAGGCACCGAAAGTGGCGTATGACCACGAAGGTGGTCTCCTGGGCCATAGTGTCCCTCTAAAGAGAGGAAATAAGGTGTGTGCCAAAAACCGGAGCAAACGGAGGTGGTTAAGCGGTCCCGAACTGAGGCACACGGCTAACGGCTCCGAAAATCGGAAACTGGGCTCCAAACTGGAAAAAAATGGCCTACGACCATGAAACGTAGCCTACGACCATTGAGAGATGGTCTACAAGACCTCCCCCTCCCTTTAGGAAGAGAAAGCAGGACCTGGTTTGCAAACCGAGGCAAACAAAAAAAAGCCTCGAAGTCCGGAGGCAAGGCTCACAGCCGAAACTCCGTAACCTCAGAACGAGCACAATATGCAACATCACCGAGCGATCAGTCGGTGACGTCTGAGCCTTAAGGTCGCTCAAAAATGGGGTGTCTGTAGTTGCCCCTCTTTGACAGAACTCGAAAGTCATAATTGACGGGAGTGAATGTCAAAGCCCAGAGACGACCCATTTTTGACAAGGCCGAAGACTTAGACAAACAGGCAAGATAACAAAGATGTGCCCGCAGGCAGGGGGCAAGATGCAAAATGATATACACAAAGCCGAACGTAACTCATGATCATGCAAAGCAGCAAGCTGTAATGAAGCGCACACGCAACAGTTTTAAGCAAGAATGCAAAGCAACAACTACATTTCATGCAGTTTAAGAATGTGGAGAATTATTCAATTCTCGCCACATCTCACACGGAGAAGATACAATACCTGCGCGATTCGTCTAGTTGCGCCAGCTTCAAATGAACCGTACATACAATATTGTGCCTGCAAAAGAGAGAAACTTAACAAGCACAACATAGTTAACAACACATATTCAACGCTATATCGAACGTAGACAAACAGGGTGCCGATGGGAAAGTGCATCGCAATGTGAGAGACACGCGCGTGTCAACGCAAGCTAAGCGTAAGGGTATGACAATACCCATGAAATGTACACAAAAATGCAAGTGGTATGCATGAGAGTGCAAGTGACGTGCATAACAATACAAGTGGTGTGTATGAGAATGCAAGTGACATGCGTAACAATGCAGGATAAGTGCAAACTCGAATGCGTGTTTGACACGAAACAACGAGCAAAGAAATGCAAGTTTTTGACGAGGGCGACTCAATCGCAACCTCCGGTTTACCTCCCAGAGGGGTCGCAACATATTCAAAAAAGGATACACCTTGCTTTTTGACAAGTAACGATGAGACACGCATCGAAAGTTGGAGTTGAAGTTTCCGCGGAGGGATTTCGCGACGAAAAGTACACTTTCCTTGTACTTTCTCGGGTCCTGGGGACTCCAATCATCACCAAAATTTACAGAGACCTTGGAGACCACCTTGGGAACACCACCGACCAGGTTTGGTCCCAGGGGGAGGCCACCAACCAGGTTTGAGGGAGAGAGGTGGTTGGCTTACCAGAAAAGGTGGTCGGCCGACCACCTAGCCCAAATCCGAGGCAGTTTGGTCTTTTTGCTCTCATTCCTTTAAATCTACTCGGCCAAACACCTTTTCCTCACAAATCTAACTCTGAAATCAGTCCCTCTACCTTCCTAGAGCATTTTCCCTCTCAGATCTGCGCTCCATATGCGTTCTCCAACGCCCAACGCAAAGTTATTTCGCGAAATCTTCCGATTTTCTTCACTTTGAACTGATTAGATTTTGATTTTGGTGCTTCTTTCTTCATTTTCGCCACTTGAGGTGAGTTTGTCTCAATATTTGGAAGATTTTCTCGAGAGTTGACTTTTGTTGACTTTTTCATTTCTCGAGAGTTGACTTTTGTTGACTTTTTCTAATTTTGGCTCATTTTGCACCTTTTTGCAGCTATCTTGAAATGGCCGGTCACTTTCCTCAGGGTGGAGGTCGTCCAGGCACCGGAGATGATCCAGATATTATGGCTCTGCCTCCGAGGGTTCGACCATTTATTCCTGAGAGGTACGACCCTCCGACACATGTCCTCCCTCGGGCAATTTTCTATCATTTTACTGATTTCGATGATCGAGCACCGGTGGATCTTTTATTGCGGGAGCCGGAGTCCCACCTCTCCCATCAGGCACAGGAGGTATGTACTTCACTTTTACACTTTCTGCCATGTGTAATGTAGTCTGCATTTTTCGTGCATTCCACGCTTTTGCCATGCTTATCTGCTCATTCTAGTACATAGCTTGTTCTGAACACTTTAGCCTATGACACAGCATTCTGTTTGCATTTTGAACACACAGCTTAATCACTTGAATTTTTGAACATACAGCCCATAAATTGATTGTGAACGCACAACACACACTTGTTGAGAGTAGAACGTGCAGCCCAAACTCTGAATTTCCGAACACTCAACCCAAATTGAAGGTGAACACGCAGTACACACTTGTTGAGAGTAGAACATGCAGCCCGATGCTTTTAAAATCTGAACACATAGCCCAAGTACTTGATGTTGAACACACGGTTCAAACTTTGAGGTGAACACACAGCCCACTGATCTTGAAATCTGAACACACAGCTCAAACACTTCTATTCTGAACACACAGCTCGAACTTTGAGATGAACACACGGCCCACTGATTTTGAAATCTGAACACACAGCTTAAATACTTGATGTTGAACACACGGCTCAAACTTTGAGGTGAGTACACAGCCCACTGATTTTGAAATCTGAACACATAGCCCAAATACTTGATGTTGAACATACGGCTCAAACTTTGAGGTGAGCACACAGCCCACTGATTTTGAAATCTGAACACACAGCCCAAATACTTGATGTTGAACACACAGCTCAAACTTTGAAGTGAACACACACAGCCCAAATACTTGATGTTGAACACACGGCTCAAACTTTGAGGTGAACACACAGCCCACTGATCTTGAAATCTGAACACACAGCTCAAATACTTGATGTTGAACACACGGCTCAAACTTTGAGGTGAACACACAGCCCACTGATCTTGAAATCTGAACACACAGCTCAAATACTTGATGTTGAACACACGGCTCAAACTTTGAGGTGTACGTAGCTCACAGCATTGTATCTGATTTGGTTTGCACACAGCTTATACATGTCATTTGCACGCAGCTTATTCATTTCATTCTGAAACTGAATACATGTGTTCATTATGAATGCATGTGTCTTCTCGTATCACACGAGGGTATGGCTCCATCGTCGTGAGGGAGTGGTACGCAGAGCTCCAAGAGGCTGTCCGCGAGTGGGTTGACCAGGCGGGGTTTGGACCTTTCTGTATAGGGATATCCCGCTATCCTGCCAGTAGGACGTTGATGGGTGCGCTTGTAAAGAGATGGTGGGACACCACCAACTCCTTCCATTTCTCTACTACCAGGGACATGACTATGACCGCATTTGATTTTGCGATTCTGACGGGCCTCGACATGGGAGGCTGGCCGATCCCATATGATGAGGATATGGGTGAGTGAGAGGCCGCCTGGATTTATCTATTAGGAGCTCGCCCGCCGGTCGACATATCCTCAGGCCGAGTCCCGTATACCTGGTTTTCCACACAGTTCAGGGGGAGGGTGCCCGAGACTCCCGTGGAGATAGCACAATACACTCGCGGATTTTTGATGTTCCTCTTCGGGACCACTCTGTTCGCCGATAGGGGGAACACCGTTAGGCTACATCTGCTGAGTGCCCTGGTAGACCTCTCATAGGTTAGTCAGTATAACTGGGGTGGCGCCGGCTTGGTTACCCTTTATTGCTACATGAGCGCGACCTCCTGCGGACGGGAGAACATAGTTGGCAGCTACTGGAGAGCCTGGGAGGTACCTTCTGCCCTCTTGATTTACATTCCTTCTTTTCATTATCTGTCCATTGCACGCACGGCACACTTTACATTCTGTACTCACATTCTGCATTCTGCATTCTGTATTCGGATTCTGCACTCAGCATTCTGTATTTTGATGGCTTTTGCCATGTTTTCCACAGTTATGGGTTTTTGCGTACTTCCCGACGCTAGCCCCAGAGCTCGAGGTGGAGGCGCCCCTCATGACCCCCTATTCGCTCGTTTTCGAAGGCCAGTACCGGCCGCGTCCTCGGGAGACTCTCCTCTACCTGCGGCAGTATTTCGACACGGTGCGGCCGACAGAGGTAATTCAGAACTCTCAGTTCTCCATGTTTTCACCTTTGATTTATTTTGGACATCTACGATTTCTAATCGGCTTATGCATTGGTTATTTGCAGATTACATGGCAGCCTTGGGTGCCTTTGGGTGAGGACCTTCGATTTCAGCTTGCCGGAGGATGGGCCGCCTCTCGGTACAGGATCCTGTTTAAGAGTCCGGTTGGTAGGGCCTGGTTCCTGGGGGAACGCTTCCTTCACCAGACTATGGGTTACCCCAAGCAGAGTGTCCCCGCAGCACCTCCGGTTGACATACGGTTGGTCGATAGGCTCACTCCCCAGGGTGTTACTGATGCCATGTTGGGCACCGATGTATTGCTACACTTGGAGAACGGAGAGTACACGACCTACCGTCATACATATTTGATGCCTCCATTGGCAGGTGTCCGAACCCCCACGAGGAGGTCTACTGGCATGCTCTCCTCGAGTCGCACCCGAGCTAGAGACATTCCTTCGACCAGTAAGGCTGGTACATCTAAGGGTGGGGCTGGACTGGTCCCCCCGATTCCCCCGACTTATCATCATGCAGGATGGCCAGACATTCCGACCGAATTGATGGGTTGGCGATATGGGAGCTCCTACCCGATTCTGATAGAGCCTCTTATGCCTGATCATCAATACGTCAGTGACCCTGACTCACCACCGGCAGGTTCCACTACTTTTCATTTATCACTCAGATACTTAGGCATTCATTCAGTCATTGATGATCTGAGCTTGTATTTGCAGCCACCCTGAGAGTACATGGATGGGATGCTCGGATTAGTAGCCTCGCTCGAGGGCATGGTCTTGCGGAGAGAGGCGCAGCTGTCCATCCTCGATTTCCAAGTACTCTTTAATTTTCTCGTATTTATCATACTTCTGATGACATATTGAGCTTGAACATCTTACTGCATTGATTCACTGTGTGTATGGAGCACACCTGACACACACCACATTCATGTACTGTATCTGCATGCACCCACTTCATGTAGTTTTCTTGCATCTGCATCTGATATGCATACTTTGGCTGATGTATTGCACTCTTTCTTTTCAGATGCCTTCGCTACATACCGGGCCATCTGGGCCTTCCCGAGGAGCTGGGCCATCTAGGCCTTCTCGAGGAGCTGGGAGAGCGGAGTCGTCTCACAGATGAGGTGGGCGCAGAGCACCTATCATAGAGGAAGAGTCCAGCGAGGAGGAGGAGCCTGCGCATCCCCAGTCAGAGACATCTGTTGACAGAGAGGGTGGTTCCGGTTCCGGTTCCGGTTCTAGAGATGAGGCCGAGGAGGATCCCGAGGATGACAGCTCTGACTCAGATGGCGATGATGGTGCTGAGGCTGTTCCGCAGAAGAGGACGAAGAGGGCCTCTTACTCCTGTGCTTGAGAGCATTGATGCAGCTGTTCCCTGCTTTATTTACCTTTTTACTAGTAGTTGTAGCACATTATACATTGTTAGGCAGTTTTATTTTCTGTAAAACTTGTGCCCTTGTTGTAAAATGTTATAGCAAAGGAAGCATGATGGAATGAAACAGCTTTTGAAAAAGTGGTGTATTTTATGTTCTTAGCATCGCATCGCATCATTTTGCACACAAAAAAAAATGAGATTTGAATGAAAATTGAGCATCGAAAATTTGCCAAGTCAGGTAGTGAACCGACACAACAAACTAAACAACTTAACTTACTAAGAAACAACAAAACCTTAGCAAGTTTACAACTCGATAAACAAGGCACAACAACGTTGGTTAAACAGAAACAACTCAATATACACAACTCGTCAACTCGACAAAACTTAACAACTCGATAAACTTGACAACTCGACAAACGAAACAACAACTCGATAAGCAAAACAACAACTCGATAAGCAAAACCTAACAACAACTTTGATAAACAAAATGTATTTCGGACAATCTGGGTGACGGAACGCATCCGAAACCGAGGGAGACTCGCACCTTTAACATTTCCGATGCATGGAAATGCTAGGAACTCACTTCTAGAAGCTAGGAAAAGACCAAAGGGGTGTTTTCCTCTATGGCCGACCACCTTTGGGAGCTGGCCGACCAGCTTTTTGATTTGGAGACCAAGGGGGTGGTCGACCTACCAGAAAAGGTGGTCGGCCGACCACCTAGCTCAGCAACCATTAGTTTTTCGACACGTGTCCCCCGAACAGTGCCTTATCCTCTTTAAAAGTCCTGGCTTCGTGGCTCATTCATTTCACCTCAGTTTTGCACCAAAATGGAGGTGTTTCTCGTCGAAAATCTTGCAACTTGGATAGCTACTTTAGACGGCTCGGAAAAGTTGAACTTCCGGAACTTCGGCTTGAATGCACTATTCAGCTGAGCCGTACTTCGCTGCACCTTCTTTTCCTCCATGCTGCGGCGAGGTTTTAGAATCCGGTAACACATGTCTTTAGCTTCGGCGGGCAAGAGATGTGTCCAACCTTCGAAGATTTTCAAGTTTTGATGGAATCTAAACGCCATGAAGAGATTTTGTCCCAGTTTCGCTTCGGTCACACCCAAGCTTTAGGACAGATGTGTGGGCTCACCATGCATGATGCTCGGTCTCTGATCTGCAACGGGGAACTGGATATCCTTGGCTTGATTCATCGCTTTTCTGCTGTCGGTAACCGCGGTGACCATCATTGGCAAGGTTTTCGGCAACATGCCCTTTGCTTGTGCATGCTATCTCACTTTTTGCTTGCCCCGGGCTTTAGCAGATCTAGCATTCGTCTGATTGAAGTTGCTCAAGGCTTGAAAGAAGGAAAAAGCTGCATTGTCATGACATTGGCCGAGACGCTGATGGGCTTGGATGCTTTCTATCGCCGAGAGATGACCAGATTCGCGGGGAGTCCACTACTGCTGCAGGTAATGTTTCCCACCCTTTCTCACATATATATTGCTCACATCACTCGGCCCTCAGGCTCGGTTTTTCTCACAAAACCTTTTTCTCACTTTTCTCTCATCGTACATCTCTCTATTCTTTATTCTCTCATTTTTCATCCCTCCCCAAGTATGGTCGATGGATAAATTGCAGGTTGTGGACTCTTGCCCAGCCTACTCAGCTTGTGGCTACTTCTTCTGACAACGACTAGTCAATGCCCTTGATGAGGGATGGTGGTTCGACTGGATGTGCAATTTGTCTGTGGATCGCATTGCTTGGCACTGTCCTTGGCTCAATCTCCCGGCAATGAGCTATAGCATGTCCCGGCAGACCGGGATCCAGTTGATTGGTCTAACTCACTGTGTGTTCTACTTTCTGTTCCGGTTCTAGCGCCAGTTCGGTCATGATCAGACTTGCCCGCTAGAGGGGATAGAGTATCCTGCCGCATTCCCGGTTCGAGGCGCACAGCTTGCCCGGTATGCCACAGCATGGAGAACTAGAGAACTCCTGGCCCTCGCTCCCACTTTCAGTT
Organism: Camellia sinensis; assembly: GCF_055761805.1. Taxonomy (NCBI): domain Eukaryota; kingdom Viridiplantae; phylum Streptophyta; class Magnoliopsida; order Ericales; family Theaceae; genus Camellia; species Camellia sinensis. The sequence continues at coordinate 187,795,866 of NC_138962.1, forward strand.
ACAGTTTGTCTGATGAGTGCTTGGATTGGCTCAATGAAGAGGCACAGATTGGGCCCAGCTTGGCATCGACGGCTTTGACCAGCTCTGGGAGGGGGCGCAGGAACACCTGACTTGACTATGCCCCGGATTTATTGCTTTATTAGTACTTTCAAGTTTTCTTTATGAATGTAATAAAAAGCAACTTCAATTTGTATGCAAGAGCGGGAGAACTCTGTATTGAAATCAATGACATTGAAGGTTGTGGGTATTGAAAATTTTCCGCTTTGGTCTAAAAATGGTCTAAGTTGTAAAAAGATTAATTTTGAACAAAGTCAACTTTTATTAAAACTTTTCAAAACCATTTTCGATATGGATCAAGACTGGGCATGCCTGAAATCTGTCACTGAGATGCACAACCCCAGATCCCTGCAACTGGAAAGTTGCCCCTAGTCTGAAGAGTACCGCAGCACTGCGCAGCAACGGAAAGTTGCCCCTAGTCTAAAGAGCACTGCACCGGAGATTATGATTGAAGCTCTTGAATGCTGAATAGACAGAGATGACCTAGATGATCAAATGGACAAAGTTGATCGGGGAAAAGTTTATGGCTGAACTTCAGGATGAAGTTGCCTATGTATCCCAAAGATAGGAATCAAGCCTTACGTAGTTTCGGCTTAGGTTCACTCGAGTATTTTCACTCTCCTTTTACGCTCTAACTTTTGCCAAGGTCGCCCTTTGCGGGTTTTCAACCTTGCGAGCTCAATTTTTATATTTTTCAATTTTTCAATGCTCTAACTTTTGCCTAGGTCGCCCTTTCGGGTTTTCGGCCTAGCGAGCCTCTCAAGGTTAATATTTCTTCAACTTGTCCATGTTGATCGGTTGCGAGAACTCTAGGCCATCTGGGTCCATTAGAACCACAGCTCCACCTGACTAGATAGACTTAATGATGTAGGGACCAATCCAATTGGGTCTGAACTTGCCCCTAGGGTCGTGGATGGGAACTCGGTTGTCCTTGAGCACCAAATCTCCTTCGTTTAGATTCCTGGACTTAACTTTCTTGTTGAAAGCCCTGGCAATTCTACGCTGATAACCTTGAACATGGTACAGTGCTTTTAGTCTTCTCTCATCAAAGAGCATGAGTTCCTTAAACCTGCTCTGCTGCCAATCTACTTCGGCTATTTGACATTCAGCCAATACTAGCAATGACGAAACCTCAATCTCGATAGGTAGAACGGCCTCCATTCCATATACCAATGAATACGGAGTCGCCCCAGTAGAAGTTCTAATTGAAGTCTGGTAGCCCCACAAAGCAAACGTCATCTTCTGCAATATGTGTTTGATATTCTTGCTGGCGGCCTCAACCGCTCCATTGGTTTGCGGCCGGTATGTGGATGACTTATGAAAAGCCACGTTGTATTTTTTCAACAAGTCAATCACTTCCTTCTTGAAGTGGGAACCATTATCTTAAATGACCTCGTTCGGCACCCCGTAGCGGCAGATGATGTTGTTCCTGATGAACTTTGCAACGTGCGACGCCTTCAACACCGCATAAGACTAGGCCTCAACCCACTTCGTGAAATAATCTATCGCGACCAGGATGAACTCATGCCCATTCGACCCTTTTGGAGTAATAGCCCCGATCACGTCGATTCCCCAAACTGAAAATGGCCATGGCGAAGTCATATTGTACAGCTTCAACAGCGGGATGTTCATGCGATTTGCATGAATTTGACACTTGTGGCATCGCCGAACAAAGCCGATACAATCCTCCTCCATGGTGGACCAGTAGTAACCCTGTCTGAGGATCTTCCGCGCTAGCATTACTCCGTTCATATGCGAACCGCATTCCCCTCCATGGGAGGCCTCCATCAGGCGCTTCGATTCTTCAGCTTCAACGCACAGCTTGTGCATTCCCAGATGACCTCTCTTATATAATTTACCTCCGCAGATGATGAACTAAACGGCCATTCTTCTGATTGCCCTTTTATCCTTGGCATTTACCCCTGGCGGATATGCTTCCTTCTCTAAGAAATTCCAAATATCGTAATACTAGGGGTTTTCATCGTGAACCTCATCTATAGCAGCAATCTACTCGTAGGCTGGCACAAATTTCTGGTCAATAATGATTGGACGCATCCGAACTCCGAACGGGATGTCTATCATGGAAGATAGAGTTGCTAAAGAATCTGCGAACCTGTTGTTCTCTCTTAGTAGATGAGCAAAGTTCAGCTTCTCAAACCGAGGAATCAACAAGTCCAAGGTCTGGTGATACATCATCATCTTTTCTTCTTTGACTTTCCAGTCTCATTTTTCCTGACACACAACAAGGTTCGAGTCCCCGTTGACGTCTAACCGTCTTGCCCCTAGTTCCAGGGCTACTTCTAGACCGGCAATGCATGCCTCATATCCTGCTTCGTTGTTCGAGACTTTGAATCGGAGTTTGAAGGCTAGAGGGATACAGGAATTGTCGGGTGCTAATAGAAACACTCCTATCCCATACCCGTATTGATTTGACGCTCCGTCAAAGTACATTGTCCAAAACTCATCGTCGATATGCAAAATGGCCTCATCTGGGAATAAGTACTCAACTATTTCACCCCCTTCCACTGGATGATCGGCTAAGAGCTCTGCTACTGCTCTTCCCTTAACCGACTTGCGCGTCACATATTTTAGATCGAATTCGAAAAGCAACAACAACCATCGAGCTAGCCTACCCGTAAGTGTCGGTTTCTCGAAAAGGTATTTGATGGGATCTAACCGCGAAACCAACATTACAGAGTGAGCTAACAGGTAGTGCCACAGCTTCCTGGTAGCCCATACCAAGGCCAAGCAAGCCTTCTCCAATGGTGTGTAGCGAGTCTCATACTCTAGTATCTTCTTGCTCAGATAGTAGATGGCCCTTTCCACTTTGTCCTCTGATTCCTGCGCGAGCATGCAGCCCATTGTGGTCTCAGTTACCGAAAGGTACAATATCAACGGTCTCCTCGGTTCTGGCGATGACAACACGGTGGGTTCTGTAAATATTCCTTGATCTTTTCAAAAGCAGCTTGGCATCGGCCGTCCCACTGGAATTTCTTTCCTTTCTTCAGGAGACCAAAAAGTGGTTCACAAGTCAAGGTTAATTTTGAGATAAACCGTCTTCTGAATTGCACTTTACCCAGAAAGCCTCACACCTCCTTTTCAGTCCTTGGTGGTGGCATTTCTAAGATGGCCTTGATTTTGGAAGGGTCGACTTCGATACCTCTTTGTGTAATCAGAAACCCCGGCATTTTTCCCGCTATAACACCAAACGTACACTTCTGAGGATTCAGCCGCAACCGAAATTCTCTGATCCTTTGAAAAAACTTTTGCAAGGCGGTGTAGTGGCCCTCTCTTTCCTTGGACTTGACAATCAGGTCGTCCACGTACACCTCAACCTCTTTGTGGATCATGTCGTGCAATATTGTGGTCGCGGCCCGTTGATATGTAGCTCCAGCATTCTTCAACCCAAACGGCATCACTCTGTAGCAGTATGTCCCCCACGGGGTGGTGAAGGCAGTCTTTTCCCGGTCTTCTGGTGCCATCACTATCTGATTGTAGCCTGAGAAGCCATCCATAAACAAAAGCAAAGCATGCCCCGCTGTGAAGTCCACTAACTCATCGATATGTGGCAAGGGAAAGTCATCCTTCGGACTAGCTCTGTTCAAATCCCTGAAATCCACGCACACCCTGATCCTGCTGTCCTTCTTCGGTACCGGAACTATGTTGGCCAACCAAGTCGGGTATTCGGATACCAGCAGGAACCCCGCATCAATTTGCTTGGTGACCTCTTCCTTAATCTTGAGAGCCCAGTCTGGGCGAATCCTCTTGAGTTTCTATTTAACGGGTTGGGCCTCGGGGTCAAGAGGGATCCGGTGCTGTACAATCTCAGGATCGATTCCAGGCATGTCTTCGTAGGACTACGAGAAAACATCTTTGAAATCTTTTAACAAAGCGACTAAGCGCTCGCATTCCTCCGAAGACAACGTGGACCCGATCTGGACCAACCGCGGGTCCTCCTCAGTACCGATATTCACAGTAGTGATTTCATCCATTAAGGGTTTAACAAATCTTTCCTGCTCTTGTTCAATTAAGCGTTGCAAAACCAGTGGAATTTCTTCCACGTCATTTTCATCAAAATTTTGAAAGTTTGAATTAATGCAATAAATCAAAGGGCACAGAAAAGTACTCAGAAACCACAGCTACTTGATTCTCATTAAGCACATCCAAATCGTCCGATTCTTCGGTTACAACAGACTCAAAAAAGAAAGAAAAAGACGACCTGGACAAGACTGTGGCATCCGGGTTATCATCCCCAGGATTACCAGACTCAGACTCAGTCGAGCTGGAACCTGATTCCGACTCACAAGATTCGGTGGAATCAGATTCCGGCTCACTACCTAACCCGGTGCTACTGGACAAAAATCCCTCTTCATACTGCCAAATGAGAGAGGGTACGATAGATGCATCCAAAATAGTTGCTAGTAGGCCCGCAGCCATTCCATTCCCGATCATGCATACCGAGAAGTTATCCCCCAAGTACTTCTGTTCGATCGGAGGATCTGAAAGTAGACCTGCCAGCGCTACCCCCATTTCATTTTCAGCATCCTCAGACTGCACTTTCTTACTCTGCTCAGCCTCAGCCAATGGGTCCGTCTGCTCTTCGTCAACGTCATCCCCGGATAACTGCAGATCAAAGAAGATCCCGAAACCAGGCACACGCTTCCTCTCCTCGTTCAGCCATGGCTCTGAGAAACCACAAAATGGAAAGTCCTCCCCGTCCCGGACAAAGCGTCCGTTTAGGGTACCCTGAATGGGCCTATGCATCAGCTCAAAAGGCTTCCTAGCCTGTTTCGCTCTGGCTCTCCCAGCTATTTCCTTTCCCTTCCTTATCTAATCCTCCTTAGTGGGCAGATAACCCAAGCCAAAGGTATGGGGGTTGTGTGGCACTTCGGCCAATGCTACGACGCCCTTCCGGCCGCTCTTTCCCAATCCCATCCCGGGGATGTGTTGAAGCTTGTTCATGAGGTATACAGATTGAGCACTAACGTACATTCTCTCATTAACAGCCATGATGTTCTACACAGTTCGAGCCTCAGCTAAGGTAAAACCCAACATAAACACATCCTCCATGCCGTGCTCAATTTCCAAGACTGGCGTAGACACCTCCGGCGGTGGATAGATCGATGAATTCCCAAAAACGATGGCTACTCCCTTCCTATGGGGGTATTTCACAATCTGATGCAAGGTGGATGACACTGCTTTCACCTGGTGTAGCCACGGCCGCCCCAAGAGCATATTGAAAGTTGCCGGAACTTCTAAGATGTGGAAGTCTATCTCATGTTGTCCTGGCCTAACCTTGGTCTGAATTTTTACTGTCCCCATGACTTCTCGGCTTGTGTTGTCAAACGCCCGAATTACCTTGGCTGTCGGCACAAAGTCCGCGTTCTTTAAACCGATGGCATACGCTGTCCTTGTCGGGCAGACGTTGATGGCAGACCCTGTGTCTACAAGTACCACGGGTATCCATTTGTTTCTACATTCCACGGAGATGTAGAGTGGCCTGTTATGGTTCGCACCCTCAGGTGGTAGCTCTTTGTCAGAGAAAGTCAACATCGAGGTAGCTCCTCCCAAAAAAACTAAGCCCACCAGCTGTTCGGGCATGGTGTCTATAGAGAGCTTGGCCTTGTCCATGGCCGATAAGACAGCCTGTCTGTGTACTCGTGATGCCATAAGCAATCTCCAGATGGAGATGTCTGCTTGTATCTTCTTTAACTGCTTCAGTACAGCCTCTTCTTCGATTTGCTTCTCTTTCTGTCTCTCAGCTTCCTTATCCTTCCCAGATGCCTCTGGCTGGTCTAGGTGCGGGGGCTTGAAATACCACCCGCTTCTCGTCATATGATCGACCTCACCGATATACCAGGTATCGTCTGGCTGATTGCTCCCCCAATCCTCATTCGTGTGGGCAAGACATAAATCATCGTCCTCCCACCACATTCCGTCGGCAACCGACAGACACCTGTCCAGCTCCGGTATGATTGTACTCGCAGTACCTTCAGCCCACATGCTCGCAGCATCTTTTGTCCTTGTGCCCACAACACTTTCGGTCCCCTCATGGGCTTTAGCTTTCCTGATTCTCTCAGAATCCCAAAACCTTTCTTGTTCCACCTGTGTCGGTCAGTTTGTTGTTCAGCTTTCCCTGCATTCACAATGTCCAAATCTTGAACGAAATTTTTAGTACCGGCGCTCTCCGGTAATACATTCTGATTTCCAGCTCTTCCGGCCACAATTGATATTCTAGCCCCTGCTAGGCCCTGTTCTAACTGAGATTCTTCGACGACGTCTGGTAGGTCATTAAGCCACCCAGTAGCCTCTGCTGATTCCTCATAATCAAACCAGTTAACTGTCGCGTCTCCTGGATCTTGGTCGTTGAAAAACTAGAGGTTGGCCAAGTCCTCTTCCACAGCCATCAAACCATCTGTCCCCTACTCAAATCCATCCCCTCGGATCTCACACAGCTCTACCCTCTCTGGTAATTCAATATTAGGCTCAAACTGGCCTGCTGGCAGAATGTAATCACTCGGATTGTAGGCTTCTCCAGCGATACTCCCAGACTGCTCAAACCCTGATTGAACAATTCCATCCTCCTCTGAAATCTCCTTTGTTCTGTCTTTTCCAGTCACCACCATTGGCTCGGGTTGGGTTCTCGAGATGTCCAACATGCACAAGGAGTCAGTGCAGTCAGGAAGGAGCACCTTCGGCTTAGGTAGGTGGGAAGGAGTGATATAGATGCTAGGATTGTAAGGCACGACCCCAGTCTGGATAAAGTTGACTCTTTTGGGAGGTGGAGCTAGGTTTTGTGTAGGGAGCGGGTTAGCTGTGACGTTGGGTTTTTCTGGAGGCAGGATTACCTGTTTGTCAATGAGATCTTGAATCTCATGACGCAGTCGGAAACATTGATCAGTGTCATGACTATGTTGTTGGTGATACGCGCAGTATTTGGCTGGGTTGTGAGAGGGGGGGAGTGGGTTTCGTAATGGCCTCGGCTCCAGGGGTTTTAGATGCCCTTTCCTCATTAATACCCCTAGAGCCTTGAATAGGGGCATATACAATGGGGTGAAGGTTCTTTGGCCTCTGGGTTGGTATTTGGTGGTCTGTGTATTGCTTCCGGATGCACCGGAGAAAGGTGTGGCTGCCATGGGTCTTGGAAGGGGAGGGGAAATGGTGGTGACCATGCTCACCTCCGAAGCTCTTGCAGTTGCAGCGCCACTTGGGCCTGTATTGTTGTTGTGGTTAAAGGTTCTTCTAGGCTGCTCTCTATCTTGGTCAATCAGACCCTGTTTCATTGCATCTTCGATTTGTACCCCCATTTCATGTAGATCTGAAAAAGTGGGGAAGGGGAGCACAATCATTTTTCGCATCAGTTTTGGCTGGAGATTGCGCACAATCATCCTGATTTGATCTTTGTCGGTAGGCCTCAGGGTCATTATTGAAGCCTTCACCCTCCACCAAGTTACGAAATCCGAGAAGCTCTCCTTAGGCTCCTGCCTTGTTGTTTCGAGATCTCGGGTTGTAATCTCGATTTGGGTATTGTAAAAGTATTGTGCAACAAAGGCCTCAGCCATTTCATCCCAACTCGCTTGACATCATCCTCTAACTTCGAATACCAGATAGCGGCCACACCCGACAGGGTCCGACCGAATAGTGAAAGCTTTTGTGGTCTGGTGAGGCCTATTGGCTGTAGTATATCTGAGAATATTCGGAGATGCACCATGGGGTCCCCAGATCCATCGAAGCGATCAATTTGCGGCATTTTAAACCTATCCGGCAGCGTCACAGCCACGTCGGTATATCCGTCCTCAATATCCGGGATAGCCTTTACCCCTTGGGATTTCTTGAATAACTTCTCGACCTTGCTAAATTTTAGTGCTGTATGGTCTACCTCAAACTCAAAGAGAGAATCCGATTGATTGACAGGCGTAGGTGCCTTAGATAGTTGAGGCAGAATTGGGGGCAGAGCTGGCCCCGTTGGTATGTCCGTATCTGCCTGGACATTTGGTGCCTCCCCGGGTGCCGAGACTCTTGGTGGGGGAGGAACTGGGTGTGAAGCAGATGCCCCGGTTTGTTGTTGCAACCTGGCAATTAACTCTACCTGCTGGGCCATGATCTCGGCCTGTTGTTTGGCAAATTCATCTCGGTGAATAGCATCCTGCTGCATGGCTCTCATGGTGTCCTGCATCTGGCACATCATTTCTTCAACTCCTGTCGGTCCCGCCATACTGCCCTGATCTGTCTGAACTACTGGCAGGTCTATCTCTATAGCAACAATTGGGATCTCAATCCGACTGTCCACTGATGGGGTGATCCACTGCTCTGGCAACCTCTGCTCGGATACACTGCGTCTTCTCGACCTCCATCTAATAACCGGGGGTAGGGAATGATACTCTAGTTGTCCGTCAACCAGATCCTCAGATCGATTGAGTCGGCGACCTCTTGTCCAGGGTGCTTGGGGAATATCTGCTTGGTCTGAAGCAATTGTGCTAAAACTGCCGTCCCCTAGCAAAAGATAAATAAAGCAATAAGGAAATAAATAACCAAACAAACGGACATCATAACGGCTTAAAATAAACACACAACACACAGTTGGGCATAACAACACACAGTCAATAAGCTGAATACACGCTGTCCTCAAACACGGATTTATTATCCCCGGATCACTGTCCCTGAAAACTGAATCTGATACCCGCAGGTAACTGATTCTCAAACATTGAGCTGGTACCCGCAGGCCTGATGCCCAAACTCGCAAACTGATACATGTATTCCCTGTAGAGATGCACTCTAAAAGCACATAACAGATAAGTGAGAGCCAAAACACCCCTATGTTGGGGTAGGGTTTTCCTGTCCTATTTTGTCAGGAGCTAGGGTTTTACTATGCACGCAGTGATTTTAAACAACCTATCGGGTACGCATCCTGTCCTAGCTTGGAATGGTCGCTATGGATCCGAATATGCACTAGGTCGAATGATCAAAAGGGTGCCCCGGTAAAACCGGGGTTTGTGTTCCCATACTGGCAGAGCCCATAACCTGTAAGCCTTATGGCACGTAGCCTCTGGCAAACCGCTTAGGAATAGCAGATGGCAAACACGGTGTCCTAGGCGCACCAATGCAAATGCAATGCAAAGAAACACATAAGTGTAGTCAAAACAAGATATCATGAGTTCAAGTCAAGTTCTCTAACTCCCCAGCAGAGTCGCCAGAAACTGTAGATGCGCCCTTGGGCCTCACTACAGTTCGGACTCAATTGTCACGGTCCTGTATCTAATCTCGCGGAGTGCAATGCAAGACCGATGAATCATCAAAGAGTCCAAGTCTGGAAAATCGTTTTTGAAAATAGATTTTTTGAAAGAAGTTCCAAACATGGACTGCTTTGCCAGATACAGAGTCGCCACCTAAATGTTTCGTTTTGGGAAATCTAGGAAACCCTGACTCGTTTGCCTAAGGCCACGTATCCGTCATCACCAAAGTTGCCTCGGCTCGGGAACTTGGGTACGATTGGGGAAGGTCACTTCGTGAGCACCCCCGCTCGCCCGATCAAAGATCGGCCTCTACTAACCATGATATCTAGTTTTGAAAACATCATGCGTTCTTATTATGGTTATTAGCCTAGATTTACTATGTGATGCGCACAGCATACAAGTATAGACTGGATCGCCTGAATTGCAACAACACATTTCATGTTTGTTTCAAAAAACGGTTTGCTACTCACAAGTAGGCTAAATTGTGGATTTGCCACCCTCAGATGGGCTTAGAAAACATGATGATTTGCCACTCTCAAGTGGGCTTAAAACTCACAATTGATGAATTGTTCCAATCCAAATAACCCAACTTTCAGGCACAGGCATTCAGGCAGTTATATCACATAAGCAGTTAGCCTCATGGCAAGCATGCTATCATGGCAGTCACTCACACGCATGCAAGGATGCTAAAGCATAAACACTTACCGAGTACTCCAAGCCAAAACAGAAGCTATGTTAGAAATCCATGCATGATCCCAACTTTATGGAAATGCCTAATGCAACACATGCACAAATGTAACTACAATAGGCTCGGCTACTCTGAGGATGACATGTGAAATGCTACAGCTAACAAGTATTCAACTCGGAATTGAAATACAAATGCAGTTAGTATGATGCGCCGAGCCCGGTGCATGCAAGACAGATGAATGGATGCAAACATGCGAGCATAAGTATGCTAATTGAAACATGCCCTAATCTAACCATCATAAGATGGTAAATAAAGGGGAGAAAGACGTGGGATTGGAAGAGATACATCACACGCACACACACTTATTACAATTACGCCCTCGCTCGGAGGGTCCAAAAGAATAATACAGTCTAAATAAATAATTACAGTCCGAATGAATAACGAATTACAATTAATTATTACATAACCACTAACTAATTAACAAATTAGCTAAGTAAGCAAATAAATTAAATGAATGTGACTGCCTCGGCTCTGTTTTGGATGATAATGGATGCATGCATGCTCGATGCGCTTTGTCGGTAAATTCCATCGCGATATTGTTTGCAGCTGACTTCAGAAACTTACACAAAGCTCCAGAAGGCTGAATCTCCACCTTGGGAAGGTCACCGACCAGGTATTGGCTTGGAAAACCCTTGCCGACCATCCTTATGGTGGAAACCAAAAGAGGTGGTCGGCCTACCAGGAAACCTGGTCGGCTGACCACTTTCTGCCCCTGGACTCTGGTTTTTCTGCAACAAAGGCAAGAAGGAGAGAAAGCAAGGTATTTTCAACATATGTGTGCGCAACCACTCCTCCCCGTCCTTGCATAAGCTCTAGGGAGTGTAGCCCTCGGTCCTCAGGCCATCAACCACGCATCTCAATGCATGATGGCTGAGGAGTCGAATTGCACGTTTTAATGTGACATGAATGCACAAATACACACTTAAGGCCTAAACTCCATCATGGGAAATCCGGAATGTTGGTGACCAAGAATCGAGGCACGTTTCGTCACTTGGAGTACGAAACGTCCCTCGTTTCCCGTGCTTGGACTAAACCCTACTCCAAGCACAATGCAACAAGCAATGCATTGCACGTGCAAATGTGACTAGCATGCAATCCTAAGTGTAATGCAACCAAGTAATGCAAGCGTGCAAGGGATAAAATGCAAACATGCACCTAGCATATACAATGCTAACACTACATGGCATGCGCAATGCTCGTGAACTAAGGCATACTCAATGCGACTATCAACCTAGCATACATAATGCAAGGAATGACATATCATGGCATGCACAATGCTCCTAACAACCTAGCATACGCAATGCAAAGGCTAAACATGAAACAACATGAACTACATGGCATGCTCGATGCAAGATGGACTTATACCAATGTGAGTGGACCTCAGCCACACTCACATCAGTGGCCATGTGATGAAAATGAGAGAATCGAAATGCATGCACACATGCACGAATGCCAAGGACCGAACCTAAGGCATGAAATACCACTCTACCAAAGTATGGCAAGGGATGAAAGGTGGCATACAAACACGTAATTTCTAGCACTGAATCATGATGCTAAATGGTCCCGAAACATGGAAATATGGCACCCAATGCATGAAATAAGCCCCGAAATTCAAAGCTAGGCGCATGTATTCAATTATAACTATGCAAAGCAAGCGTTATTTGGCCATGGGGTACAAAGACAGAGCCAAGGCAGTCCCAAAACATGCACATTTCTAGTTTAAAGCATGGCCAAAAAGTGCTAACATGATGGACTAAAATAGCATGCAAATTTGGCTGGCAAGCATGGTTTACATGGCATGTATATGAAGCGTATGAGAACTCATCAAACCGGCCAAAAATAGTGAATAAAACATGATAAAATATGCCCAAATAACCACTGAAATGCAACCAACATGTGCGAAAATGATGAGCTCCTTTGAAAGGGCATGCAAGGAGTTACTCAACACATATATGATGGACACTTAGCATAGCAAAACCAACTCTGGAAATCAAATATGACAGCCCTAAAACTCACCAAAAATGGCCTAAAATTGATCAATAAAGCATACAATGAAAGGTCCTCTTGAAAGGCCTTGAGGAGGGTTGTTCCACACATGCATGAGGGACATAAGATATGGCCAAAAGGGCCTTGGACAGAGCTAAGGCAGACCTCAAAACCCTCAGAATGAGGCCTGGAATATGACTTCAAAGCATGCAAAAAGGGGTCATTTTGGAAGGCCATCAAGACCACCAAACAAGACATGGAGAGAGGGGGTCACTCCTCTCTGATTTTGGCTCTCAAAAATGTATCTAAGGCACTGAAAATCCACTCGATTTCAGTGGCTAAGAGGCCAAACCATGGCCAATGCAAGTGCTCTAATGCATAGCCCTAATCATGAAAAGATGAAGCATGCATAAGGGGAAGATGACCCCAAACAGAAAAGAGACCTTAACCAAACTTGAAGAGGAGATTAAAGCAAGATCATTTTTAGTTTATGACAAATCTTGAAAATGTTCACAAGTAAAGCTAAAATATGATGCAAAAAAAAATCCCTAAAAGAGAGATAGAGGGTAAGGGGAAGTAGATGACCTCAAACAGCAAAGTGCCCTTAAACAAAGTTGAAGAGGAGCTCAAAATCAGACACTTTATAGTTTAGGTCAAGGCCCAGAAATGCTTGCAAATGGGGCTAAGTAATGAAGCAAAATAAGGCTAGAAAAGGGAAAATGAAGACTTACCCTTGTAGAGCCGACCTCCAGCAGCTTCTGGACCAAGTTGGTGAGCTTTCAACCTCTGTAAATGGCCTCCAAGGTGCTGGAATGAATGAGGGAGGTAGTAGGCTAACAGGGAGATTCCCATACCGTCCGCGGGTATGGAAACATTGCCGCTCGGGACTGGTATGCTGAGCTTCCCGACGCGGTTTGCCACATTGTGGACCAGGCGGGCTTCGGCGCTTTCTGCAGGGGATTATCCAGACTCACCGCGAGCAGGCCTCTCCTTGCTGCTCTAGCGGAGAGGTGGTGGGACACCACTGACTCGTTCCATCTATCTACGACGGGAGACATGACGATGACTCCCTATGATTTCTCGATGCTCACAGGCATCGGGGTAGGGGGTGATCCGATCCCCTTCGACACTGATATGGACGAGTGGACTGCCGCTCAGATCCATCTGCTTCGCGAGGTGCCACCTCTCGCCCGTCCAGGCTGTATTCGTTACTCCTGGTTCGAGGTGTAGTTCAGGGTCCAGCCCGCGTTGGTGGAGGAGGCGCAGATGACCCAAGAGGCCGTGGAGAGATATGAGCGCGGCTTTCTCATGTTCCTGCTGGGGACGACCATTTTCGCCGACCGGGCGAACACCGTGCCCCTTTACCTGCTTAGTGCACTGGTGGATGTCAGGTAGATCTTGCACTATGATTGGGGTGGCACCGCTCTGGCCACACTCTAAGGGTATATGAGCTCGGCTTCCCGTGGCAGCGGACAGTTGCTCGGGGGCTACTGGTGTGCTTGGGAGGTACGTTTCTTTTCCGCTTTTCGTTTTTGCTTTTCTATCTTCTGTACTCTGTACTGTATTCTATATTGCACACACTGTAGTCTGCTTTTCACTAACTGTATACTGCACACACGGCACACACATACACTCTGCTTTACACTAACTGTACACTGCTCACACTGTACACTGTAGACAATACACTGTCTGCGCAACACACTGCACAATATGTGGCCCTGTTATTCCTGTTTTACTTTGCATTCCGCTCTTATCTGATAATCATATTGATGTTTTCTCTGTAGTTGTGGGTCTATGCCTACTTTCCCAGGCTTGCACCCGTGCCAGACACGGAGACCCCCCTCGTCGTCCCGTTCTCGCGACACTTCGATGGGAGATGCGTGCGGAGGCCACGAGAGACATTTAGCTTCTTTCGCCGCTACTTCTACACTATCACCCCTACCGAGGTATGTTTTATTTCAGAATTTATCTAAGCTTTGCTTTTCACTGCATATTTCAATAACGATAGATAACAAACTGTATGTCACTTTCAAATCACTTGGCAGCCTTGGGCTCCGTTGCCGGCGACGATTCGGGACCGATTTGCCGATGCTGAGGAGACCTCGCATTTCCGGATCTTACTGGAGGGCCCGGTCTGTCGGGCTTGGTACCTGGGTGAGCGTTTCCTATGCTAGACCCTAGGGTTACTAGAGCAGATAGTCCCGGTTCACCCTCCTGAGGACATGAGGGAGACCGAGAGACTCACTACCGAGCAGATGGCCGATTATACTATCGGCTGGGAGGCGACCCGCTTCAGAGGCGTCGGCGACTACAGAGAGTACGTGCAAACGTACAGTATGCGGTCTCTGAGCGGCAGCCGTCGAGCTGAGGGAGCCAGGCCCGTGGCACCAGCAGCTAGGGCAGGAGCGGGAGCTGGAGCTGGAGCATCGAGGAGGGCTCAAGTCCGTGGCAGGGACGGAGTTCAGGGAGGACGGGGGACCGGTTGGCCTGCTCTGCCCACTTCACTAACATACAGAGGACAGGGTGGGGCGACCTACCAGATCCCCTTTGCTCCTCCCCCGGCTGATCATGAGTTAGCCGGTATCCCCGACTTGCCTCCGGTATGTATTACTTCATTTTGCATCTTGCATTGGCATTTCATTTCAGTTTATTTGATATTCCGCGGAATACTGATATATCTTGTACTTTTGCAGGCATCCTCCGAGTACACCCGGCAGTCTGTGGAGTTGAATGCCTCCATGATGGGGATGCTACAGCGGACCTTCGACGTCCTGGCCCTCTATAGTATTCTGGTATGTTCTTCTGATCACGACCTCAAATCACTCACAAGCTGATTCACGTAATCTGATGCACGACACAACACCAGACACGCTGATCTCACAGCATCTGATACACTGCATACACTGCATTCTGCACTGTACTCTGCACTGATAAACTACTCACGGCATTCACACATTGTACTCATACACTGCATTCTGCACTGATAAACTGCTCACAGCATTCACACACTGTACTCATACACTGCTGTAGACGTCCCCCGAACGCCCCGGGAGGGTGAGCTCCCGTTCTGTTCATTAATGGGGTCACTACAGCTCGGACTCGATTTGTGTCACGGTTCTTAATCTTGAACCAAAGAGTCCAAATCTGGCAAATCGTTTTGAGAAAACAGATTTTAGGAAAGAAGTGCCAAACATGGACTGCTTTGCCAGATACAGAGTCGCCACCTAAATATTTTTATGGGGGAATTTAGGAAACCCTGACTCGGTGCCGAAGGCCACATGTCCGTCATCACCAGAGTTGCCTCGGCTCGGGAGCTAGGGTACGATTGGGGAAGGTCAGCTATGAGCACCCCCTCTCGCCCGATCTGAAGATCGGCCTCTACTAACCGTGATATCCGTTTTTGAAAACTTTATGTGTTCTTATTCCATTTATTAGCCTAGAATTATTATGTTATGCGCACAGCAAACAAGTATAGACTAGATTGCCTAATTTGGAAAGAAACATTGTATATCCGTTTGTTTTGGGAAAATGTTTTGGAATTTGCTACACGCAAGTAGGCTAAAATACGGATTTCAACGAGTTTTTCCAACTCAAACAATCCAACCTTTATCCACAGGCATTCAAACAGTTTATCTCATATAAGCATCTAGCCGCATGGCAAACATACTGTCATGGTAGCATTCACACGCATGCGACATGCTAAAGCATAAATACTTACATCAACTCTGTGCCAAAAACAGGAACATGTTAGCAATCAATGCATGATCCAAGTCCATGTTAAGTGCCTAATGCAACGCATACGGAATGTCGCTAGAGTAGGCTCGGCTAATCTAAGTATGGCATGTGAAATGTAATCAATTGATGCACGTATTCAATTTGGAAATTGAAATACAAATGCAGTTAGAATGATGCGCCGAGCCCGATGCATGCAAGACAAATGTATGGATGCACGCATGCATAGCATAAGGTATGCTAATTTAAGCATGCCCTAATCTACCATCATAAGCAGGTAAATAAAAGGGAAGAAAGAAGTGGGGATTGGAAGACATACACACCACTCACCCACACTTACTACAGATTTGCCCTCACTCGGAGGGACCGAATAAATAATACAAATTAATTAACTACGCAAGCTAATTAAATATTACAATTTGCCTAATCAATTAACAAACTAACTAAGCTAAGAAAAACAGATAAATCGCCTTGGGAGGAGAGCTTAATGCAATGCATGCTCGGTCTTGCTCGGAAGTGCGCCGCCATGCATAGTCTGCCTCTGTTTTCCCTGCTCTGCCTCTTTGAAGATTGCCAAAATCTCAAGGATGCTTCTCTGGATACTGGGAATAACCACCGGCTGAGTAGAACTACCACCGGCAGTGGTATGTGATTACCGGCACAAAATGAAGCCATCGGCAGAAGGATAATTGCCGGTCGGCAATATATACTGCCGGTCGGCAATGAATGCCTGCAGAACCTGCAACTCACAGCAGCAGAGGACAGAACTTTCATGGAAATACAATTCAAGCAATGTATGCACCAATCATGTCCCCTATCATGTTTGTGACTCAAAGGGGCATGTGTCTCGATTCTCGGACCACCAATCACGCATTTTCATGCATGATGGCCCGAAGAATCAAGTGTGCAACTTTCATGTCAAATGAAATGCAAACCAAACAAACAAACCAAGGCCCAATTCCTATCACCAAGTCAAGGAATAAGGCATGCATGCAAGATGCAATGCAACCTAGGCATGCAAGCTAAGGATGCAACATGGCATGGCAAGACACTTATGCAAGCATACAAGCAAACATGAGGCAATGCAAACTAATGAAAAGATGGACTTATACATGATTTAGGCAACTCTAAATAGGCCTAAAACAGTGGCCAAAGTGCTATAAAATGCGGGTTAAACACATACACACATGCACATGATTAAAGGCCAACACTTAGGCACAAATTGGACAACTCTCAAGCACACTTGAAAATGGATATCATAGACAATTAGCATGCAACATAAGCTCTGAAAATCATGTTAAAGCATGGTGCCAAACCAAGCAACAAGTCAAGCTAAACATGCAACAGATGGCCTAAGTGCTTGAAGCAAGTCAAAGAGGCTTGAACCATGACCAAGCCAACCAAGCCTCACGAGGCTAAGAGGACTTAAAATAGGTTCAAGGCAGACCTAGACCATGCAAAAGGGGACCCCCTAGATGGCATCTAAGTGGCTCAAATTCGAAGGCATGTACAATGGCCAAAACATGGAACATGCTACACAAGCTTCTAAAGCTTCAAAGAGGTATCCAAAGCAAGCATGAAAGCATGCTATAAGGTCTGAAATTATGCTATAAATGATGCCAAATCATTAGAATGAAGCAAGTAGTGCATGCTACATACTCACACACTTGAGGCCAACAAGCCAAAATGCAAAGGGGGCATATAATGCATGCCACGGCCGACCCAAACAACCTAGGACAGACCTTAAACATGGCAAAATGAGCACAAAACCTTCACAAGGCTAAGCCTAAAACATGCTAGAACAAAGGCTAACAACCTAAGGCATATTAAGGCAATAACATGGCATTACATGGTAGGTATGCTAAGCATGCATGGTGTACCAAAACCAACACACAACATGGTTATATCATGGCATAATAAGCATGGAAAATAGCTAAGACATGATCAATACACACTCTAACATGGTGCTCTCTCAAGAAGCCAAAAAGGGTCCCTTTCAAGGACAACAAGGAGAGGGGGTGACCTTCCCCTTTTAGAGACTTCAAGGCACCATCTCCGCCACTGAAATCCCCCAAGATTTCAGTGGTGAAGAGGTCCAAACACCAAAGTCTCGAAACTTGCTCAAAATAGCACAAAATGGGGCCTTTCAAGGCCTAAGAGCGGTCAAACACCTCCAAACCACAAAACACTCTAAACAAACAATTTAGAGGGCCTAAAAACAGAACTTTTTTGTATTATACACCAAGCTCAAAAACGATTTTAAGACAGGTAGAAATACAATGCAAGATTGGGGAATAAAGAGGCAAAATTGTTACCCTTGAAGACCCCTTTAACAATGATGCTCCAACAGCTCCTTTTAGGTTGAAAACAGCTCCAAAACTTCAAAACCAACCTCTTAGAACTTCAGTAGCTAAGTGATGGTGAAACACTATGTGTTTGTGTGCAAAAGTAAGACACAAACACACTTAAACACACACAAGAGGGAGATATAGAGATAGAAAGTGTATGGATTCCAACCCTAGAACTCAAAACCCTAAAAATGGCTGTCTAAAAATATCTAAGGTGTCTCAAGTGTCTAACCCTTGAGCCAAGAGAGAAGACTCTCTCTTATAGAGCCTTTTGTCTTGTAAAGCTTACAAGACAAGCTTCTAAAGAGAGAAATCCCTCCATACACGTGTATGGAGGGGAGCCAACTGCAAGACAGCTGTGACAAAATATCTGAAAAAGCAGATGCACAGTAATCGGCCGGCCGAAGATGCCATTTTGGCAAAAGGGAGTGCCGACCGGCAACAAATAGTGCCGACCGGCAATATACATTGCCGATGGCAGCAAAAACCAGCCGGTGGCCTCTGGCCATGGCCGGTGGTGTGTGGGGATGCCTCACAAGGCATTCCCTACCCCTTCAAGGCAAAACACGAGTGTTTGGTGCAAAACCAGACACTGAAAAGTCAAGTTCGGAGATCCTGAGGCAAGGCGCGTAGCCGAGACCTCCGGGAACTCCAAACGAACACAAACATGGATGATCACCGAGTGTTCAAACGGTGACGTCCAAGTTTCGGTCAAAAATGGGGTGTCTACAGTTGCCCCTCTTTGACAGAACTCGAAAGTCATAACAATGACGGGAGTGAATGTCAAAGCCCAGAGACGACCCATTTTTGACAAGGCCGAAGACTTAGACAAACATGCAAGACAAACAAGGTATGCGCTTGAAGGCAGGGGCAAAATGCAAGACAATGCACAGAGCCAGACACAACTTATGATCATGCAATATATACAAAACAATGTATAAATAATGCAAATGAAAATAAAAATGCAATTGAAACAATGCAAACTATATGCAAAGCAATTGAATCATGATCCAATCACGAGTGGTTCGAGACTACACCTATGTCAAATAGATTGATGGAGGTAACAAGTCTGTCTACCACAAAACGGTCAACTGAACTATGAGTAATGTAGACAGACACAAGAACAAGTATTGGGGGGAATTGACATGAGTGGGGAAACGACCCGCTGGAGAAAGGACAATGATCCTAATGTTGGATGCAAGAATTACACTACAATGCAATATATATAGGGATATGCTGGGGAGGTGGCAATGGATATGGCACGCGGGCCAAACCAAATCTTGCCTAGGAAAGGCATGTACGCATACAAGCCACGTCTGACATAGAACGGTCCACTGAACTATGCTTCGACACGAGAAGTATGGGTACATACCAGACCA
The DNA here is from genome assembly GCF_055761805.1 of Camellia sinensis. NCBI lineage: Eukaryota > Viridiplantae > Streptophyta > Magnoliopsida > Ericales > Theaceae > Camellia > Camellia sinensis. The sequence goes on from NC_138962.1 coordinate 187,815,349, forward strand.
AGCTCAACATGGAAAGGCGCAAGCTATAGATGGAAGGCGATGCAATGAATGCATGCAAGCTACAATGCAATAGATATGGCACGCGAGCCAAACCAAATCTTGCCTAGGAAAGGCATGTACACGTGCAAGCCATGTCTAACATAGAACGGTCCACTGAACTATGTTTCGACGTGAAAAGTAGGGGCACATACCAGACCAAGCTCAACATGGAAGGGCGCGAGCCATAAAGCTACAATGCAATATCCACTATATGCAATGGAATGGAAATGCGATACAATGGATATGGCCTGCGGGCCAAACCAAATCTTTCCTAGGAAAGGCATGTACACAAACAAGCCACGTCTAACATAGAACGGTCCACTGAACTATGCTTCGACACGAGAAGTGTGGGCACATACCAGACCAAGCTCAATCATGGAAAGGTGCAAGCCATAAATGGAAGGTGATGCAATGAATGCATGTAACCTACAATGCAAGGGATATGGCACGCGGGCCAAACCAAGTCTTGCCTAGGAAAGGCATGTACACGTACAAGCCGCGGCTAACATAGAATGGTCCACCGAACTATGCTTTGACACGAGAAGTATGGGCACATACCAAGCCAAGCTCAACATGGAAAGGCGTGAGCCATAAAGCTACAATGCAATATACACTATATGCAATGATGCATGACAATGTAACTATTTACGATGGTGCATGACAATGCAACTATTTACGATGATGCATGACAATGCAATTATATTTTTTGTTTTATTTTTGTTTTTTTTAAATGCAAATGCATGATGATGCATGACCTCGAAGTGCGCAACGACGCGCGGCTTTTAAGATGCACGTGAACGTGAATATGCGACGACGCGAGTCGCTTGAAATACATGTATAATGCAACTTATCAAAAGTCGTTCGGGTACGACAAACAACGAAGGACTTGCACCTTCAGAGGATTTAGGGTCTCCTAGACCGTATAGGTTGCACAAGAAATGCATAACAATGCAAGTGAACTGCATACATCAATGTGCCGAAGGTTTTGCACCTTCCAAGGATTTAAGGTCTCCTAGACCGGGGATACCTGTGCGGCTCGTCTGGTTGCACCAGCCTCAAATGAACCGTATATACAATATCGTGCCTGAAAAGAAAACAAACTTAACAGGTACAATGCATATTAATGTTTTTGAAAATGCGTGACAACGCAAAGCAAATGGGAAGCATAACAATGCTGTGAAAATACAGACATGTAAGTGGAGCATGCGGTCTACGCAGGCAACATAATTGATCATAAGCATGCCGTCTACGCAGGTAATGAAATTAACATGCGGTCTACGCAAGCAAAACATGCGGTCTACGCAAGTAATGAAATTGAACAAACATGCGGTCTACGCAATCAAAACATGCGGTCTACGCAGGTAATGAAATTGATCAAACATGCGGTCTACGCAATCAAAACATGCGGTCTACGCAGGTAATGAAATTGAACAATTATGCGGTCTACGCAATCAAAACATGCGGTCTACGCAGGTAATGAAATTTGAACAAACATGCGGTCTACGAAAGCAATGCATGCGGTCTACGCAAGCAATGGAATTGAACAAACATGCGGTCTACACAGGTAATGGATTTGATCAATCATGCGGTCTACGCAAGCAATACATGCGGTCTACGCAAGTAATGTAATTGATTACAAACATGCGGTCTACGCAAGTAATGAAATTGATTAATCATGCGGTCTACGCAAGCAAAACATGCGGTCTACGCAAGTAATGAATTTGATCAATCATGCGGTCTATGCAAACAAAACATGCGGTCTACGCAGATAATGAAATTGATTACAAACATGCGGTCTACGCAGGTAATGTAATTAACATGCGGTCTACGCAAGTAATGAAATTGATTAATCATGCGGTCTACGCAAGCAAAACATGCGTTCTACGCAAGTAATGAATTTGATTAATCATGCGGTCTACGCAAACAAAACATGCGGTCTACGCAGGTAATGAAATTGAACAATTATGCGGAATGCAATGAGATGCGCAAAACTGCGCGATGCGTTAGACAACGCGAGTGCACAAGACAGTGCGATGGTTTGAAGTGCACAAAATCGTGCGATAATTTGATATGCACAAAACAGTGCGATTGATATGCGATGCACGTAGGGAAACTTTTGAATTTCATAAAAGCCAAAAGGATACGAAAAGGGTACACCTTGCACGAATTCAAGCGCCACGCACAAAAGATACGACCCGAGGTCAAAACGGAGGCCGGATGAGCGTCGGAGATACACTTTCTTGCACTTTCTTGAGCTATGAAGACCAAAAACTACCCATATGGCCTAAACAAGGTTGTGGGAACACCACCGGCCGGGAGGGGAAGCCACCGGCTGTCCACCGGCTGCAAAATGATTCTATCGGCACAATATTCTGCCGGCCGGCACAAAATGTTGCCGACCGGCAAAAAGTTCCTAAGTCGGGGCAGATTCGACATTTCACCACGGGTGTTTTAAAATAGGGTTTCTAAACCCTATTTCTCACTTCCTCCTCCCCCGAAAATCCACACTTTCTCTCTCTAAAGTATTTTCCTCTCCTCTTTCCTCCGTTTCTTCGCGTTCTACGCCCGTTTCGTCGTCGGATTCGCGATTTTCTTCGCGTTTCGGACATTTTCAACCGAACAAATCTTTGTTTCGGTGCCTCTTTTGCCGTTCCCACCTTTTTGGGGTTTGTTCCCCTCACTTTCCTCTTGATTTCCGTGCTCTTTTCACATCCCAGCCTTTTCGGCCATTTTCAACCTTCCCGGGAGTTGACTTTTCAGTTGACTTTCCATATTCTAGCCCGGTTTTCCTTCCTCCGACTATTTTCTCATCATTCTTGACATGGCGGATGACATTCCACGCGGCGGGACTCCCCCGGATCACGAGATGGATCCCGGGGTCGAGCTCCTACCTTTGAGCGAGCGCCCGTTCGACCCAGCGACCTACCGGCCGGCGATTCATGTTCTGCCTCCTGACGGACTGCGCCAGTTCAGGAGTTTCGACAGGCACGTGCCACCCGAGCTGTTACTGCGTGAGCCTACCTCCCACCTGTCTTTCGACGCTTCTGAGGTAACTCTCCTTCCTCTGCTTTACTTTATGCAATGTAAGACTTCTTGACTGTCAACTGCCATAGCTGATTACAGTCTTTAACTGCTTAGTTCAAATACACCGATACTCTGTATATTGTAGTTGATTGTAAATGCACTTGCAACTGATTATCTATTTAAGACTCACACGTGCACACACACTGCACTAGCCTTGAACCACTCAACACACGGCACACACCGTATTCCACTGCAAACACCGGCACCCGATATCTGCTTGAGTCTGAACGTATGCACACATGCTATACTATACTGAACCATCCGAACACGCTGACGCATCACACGTTGTAGTTCACTGTAAGCACACCGGCACCCGGTATTTGTTTAAATCTGTTAAACTTGCACGCATGCTACATCTATATGCTTCTTAGAACTGCATTTTGAATGTTGCCTTGCGATTGTTTTTCTGTTTACAAGGAGATTCCCATACCATTCGCGGGTATGGGAATACCGGCGCTCGGGACTGGTACCACGAGTTGCCAGGTGCGGTTCGCGACATCGTCGACGAGGCCGGCTTTGGCATTTTCTGCGGGGGACTCTCTAGGCTTACTACGTGCAGACCTCTCCTCGCTGCTCTGGTGGAGAGGTGGTGGGACACCACCGATTCATTCCATTTCTCTGCGGCAGGGGACATGACGATGACCCCTTACGATTTCTCGATGCTCACAGGCATCGGGGTGGGAGGTGATCCAATCCCCTTTGATACCGACATGGACGAGTGGACTGCCGCGCAGATCTACTTGCTCGGTGAGGTGCCACCCCTCGCTCGTCCAGGCTACGTCCGATATTCTTGGTTCGAGGTGCAGTTCCGGGTCCAGCCCACCCTTATTGATGCAGCCCAGATGACCCCGGAGGCCGTGGAGAGGTACGCACGCGGCTTCCTCATGTTCTTGTTTGGGACGACTATTTTCGTCGACCGGGCGAACACCGTGCCTCTCTGCCTGCTCAGCGCACTAGTGGACGTCAGGCGGATCTTGCATTACGACTGGGGTGGCGCCGCTCTGGCCACTCTCTATGGGTATATGAGCTCAGCTTCCCATGGCAGCGGACAGTTGCTCGGAGGCTACTGGCGTGCTTTGGAGGTACATTTCTTTCCCGCTTTTCGTTTCTGTTCTATCTTTTCTGTACTCTGCACACTGCACACACTGTAGTCTGCTTTATACTTGCTATATACTGTACACACGGCACACACATACTCTGCTTCACACTGACTGTACACTGCTCACACTGTACACTGTACACAACACACGGCTCTGCCATTTCTGCTTTTACTCTGTATTCTGCCTTATCTGATAGTCATACTGATATCTGTTCTGCAGTTATGGGTGTATGCCTACTTTCCCCAACTTGCACCCGTACCGGAGACAGAGACTCCTCTGGTCGTCCCTTTTTCGCGTCGCTTTGACGGCAGATGCACCCGGAGGCCGCGAGAGACATTCAGCTTCTTCCGCCGATACTTCGACACCATTACCGCCGCGGAGGTATGTTCAACTTTTATAGTTTATTTTGTTTTACTTTGCTTCGCACCGCATGTTTTCAATAACGGTAGATAATGAACTGCATTTCATTTTCAGATCACCTGGCAGCCCTGGGCTCCGTTGCCGACCGTGGTGAGAGAGGACTATGAGGGCGCAGAGGAGACCGCCCGTTGTCGGATTTTGTTGGAGGGCCCGGTCTGTCGGGCTTGGTACCTGGGCGAGCGCTTCTTGCGTCAGACCGTAGGCTTACCGAAGCAGATAGTGCCGGGTCCACCTCCTGGCCACATGAGGGATACAGAGAGGTTCACCACCCGGGAGATGAGGGAGTACACCGTTGGCTGGGGTGAGGAGCATCACAGAGGCGAGGGCGACTACACAGAGTACGTCCGGACCTACATTATGCGACCCTTGAGCGGCGGTCGCCGAGCTGAGGGGGAGAGACCAGTGGCGCCGGCAGCTAGAGTGGAAGCTGGAGATGGGGCTGGCACATCGAGGAGGGCTCGAGCGCACGGCAGGAGTGGAGCTCGGAGGGGACGGGGGACTGGCTGGCCTGCCCTGCCCACTGCACTGTCATATAGAGGGCAGGATGCGGCGACCTACCAGATCCCCTTTGCTCCTCCCCCGGCTGGTCATGAGTTAGCCGGCATCCCCGACTTGCCTCCGGTATGTTTTACTTCATTTTGCATCTTGCATGTTTCATTTCAGTTTATTTGACATTCTGCAGAATACTGATGTATCTTATACTCTTGCAGGCGTCCTCCGAGTATACCCGGCAGTCCGTGGAGCTGAACGCCTCCATGATGGGGATGCTACAGCGGACCTTTGACCTCCTGGCCCTCTACAGTATCCCGGTATGTTCTTCTGACAATGGCCTCAAACCATTCATAAGCTGATTTACATAATCTGATGCACAGCACAACACCTAACACACTGATCTCACAGCATCCGATACACTGCATTCACTGCATTCATACACTGACAAACTGCTCACGGCGTTCTCACACTGTACATATATACTGCATTCTGCACTGATAAATTGCTCACGGCATTCTTACACTGTACACTGCATTCTGCACTGATACACTGCTCACAATATACTGATGCATTTGCCTTTGTGTGCTTTTCAGCCTCCCTTCCAGATCCCACCGGTGGGTGGTGCTCCGGCCGGGCCTTCTTTTCCTGCTCGAGGAGGGCATGGAGACACTACACGTCCCCGTACTAGGGGAGGGCGTACTCATGGCGCGAGTAGTTCTCGGGCGCCGACCCCTGATGACGATGATGAGTCCGAGGCGGAGGCAGAGGCCGTGTCATCTAAGGAGGCTGGAGACGACTCAGACTCAGGCTCAGATGGCGACGCTGATGACAATGCCCCTGGACCTTCGTCCAGGAAGAGGGCGAGAGCAGACCCCCGGGCCCGAGACTACTAAGGATAACCCAGATTGCTGCTTTTCTTTTTTCTTCTTTTTGTACTTTTTCTTTCTGTTGGTAGTTAGATACTTTGTACTGCCGCAGGCAGATTTTTGTTTCCCTTAAAACTTTGTACTTCAAAAAAAAAAAAAGATTATGAAATGAACAAACTTTTTGCATAAGAAGTGTTACATTTGCATATCTCATGTATTGCATCGCATCACATCATGTTACACCTCAATGTAAATGGAATTGACTGGTTGTCTGAAAATTGAACACTTTGCACGGTAATAATCAGATAACTAAACAGCCAACATCAAAATAACCCAAGCAAATCACTGCCTGATTCTGGACACACACAGCCCTTACTCTACTGGGGATTAATCTGCATACAGCCCAAAACACAGCATTCGGTTCATTCTGCACACAGCAAACTTTAAACAAAACAGCCCAATCTGACAAGACGGCCTTAAAAGGTGAAACCGGTTAGGGTTGAAACATGCTCGGATGCCCCGAAATTTCCCTTCCTTCTTTTGGTTCGCCCAAATGTAGAGAATGGCACAGCATTCTGAGCATAAGCGATTAACTTTCGGAAAAGGGGTTTTCTTGACCAGGGTACCGAGCCTACAACTGGATACAGCGGAAAAGGACTCAACAAAGGTACACGACCTAAACATAATGAGACACGCTCGGAAGAAACCTAAAACAAAGGTTGAGGTAAACAAAACAAAAGACACGACATACTGACGCGTTAACGAAGACAGGGGACCTCAGATCACGAGGAGCCAGTTTCTCTGGGTATTGTTTCCCACCCTTTTCACATTTGTGACTCTCACATCACTCTGGCACTCAAGCTCAGTTTTTCTCTCAAAACCTTTTTCCTCACTTTTTCCCCTCAACTTACACCTCTCTATTCTTCATTCTCTCATTTTTCGTCCCTCCCCAAGGTGATTAATGAATGAATAAGAAGTTGCAGGTTCATGCCCAATGCCGTTAGCTCACGGCTATTTCTTCTAGTGGGTAGAGTGCCCGCCTGGCGAGTATGTTGACGACGGGGGAGAGACAGAACACCTGACTCAACTGTGCCCTTAGTTCATCATTTTAACCATTTTTTGTTTTTGCTTTCTACTAAAACAGTTTTGATCAAGATGAGAGTCGGATCAACGTACTTGTTCGCTTTTTGATTTGAAAACCATGCAAGTTAGGCTGTAAGCACTGAAAATTTTCCTTTTTGGGTCCAAGAAAATGGTCCAGTTTTGGAAAATGGAATAGTTTTCGAGAAAATAGTCAACCTTAGTAAAAATTTTCAAAAACTATTTTGCAAACAGTCAATGCTCAACGAGCATGGAACTTACTCTTTGAGATGCGCAACCTTGGATCGGAGGCAATGGAAAATTGCCCCTGGCTTAAAGGGGGGGTGGATGGCAACGGAAAGTTGCCCCTGGTTTGAGTGGCGGCTCACGGCAACTTGTGGCAACTGAAAATTGCCCCTTGTTTGGATGGTGCCGCAGCAGTCTGCAGACGGTCTTCATTGGCGGTGGTCGAGCTCTTGGACACTGAGGTGACGAAGATGGTCACAACAAATATATGGACACAGTCGCCTTGGAAGGTGTTGGCGACTGGACTTTGGGATGAAATCGAAACCATTGCATGGACCGAGACGCTATGAAAGCGTTGGGGGCTGGACTTCAGGATGAAGTTGCCTACGTATCCCAAACATGGGAATCAAGCCTTACGTAGTTCCGGTTAAGGAACACTCGGGTGTTTTAACCTTCACTTTTCAGGCTCTAACTTTTGCCAAGGCGCCCGATGCGGGTTTTCGACCTTGCGAGCTTCTTTTTATTCATTTTCTTTTGTTCATTTCTTTTTCTTTTCTTTTCCGCATTTTTTTTTCTTTTCTTTTCTTTTCCTTTCTTCTTATTTTTTGTTTCTTTTTTTTTGTGTTTTTTCTTTTGCTCTAACTTTTGCCTGGGTCGCCCTACCGGGTTTTCGGCCCAGCGAGCCTCTCAAAGGGTAAAAGTGTAACAAGTCCATGCCAAATGGTTTTTGAAGTTGAAGCCTCTCTGTGTCTAGGAGAACGGCTGTTGCAATGATTTGCGGAAGAATCCATCGTGGTTGCTCCACGAGCTTCTTCTGGTGAGATCTAATCTTTTTTATTCGGCTTTGATGCCTCTTGCTCGAGAGCTGCTTCTGATCTGGCCATACAGACCTTACATGGCGTTTGACCGTTGAACTTTCTGAACGGGTTCAAGGTTTGAAAACGAACGGGTTGAATCTTGAGGCTGAGAGCGATCCTAGGCTGCACAATCTCAAGAGCGATTCCGCACATGTCTTCACAAGGCCGCGCAAAACATTCGTTTTTGAAAGTTTTTAAGAAAGCGACAAATCTCTCGCGCCGAAGATAGTGTGGAACCAATCTGGATCAAGCCAGGATCCTTCTCAGTACTCACGCCGACAAGCATGATTTCATTCATTAAGAGCTTAGCACGCCTCTCTTTCTCTTAAAATGATCAAAATTTTACAAAACCCGAGGAATTCTTTCCTCTTCGTTTTTATCACCGCAGTGTTCAAAAGGGGTTTTTGAAAGGCTTAGGTTAATGCAATGAGCTTGGCGCGCAGGAGAGCAGGCAAGATGTACTGTCAGCCCATTCAAATCCTCTGGCACAACTAACTCACACTGAAAGCAAGCATGAAAGTGAGATAGCCACAGCTGTTTCATTCAGATTTGTTGGCATAACTGGCCCCTTGGCAGAAACAGACTTAAAAACGAACAAAAAATAGATAATTACAAGACAAAACGGTGTTCGGGACAACAACCCCAGAATCACCTGGTATTCTATACAAAGGGGACTGACTCGCTACAACAAGACAGGCCCTTAAGCAAAAAGACTGACTCAAGAAAAAGAGACAGACTCAAAACAAGAGACTGACTCGATACCCAAGCCAGAATTTACAAAGCTAGCGTTCACAGCCGCTCAAAAATGCGTGCCAGACGCCACATTCAAAATATACCAGATGCCGCCCGCAGGTGGTTCACCTTCTGATAACATACTTGCAGTATCTGTGTCCTCAAAATCCAATAACTGGGTGGTAACGGACTTGGCAGAGGTAGGCGGGAGGATAACCTCGTTGTCAATCAAATCTTGGACCTCATGACGGAGGCAGAAGCAATTGTCGGTAGCATGGCCCGTCTACTGGTGGTACGCGCAGTACTGAGCAGCATCATGCGTAGCGGGGAGATTCTTCGGGAGAGGCCGAGGCTCCAAGGGTTTAAGGTGTCCCCTCTCGGCAAGGATCTGAAGTGCCTTGGACAGAGGCATATAGAGAGCATGAAAGGTCCTGCGCCCCCGGGGCAGGTACTTTGGAGTCTGAGCGCTCTTACTAGCCGCACAAGCGAAAGGGTCGGCAGAGGCCACCTTAGCTTTCTGATCTTTCCCAGGCGCAGGGACGGGAACAGGAGGAACTGTTCTGGCATGACAGGGCCTATCCCGATTTTCTGACCGGCTTGAACTACCCTCAGGTGGAGTGGGGAAAGCATCCTCCACAGTTTTTGCCACGACTGCGGATATTTGTTGCTTGTTCATCCCCCCGGCTTTCAAAGCCTCGACTGCCCACAGCAGTTGTTCAATGGGATCGGCATCTGCCTTTATTTTGTCTTTTCCTCTGGCCTCAGCCTGATCGAGGGTTTGAGTTGATGTTGATATGTCATTGCCATAGCTGGAGGCCATCTCTGGTTGGCTAAGTTCGATCACAATTCGCCCCACAGCGGGGGCTCCTGGGATACAAAACTCCCGGCATATGGTGCGGCTGGAGGTGAAGCTGACATTCCGTAGGCGAGATCCGCCACAGACCTCTGGAGATCACCTATCATCCCCATCAGTTCAAATGTAGTAGGCTCGCGAGCCTGGTATAGTTGGGGGGCCCAAACCGGGTGCGCAACAGGCGACCTGGGTGGATGTGACACATCAATGTTGGCCTCATTTTGCAGAGTGATCCCTTGCTCTAATGCAGCTGTCATAACCACGATCTCTTCTGAATTCTGCGTCATCACAAGTCCTGCCTCGGCAAGGGGGAACACTAGCTATTCTGTACCGGCTCTGGACACTCTGAACTGAAAGGAGAAACAAACAGCATTTCAGCCCAAACAGATCGAACACGGGTGTAACTGAACAACTGTACTCTACTACTGATTACTGTTCCCCAGAAATCACTGTTCCCAAAAACTGAACCTGATACCCATAGATAACTGATTCTCATAAACTGATACTGATGCCCTCAGGCCTAATACTCAATCTTGCAAACTGATATGCACGTTCCTATAGAGCAACACTCTAAAAGCACATAGCAAGTAAAGAGAGCCAAAACACCCCTATGTTGGGGTAGGGTTTCCCTGTCCTATTTTGTCAGGAGCTAGGGTTTCACTATGCACGCAGCAGTTTTCAAACAACCTAACATCGGGTAAGCAACCTGTCCTAACTTGGAATGGTCACTATGGATCCGAATATGCACTAGGTCGAATGGTCGAAAAGGGTGCCCGGGTAAAACCGGGGTTTGTGTTCCCATACTGTCAGAGCCCACAACCGGTCAGCCTTATGGTCATGCCTTGACAAGACAAGCCTCCGGCAAACCGTTCAGGAATGGCAGATAGCAAACACTGTGTTCCTAAGCGCACCAATGCACATGCAATGCAAAGAAACACATAAGTGAAATCAAAACAGGATATCACGAGTTCGAGTCAAGCTCTCTAAATTCCCAACAGAGTCGCCAGAAACTGTAGACGTCCCCCGAACGCCCCGGGAGGGTGAGCTCCCAATCTGTTCATTAATGGGGTCACTACAGCTCGGACTCGATTTGTGTCACGGTTCTTAATCTTGAACCAAAGAGTCCAAATCTGGCAAATCGTTTTGAGAAAACAGATTTTAGGAAAGAAGTGCCAAACATGGACTGCTTTGCCAGATACAGAGTCGCCACCTAAATATTTTTATGGGGGAATTTAGGAAACCCTGACTCGGTGCCGAAGGCCACATGTCCGTCATCACCAGAGTTGCCTCGGCTCGGGAGCTAGGGTACGATTAGGGAAGGTCAGCTATGAGCACCCCCTCTCGCCTGATCGGAAGATCGGCCTCTACTAACCGTGATATTCGTTTTTGAAAACTTTATGCGTTCTTATTCCATTTATTAGCCTAGAATTACTATGTTATGCGCACAGCAAACAAGTATAGACTAGATTGCCTAATTTGGAAAGAAACATTGTATATCCGTTTGTTTTGGGAAAATGTTTTGGAATTTGCTACTCGCAAGTAGGCTAAAATACGGATTTCAACGAGTTTTTCCAACTCAAACAATCCAACCTTTATCCACAGGCATTCAAACAGTTTATCTCATATAAGCATCTAGCCGCATGGCAAACATACTGTCATGGTAACATTCACACGCATGTGACATGCTAAAGCATAAATACTTACATCGTACTCCGTGCTAAAAGAAGGAACATGTTAGCAATCAATGCATGATCCAAGTCCATGTTAAGTGCCTAATGCAACACATACGGAACGTCGCTAGAGTAGGCTCGGCTAACCTAAGTATGGCATGTGAAATGTAATCAATTGATGCACGTATCCAATTTGGAAATTGAAATACAAATGCAGTTAGAATGATGCGCCGAGCCCGATGCATGCAAGACAAATGTATGGATGCACGCATGCATAGCATAAGGTATGCTAATTTAAACATGCCCTAATCTACCATCATAAGCAGGTAAATAAAAGGGAAGAAAGAAGTGGGGATTGGAAGACATACACACCACTCACCCACACTTATTACAGATTTGCCCTTGCTCGGAGGGACCAAATAAATAATACAAATTAATTAACTACACTAGCTAATTAAATATTACAATTTGCCTAATCAATTAACAAACTAACTAAGCTAGGAAAAACAGATAAATCGCCTCGGAAGGAGAGCTCGATGCAATGCATGCTCGGTCTTGCTCGGAAGTGCGCCGCCATGCATAGTCTGCCTCTGTTTTCCCTGCTCTGCCTCTTTGAAGATTGCCAAAATCTCAAGGATGCTTCTCTGGATACTGGGAATAACCACCGGCTGAGTACAACTACCACCGGCAGTGGTATGTGATTACCGGCACAAAATGAAGCCATCGGCAGAAGGATAATTGTCGGTCGGCAATATATACTGCCGGTCGGCAATGAATGCCTGCAGAACCTGCAACTCACAGCAGCAGAGGACAGAACTTGCATGGAAATACAATTCAAGCAATGTATGCACCAATCATGTCCCCTATCATGTTTGTGACTCAAAGGGGCATGTGTCTCGATTCTCGGACCACCAATCACGCATTTCCATGCATGATGGCCCGAAGAATCAAGTGTGCAACTTTCATGTCAAATGAAATGCAAACCAAACAAACAAACCAAGGCCCAATTCCTATCACCAAGTCAAGGAATAAGGCATGCATGCAAGATGCAATGCAACCTAGGCATGCAAGCTAAGGATGCAACATGGCATGGCAAGACACTTATGCAAGCATACAAGCAAACATGAGGCAATGCAAACTAATGAAAAGATGGACTTATACATGATTTAGGCAACTCTAAATAGGCCTAAAACAGTGGCCAAAGTGCTATAAAATGCGGGTTAAACACATACACACATGCACATGATTAAAGGCCAACACTTAGGCACAAATTGGACAACTCTCAAGCACACTTGAAAATGGATATCATAGACAATTAGCATGCAACATAAGCTCTGAAAATCATGTTAAAGCATGGTGCCAAACCAAGCAACAAGTCAAGCTAAACATGCAACAGATGGCCTAAGTGCTTGAAGCAAGTCAAAGGGGCTTGAACCATGACCAAGCCAACCAAGCCTCACGAGGCTAAGAGGACTTAAAATAGGTTCAAGGCAGACCTAGACCATGCAAAAGGGGACCCCCTAGATGGCATCTAAGTGGCTCAAATTCGAAGGCATGTACAATGGCCAAAACATGGAACATGCTACACAAGCTTCTAAAGCTTCAAAGAGGTATCCAAAGCAAGCATGCAAGCATGCTATAAGGTCTGAAATTATGCTATAAATGATGCCAAATCATTAGAATGAAGCAAGTAGTGCATGCTACATACTCACACACTTGAGGCCAACAAGCCAAAATGCAAAGGGGGCATATAATGCATGCCACGGCCGACCCAAACAACCTAGGACAGACCTTAAACATGGCAAAATGAGCACAAAACCTTCACAAGGCTAAGCCTAAAACATGCTAGAACAAAGGCTAACAACCTAAGGCATATTAAGGCAATAACATGGCATTACATGGTAGGTATGCTAAGCATGCATGGTGTACCAAAACCAACACACAACATGGTTATATCATGGCATAATAAGCATGAAAAATAGCCAAGACATGATCAATACACACTCTAACATGGTGCTCTCTCAAGAAGCCAAAAAGGGTCCCTTTCAAGGACAACAAGGAGAGGGGGTGACCCTCCCCTTTTAGAGACTTCAAGGCACCATCTCCGCCACTGAAATCCCCCAAGATTTCAGTGGTGAAGAGGCCCAAACACCAAAGTCTCGAAACTTGCTCAAAATAGCACAAAATGGGGCCTTTCAAGGCCTAAGAGGGGTCAAACACATCCAAACCACAAAACACTCTAAACAAACAATTTAGAGGGCCTAAAAACAGAACTTTTTTGTATTATACACCAAGCTCAAAAACGATTTTAAGACAGGTAGAAATACAATGCAAGATTGGGGAATAAAGAGGCAAAATTGTTACCCTTGAAGACCCCTTTAACAATGATGCTCCAACAGCTCCTTTTAGGTTGAAAACAGCTCCAAAACTTCAAAACCAACCTCTTAGAACTTCAGTAGCTAAGTGAAGGTGAAACACTATGTGTTTGTGTGCAAAAGTAAGACACAAACACACTTAAACACACACAAGAGGGAGATATAGAGATAAAAAGTGTATGGATTCTAACCCTAGAACTCAAAACCCTAAAAATGGCTGTCTAAAAATATCTAAGGTGTCTCAAGTGTCTAACCCTTGAGCCAAGAGAGAAGACTCTCTCTTATAGAGCCTTTTGTCTTGTAAAGCTTACAAGACAAGCTTCTAAAGAGAGAAATCCCTCCATACACGTGTATGGAGGGGAGCCAACTGCAAGACAGCTGTGACAAAATATCTGAAAAAGCAGATGCACAGTAATCGGCCGGCCGAAGATGCCATTTTGGCAAAAGGGAGTGCCGACCGGCAACAAATAGTGCCGACCGGCAATATACATTGCCGATGGCAGCAAAAACCAGCCGGTGGCCTTTGGCCATGGCCGGTGGTGTGTGGGGATGCCTCGCAAGGCATTCCCTGCCCCTTCAAGGCAAAACACGAGTGTTTGGTGCAAAACCAGACACTGAAAAGTCAAGTTCGGAGATCCTGAGGCAAGGCGCGTAGCCGAGACCTCCGGGAACTCCAAACGAACACAAACATGGATGATCACCGAGTGTTCAAACGGTGACGTCCAAGTCTCGAGGACGGTCAAAAATGGGGTGTCTACAACTACATTTTGCACTGATAAACTGCTCACGCCATTCACACACTGTACTCATACACTGTATTCTGCACTGATAAACTGTCCACAGTATACTGATGCATTTGCCTTTTATGTACTTTTTCAGCCTCCCTTCCAGATTCCCGTTGTAGGAGGTGCTCCAGCTGGACCTTCCGTCCTCGCCAGAGGGAGAGATGAGGAGGGCAGAGTATTCCCCTGCACCGATGCGGGGCGCACTCTTGTCGGGAGTAGTTCGCGAGCTCCAGTCCCTGATGATGATGACGAGGAGTCGGAGGCGGAGGCAGAGTCGGAGGCGGAGTCATCGGAGGAGGAGACCGGAGGCGGCACTAGCACGGGCTCTGATGACGATGCTGATGATGCTCCTGGACCTTCGTCCAGGAAGAGGACTAGGACAGACCGATAGCCCTCGGAGCCGCTTGACATGGATACAGATTTTTGTTGTTTTTCTTCTTTATTGTACTTTTCCTTTTTGTTGGTAGTTAGGATACTTTGTACTGCCGTAGGCAGATTTTTGTTTCCAAAACTTGTGTACTTGAAAAGATGATGAAATGAAACAGGCTTTTTATCTGAAAAAGTGTTTACATCCGTATATCTTTACATTTCATACTTTGCATTGCATCACACCATATTACACCTCAATGTAAATGAAATTGATTGGTTGTCTGAAAATTAAACACTTGCACTGTAATAATCAGATAACTAAACAGCCAACAGCAAAATAACCCAAGCAACCCACTGCCTGATTCTGGACACACAGCCCTTACCCTACTGGGGATTAATCTGCATACAGCCCGTAACATAGCATTTGGTTCATTTTGCACACAGCAAATCCTGAACAAACAGCCCAATCTGACAAGACGGACTACGGAGGTGAAACCAGCTGGAGTTGAAACACAATCAAATATAGAGAATGGCACAGCATTCTGAGTATAAACGATTTTTGAAATTAAATAGGGGTTTTTCAAACTGGGGTATTGAGCCTACAACTGAACACAGCGGGGAGGACTCAAACAAAAGGGTATGCGACCAAAACACAACGAGACACGCTCGGAAAAGACTCAAAACAAAGGTTGAGGTAAACAAAACAAAAGACACGACATACAGACGCGTTAACAGAGACGGGGGACCTCAGATCACTAGGAGCCAGTTTCTCCAGGTATATTGTTTCCCACCCTTTTCTCATTTGTGATTCTCACATCACTCGGCCCTCAGGCTCGGTTTTTCTCTCAAAACCCTTTGGCTCGCTTTTTCTCTCAACTTACACCTCTCTATTCTTTATTCTCTCATTTTTGTCCCTCCCCAAGGTGATTAATGGATGAATAGGAAGTTGTGGGTTCACGCCCAACATGGTTAGCTCACGACTGTTTCTTCTGGTGGCGTTTGGTCGATGCCCCAGGTAAGGGAACGGAGTACCTTGATCCCTTCGGATTCGTGCTTCGAACTTGGTTCGATACCTCATTGCTCGGAGGTTGAGAGGTTTCACCCCTTTAATGACAGTTTGAGTTGCGCCCTTCTTGGCAAGTATGTTGGCGATGGGGGAAAGACAGGAAGTCTGACTCAACTGTGCCCCTGGTTCATCATTTTGACCACTTTTTTGTTTTGGTTTTCTACTAAAATAGTTTTGATCAAGATGAGAGTCGGATTAACGTACTTGTTCGATTTTTGATTTGAAAACCATGCAGGTCAGGCTGTAAGCACTGAAAATTTTCCTTTTAGGTCCAAGAAAATGGTCCAGTTTTGGAAAATGGAATAGTTTTCGTGAAAGTAGTCAACCTGAGTAAAAAATTCTCAAAAACTACATTACAAACAGTCAATGCTCAACGAGCATGGAACCTACCCTCGAGATGTGCAACCACGGATCGGAGGCAATGGAAAATTGCCCCTAGCTTGGAAGGGGTAGATGGCAACGGAAAGTTGCCCCTGGTTTTGAATGGCGACTCGCGACGACTCGTGGCAACGGAAAGTTGCCCCTTGTTTGGATGATGCCGCAACAATCCACAAACAGTCTTCATTGGTGGTGGTCGAACTCTTGGACATGGAGATGACGAAGACGGTCAAAACGAATATATGGACACAGTCACTTTGGAGGTGTTGGCGACTGGACTTTGGGATGAAATCGAAACCATTGTATGGACCGAGACGCTATGAAAGCGTTGGGGGCTGGACTTCATGATGAAGTTGCCTACGTATCCCAAATATGGGAATCAAGCCTTACGTAGTTCCGGTTAAGGTACACTCAGGTATTTTAACCTTCACTTTTCAGGCTCTAACTTTTGCCAAGGTGCCCAATGCGGGTTTTCGACCTGGTGAGCTTCTTTTCATCTTCTTTTTTTTTTTGATTTTTTTGTATCTTTTCATTCCCTTCTCCTTTTTTTTTCTGCTTCTTTTTTTTTTTTTGATTTTATTTCTTCTCTTTTTCTTTTGTATTTTTGTATTTCTCTCTTGCTCTAACTTTTGCCTGGGTCGCCCTCCTGGGTTTTCGGCCCAGCGAGCCTCTCAAAGGGTAAAAGTGTAACAAGTCCATGCCAAATGGTTTTTGACGTTGAAGCCTCTCTGTGTCCAGGAGAACGGCTATTGCAATGATTTGCAGAAAAATCCACCATGGCTGCTCCATGAGCTTCTTCTGGTGAGATCTAATCTTTTTGATTCGGCTTTGGTGCCTCTTGTTCGAGGGCTGCTTCAAAACTGGCCACACGGGCCTCCTCCGACAGTTGATCGTTGAATGTTCCGAATGAGTTCGAGGTTCAAAACAAACAGGTCGAATCTTGAGGCTGAGAGCGATCCTAGGCTGCACAATCTCAAGAACGATTTCACACAGGTCTTCACAGGGCCGCGTAAAACATTTGTTTTTGAAAGTTTTTAAGAAAGCGACAAATCGCTCGCGCCGAAGATAGTGTGGAACCAATCTGGACCAAGCCAGGGTCCTTCTCAGTACTCACGCTAACAAGCATGGTTTCATTCATTAAAAGGCTTAGCATGCCTCTCTTTCTCTCAAAATGATCAAAATTTTGCAAAATCCGAGGAATTCCTTCCTCTTTGTTTTTATCACCGCAGTGTTCAAAAGGGGTTTTTGAAAAACTTAGGTTAATGCAATGAGTTTGGCGCGCAGGAGAGCAGGCGAGATGTACTGTCAGCCCATTCAAATCCTCTGGCACAACTAACTCACACTGAAAGCAAGCATGAAAATGAGATAGCCACAACTGTTTCATTCAGATTTGTTGGTATAACTGGCCCCTCGACAGAAACAGACTCAAAAACAAAAACGGGTAATTACAAGACAAAACGGTGTTCGAGGCAACAATCCCGGAATCACCTGGTATTCTATACAAAGGGGACTGACTCGCTACAACAAGACAGACCCTTAAGCAAAAAGACTGACTCAAGACAAAGAGACAGACTCAAAACAAAAGACTGACTCGATACCCAAGCCAGAATTTACAAAGCTAGCGTTCGCAGATGCTCAAAAATGCGTGCCAGACGCCACATCCAAAATATACCAAATGCCGCCCGCAGGTGGTTCACCTTCTGATTACATACTTGCAGTATCTGTGTCCTCAAAATCCAATAACTGGGTGGTAACGGACTTGGCTGAGGTAGGCGGGAGGATAACCTCGTTGTCAATCGAATCTTGCACCTCATGACGGAGGCGGAAACAATTGTCGGTAGCATGGCCTGTCTGCTGGTGGTACGCGCAATACTGAGCAGCATCATGTGTAGCTGGGAGATTCTTCGGGAGAGGCCGAGGCTCCAAGGGTTTAAGGTGTCCCCTCTCGGCAAGGATCTGAAGTGCCTTAGATAGAGGCATGTAAAGAGCATGAAAGGTCCTACGCCCTCGGGGTAGGTACTTTGAAGTCTGAGTATTCTTACTAGACGCACTAGCAAAAGGGTCGGCAGGCACTGCCTTGGTTTTCTGATCTTTCCCCGGCGTAAGGTTGGGAATAGGAGGAACTGTTCTGGCATGACGGGGCCTATCCCGATTTTCTGACTGACTTGGACTACCCTCAGGTGGAGTGGGGAAAGCATCCTCCACAGTTTTTGCCACAATTGCGGATATCTGTTGCTTGTTCATCCCCCCGGCTTTTAAAGCCTCGACTGCCCGCAGCAGTTGTTCAATAGGATCGGCATCTGCCTTCATTTTGTTATTGCCTCTGGCCACGGCCTGGTCAAGGGTTTGGGTTGCTACTTCAGAGCGAAGCCCGGTCGTTGCTGACACGTCGTGGCTGTAGCTGGAAGCCACCTCTGGCAGGCTGACCTCTATCACAATCCGCCCCAGTAGCGGGGGCTCCTGTGGTATGAAATTCCCGACATACGGTGCCGCTGGCGGTGAAGCCGGCATTCCATAGGCCAGATCGGCCACGGATCTCTGGAGGTCACCAATCAGTCCCATCAGCTCGAATGTGGTGGGCTCGCGAGCCTGATACAACTGGGGAGTCCAGATCGGGTGCGTGACAGGCGACCTGGGCGGATGCGATACATCAACATTGGTTTCATCTTGCAGGGTGATCCCTTGATCTAGCGTAGCTTTCATAACCACAATCTCATCTGAATTCTGCGTCATCATAAGTCCGCTGTACTGAACGGTGACTGACGGATCAGATATCTGTCTTGCCTCAGCAAGGGGGAACACTATCTACTCTGTATCAACTCTCTGAACGTCTGAACTGAAAGGAAAAACAAACAGCATTTCAGCCCAAACAGATCAAACACGGGTGTAGCCGAATAACTGCACTCTACTACTGATCACTGTTCCCCAGAATCACTGTCCCCAAAACTGAACCTGATACCCGTAGATAACTGATTCTCAACAACACTGATACTAGTGCCCTCGGGCCCGATACTCAAACTTGCAAACTGGTATGTACGTTCCTGTAGAGACACACTCTAAAGCACATAGCAAATAAGTGAGAGCCAAAACACCCCTATGTTGGGGTAGGGTTTCCCTGTCCTATTTTGTCAGGAGCTAGGGTTCTACTATGCATGCAGCGGTTTCAAACAACCTATAATCGGGTAAGCAACCTGTCCTAACTTGGAATGGTCACTATGGATCCGAATATGCACTAGGTCGAATGGTTGAAAAGGGTGCCCTGGTAAAAACCAGGGTTTGTGTTCCCATACTGTCAGAGCCCACAATCGGTCAGCCTTATGGCATGTTTTGACAAAGTCAAGCCTCCGGCAAACCGTTCAAGAATGGCAGATGGCAAACACGGTGTCCTAGGCGCACCAATGCACATGCAACGCAAAGAAACACATAAATGAAATCAAAATAGGATATCACGAGTTCGAGTCAAGCTCTCTAAAGTCCCCAGCAGAGTTGCCAGAAACTGTAGCATGCGCCCGCAAGGGACCCTCGCTACACGCTACAGTTCGGACTCGATTTTGTTTGCGGTTCGAAATCTGAACCAAAGAGTCCAAATCCGGCAAATCGTTTTGAGAAACAAATATTTGAAAAGAAGTGCCAAACATGGACTGCTTTGCCAGATACAGAGTCGCCACCTAAATATTTTTATAGGGAAATTTAGGAAACCCTGACTCGGTGCCAAAGGCCACATGTCCATCATCACCAAAGTTGCCTCGGCTCGGGAGCTTGGGTACGATTGGGGAAGGTCAGCTATGAGCACCCCCTCTCGCCCGATCCGAAGATCGGCCTCTACTAACCGTGATATCCATTTTTGAAAATGTTATGCATTCTTATTCCGGTTATTAGCCTAGATTTACTATGTTATGCGCACAACAAACAAGTATAGATCAAATCGCCTAAATTGGAACAAAACATTGCATGTCTGTTTTGAAAACGGTTTGCTACTCCCAAGTAGGCTAAAATGCAAGTTTTGCCACCCTCAAGTGAGCTTTAGAAAAGATGGTTTTGCCACTATCTAGTGGGCTTAAAACTCACAATTTTAATGCATTATTCCAATTTAGGTAATTCAACCTCCATCCACAGGCATCCAAGCAGTTATATCACATAAGCAGCTAGCGTCATGGTAATCATGCTGTTATGGCAACACTCACACGCATGCAAGGATGCTAAAACATAAATGCTCACCGAGTAATCCAAGCCAAAACAGAAACTAGTTAGTAATCATATGCATAATCCTAGTTCATGTTAAGATGGCTAATGCAACACATGCAAAATGCAACTAAGATAGGCTCGGCTAATCTACAATGACATGTGAGATGCTACAACTGGCACGTATTCAACTTGGAATTGAAATACAATGCAGTTAGTATGATGCGCCGAGCCCGGTGCATGCAAGACAAATGTATGGATGCACGCATGCATAGCATAAGGTCTGCTAATTTAAATATGCCCTAATACTAACCATCAAAAGCATGAAGTAAAAGGGAGAAAGAAGTGGGGGTTAAAAGACATGCACATACGCAACCACACTTATTACAAATTAGCCCCCGCTTGGAGGGACCAAAAGAATAATACAATTAACTAACTTAGCTAATTAATTATTACAGACCAACTAAATTAATTGAGCAAATTAATTGATCTAATTAAGCAATAAACAGTCCCGGGATGAAGGCCCAATGCAGTGCGCGCTCGGTTTTGCTCGGAAATCCGCCACCATGCACAAGATGCCTCTGTTTTCCCTGCTTTACTCCTCTGATGACTGCCGAGGCCTCAGGGTTTACTCCGTGGATGCTGGGAAACACCACCGGCTGAAGGAGAACACCACCGGCCATGCAGAATGGTCACCGGCCACAACTTTGGTCCATCGGCCAACAATGGTGGCCGATCGGCACTAAATGTGGCCAATCGGACAAAAGTTCCTGCAAAAGCTGTTTTGACAGCAGCAGAGGGCAATACTTGGCATGGCAATGCATTTCAAGCAATGTATGCACCAACCCTATCCCTTATCATGTGTATGGCTCAAAGGGACATGATCCTTGGTTCTCGGGCAATCAATCACGCATTTCAATGCGTGATGGTCCAAGAGACCAAGTTGTGCATTTTCATGTCAAATGAAATGCAAACCAAATAAACACATAAAGGCCCAACCTCTATCACTTGAGTTCAAGAGGCAAGGCATGCATGTTCAATGCGATGCAACCTAAACATGTTAGCTAATATGCAAAATGGCATAAAAGAGAGCATACAAACATGTAATGCACATTAGGTACACAAACTAAGCAACAAAGCAAACAAGCATGCCACAATTGTGTAAACCACTAGAGCATGCAAGATGTGATCCAATCACGCAACATGCCAGCAACTTGACCAATGGGATACAAGGCGAATGCAAGTGATTTCAAGCATGTAACATGTGCAACCAAAGCATGCAAACATGGGATGATGTAACAACACTTGAATGGCATGCAAGGGATGGACTTACACTAATTGGACGGCTCTAAGTTAGGTCCAAAACAGTGGCCAAAGCTTAAGAAGATGGGACCAAACACACATACACACATGCACATGTTAAGGCCTAAACACTTAAGCATCAAAGGGCATCTTTTAAGCACACTTAAAAGGGAATAATCATGGACATGGGGCATGCATTAAGCTC
Source organism: Camellia sinensis (assembly GCF_055761805.1). Taxonomy (NCBI): domain Eukaryota; kingdom Viridiplantae; phylum Streptophyta; class Magnoliopsida; order Ericales; family Theaceae; genus Camellia; species Camellia sinensis. The sequence continues at coordinate 187,837,450 of NC_138962.1, forward strand.
TGAAAATCATGCAAGAACATGGTGCCAAACCAAGCAAACAAGATAGGCTAAACATGCAACAAATGGCCCAAGCCTTCAAGGCAAGTTAATGAAGTATTGAACTACACTTGATATGACCACACATGGCAAGACTTAAATGACCAAAACAGAGTTTCAGCACATAAAACGAAGCCCAAAAGACCACTTAGATGGCATCTAAATGGCTTGAATTCAAAAGCATGCACAATGACCAAAACATGGAGCATACAACACAAGCTTTCAGAGCGTTAAAGAGGTGTCCAAGGCAAGCATACAAGCATGTCAAAGGGATTGAAATGATGCTACAAATGGTCCCAACCCACTAAATTAAGGCAAGGATGCATGCTATACATTCACACACTTAAGGCCAACACACCAAAAATGCAAAGGGGCTATGCTAAGCATGCCAAAGTCGACCCAAACAACTAAGGACAGACCTCAAACATAGCAAAATAGGCACAAAAGCTTCACAAAGCTAGGCCTAAAACATGCTAGAACAATGGTTTACAACCTAAGGCATGTTAAGGCCTAAACATGGCATTACAAGGTAGGTATGCTAAGCATGCATGGTGTACCAAAACCAACATACAACAATGCTATTTCATGGCAAAATAAGTATAAATAACAGCCAAGGCATGGTCAACATGAGGCTTAGCTAGGTGCTCATTAAAGAGGCAAAAATGGCCCTTTTCAAGGACAACAAGGAGAGGGGGTGGCCCTCTCCTTCTTGGGATCTCAAGGCACCATCCTCACCTCTGAAATCCCTCAAGATTTCAGTGGTGAGGAGGCCCAAACACCAAGGTCTCGGAGCTCACACAAAATGGCACAAAATGGAGCCTTACAAGGCTTAAGAGGGGACAAACAACCTCAAACCACAAAACACTCTAAACAAACTATTTAGACGGCCCAAAAACAGAACTTTTTTATATTATACACTAAGCTCAAAAACAGTTCTAAGATAGGCAAAAATAGTATGCAAGAATGGGGTAAAAAGGGGGAAGGTTGTTACCCTTGTTGACCTTCTTCACAAATGGTGGACCAGCGGCTTCCTTGAGGTTAAACCAGCCCCAAAACTCCAAGAACAGACCTCTGGTCCTTCAGAACCAAGAAAAGGTGTAACACTATGTGTTTGTGTGCAATAGTGAGCCTAAACACACACACTAACACAAGAGGAATAGAGATATAGAGCTAGGATATAGACAAACCCTAACCCTAGAACTCAAACCCTAAAATGGCTATCTAAAATGTCTAACACACTCAACAAGACAGAAGACCTCTCTTTATAGAGCTTTTTGTCTTGTAAAGCTTACAAGACAAGCTTCTAAAGAGAGAGATCCCTCCATACACGTGTATGGAGGGGAGCCAAATGCAAGACAGCTGTGTCAAAATATCTGCAATAGCAGATGCACAGTAGTCGGCCGGCCAAAGATGCAATTGACCAAAAAAAGATAGCTGACCGGCCATCTATAGTGCCGGCCGGCCAAATATTTGGCCGGTGGCCACAAAACACAGCCGATGGCCTCAAGCCATGGCCGGTGATGGGTGTGGATGGTCTACATGCCCTACCCTGCCTCTCAAAGGCAAAACACAAGTGTTTGGTATCAAACCAAGCACAAAACAGTCGAGTCGAGAGGTCCTGCGACGAGGCGCGCTGCCAAGGCTTCCGGGAACTCAAGACGAATACAAACATGGATAATCACCGAGTGTTCAAATGGTGACGTCCAAGTCTTGAGGACGGTCAAAAATGGGGTGTCTACAGCTGCATAGGGATAGGAGAAATGGGTGGAGCATCTTCAGTAGTCTCCATGGTTCTAGCCACCAATAAATCAAGGGAAGAATGGCTGGAACTAGGCAAAGGTAATAAACTACGAGTTGGAGAACTGCCAGCACCCTCTATAGGGGAATCAGCTACCATCGAAGAGAAGGTAATAGCTGGAGATTCTTTAGGAGAAGAAGGAAGAGCAAGGCTCAAAAGAGAATTAAATTGAGATAGATCAAAAGACAAGTAAGGGAGGTATGGATTTAAGCCAAAAGAAAGAAATGCAGGAATACTTGGCCTCAAGGAGGGTACAGAGAATGTAGGCCTAGGAAGTGGGAGTATTATCTGGATGGATCTCACATTTTGCAATTGATCAACTTCAACTGAAACTGAGGGAGTCCTTATTAGAAGAATAGGCTCAGTAGTTGTTGCTACAAAAGAAGAAGTACAAAGTAATGTCAAGTCTCAATACCAAAAAATTTTACAAGAAAAAATAGTAAAGGCTTGAAAGAAGTTACTTGTTTCAGAAGAGATAGCAACAATAGGAGAGCTCCGAAGGCAATAGTGCTCAGCAATATGTTGCCTCCTTGCAGTTTCCCTTTGGATTGCATCAGCAGCAGCAGCTTCATCTCGTAAGAATTGCTGCTGCTGTCTTTTCTCAACTCTCTCAAAAACAATCATGGCCTTAGAATGCTCCTGTTCTACTACCTTAGCAGCTGCTTCATGAATAGGGTCTTCGACCAAATCAGAAGGAGAGACAGTCATCTTCCTTCTCTTTTTTCTCTGTATTGGTCTTGCTTGTTCCTTTTCAATTTCTCTCTCTTTGAGCCGGGATTCAGATTAATCAGAAGTAAGTGCCTCTTCTACTGCTCTGGCAGTTGTCTCATGAGTAGGATCTTCAATTGAATCAGAAGGAGGGACAGTCATCTGTTTCCTCTTTTGTCTTTGTAATGGTTGTAGACGTCCCCGAACGTCCTGGGAGAAATCCCGTTTTGTTCATTGGGGCTCACTACAGTTCGAACTCAATGTCACGATCCTGTATCTAATCTCACAGAGTGCAATGCAAGACCGAAGAATCATCAAAGAGTCCAAATCCGGCAAATCGTTTTGGAAAACAGATTTTTAGAAAGAAATGCCAAACATGGACTGCTTTGCCAGATACAGAATCACCACCTAAATATTTTATTTTGAAAAATTTAGGAAACCCTGACTCGTTGCCTAAGGCCATGTGTCCGTCATCACCAAAGTTGTCTCGGTTCGGGAACTTGGGTAGGATTGGGGAAGGTCACTTCGTGAGCACTCCCGCTCGCCCGATCAAAGATCGGCCTCTACTAACCATGATATCGAGTTTTGAAAACATTATGCGTTCTTATTCCGGTTATTAGCCTAGAATTACTATGTGATGCGCACAGTATACAAATATAGACCGGATCGCCTGAATTGGAACAAAACATTTCATGTTTGTTTCAAAAAACGGTTTGCTACTCGCAAGTAGGCTAAAATGTGGATTTGCCACCCTTAGGTGGGCTTAGAAAACATGATGATTTGCCACTCTCAAGTGGGCTTAAAACTCACAATTGATGAATTGTTCCAATCCAAATAACCCAACCTTCACCCACGGGCATTCAGGTAGTTATATCACATAAGCAGGTAGCCTCATGGTAAGCATGCTATCATGGCAGTCACTCATACACATGTAAGGATGCTAAAGCATAAATACTTACCGATTACTCCAAGCCAAAACAAAAGCTATGTTAGAAATCCATGCATGATCCTAACTATACAGAAATGCCTAATGCAACACATGCAAAGATGCAACTACAATAGGCTCGGCTATTCTAAGATGGCATATGATGATGCTACAGCTAACTCGTATTCAACTTTGGAATTGAAATACAATGTAGTTAGTTTGATGCGCCGAGCCCGGTGCATGCAAGACAGATGAATGAATGCAAACATGCAAGCATAAGTATGCTAATTGAAACATGCCCTAATCTAACCATCATAAGCTAGTAAATAAAAGGGAGAAAGGCGTGGGGTTGGAAGACATACATCACACACACGCACACTTATTACAATTGTGCCCTAGCTCGAAGGGTCCGAATAAATAATACAAGCAGCCTAATTAACTAACTCACGAGCTAATTAATTATTACAAAACCGAATTACTAACTAGCTACAACTAATTATTACACAACTTAATTAATTAACAAATTAACTAATAAACAACAAATGAAAAGCAACAAATAAAGATGCTCCAGCTCTGTTTGAAGAAGGAAGGTATGCATGCTCGCTTCGGTTCCTCGCCTTGAAACGCCTTCCGGTTGCTCTTTAGAGGCACTGTTTGCAGGGTGTCTTCTAGTGTTTGTTGCTGAAACTTACCAAAACACTGCTGGAGAGTTCACCAGTGGCCTGCCAGCCATGAAAGGAGCACTGCCGGCAAACAACAGGGCACTACCGGCCAAGGGTGTGACACTGCCGGCCATCAGTGGTGCACTGCCGACGACTGGTGTGCTGTGACACCAAGCTGCAACAAAGCACAAAATAGAGCGAAGGGAGGGTCTCCCAAGGGCATATATGCACTATGCCACCCCATATCGCCCCAAAACATCAAGGGAGAGGCATAGTCGGATCCACGACCATCAATCACGCATCCCGATGCATGATGGCCAAAGATCCAACTTGTGCAAGTCAATATGAAAATGAATGCATAAATACAACAAGTAAAGCCAACAACTCTATCATGGATAGTCAAGAGTGTCGGTGACCAAGAATCGAGGCACGTTTCATCACTTGGAGTACGAAATGTTCCTCGTTTCCCATGTTCGGACTAAACCCTACCCCAAACACAAAGCAATGAGATGGCATACACAATGTGACTAACACGTAACCTAGCATACGCAATGCTATGGGCTAAAATGGCATACACAATGCACGTGATATAACATGGCATACACAATGCACTTACGAAGACTATCATGCGCACATGAACTAAATGGCATATACAAATGCAAGATGGACTTACACCAATATAAGTGGACCTCAGCCACACTCAAATCAGTGGCCATATGATGGAAATGAGACAACCGAAACACATGCAAACATGCACGATGCAAGGGATCGATCCTAAGGCATCAAATGCCACTCTACCAAAGCATGGAAAAGGATGTCATATGGCATATAAACACACAAATTCCAGCTCTGAAACATGATACAAAATGGTCCCGAAACATGTAAACATGGCACACAATGCAAGCTAGGGGGCCCAGGTACCGAAACTAGTGAAGTGCGTTACTCTAGAGGTACCCAAAGCAATGCGCTAATGGCAAAATCAACCCCAAATAGACCCTAGGCAGGTCTGAAACAGTGGGGAAATGGCCTAAAATGATGGCTCGGAATGCAACGAAATGGAGCTCATTCAATGGTCGGTAAATGAGGTATACAAGTCCGACTCTCAAACGCATTTAAAGAGTATAAAATATGGCAATATGGCATTGATACAAGCTCTAAAATATGATGTATAATTGCCCCAAAACAAGGGAATTCCTCAATATATGCATGTAATGGACCCCGAAACTCAAAGATAAGCAATTGCATTGAACCACAAGCATGCAAAGCATGTGACGCCCTGATTCTACACTATAGGTTGCAGTCAAGGGAGAGTCACTAGTGAGTCCTATGGTCAATAACCAAGTAAGATCCCAGATCGCCGAAGGAGTCAAAATAGCCTCCCTTCTAAGTCCAGCTTTCTTAGGCAGCGCACTACCTTTTTGACAGATCTTACAAGGCATTGACACAAGGTCTCATAAGCAACGATAAGGTTCGTACATCGAATATAATTACATAATAACCACAATATACTTGATTAAAAAGATTGTTCCATTACATTACATCTCAAAAAGAAAGTTTTAAACCTCACATGAGTCTTACAAAAATATCAAAAACAAACTTCTAATATTCTAGGATAGCCAAAAGTCTTCAAATGTTTCAGGTTCGACATCTCCAGCTATGAGTTCCTCTTCGTCACCTGGCATGATACGCCGTGAGCTTTGCATGCCCAGTAAACACACGCACACACCCTACCCCTTTTTCCAAGTTCAACACACAATCACAAAATATAACATCAAGTAGTAAAGCATGATATTCCAATAAATAAATCAATAAATAAATAAATAGTTAAGTTAGATGTCAGTAAACTAGAAATCCCCCAAAGAGATTCCGTCCTCCCAACCACAAGAATCGGACGCGGATTATTCAGTATGCCCCCTCTTTTGCTGCTTTGTTGCAGAACTAACCTCGGATGCCTACCAACGGTTATATACCACGTAGCGCCAACCGCAAGGCCTCAAAAGAGACGGTAAAAATAGGGCCTTGCCCAAATCCCTCCATACACCAAACCACCTAGGGTCCGAATACAACCGCTCCGTTCAAGGGTTCCGAAAACCACTTGCGCAAAACTTTAGCTTCCAAATAGGGAACGCGTCCCAACAATCCATATATCACATTTTTTTTTCATCTTTTCATTACTCAAGTGTTCGAAAACCCAATACCCTCCCAATTAGGTTTCCCGTTGAATTAAGTGCTTTAAGACAAGGTTAGTTCAACTTAATAAACAATGATATCCATATAAGCATGTATTCTTAAGATGAGAAAGGTAAATAACATAACCACAACACATATATTATCAGGTCAAGATATGATTATAAGCTACAAACATTCTCATGAACTCAAGGTACAAAACATCCACACCTATCAAAGTTTCCAGATTTAGTATCGTATAAAGATTAAAATGAAAGAGCTATTTTAGATCCTTTACCGACTTGGCCTTCCTATGGTTTGTAGAGGATTCAATCTAGTTTCTAGAACATTTTTCGGAATTGGGGTTGCTCTTCCAGATTCTAAGTTATTTAGAAAGTATTTTAGCACTGTCCAGAATCTGTCCAGAATCTGCCCAGATCCGTCGACTGTTACGAAAACTTGATTTTCTTGCAAGCCGCTCAATGTTTTTCAATGAAACCAATTTTAGTTGAAAGATAACTTCTAAAGGAAGGTTTTGACATAAAATATAGGTTCAGAATATTTTTTTACATTTTTCTGGAATTTTTGAAAGTTGACTGCAAAAACAGGTCTTAAGGTAGGATGCCCAAAACAAGAAAATTTATAAAAAGAGGGTTCCACCATGGGAAAGTTTCATTTCTTTTGTGAATAAAATATGCTAACTATCACATGTTTAACTCAGAAATTTTTTTTGAAAGAGTGCCCTTGAAAAGTTGAGAGATTTGTACAAAAAGAAGATGGTTTGTGACAAAATGGGGAAAAATACAAGAGGGATGAAATCAATACACGACCCTTAGCATTTTTTTTTTTTTTGACATAAGAACTTGATAATAACAGATCTGGAACATTATTCAGAAACTTTAGAACATGAATTAGAAAAGGAAATGAAGAGAAGGTTGTGTTGGTGGCTTACTGTAACAAGCCCGCGGGGGACCTCGCTACAGCTCGGACTCGACTTTGTAGTCACGGTTCTAAATCTGAACCAAAGAGTCCAAATCCGGCAAATCGTTTTGAGAAAACAGATTTTTGAAAGAAGTGCCAAACATGGACTGCTTTGCCAGATACAGAGTCGCCACCTAAATATTTTATTTTGGGAAATTTAGGAAACCCTGACTCGGTGCCAAAAGGCCACGTGTCCGTCATCACCAAAGTTGCCTCGGCTCGGGAACTTGGGTACGATTGGGGAAGGTCACTTCGTGAGCACCCCCGCTCGCCCGGTCATAGACCGGCCTCTACTAACCATGATATCAATTTTTGAAAAACTTTGTGTGTCCTTAATCCAGTTATTAGCCTAGGTTACTATGTGATGCGCTCAGCATACAAATATTGACCGGGTCGCCTGAATTGGAACGAAACATTTCATGTTTGTTTTTTAAAGAGGGTTTGCTACTCGCAGGTAGGCTTGAAACATTTGATGATTTATTCCAATTTAAGTAACCCGGCCTCCACCCACAGGCATTCAGGCAGTTATATCATATAAGCGCATAGCCTCATGGTAAGCATGCTATTCATGGCAGTCACTTACACGCATGCAAGGATGCTAAAGCATAAAACTTACCGAGTACTCCAAGCCAAAATAGAAACTTCATTAGAAATCATGCATGATCCTAACTATACAGAAATGCCTAATGCAACACATGCAAAATGCAATTATAGCAGGCTCGGCTATTCTAAGATGGCATATGAAATGCTACAACTATCATGTATTCAACTTGGAATTGAAAAATACAATGCAGTTAGTATGATGCGCCGAACCCGGTGCATGCAATACAGGTGAATGATGCAAACATGCTGTCATATTGTATGCTAATTTAAACATGCCCTAATCTAACCATAAAAAGCGGATAAATAAAAGGGAGAAAGACGTGGGGTTGGAAGACATACAACACACACACGCACACTTATTACAGTTGTGCCCTCACGCAGAGGGTCCGAATAAATAATACAGTCCCAAATAAAAGAATATTACAGTCCGAATATTACAGTCGAAATAATATACAAATTCCTACTTAATCAAATTAACTAAGAAAATAAATAAAACTGGCATGCAAGCCAGGGACTGCCTTGCTTCTGATGGATGATGTATGTTAGGCTGCTTTGCGCGAAAATCCACCGGGATGTCCCGATTAGCCTCTGTTTTACAATTATTCTTGAAAAGCGTGCCAAGTCCCGGAAAGTTGCTGATTCCTGATTTTGCTGCAACAGAGAGCAGGAAAGGGGCATAGCAGTGTATTTTCACAAATATATGCATGCCTCGATCCTCGTGCCACCAATCACGCATACCGAGGCATGATGGCCGAGGAGTCGAATTGCACAATTTAATGTAGGATGAATGCACATGAAAACACAACAAAACCTAACTCCATCATAGATGATCCGGAGTGTCGGTGACTGGGAAATTGAAACACATTCCGTCACTCAGAGTACGAAATGCACCTCGTTTCCCGTGCCCGGGCTAACTCCTTTCCCGAACACGATACAATATGCATGACATGCAACTAAGATGCAATCCTAACATACACCATGCTATGAAAGTGAGATGCCTCGAAATGCGTGCACACGGGCACGCAAACTGAGAAAATGACAGAATGTGATCTAAGATACAATCTAGTATGCACTATGCTATGAAAATGAGATGCCTCGAAATGCGTGCACACGAGCACGCAAACCGAGAAAATGACAGAATGCAATCTAAGATACAACCTAGTATGCACTATGCTGTGAAAATGAGATGCCACAAAATGCGTGCACACGGGCACGCAAACCGAGGCGATGACAGAATGCGATGCAAATGACATGAAAACATGATATGGGCTTATACCAACATGAGTGAGCCTCAGCCACACTCACATAGGATGCCGATGGATGAAAATGAAGTGCCTCGAAATGCGTGCACACGGGCACGCAAACTGAGGCAATGGCAGAATGCGATGCAAATGACATGAAAACATGATATGGGCTTATACCAACATGAGTGAGCCTCAGCCACACTCACATAGGATGCCGATGGATGAAAATGAATTGCCTCGAAATGCGTGCACACGGGCACGCAAACCGAGGCAATGACAGAATGCGATGCAAATGACATGAAAACATGATATGGGCTTATACCAACATGAGTGAGCCTCAGCCACACTCATATAGGATGCCGATGGATGAAAATGAATTGCCTCGAAATGCATGCACACGGGCACGCAAACCGAGGCGATGGCAGAATGCGATGCAAATGACATGAAAACATGATATGGGCTTATACCAACATGAGTGAGCCTCAGCCACACTCATATAAGATGCCGATGGATGAAAATGAATTGCCTCGAAATGCGTGCACACGGGCACGCAAACCGAGGCGATGATAGAATGCGATGCAATGACATGAAAACATGATATGGGCTTATACCAACATGAGTGAGCCTCAGCCACACTCATATAGGATGCCGACGGATGAAAATGAATTGCCTCGAAATGCGTGCACACGGGCATGCAAACCGAGGCGATGATAGAATGCGATGCAATGACATAGGAATGGAAAGCAATCATTCTAATAGAATTTCAGCAATGAAATATAGGGTAAAACAGTCCCGAAATGAGGCGAAATGACACCAAATGCATGGAATAGTCCCGAAATGCGAATTTAGGCACCCGAAATGGCCTATAGCTATGCCAAACATGCACGATATGGACATGTAATGCAAAGACAGAAGCTAGGCAGTCCCAAAAAAGGCACTTTCACAGTTATAAACATGGCCAAACAGCAAGCATAGGTGGGGCAAAAATGGCATGCAAGAATAGGGGCCAAGAGAGGGGTAATGAAGCAAGTGATATAAGCAAAATCCAAACTGAAAAATTTCCTTCTACAACATTGAAGAGGGACCAAAAATATGAATGTTTACAGTATATGGAAAACCTCAAATCAATATACAAACATGCTAAAAAAAGGCACAAGATTGAGGCTCAAAAGGTGCTATAACATGAAGTATACAAAATAATCACCAAACAGAAAAAAATGTTAATGAAACATGAAGTATAGACCAAAATAAGACTATTTCCAGAACTGTAAAATGGCCAAAAACAAAAGCATGATAGGCTAACTAAACATGCAAGAATGGGGAATAAAAGAGAGATATAACATGAAGTGGCATATGGAGGTCCCAAACCATGAAAGGCCCTAAATGAAACATGAAGAATGGACCAAAATAAGACTATTTCCAGAACTGTAAAATGGCCAAAAACAAAAGCATGGTAGGCTGCCATAGCATGCAAAAATGGGACCAAAAAAGGAGTATAAAGGGAAGTATAACATGGAAGTCTCAAACAGTGTTGAGCCCTTCTTCAATGTTGAAGAGGGGCTCAAAATAAACCTATTATCAGTTTACAACATGCTCCAAAATAAATCACACACAAGCTAAAAATATCATGCAAGAAAATGACCTTTTAGAGGGATAATGAAGCAAGTGCAAGATGGAGGGCTCAAACAGGGTTGAGCCCTTAATGAGACATGAAAATGAGCTCAAAAAAAAGATACTTTCAGTTTTTTTCGGAGCTCAAATGTATAAGAAGGAGAGGCTAAGAAATATTGCAAAGAAAAGCTCAAAAAAGAGAAAATGGTAACTCACCCTTGGAGACAAGTCTTTTGTTGCTTCTTGGACCAATTTGCAGCTCCTTTAGCCTTTGAGAAGCCCTCCTTGTTGCTGGAAATGAAGTGGTGATGGTAGAGCTTGGTGGTGATGAAGAAAACAAGGTGTAGGACTTAAGGTTTTTTAGGAAAATGAGAAGGATGGAGGGAGATATGGATCTTGAGGCTTGAAGAACAAATTTTCTAACCCCTAAATGTGATATGGCTTGCTGGTTATAAGGGCCAAAAAGGGGGTGTAAAGGTGGGGGAAAAGGAGGCCAACTTTCCCCCACAAAATATCCCCCGGATATTGATATTTTCTGGAGGATAAAGCTATACAGCTGTAAAGTGAACAGTGTGAAGATTACGGCCGGCCAGTTATTTTGGTTGCAGGTGGCCGGCCGGCCACACCCCCTAGCCGGCCGGCTAGGGGTCAAAAGGGTCAAGCTGATTTAGTGGCCGGCCACCACATGATAGTGTCCTCCCATGTGTGTACATCACAAATATGTGGTTCAAAGTTCAAGAAAGTGGGTCCAAGGTGTTCAACATTAGCCCGGAATGAGGGGTTCAAAAGGGTCAGGTGGAATTACTGGCCGGCCACCAACTTTTAGGATCCTCCCAAGTGTGTACATCACAAATATGTGGTTCAAAGTTCAAGAAAGTGGGTCCAAGGTGTTCAACATTAGCCCGGAAGGAGGGGTTCAAAAGGGTCAGGTGGAATTACTGGCCGGCCACCAACTTTTAGGATCCTCCCAAGTGTGTACATCACAAATATGTGGTTCAAAGTTCAAGAAAGTGGGTCCAAGGTGTTCAACATTAGCTCGGAGTGTGAAAAACGGGCGTCGGAGGGCGTTGGAGGATGTATAACTGGTTGCTGCAACAATTACTGGCCTCCCACCCTTCAGTGACCTCCCCGGTGATAAAACAGAGGTACCTGCCAAAAATGAACGAAAATCGTTGCAAAACGAATGTTCGGGGGCCAAAACGCACAGTTCGAGGTCCCGAAAATGGGCTGTTAAGCACCGAAAGTAGCATTCAGCCACGAAGTGGGTTTCTGAGACCCCAATGCCCCTCAAAAGGATGCAAACAAGATGTATGCCAAAAATCAGAACAAACGGAGATGGTTAGGCGGTCCCGAACCGAGGCACACGGCCAACGATTCCGAAAAACCGGAAACCGGACTCCGAAATGAGCAAAATGGCCTACGGCCACCAAATGTAGCCCACGGACACTGGGAGATGGTCTACGGGACCTCTCCCTCCCCTCAGGAAAAGAAACAAAGAAAACCGAGCCTGGTTCACAAACCGAGGCAAAGCACAAAAGAGGGTTCGGAAGTCCGGAGGTAGGGCTCACGGCCGCGACTCTGAAACTTCTGAACGAGCACAATATGCAACATCACCAAGCGCTCAATCGGTGACGTCTGAGTCTTAAGGTCGGTCAAAAATGGGGTGTCTACACTTACCTTCTAAGCTTTGCACAAGAAACTCTCTTCTTCCTCCCTCTTCTCCTCTAGACTTCTCTTCCTTGCTCTCCTCCCTCTCTCTAACCAAAATGTGTGTGTGAGTGAGTGTGTTGTGTGAGTTTGCAAGCTAGGCGGTGTGGTATATATAGGCAATTTGGTGTAAAAGGACATAAAAGCCCTTTAGTTGAAAATGGATGGGAAAGTTAGGATTTTGCTTCGTGTTAAGTGGGATAGGAGTAACTAAGGTGCTAAATCATAGGTTTTGGAATCAAATAGTTGATTTTAGTTGAAAGGTAACTAGTTTGAGATTAGCAACCTAGGTCTAGGCCACTAGGTTGTGTTTTTTCCTAGAACATCATGATGGTGGTTCTTGAAAATTGGCTCCTCTCTTGGGGAAGTGTGAGGGGGTTATTATTTAAATCATTTTAGGTTCTAGGCACACTCCTCTAGGTGTATATGTATATATATAACAAGATTGATGGCACTTCCAGGTACAAGGTATAAATACTAGTTTGGGCAAGTTTTGAATTTAAAAAACAAGTGAGGGCTTGGAGTAAATACATGTAACTTATGTAGAATTAAATTAGGTTAGGGATCCTAATCCGATTAGGGAAATTCCTGTTTCAATAAATAAAATAAAAAAAAAAAGTAATGCTTACCAACAAGATTTGAATTAATTCAAGTAAATGAGGGGCTAAAAATAAATAAATAAACAAATATAATTCAACATTAGGGTCTTAAAAGTAAATACATATTTCAGGGGCTTTACAACCTATCCCCCTTAAAACAACTTCGTCCCCGAAATTCAGCTACATACTACCTTCGAAAAGCTCGGGGTAATTTGCCTTCACCCAATCCTGGCGCTCCCAAGTAGATTCCTCAATTCCCCAGTGACGCCATAGCACTTTCACCAAGTGAACCGTCTTGCCTCTGAGGTTCTTCTCTCGACTGTCCTGTATTGCTACCGGTCCTTCTTTAAATGTAACATCCTTGTCAAGGCTGATATCTTCCCATTTGAGGACGTGTGACGGGTCAGCGATGTATTTTCTCAGCATAGATACATGGAAGACGCTGTGTATCCCTGCTAACTGCGGGGGTAGAGCAAGTCTATATGATACTTCACCCACTCTTTCCAATACCTCGAAAGGACCAATATATCGTTGTGACAGCTTCCCCTTTCTCCCAAAACGTACGACTCCACGCCTGGGTTGCACCTTTAGGAACACGTGGTTGCCTACTTCAAACATCAACGGTCTCCTCCTCCTGTCTGCATAATTCTTCTGACGGTCCTGGGCAGTCTTCAACCGTTGTCGGATCAATTTGACCTTCTCAGTAGTTTCTAGGACAAGTTTGGGTCCCACCAGATTTGCGTCACCCACTTCCGTCCAACAAATTGGCGATCTACAAGGTCGTCCGTATAATGCTTCAATGGGTGCCATACCGATGCTAGCTTGGAAGCTGTTGTTGTAGGCGAATTCAATTAGGGGTAGGTGTCGTTCCCAACTGCCTTGAAAATCCATTGCGCAAGCTCTCAACATATCCTCGAGCGTCTGGATAGTGCGTTCAGATTGTCCGTCTGTCTGCGGGTGAAAGGCGGTGCTAAAACATCCATACCAAGAGCTTCCTGCAGGCTTTCCCAAAATCGAGAGGTGAATCGTGGATCACGATCTGACACAATAGATATCGGAATTCCATGTAGTCGAATGATTTCCCCAATGTAGAGTCTGCACATAGACTCTAAGGTATCGGTCATCTTATAGGGTAAGAAATGTGCTGACTTCGTAAGACGGTCCACTATTACCCATATAGCATCGCGCCCTCTAGGTGACTTAGGCAACCCTGTCACAAAATCCATCGTCATATACTCCCACTTCCATTCGGCTATTGGTAAAGGTTGCAACATTCCTCCTGGTTTCTGATGTTCCGCTTTCACTTGTTGGCATGTCAAACATTTTGTTACAAATTTAGCCACTTCCTTCTTCATTCCCTTCCACCAATACTGCCTCTTCAAATCTTGGTACATTTTAGTCCCTCCTGGATGTACCGCAAATGCAGAATGATGACATTCTTTCAATTCCTTTTCTCTAAGTAACTCGTCACTTGGTACAAACAATCTACCCTGGTATCTTAAACTCCCATCAGGGTGATTTACCTAACCGGGCATGGGTTCTCCTAACTCCAGACGTCCCTTGATGTAGGCTACCTCTTGATTGTGCTTCTAGGCCTCCATGACCTCATTCATCAACTTAGGCACCACCTTCTGCGCACTAAGACATGCCTTTGTATCTTGAGATTCTACTTGGATCCTGAACTCACTGAGTGTCTTAACCATATCCCATTCCTTGACGGAGATCTTAGCCATCATCCCTCTGCTCTTACAACTTAGAGCATCTGCTACTACATTGGCCTTACCAGGGTGATACGAGAGAGTGAACTGGAAATCCTCAAGATACTCCATCCATCATCTCTGTCTCAAGTTAAGGTCCTTCTGCATGAATAGATACTTCAAGCTCTTGTGATCTGTGAAAATCTCAAATTGTTTCCCGTACAGGTAATGTCGCCATTGCTTTAGGGCAAAAACCACGGCTGCTAACTCCAAGTCGTGGGTGGGGTAGTTGCGCTCATGAGGTTTCAACTGTCTGGATCCATATGTGACCACCTTTCCATTTTGCATGAGCACGCAACCTAACCCTTCTTTAGATGCATCACAATACACAGTGTATCCCTCTTCTCGTTCTGGAATGGTCAAAATTGGCACACTAGTTAACCTCTTCTTCAGCTCCTGGAAGGATTTTTTGCAAGCTTCGTTCGACTCATACTTTGCTCCTTTTTACGTCAGACGAGTCATTGGTTTAGCTAGTTTGGAGAAATCTTGGATGAACCTCCGATAATAATCGGCCAATCCTAAGAAGCTACGGATTTCTAACACGGTCTTTGGTTGCCTCCAATCCAATACTGCCTCCACTTTGGTTGGATCCACCGCAATCCCATTTTCTGATACCACGTGCCCTAAGAATTTTACTTCATTCAACCAGAACTCACATTTACTTGCCTTGGCGTATAACCGATTTTCCCTAAGAATTTGGAGGACAATCCTTAATTGTTGCTCATGCTCTTCTTCAGACCTTGAATATACCAAGATGTCATCAATGAATACTACTACAAACTGGTCAAGGTATGGTCTAAATATCTTATTCATTAGGCTCATGAATACTGCTAGTGCATTGGTTAGTCCGAAGGGCATTACTACAAGTTCATAGTGGCCATATCTAGTACGAAAGGCAGTCTTCGGTATATCCTCCTTCTTGACTCGTAGTTGATGGTAACCTGACCTGAGATCAATCTTTGAATAGCACCATGAGCCTCTGAGTTGGTCAAAAAGATCATCAATCCTCAGGAGTGGGTATCGGTTTTTAATCGTGACTCGATTGAGTTGACGATAATCGATGCATAGCCTCAACGACCTATCTTTCTTTTTAGCAAACAACACGGGTGCTCCCCATGGCGAAGTACTTGGCCTAACGAATCCTTTCTCAAGCAATTCCTGTAGTTGTGTCTTCAATTCTCGCAGTTCTGCTGGTGCCATGCGATACAGAGCCATGGATATTGGGGTAGTTCCAAGTTGTAGCTCGATGCCAAAGTCTACTTCCCGGGTTGGTGACAATCCTGGTAATTCCATGGGAAATACATCTGCATAATCGCACACTACGCGTGGAAGCTCTAACTCTCCTCGACCTTCCTCATTTAGAATCAGACTTGCTATTCTACCCGCAAGTTGATCGCGCCACTGCGTTCGATGCTTTGTCGAAGCCATGGGGTCTTGTCTATCCCCCTTAAACTGGAAACATATTCCATCTTGCGTGTGAGCTACCACTTTCCTCTGACGACAGTCGATCACCGCTCGGTGGGCGGACAACCAGTCCATACCCAAGATGATATCGAAGTCCGACATTTCCATGACACGCAGGTCACAAGTTAAGCGTAGGTCCGACATTCCTATCTTACAGTCCTTACATATCAATCCTACCTGAATGCATCCTCCCATAGGTGACATTACACTTAGGGCAGTTTCTAAAGGTTCACATTCAAGTTCTAATGATTTAGCACAAGCAGAGGATATAAAAGAATGTGATGCACCTGTATCAAATAAAACATGCACCCAAGAATTGTATAGTACTAAATTACCCTCAATTACAGACGGGTCCGCTTCTTCCTCTTGTAAGGCAAAGATTCTGTTGGTTGCCTTCTGGTTGCCACTGGCCTTGGCGTTCTGAGTTCCTCCATTCTTCTGGTGCTGCTGCCCGGTAGGTCCTATCTTGTTTGTCCAAGGCTTCTGCCCACCTAATGCCTGGGCATTTTCTCCGGAACCTCCTCCTTGATATCCAGATGGAGGGAGTTGGGGGCATTCGCTCTTCTTGTGCCCTAACTATTGGCAATGAAAGCACTGGATTTGTCCTGCCGGCCTTTGATAGCCTCCTCTCTGAATCTGTTACTGTGGTTGCTGTCGTTGCTATTGTGGTTGTGGTCTGGAGTAGGGCTTTGAGGTCATGCTTCCCTTCTGGTTCCTCTGGGGTCCAATAGTCGCCTGACTTCCTCTTCTCTTGTTCCAAGCCTTTCTGGTGTCGTTCACTTCCCTTTCAGATTCTAATGGCGTCTCCAGCACCTCGGCATATGAGGGGAGTCGTTGCAGAAGAACTCTTCCCCTGATTGTAAGGTCCAGTCCCCACATCCTTGTTTTTTCTTCATCATTTGCCACGAGTCTAGTTGCATAGCGGGCTAGCTCTTCGAATTTTGCAGAATACTGGGTCACAGTCATATTTCCTTGTTCTAGGTTCTAGAATTCCTTGACTCGTTCTCGGTGGATAGTACTTGGGAAATATTTATTTAAGAATAGTTCCTTGAACTGTTTCCATGATAGGCTTGCTACGTCACGAGTGTTCTTTATCAACTCGCACCAATGGTCAGCCTCATCATCAAGCTCGAATGCTGCCAAAGCTATTCTATCAGCGGCCTCAGTGATGCCCATGGTGTCTAGCATTTTCTCTATCTGCCGAAGCCAATTCTCAGCTATTTTCGGGTCCGGTATGCCTGTGAACTTTGGGGGCCTCTGCTTCCGAAACTCAGAAAAGAGTCGAGTCCTCTCATTCTGCCGATTGTTCCTTATTTGCCCTAGTTCCTCCAAAATCTGATGACCTAGGTTATTGGGGATGTCAGCCCTTGCGGGGATGGGTTCATGTTGATGCCTGGGACGGTTTCGTACATTGTTGCTAGTTTCGGTATAGCTATTAGCTCGCGTGTCTACCATTCTGTTCATGGCACGAGGTGAGTTGGTTTCCAATCTTAGAAAATCTTACTACTTAGATTTGAAATAAAGGTTCAGTTTCCTTAGGGTGCACTAAAGCAAGTAACAGTCAATAACATAGATCAACGCATCATTTATATATATATATATATAATAATAGGCATCATTACAAAAGGACTCCTATATCGAAGTTACATTCAAGAGCATCTACGCATACAAGTTCAAGCTATCTTATTCTAAGGATCCTCATCAACGGATCTTACAAAAGTCTAGTTTTACTACCCCTCGAATTAGTTCTCGTTTCCCGACCAATCAAAGTCTTCGTCTGGGTCCTCGTCAGCGGAGTCAGTGGCTTGTCCCGGAGAGCGGGGGGTGTACATTGGTGAGGGAGGATTATGTTCAGATGATATCTCTATAGGGTGGGCTAGGTTCGCTCCTTGCTGCTCTGGTGCCTGCTCCATATCCATTGGTTGATTGTCGCCTGGCCCGTGGTAACAAGATTCGTGGCTTTCAGCCTGAGTTGGTGCCATGGTGGTCAAAGCTCGGTGTATCAGGGAGTCTATCCTCTGTTCATCTTGCTCCATTCGGACTGCCTTCCTTGCTACTCGGCTTAGAACTTGTAGGCAGCGCCGCACCAAAGACCTTTTCTACGCCCTCGTATAGCGGGCGTACTTCATCTTTACCTTACGTATCTCGGTTTTGATCATTTCCTCGGCGGTGATTTCGCAGCGTCGGCGGCTAAAGTAGGGGCTGACAGACATGGCCTTCCTTCCTTGTATACGAAAAACACCCCACGAGTCGGTACTGATGCCGCGTCCTGGATAGTCTCCCGATGACATCCTAAGGTGGGAAAAGGAGTTTCATTAGTTAATCTTCTTGTAATAGTGTGATAGAATAAAATAAGATAAGGGGTAAGGGCTTCTAGAGTCGCATATAGGGTTGCGAGGGTTAAGGGTTGAACCTAGGCTCTGACACCAAGTTGTGACGCCCTGATTCTACACTATAGGTTGCAATCAAGGGAGAGTCACTAGTGAGTCCTATGGTCAATAACCAAGTAAGATCCCAGATCGCCGGAGGAGTCAAAATAGCCTCCCTTCTAAGTCCAGCTTTCTTAGGCAGCGCACTACCTTTTTGACAGATCTTACAAGGCATTGACACAAGGTCTCATATGCAACGATAAGGTTCGTACATCGAATATAATTACATAATAACCACAATATACTTGATTAAAAAGATTGTTCCATTACATTACATCTCAAAAAGAAAGTTTTAAACCTCACATGAGTCTTACAAAAATATCAAAAACAAACTTCTAATATTCTAGGATAGCCAAAAGTCTTCAAATGTTTCAGGTTCGACATCTCCAGCTATGAGTTCCTCTTCGTCACCTGGCATGATGCGCCGTGAGCTTTGAATGCCCAGTAAACACACGCACACACCCTACCCCTTTTTCCAAGTCCAACACACAATCACAAAATATAACATCAAGTAGTAAAGCATGATATTCCAATAAATAAATCAATAAATCAATAAATAGTTAAGTTAGATGTCAGTAAACTAGAAATCCCCCAAAGAGATTCCGTCCTTCCAACCACAAGAATCGGACGTGGATTATTCGGTATGCCCCCTCTTTTGCTGCTTTGTTGCAGAACTAACCTCGGATGCCTACCAACGGTTATATACCGCGTAGCGCCAACCGCAGGGCCTCAAAAGAGACGATAAAAATAGGGCCTTGCCCAAATCCCTCCATACACCAAACCACCTAGGGTCCGAATACAACCACTCCATTCAAGGGTTCCGAAAACCACTTGCGCAAAACTTTAGCCTCCAAATAGGGAACGCGTCCCAACAATCCATATATCACATTTTTTTTTCATCTTTTCATTACTCAAGTGTTCGAAAACCCAATACCCTCCCAATTAGGTTTCCCGTTGAATTAAGTGCTTTAAGACAAGGTTAGTTCAACTTAATAAACAATGATATCCATATAAGCATGTATTCTTAAGATGAGAAAGGTAAATAACATAGCCACAACACATATATTATCAGGTCAAGATATGATTATAAGCTACAAACATTCTCATGAACTCAAGGTACAAAACATCCACACCTATCAAAGTTTCCAGATTTAGTATCGTATAAAGATTAAAATGAAAGAGCTATTTTAGATCCTTTACCGGCTTGGCCTTCCTATGGTTTGTAGAGGATTCAATCTAGTTTCTAGAACATTTTTCGGAATTGGGGTTGCTCTTCCAGATTCTAAGTTATTTAGAAAGTATTTCAGCACTGTCCAGAATCTGTCCAGAATCTGCCCAGATCCGTCGACTGTTACGAAAACTTGATTTTCTTGCAAGCCGCTCAATGTTTTTCAATGAAACCAATTTTAGTTGAAATATAACTTCTAAAGGAAGGTTTTGACATAAAATAGAGGTTCAGAATATTTTTTTACATGTTTCTGGAATTTTTGAAAGTTGACTGCAAAAACAGGTCTTAAGGTAGGATGCCCAAAACAAGAAAATTTATAAAAAGAGGGTTCCACCATGGGAAAGTTTCATTTCTTTTGTGAATAAAATATGATAAATATCACATGTTTAACTCAGAAAATTTTTTTTAAAGAGTGCCCTTGAAAAGTTAAGAGATTTGTACAAAAAGAAGATGGTTTGTGCCAAAATGGGAAAAAATACAAGAGGGATGAAATGAATACACAACCCTTAGCATTTTTTTTTTTAACATAAGAACTTGATAATAACAGATCTGGAACATTATTCAGAAACTTTAGAACATGCATTAGAAAAGGAAATGAAGAGAAGGTTGTGCTGGTGGCTTACCTTCTAAGCTTTGCACAAGGAACTCTCTTCTTCCTCCCTCTTCTCCGCTAGACTTCTCTTCCTTGCTCTCCTCCCTCTATCTAACCAAAATGTGTGTGTGAGTGAGTGTGTTGTGTGAGTTTGCAAGCTAGGGGGTGTGGTATATATAGGCAATTTGTTGTAAAAGGACATAAAAGCCCTTTAGTTGAAAATGGATGGGAAAGTTAGGATTTTGCTTGGTGTTAAGTGGGATAGGAGTAACTAAGGTGCTAAATCATAGATTTTGGAATCAAATAGTTGATTTTTAGTTGAAAGGTAACTAGTTTTGAGATTAGCAACCTAGGTCTAGTGTCACGACCCCAAACCGCCCCTAGTAGTTTGGTGCCGTGATGGCCAGTAATCCGAGATTACCGAAGGCCAACTGACAAGATTCACACACAATCAGAGTACAATAATATGGGGCTAACAAGTACGGAAGCGATTTATACAAACAGATTAGTCCGTAAGAGCTGTGCATAAGTCAAATGAGATAGCAATCATCTGCAAATGGGTTACAACTTGATTGCAAACGAAATAAAGTACAACTTGGTGTAGAACAATTCTAAAAATCGGGTCCAGGTCAAGTCTGGATTGCTTTCTCGAACCATCATCCACCATCTGCGGGCGTCATCATCTAGTGTGAAAGCTGCTAACATCACTTTCTAGGTGTCGGTGCTGGGAAAGATCTCGAATAGCTTTTCCATTTCCAAGACCCAGGCTTCGGCTTTCATCGGTTCTATGCCTCCTTGAAATCTCGGCGGTTTCATTTTCTTAAACTCACTAATCAAAGCTATCGTGCCATCCCCATATAAAGCTGGCTGTGGGGGCACTTGCGGTACTGGAGGGGGTGGAGGTGGGACTGCATTCCGGCCATTTGTCTGCTCGGCCTGAGTCGATGTAGCACTAGCGTACTGCTGTCTTGTCTGCCTTAACTCGTGGGCCAAACCTTCAACTAGCCTCTCCAGTCTGTCTATTCTGTCCTCCGACTGATCTCGGCCAACTAGAGGTCTACCTCTCCTCATGATGCTATGAGTATGCAAAAATGCGACTTTAAAACAAAATGAGCAAATAATCACGTAGGCAAGTAACAATTAAGCATGCCGAGACAATGTACACCTTGTCCGCATAGCAAGCAATATGATGCAATTCTAACTTCCTTCTAAGGGGAAATCCTATGCTCTTTAGGACTCAAAGTGTGTGAATAACGTATACTAAGGAACTTGTGCTCTGATACCATTCTGTCATGACCCCAAACCGCCCCTAGTAGTTTGGTGCCGTGATGGCCAGTAATCAGAGATTACCGAAGGCCAACTGACAAGATTCACACACAATCAGAGTACAATAATATGGGGCTAACAAGTACGGAAGCGATTTATACAAACAGATTAGTCCGTAAGAGCTATGCATAAGTCAAATGAGATAGCAATCATCTGCAGATGGGTTACAACTCGATTGCAAACGAAATAAAGTACAAATTACATCTTTCATACTAACAAAAGGGCTTCACAAGCCGATATGAACAAAATACATGAAATACAACTAGAAGCAAAATCTTCAAAATTGCCGACATCCTCACTGCCGACATAACAGGTATACAAAACACGCATCTTGATCAAAAGGCTTCTCAAGCCGACGTATGCAACATGCAAGTATTACAAATCGAGAAGCATAATTTTCATGACTGCCGACGTAATTACAGGTCAGGCCGACATAATCAAAATCCAAAATAAGCTCTAGAATCACATTTAGGCGTCACCGCCTTCTTGCTCATCACCTACATATATATAGAGAGGGTGAGCTTGGATCTCAGTGAATGGTATAAATAATAAAGGGGTTTGCATGAATAATAGCCGAAATCCTTTCAAAACAATACAAGACAAACTCTATATATAACAAGGAATGGACCTCGTCCATCTAACAAATCTTCAAAGTTTCAAGGGATACTTACTAGCATCACATATTACCAACAATAACATTCCGGCAAACATATCCACGCGGTAAACCATCCGTGGCAAAACAAGACAAAGCAAGATAGGCATCTCAAACGAGGGTGCTACAAACGTTTAGAGTCCTCTAGCACAAGGGACTTTCAAGACGAGATGTGCTGCGAAAGTTTAGAGTCCTCCAGCACGAGGGACCTATGTTACAAAGGCCCGTAGCCCTTTAACACTAGAGTACAAATCAAGGGTGCTGCGAAAGTTTAGAGTCCTCCAGCACAGGGGACTTTCAAAACAAGATGTGCTGCGAAAGTTTAGAGTTCTCCAGTACAAGGGACTTTCAAACGAGATGTGCTGTGAAAGTTTAGAGTCCTCCAGCACAAGGGACTTTCCGAGAAGGTCATTCAAACAAATATGATACGAGATACGAAACTAAGGACAATCATTCATGCTTAACAAATATCTTTCAAGACAAGCAAAGCAAAGTTCTTCAAAACATTGATAACATAACTTTATCAGAAATACCACTCACCTAGTTCTCCAAACGTCGGGGTCAAGGCAAGTCCAAGTCCTACAACACATGGTAAAGTCTATTGAATGCACTACTCAAAACAAGTCTAGCTTACATGCAAATGACCTCGGCATTCTTCAAAACTAAGTCAATCAAATTGAAACACAGTTTCTCATCCTTGGAGAAACACGCTGGGCAACTACCAGGTCTAGGCCGAGGTCCCACACCTCCTTGCCGAGGTGTAGCCTCGATGGCCACATTCAAAAGTGAAGTCGGGAAAAATCTGGGTTTCCCTCTTGATAACATGAAGAACAGGTGCATGAAAAACTTGAAGAACATGAACATGGGGAAAATGAATGCAAAGATCGAAACTTGCTATTACAATAGCTGAGGCTTCATGCTATGAAATCAAAAACACGGACCTGGGTACCCACACTCAAGGATCTTATCAAAACAAACACAAAAACATGAGTTTTAATGCAAACTTTCGGATCAAACGAGGCTTTTCTTCATAACACATGAAAATCGTTTTCTCTTTCTAAAACCAACTTTAAATCAATGCATGGTGTGCGGAATAGGTTTGATCATGCAATGCAGCTAGATGATCAATAAGAACAACAAGAATAGGTTACGATTCTCACCTCAAAACTCGAATCTAACGGCTCAAGCTCTAACGATCAAGCTTGGAAGTCACCCTCCCTAGCTCAAACTTCTCCTTCTTCTTCCTAGAGCTTCTCTCTCTAAAAAGGCAAGATTGATACAAAAATGATATGCTTCACACGACAAACACTGACTTAAACTCTCTGTCGGGACACGTGGCACCGGCTGATTCGCTCAACTCGAAAAGGTGACTGACTTGATAAGACAAGACTAAGGCAAAGCGTACTCAACAAGCTAGGCGTCGAGAACACACCGACAAGTAATGACATCGGCTAACAACGAGACTCCGGCAAATCAAGGGGCAAGGACATCAGCTTGGAAGGACAACACTTGACTAAACTGTGCCACACCTTGGCCTAGATGTGCCACACCTCGGTTTAGGTCATACCATTCTAGGAACAAAATCACTCATGCAAGGATCAAGGATCTAGAACACCTAGATATTAACATCTCAGCCCAGATGATGCACATCTCGGCCTAGGCGACGCGCACCTCGGCCTAGATGGTGACATCTCGGCCAATATGCCAAGGTGAAGATGGAGGTCAACCAAAGGGGTTCCGAGATAGTTCTAAGTGACAAAGGTTTCAAAGGTGTCTAGGCTTAAGACGACCTCGGCAACACACCAAGCAAGAACAAAGTATGCAAGCAATCATTCAAGCAAAACAAGACAAGATTTGCAAATGTACATTTTAATCGCAAGATCGTCCACAAATGTATGCAAGTATGACTAAGTCAAAATGAGGGTTGTTACATCTAGGCCACTAGGTTGTGTTTTTTCCTAGAACATCATGTTGGTGGTTCTTGAAAATTGGCTCCTCTCTTGGGGAAGTGTGAGGGGATTATTATTTAAATCATTTTAGGTTCTAGGCACACTCCTCTAGGTGTATATGTATATATATATATAACAAGGTTGATGGCACTTCAAGGTACAAGGTATAAATACTAGTTTGGGCAAGTTTTGAATTTAAAAAACAAGTGAGGGCTTGGAGTAAATACATGTAACTTATGTAGAATTAAATTAGGTTAGGGATCCTAATCCGATTAGGGAAATTCCTGTTTCAATAAAATAAAAAAAAAGTAATGCTAACCAACAAGATTTGAATTAATTCAAGTAAACGAGGGGCAAAAAATAAATAAATAAATAAACAAATATAATTCAACAGTAGGGTCTTAAAAGTAAATACATAGGGGCTTTACAAAGCAAGCATTATTTGACCATGAGGCATGAAAATAGAGCCAAGGCAGTCCTAAACATGCACCAAATCAATTCCACGCATGGCCAAAAAGTGCTAACATGAAGGGCTAAAACAACATGCAACATAGGCTAGTAAGCATGGTTTACATTACATGTATATGAAGCACAAGAGAGGTCACCAAACCAGCCAAAAACAGCAACGTGGTATGCTAAAATATGCTCAAATAACCACTGAAACTTAGTCAATGCATGCAAAATTGATGGCCTCCTTTGGAGGGCCATGCGAGGGGTTGTTCCACACGTATATGACGGACACACCAAATGGCAAAACCAACTCTGGAAATAGGTTATGGGGGTCCTAAAACCCACCAAAAAGGCCCTGGAATGTGGCTAGGAAGCATTCAATGAAAGGTCCCCCTTGAAAGGCATTGAGGATTGCTCCACACATGCATGAGGGACACAAAATATGGCAAAAAGGGCTCCGGACAGAGTTCATGCAGACCTTAAAACTCACAAATAATGGCCTGAAACAAGACTTCAAAGCATGCAAAATGGAGCTCCTTTGAAAGGCTAACAAAGCTAGTAAAGAGAACAAAGGGTGAGAGGGTCACCCCTCTCTGATTTTGAAGCTCAAAGAAAAATCTACGCCACTGAAAATCCACTGGATTTCAGTGGCTAAAAGGCCAAACCAAGGCCAATGCAAATGCTCAAATGCATAGCCCTGAACATGAGGAAATGAAGTATGCAAGGGGGTAGATGACCCGAAATAGAAAAATGTCCTCAAGAAAACATGTTTATAAGCTCAAAAGAAAACTTTTTTCAGTTTATGTCGAAACCCAAAAATGCTTGCAAATAGGGCTAAGATATGAAGCAAAATAATGCAAAAAAAAGGAAAATAGAGGCTTACCCTTGTAGAGCCGACCCTCAGCAACTTCTGGACCAAGGTAATGAGCCTTCAACCTCTGTAAATCAGTTCTAAGGTGCTTGGATGGATGATGGAGGTGTTCTACTAGGAGGTGTAGTGCAAAAGTGCAAGGAAAAGGGGCTAAAACAACAACAATATAGAGAGAGAGCAAGAAATAGAGAGAGAGAGAGAGAGAGAGAGAGAGAGAGAGAGAGCTATATCTCTTGTCAAAGTGCTGAACCTCCACTAAGGAGAGAGGGCCTCTCCTTATATAGAGGAAAATCAATTCAAAGCTTCTTGAACAAGCTTGGCAAGAGCTTCATCCCTTCATACACATGTATAGAGGGGAAATTAAAGGATTCCAGTTGGCTCAAAAGATCTATCGTGAAACCTGCTGAGAGAGGGGTGCTGCCGGCCATCAGTGATGGCAAGCAGTGGCTCATTGATGGCCGGCAGGGGTCACTTTTTGGCCGGCATTGGCCAATCATGACCGGCACACTCCCATAGAGGCCGGCAACAAAAAATCAGTCCTAGTCCCTGTTTTGAAGAAAGCCTAAATCCTTCATCTGGATGCCTTTTCAGGTCATTCTTGTGTCCAAAATGAAGCCCCGAAAGTCTTCTTTCCAAATTTGGCTGCCTCGCCTCAAAATTCCATGTGTGCTAAGAGATATCCCTCTTTTAGTGAAGACTGCTCAGTTTTAGTCCAACCGGATTGATGCCCAACTTCCAACAACCATATCTCTCCCATCCGGACTCGGCTCGAGGAGATTCTTAAATGAAAATTGAAGCTCTGGAAGTCTTCTTTCCAACGGTGGTGGCCTCATAGCTGAAATCCAAGTGTACAAATGGATAGGCCTGATTTAGCAAGGGTTGCTTGGCTCTTTCTTTCCTCTCTCTTCTCCTCTTTTATTCAACTCCAAACCCCTAAACAAGGCATTTTTGAAAGATTTTTGAAATATTTCATCTCTCTTTCATTTATTTCCACTTTGTCCTTGCTTGGTTTGCCGAAAAACGCAACATTTAACAAAATGCAAGCGTCGGAACATCGTAGGAACTTTATTTCAAAAATATTTTGAAAGAGAGGGTTTCAAGGTCTCAAAATCTTTTGATCAAGATAGTTTTGATCCAAAAAGGGGTATGAAGTTGGGATTTGACCCTCTCCTTGCTGAAGAAATCGAACCCTTGCGCTGCACAACTTTCACCACCAAGTAAACCATCAGTAGCAGCGTCCAAGTCTTAAGGGCGGTCAAAAATGCGGTGTCTACAGTTGCCCCTCTTTGACAGAACTCAACAGTCACAAAGTGACGGGAGTGAGTGTCAAAGCCCAGAGACGACCCATTTTTGACAAGGCTGAAGACTTAGACAAAGCATACAAGCTACATATGAAGATATGCGCCCGAAGGCAGGGGCAAAATGTAAGAATAATGCACAAAGCTGAGCATAACTTATGATCATGCAAAGAAAGCTGTAACGAAGCATAACAATGCAACAGTTTTGAGCAAGTAGAAACCAAGCTACATTACAATGCAGAAATGATGTAAAAGAATTATTGCAATTCTCACTGTGAATACAGCGTGCATGTGTGATAGATACACGAAGCGAACATGTGTGATGGATACACAAAGTGAATGTGTGATAGATACACAAAGCGAACGTAGTGTGATGGATACACAAAAAAGGTGAACACAAAGTGTGATAGATGCACTAAGTGAACGAGGTATGACGGATACACAAAGCGAGAGTGTGTGATTGATACACAAAGCGAGCATGTGTGATTGATACACAAAGCGAGCGTAGTGTGATAGATACACTATAAGAACAAAGCGTGATTGATACACAAAGGATGAAGTGAGCAAAGTGCGATGGATACACAAAAGGCAAACACAAAGTGTGATGGATGCACTAAGTGAACAAGTGTGATGGATACATAATAGGTGAACACAAAATGTGATCGATGCACTAAGTGAACAAGTGTGATGGATACACTAAAGGTGAACACAAAGTGTGATAGATGCACTTAGTGAACAAAGTATGATTGATATACTAAATGTGAACACGAAGTGTGATAGATGCACTTAGTGAACAAAGTATGATTGATATACTAAATGTGAACACGAAGTGTGATAGATGCACTTAGTGAACAAAGTGTGATTGATACCCTAAAAGATGAACACAAAGTGTGATAGATGCACTAAGTGAACAAGGTGTGATGGATACACAAAAAGATGAACACAAAGTGTGATAGATGCACTAAGTGAACAAAGTGTGATTGATACACAAAAGGTGAACACAAAGTGTGATAGATGCACTAAGTGAACAAAGTATGATAGATACACTAAAGGTGAACACAAAGTGTGATAAATGCACTAAGTGAACAAGTGTGATGGATACACAAAAGATAATGAAGTGAATATGTGCATGATAGATACACAAAATGAGGATGTGTGTGATAGATATCGAAAATGAGAATATGTGTGATAGATACAGAAAATGAGAATGTGTGTGATAGATACACAAAATGAGAATGTGTGTGATAGGTACACAAAATGAAAGAAGTGTGATTGACACACTAGGTAAAGAGAGTGTGATTGATACACTAAATAAATGAAGTGTGATTGATACACTAAGCGAATGAAGAAAGTGTGATAGATACACTAAGGGTGAATGAGGTGTGATTGATACACTAAATAAATGAAGTGTGATTGATACACTAACTGAAGGGAGTGTGATTGATACACTAAATAAATGATTTCAAACGGAACTTCTTTGAATGAACCGTACATACAATATCATGCATGAATGAGAAAGAAACTTGATGGGTATAATGCAATACAATGCATGATGTTTAAGGAATGCAATAAACAAACCTAGCGGCGCTTTAGAAAGCACCTCATAGGGTGAGTGGCGATGAACCCCTCTACTATGACGGGGGTTTCCCCTCGTGCTCTTCGAACACTTACCTTCAACTGACAGTACAAAGGCTCTGAAATGCTGACAAGGGTTCTTCACGTAGAACACTTTGGATGTTGCCTTTCTTCCTGATCATATTCACAACTTTCCCTATTCTCCAACGGGGTGACAGACTAGGTTGGTTCAGTATCCAGAATTGAGGTGCATACACGCTATCTCAACCTATGGGGCTTCCATACAGATTTCAAGCCAAGGACACGCCTCTGGGTATTTAAACCAGACTTTAGTCTCGGAAATCCCGAACCTTTGCGTTCTAGGCAATAGCCATTCGAACTCTAGTTTCCACCGTCGCAGTTGGTCTCCTAGGAACTCATTACAAACACAGCCGAGATGCCTCTGGTAGGGAATGATGCTCAGGGAGAGCACTTCTAATCGCCATTCTGGCTTGAAACAGACTTGATCTTGAGCTTGAGGTAGAGGCACACTCATACTTCGAAGCATTGGCAAGACCTGAAGAGGTACACACGGAATGCAATCTCGGAACTTACTGAAGTTGAAACAAACTCAGATACCCGACATTTTCCCTCTTTTCTTTTGCTTTGCAATCTGGAACCTATATAGCTTCAGATAGGTCCTGGTTTTACTGTTCCCGGTGACCTGGGTTGAACCCTGCGGTTTTACGAAAGAACGAATCTTGTTTTGCACAGATGTGGAGAATGGCATGGCACTCGGAGCGCAAAACGATTTTATTTTTGAAATTGAGAGATGAGTTCTTGACCGGGGTATTGAGCCTACGACTGAACACAGCGCACTACGACTCAACAACGGAAAACAAAAGGTAAACAACCTAAACACATCAACTAACACTCGAAACGACTCAAAACAAGAATCGAGATAAAACAAAAAGACACGACACTCAGACGTGCATAGGGAGCCTGTTTCTCTGGGTATTGTTTCCCACCCTTTCTCATTTGTGATTCTCACATCACTCGGCCCTCAGGCTCTCTTTTTTCTTTTTCTCTGAAAAAGCCCTTTTCCTCACTTTTTCTCTCAGCGCACATCTCTCTATTCTTCAATCTCTCATTTTTTATCCCTCCCCTAGGTGGTTGATGGATAAACAAGAAGTTGCGGGTTAATGCCCAACGTTATCAACTCGCGGCTATTTCCTTCGGTGACATTTAGTCGATGCCCCAGATGAAGGAGTGGAGTATCTTGATCCATTCCAATTCGTGCTTCGCACTCGGCTTGATACCTCGCTGCTTAGAGGATGAGAGAGCTTTCAGCCCTTTGTTGTTAACTTCAGTTGTGCCCTTCTTGGCAGATACAGTGCCTTTTCTGGCAAGTATGTTAACAATAGGGAAAAAACAGAACACCTGACTTAACTGTGCCCCTAGTTCATTATTTTAACCATTTTTTTTTTTTTTGGTTTTCTACTAAAACAATTTTGACCAATATGAGAGTTAGATTAGCATGCTTGTTCGATTTTTGATTTGAAAATCATGCAAGTTAGGCTATGAGCACTCAAAATTTTCCTTTTTTGGGTCCAAGAAAATGTCCAGTTTTAGAAAAGATGGAATGATTTTCGAGAAAATTAGTCAACCTCAGTAAAAAAAATCTCAAAAACTGTTTTTGCAAACGGCCACTGCTTAACGAGAACAGAACCTACTCTTGAGATGCACGACCTCAAATCCGAAGGAAGATTGCCTCCTTCTTGAAGAGAGTTGCATGGCAACGGAAAGTTGCCCCTTGTTTGAACGGCACCGCAGCGCATTGAATGGTAACGAAAAGTTGCCCCTTGTTTGGATGGCACCGCAGCGCATTTTATGGCAACAGAAAGTTGCCCCTTGTTTGAATAGCACCGCAGTACACTACAACCAATCCTCACAGTGACAATTACAACCGAATTCTCCGATATAGAGAAGACAAAGATGACCAGAACCATCACATGGACACAGTCGAATTTGAAGTGTTTTACGGCTGGACTTCAGAATGAAGTTGCCTACGTATCCCAAAGATGGGAATCAAGCCTTACGTAGTTCGGGTTTAAGGTACACTCGGGTATTAACTTCTCTTTTTGCGCTTTAACTTTTGCCAAGGCCGCCCTTCCAGGTTTTCAATTTTGCGAGCTATGTTTTTCTTTTCTTTTCGATTCTTTTCATTTCTTTTTCTTCTTTTTTTGCTTTTTTCATCTTTTCTTTTCATTTTTCTTCTTTTCTTCTTCTTTTTTTTTCTTGTTTTTTTTTTGTCTTTCTTCTTTTTGTTGCTCTAACTTTTGCCTGGGTTGCTCTTTCGGGTTTTCGGCCCAGCGAGCCTCTCAAGGGTAAAAGTGTAGCTTTGTCCATATCAAACGGTTTGAGATCTCAAAGCCATCTGAATCCAAGAAAGTGGCTGTTGTTTGCTGATGGTGTAGAAGTCCATCCAATGGAGGGTGAATTTGCCCCTAGTGTTGTAGATAGGAACTCGGTTGTCCTTCAGCAATGTCTTCTTCTTTCCTCCATTCTGGGGTTTAGCTTTCTTGCCGATCTTCATTGATTTGTGGAATGATCCATCTTCGGCTCTTCGAGCACAATCTGGCATCTTTTGCCCCTAGTTCGAGAGGTGCTTCTGATCTAGCTTTGCAAGCTTCTTTTGACGACATCTGATCTCCTTGATCTGACTTCCATGCCCCTACTTCGAGGGCTGCTTCTGATCCAGCCACACAGACCTTACATGGTGGTTGACCGTTGAACATTTCGAATCTAAGTTCAAGGTTCGAAAGCAAAGGGGTCGAGTCTCGAGGCTGAGAGCGATCCTAGGCTGCACAATCTCATGAGCGATTCCGCACAGGTCTTCACAGGACGGCGCAAAATATTTTTTGAAATCTTTTAAGAAAGCGACTAATTGCTCGCGCTAAAGACAGTGTAGAACCAATCTGGATCAGGCCAGGATCCTTCCCAGTACTCACATTAACAAGCATGACCTTGATCATTAAGGGCTTAGCATGCCTCTCTTTCTCTCAATTGATCAAATTTTTGCAAATCCCAAGGAATTCCTTCCTCTTCGTTTTCATCACAATTATTCAAAGAAATTTTGAAAAGCTTAGGTCGATGCAATGAATTCAAAGCACAGAAAAGCAGGTGAAATGAACTGTCGTTTCATTCTAATCTTGCTGGCACAATAGGCTCAAAGTAACAATAAGCACAAAACATGACAGCCACAGCTGTTTCATTCAGATTTCCTGTTTGTAACCGGCTCCTCAGCAAAGACAAACTCAAAAGAAAGGGAAAAGACCAACACGAAGTAAAGCAAATGGTGTCCGAGGTAACAACCCCAGGATCACCCCACATTCTATATAATGGGATTGACTCGATACAACAAGACAGACCCTTAAGCAAAAAGACTGACTCAAAACGACGAGACAGACACAAAGCAAGACCAGAGGACTGACTCAACACCCAGGTCAGAAGCTACAAAATTAGCATCCACAGATGCTCAAAACAGTGCATGCCAAACGCCACATTTGAAATACACCGAGCGCCGCCCGCAGGTGGTCCAACCCCTGAACACATCACATTATCCCCCCACAAGTTCACTGATCAAGTGCCGATAGACTTTATAGGACCTGGTGCGGCAATGACCCCATTCTCAAACAGATCTTGTACATCATGGCGCAGACGAAAGCAACTATCGGTGTCATGACCGGTTTGTTGATGGTAGGCACAGTATTTAGTCTGGTCATGCTTTGCAGAGATAGGATCGGGTAGGGGCCGTTGTTCCAATGGTTTCAAATGTCCTTTCCAGAGTAAAACCTCTAGAGCCTTTGACAAAGGCATATGAAGTGGGGTGAAAACCCTCTTGACTCGGAGTGGATATTTGGTTTTTTGTGAGCTACTTCCAGACGCACCGATGGATGGGATAGCTGTTTTTGATGCGGTGGTGGTAACCATGCCCACTTCAAAAGATCTTGCAGCTGCATCACCATTGGTGGTCGCATTCGAACTGCGGGAAAACGCCCTCCTGGGCTGCTCCTTCTCCTGGTCAATAAGGCCCTGCTTCATAGCATCCTCAATTTGTACCCCCATCTCATGTAAATCTGAAAAGGTGGGGAAGGGGAGAATAATCATTTTCTGCATAAGCTTGGGCTGGAGATTGTGCACAATCATCCTAATCTGATCTTTGTCAGTGAGCCTAGTGGTCATCATTGAGGCCTTGGCCCTCCACCGGATTACGAAGTCAGAAAAACTCTCCTTAGGCTCCTGCCTAGTCGCCTCGAGATCACAGGTTGTGACCTCGATCTGTGTATTATAGGAGTACTGAGTGACAAAAGCCTCGGCCATCTCATCCCAATTCCTCTTAACATCGTCTCCCAGTTTTGTGTACCAAATGGCCGCCACACCCGACAGGGTCCGGCCGAATAAAGAAAGATTATGTAGTCTACTGAGGCCCATCAGCCTTAATATGTCTGAAAACAGCCGTAAGTGCACCATGGGATCCCCGGACCTGTCAAAGCGGTCAATATGTGGCATTTCAAAGCGGTCCGACAGCGTCACGGCTGCATTGGTATACCCACCCTCAATGTCCGGGATGAACTTGACGCCCTGAGATTTCTTGAACAGCTTTTCAAGCTTGCTCACCTTCAATGCTGTGGGGTCCACCTCGGACTCAAAGGGAGAATCCGGCAGGTTGGTGGGTGTTTTGGATAATTGGGGTAGGATTGGGGGCGGAGCCGATCCTGTCAGAATGTCCGTATCTCCCTGGACATTTGGTGCCTCCTCGGGTGCTGGAACTCCTGGTGGGGGAGGGGCCTGATGTGAAGCAGATGCTCCTGTTTGCTGCTGCAGCCGGGCAATTAAGTCTGCCTGTTGGGCCATGATCTCAGCCTGCTATTTGGCAAATTCTGTTTGACGAGCAGCATCCTGCTGTATGGTTTTCATGCTCTCTTGGAGTTGATGCATCATTTCCTCTATTCCTGCCATACTGCCCTGATTTGACTGAACTACCGGTATATCTGTCTCTGCAGTAAGCTCGGGAATCTCAACTCGACTGCTCTAAGACCACTGATCTGGTAGCTGCTGCACTGGTGGTCTGCGCCTGGCTAGTCTTCTCTGGCTCTGATTGCCCTTGAACTGAGTCTCTGACCTGACAAAGTCTATCAACACAAGTCCGGTGTACTCAGGGGATATTGGAGCCTTCTGAAGCTATGATTCAAGGACTTCCTAGCAAAAGAGAAAACAGGCAGCATCTCAGCCCATTTTTGCCAAAACAGA
The DNA here is from genome assembly GCF_055761805.1 of Camellia sinensis. Taxonomy (NCBI): domain Eukaryota; kingdom Viridiplantae; phylum Streptophyta; class Magnoliopsida; order Ericales; family Theaceae; genus Camellia; species Camellia sinensis. The sequence continues at coordinate 187,871,373 of NC_138962.1, forward strand.
TATGAGCGTAGCTGAATGACCGTGCTCTCTACCAAATTCTGCCCAAAAGTCCGCCAGAAACTGATACCCTTAGGTAAAACTGATTCCCAAATACTGATGCCCGCAGGCCTGATACCCAGACTCGCAAACTGTTACATGCATTCCTGTAGGGACACACCCTAAAAGCACATACCAAGCAAGTAAGAGACAAAACACCCCTATGTTGGGGTAGGGTTTCCCTGTCCTATTTTGTCAGGAACTAGGGCTTCACTACGCACGCAGTGGTTTCAAACAACATATAATCGGGTAAACAACCTGTCCTAGCTTGGAATGGTCACTACGGATTCCGATATGCACTAGGTCGAATGGTCAAAGAGGGTGCCCCGGTAAAAATCGAGGTTTGTGTTCCCGTTGTGGCAGAGCCCGCAATTGGTCAGCCTTATGGCACGCTTCTCGAAGCGAGCCTCAGGCAAACCGTTCAGGAATAGCATACGGAAAACACGGTGTCCTAGGCGCACCAATGCGCATGCAATGCAAAGAAACACAAAAGTGTAGTCAAAACAAGATATCATGAGTTCGAGTCAAGTTCTCTATCTCCCCAGCAGAGTCGCCAGAAACTGTAGACGTCCCCGAACGTCCCGGGAGGAATCCCGTTTTATTCATTGGGGCTCACTACAGTTCAGACTCAATGTCACGGTCCTATATCCAATCTCGTAAAGTACAATGCAAGACTGATGAATCATCAAAGAGTCCAAATCCGGCAAATCGTTTTGGAAAACAGATTTTTAGAAAGAAGTGTCAAACATGGACTGCCTTGACAGATACAGAGTCGCCACCTAAATATTTTATTTTGGAAAATTTAGGAAACCCTGACTCATTGCCTAAGGCCACGTGTCTGTCATCACCAAAGTTGCCTCGGCTCGGGAACTTGGGTACGATTGGGGAAGGTCACTTTGTGAGCACCCCCGCTCGCCCGATCAAAGATCGGCCTCTACTAACCATGATATCGAGTTTTGAAAACATTATGCGTTCTTATTCCGGTTATTAGCCTAGAATTACTATGTGATGCGCACAGCATACAAATATAGACCGGATCGCCTGAATTGGAACAAAACATTTCATGTTGGTTTCGAAAAACGGTTTGCTACTCGCAAGTAGGCTAAAATGTGGATTTGCCACCCTCAGGTGGGCTTAGAAAACATGATGATTTGCCACTCTCAAGTGGGCTTAAAACTCACAATTGATGAATTGTTCCAATCCAAATAACCTAACCTTCACCCACAGGCATTCAGGTAGTTATATCACATAAGCAGGTAGCCTCATGGTAAGCATGCTATCATGGCAGTCACTCACACACATGCAAGGATACTAAAGCATAAATACTTACCGATTACTCCAAGCCAAAACAGAAGCTATGTTAGAAATCCATGCATGATCCTAACTATACAGAAATGCCTAATGCAACACATGCAAAGATGCAACTACAATAGGCTCAGCTATTCTAAGATGGCATATGATGATGCTACAGCTAACACGTATTCAACTTTGGAGTTGAAATACAATGCAGTTAGTTTGATACGCCAAGCCCGGTGCATGCAAGACAGATGAATGAATGCAAACATGCAAGCATAAGTATGCTAATTGAAACATGCCCTAATCTAAGCATTATAAGCTGGTAAATAAAAGGGAGAAAGATGTGGGGTTGGAAGACATACATCACACACACGCACACATATTACAATTGTGCCCTCGCTCGGAGGGTCTGAATAAATAATACAAGCAGCCTAATTAACTAACTCACGAGCTAATTAATTATTACAAAACCGAATTACTAACTAGCTACAACTAATTATTACACAACTTAATTAATTAACAAATTAACTAATAAACAACAAATGAAAAGCAACAAATAAAGATGCTCCAGCTCTGTTCGAAGAAGGAAGTTATGCATGCTCACTTCGGTTCCTCGCCTCGAAACGCCTTTCGGTTGCTCTTTAGAGGCTCTGTTTGCAGGGTGTCTGCTAGTGTTTGTTGCTGAAACTTACCAAAACACTGCTGGAGAGTTCACCAATGGCCTGCCGGCCATGAAAACACTGCCGGCCAACAACAGGGCACTGCCGGCCAAGGGTGTGACACTGCCTGTCATCATTGGTGCACTGTCGGCCACTGGTGTGCTGTGACACCAAGCTGCAACAAAGCACAAAATAAAGAGAAGGGAGGGTCTCCCAAGGGCATGTATGCACTATGCCACCCCATATCACCCTAAAACATCAACGGAGAGGCCTAGTCGGATCCACGACCATCAATCACGCATCCCGATGCATGATGGCCAAAGATCCAACTTGTGCAAATCAATATGAAAATGAATGCATAAATACAACAAGTAAAGCCAACAACTTTATCATGGACAGTCAATAGTGTCGGTGACCAAGAATCGAGGCACGTTTCGTCACTTGGAGTACGAAACGTTCCTCGTTTCCGTGTTCGGACTAAACCCTACCCCAAACACAAAGCAATAAGATGGCAGACACAATGCGACTAACATGCAACCTAGCATACGCAATGATATGGGCTAAAATGGCATACACAATGCACGTGGCATAACATGGCATACACAATGCACTTACGAAGACTATCATGCGCACATGAACTAAATGGCATATACAAATGCAAGATGGACTTACACCAATATAAGTGGACCTCAGCCACACTCAAATCAGTGGCCATATGATGGAAATGAGACAACCGAAACACATGCAAACATGCACGATGCAAGGGATCGATCCTAAGGCATCAAATGCCACTCTACCAAAGCATGGAAAAGGATGCAATATGGCATACAAACACACAAATTCCAGCTCTGAAACATGATACAAAATGGTCCCGAAACATGTAAACATGGCACACAATGCAAGCTAGGGGGCCCGGGTACCGAAACTAGTGAAGTGTGTTACTCTAGAGGTACCCAAAGAAATGCGCTAATGGAAAAATCAACCCCAAATAGACCCTAGGCAGGTCTGAAACAGTGGGGAAATGGCCTAAAATGATGGCTCGTAATGCAACGAAATGGAGCTCATTCAATGGTCGGTAAATGAGGCATACAAGTCCGACTCTCAAACGTATTTAAAGAGTATAAAACATGGAAATATGGCATTGATACAAGCTCTAAAATATGATGTATGATGGCCCCAAAACAAGGGAATTACTCAGTATATGCATGTAATGGACCCCGAAACTCAAAGCTAAGCAAGTGCATTGAACCACAAGCATGCAAAGCAAGCATTATTTGACCATGAGGCATGAAAATAGAGCCAAGGTAGTCCTAAACATGCACCAAATTAATTCCAAGCATGGCCAAAAAGTGCTAACATGAAGGGCTAAAACAACATGCAACATAGACTAGTAAGCATGGTTTACATTACATGTATATGAAACACAAGAGAGGTCACCAAACTAGCCAAAAACAGAAACATGGTATGCTAAAATATGCCCAAATAACCACTGAAACTCAGTCAATGCATGCAAAAATGATGGGCCCCTTTGGAGGGCCATGCGAGGGGTTGTTCCACACGTATAGGACGGACACACCAAATGGCAAAACCAACTTTGGAAATAGGTTATGAGGGTCCTAAAACCCACCAAAAAGGCCCTGGAATGTGGCGAGGAAGCATGCAATGAAAGGTCCCCTTGAAAGGCCTTGAGGAGGATTGCTCAACAGATGCATGAAGGACACAAAATATGGCAAAAGGGGCTCCGGACAAAGTTCATGTAGACCTTAAAACTCATAAATAATGGCCTAAAATAAGACTTCAAAGCATGCAAAATGGAGCTCCTTTGGAAGGCCAACAAAGCTAGTAAAGAGAACAAGGGGTGAGAGGGTCACCTCTCTCTGATTTTGAAACTCAAAGACACATCTAAGCCACTGAAAATCTATTGGATTTCAGTGGCTAAAAGGCCAAACCAAGGCCAATGCAAATGCTCAAATGCATAGCCCTGAACATGAGGAAATGAAGCATGCAAGGGGGTAGATGACCCCCAACAGAAAAATGTCCTTAAGAAAGCATGTTTATAAGCTCAAAATAAAACTTTTTTCAGTTTATGTTGAAACCCAAAAATGCTTGTAAATAGGGCTGAGATATGAAGCAAAATAATGCAAAAAAAAGGAGAAATAGAGGCTTACCCTTGTAGAGCCAACCCTCAGCAACTTCTGGACCAAGGTAATGAGCCTTCAACCTCTGTAAATCAGTTCCAAGGTGCTTGGATGGATGGTGGAGGTGTTCTGCTAGGAGGTGTAGTGCAAAAGTGCAAGGAAAAGGGACTAAAACAACAACAATATAGAGAGAGAGCAAGAAATAGAGAGAGAGAGAGAGAGAGAGCTATATCTCTTGTCAAAGTGCTGAACCTCCGCTAAGGAGACAGGGCCTCTCCTTATATAGAGGAAAATCAATTCAAAGCTTCTTGAACAAGCTTGGCAAGAGCTTCATCCCTCCATACACGTGTATGGAGGGAAAATTAAAGGATTCCAGCTAGCTTAAAAGATCTGCCGTGAAACCTGCTAAGAGAGGGGTGCTGCCGGCCATCAGTGATGGCAGGTAGTGGCTCATTGATGGTCAGAAGGGGTCACTTTTTGGCCAGCATTGGCCAATCATGGCCGGCACACTCCCATAGAGGCCGGCAACAAAAAATCAGTCCTAGTCCCTGTTTTGAAGAAAGCCTAAATCCTTCATCTGGATGCCTTTTCAGGTCATTCTTATGTCCAAAATGAAGCTTCGGAAGTTTTCTTTCCAAATTTGGCAGCCTCACCTCAAAATTCCATGTGTGCTAAGAGATATCCCTCTTTTAGTGAAGACTGCTCAGTTTCGGTCCAACCGGATTAATGCCCAACTTCCAACAACCATATCTCTCCCATCTGGACTCGGATCGAGGAGATTCTTAAATGAAAATTAAAGCTTTGGAAGTCTTCTTTCCAACAGTGGTGGCCTCATAGCTGAAATCCAAGTGTACAAATGGATAGGCCTGATTTAGCGAGGGCTGCTCGGCTCTTTCTTAAAGATTCATGCCCAACTCCTTCCCCGACTGGGTTTCCTCTCTCTTCTCCTCTTTTATTCAACTCCAAACCCCTAATCAAGGAGTTTTTGAAATATTTTTCAAATATTTCATCTCTCTTTCATTTATTTCCACTTTGTCCTTGCTCGGTTTGCCGAAAAACGCAACATTTAACAAAATGCGAGCATTGGAACGTCGTAGGAACTTTATTTCAAAAATATTTTGAAAGAGAGGGTTTCAAGGTCTCAAAATCTTTTGATCAAGATAGTTTTGATCCAAAAGGGGGTATGAAGTTGGGATTTGACCCTCTCCTTGCCAAAGAAATCTAACCCTTGCACTGCACAACTTTCACCACAAAGTAAACCATCTGTAGCGGCGTCCAAGTCTTAAGGGCGGTCAAAAATGGGGTGTCTACAATGGTACTTCCTGCTCTTTCTCAATCTCTCCTTCTTCAATCTGGGATTTGGATTCCTCAGGAGTGAGTATCCGCTTTCTTTTCTTTTTCTACTTTTGTTTGTCCTTGAGAGTAGCCAGAATTTCAGCCCTCTTAGGAGATTCTTCTTGTGGAGACCCTGCACCAAAAGGTATGAATGTAAATGAAACAAACAAAAGAGTCTAAAAAAAAAAAAAAGAAAACCTGAAAATACTTACCCCTTTTTGAAGCAGCTCTAGTAACTCTAGCAGGAGAGGGTGAGGCTACAGAAGCAGTTTTGGCAGCTGTGGAAAGAGAGGGGATGTTTTCAACTATTGTTGATTTAGCTTTCGAAGGCACTCCTAACCCTATCAGTAAATCATGAGGGTGTATGGATAGGCGCACTTCCATATTGGCTGTCCACCAGTTTTGAAATCTTTTCAGAGCCAGGCCAGAAGGAAGAAAGGGGACAAATTTGAACTCACTCAATTCTTTCAATAGTTTGAATGTTGCCTCTTCTAGTTTTGATTTGGGTATTCTCAGGTCTCTGGCTGTAAGATGGACATTCGAGAGGCTGCAGAGTGGAATGGGAATCCCCTGAGTTAACCCAAATTGCCTGGAAAATTGAGAAGGACAGTATACCTCAGCTATACACTTATAAGCTCGAGGGTTTAAAGTGCTGATGAACAGCTCCCTCGGCAGCAAAATAGAAGCCCACATGTCTTTGTGGGGTGGGGTGGAACACTCTTTATCAGCTAAGAATGTTTGCAGCCAAGCAGGTCCTTTGTTGATATCAAAGGGGCAGAAGAAGGTGGCAGATAGAGAAATAGGAAGTTGGTGAAAAAAGGTGGGGTAGTAGGCAAAGGAAGCAGGATAAAGAACAATTCTGGCATATTTTTCCCTAGAAGTGCTAGGGTCCTGAATAAGGAATTTTAAGCATTTAGGATGCAAATCAGTGAAGTAAGCAAAGAGCCAGAGTTGGAGCACCCAAAGAGGACCCCCTTGGTTAACATCAAGAGGTTTCTCACAAAATTGGGAACAGGCTCTATAAACATGGCCTAAGAGATAAGGAGCCAGGGCTATGCATTTTTTCAAAACAAGTGCCTTCGCAAGTGGAGCGAACTCAGGCATAATCCTCTAAGATGATGTGCAAAAGAGAAATATGCACAACCAGTATAAGATGAAGGAAAAAAGTTCTCTATCTCTCACAGGGCCTTCCCTTTTATTTTCAGCCTTTACAAAATCACTGTAAGAGGAGTTTAAGGGTGGAAGGGAAAACTTAACAAAGAGGTCTGGATAGCTGAGAGTGAAAGGAGAGCCAAGGGGTGAAAGCCCTAAAAGATGGAAAATATCAAGAACGGTGGGGGCCATCATGCCACACCGAAACTAAAAAAAAATTGAAAGCCATGTTCCAAAAACAAAGAGCAGCAGGAATCAAGAAAGGGTCTTCAAGAATGATAAACCTGGAAAGACGAAGGACATCGAGAATACAGAGCTCTTGCAGGTCGTCTTCTCTTGCAGGCACAACTCTGTCATACCATTCCTCCCATTCAGTTCTCAATGTCGGCCAGCAACAGTGAGGTCGGGTCATTCTCCAATTTTCCTAGTCGAGCCCCCCTTCATAGAGAAGAAAATGGTCCTCCAGACGAGGGTATAAAGCTGGAAGTTGAGTAGGACCTTCTCAAAAGATGGGACCTAAGACATATTCTTGTTTGTTGTTATGGCGAGGAACGAAGAGGCGGCCGTCTATGGCACTTGACCCATCAGCTGTTAACTTAGCAATCTCTTCATCAATACATCTTTTCAAAGCCATGGTTGGGCTTATATGATCACCAGCAAGCACTTTCAGAGAAAAAGAATCCATTGGTAGCAAGCAGCAAGGAAGAGGCGAGGAAGAAAGGGTTAACAAAGGAGAAGGGTTTGTGTTTTGAGCGAATGAGTGATTTCAGAGCACGAAATAAAAAGGGTTTTAAAAGCCTTTGTGTCTGGAAAGTATATCGCATAATTCGTTAAGTACCAAAAGTACAAATACGAAGAGCTTCCTTCAATATTGATACTTTTGGAGGGAAAAACACATCCTAGATGTTGAGGCCAGCTCCGAAGTATAGTATTTGGCTTCGAAACCAGATTTTGGCGCCAAAAGTCAAATAGCAAACGGCTTCGAAACTGAGAAGCCGGCTTCAAAGTACATTTCATACCTATGGATGTAAGAATGCTCAAGTATTCGTTTACTTCAAAAGGGATTAAAGACCTGTTTTAGGTTTCTCAATGAAAGTAATGTCCTTCAAAACAAAACTTGAGATCCCTTAAGGATGAGAATTGATGTTCGAAACATCAAAACCAATAGTTGGTTTATATATATTCAGAAAAGATTGTCTTTTCAGACTAAAACAGTGCAGCCCTCAAAAGGAGCTTCCATATTTTTGAAAATATGGACTGTTGTTCAAAGCGAAATGGTCAATTTAAAACTGGTTGATCATACTAAACCATGACCATATGTTGGTTATGATTGAAACAAGTTTTAAGGCGTAAGATTGTTAGATTCGAAGCACGGATTCTGAATGAAAATCAGCAAGAACTGTCAACTATATTCTATAAATTGGAAAAGTTCATATTGATTCTTTTTAGTGTTTCATTTAAAACGATTGAGTCCAGATTCGAAGGATAAGATTGTTCAGTTCGAAGTCCTAAATTTGCTTTTAAAGACAAACAGAGACAAGATCAAACAATGCCAAACAAAGAAAAAGTCTTAGTTGTATTAAAGCAAAAGCAATTACATTGAACGACCCTCTTTGGGTACAAATTCAAGCTCATAAAAGTAAGGAATAGAATAAATAACAAGATCATGAAATTTGGTCCAACTATGATCAATGAATTTCTGTTCTTTCTTTATTCTATCCTCTATTTCTTCTAGGATTGGCTGCATAAGTTGATGTGCTCTCACTTCATAAAAGAGCTCTTCAGCCTTTATTTCGAATGCTGTTTCTCTCAATCCTTGTTCCAACTCGTCTATATCCAAGTCATCCCAGTACGCAGAATCTTTATTCTTGAAGTTTTTGAATTCTTCAATGAAGTTCTCTGCTTCGTACTGGGCATGAACTCGAAGGGACGAGAGTTGGTCGAAAGATTGAGTGGTGGCTGTAGAGGTCCGATGCCAGTGGAGAAGCGAGGGAAGTTGGTCCAAAAACATGTGAAGCTCTGCTTGAGCAAGGGGATTGTGGACATGACCCCGAGTCAGAATGTCACAAGCCCATCGAAGATTCTTGAGAGGAACTTCATCCTCAAGAACACTGAAGGGCAAGTGAGACAAGGCCGCAAGCAGGAATTGGGCTTGCTTCCACTCAGCTGGAGTAGGGGGAGGTGGAGGCTTGTGAGGTGGAAAGACCTTATCCGCGGAGACGGCAAGCTTCAGTCTTTCTGTCCAGCAAGGAGTTGGCGGAGGAGAAGGTATGGAAGCCTCCACTTCAGGAGGAGGAGCAAAGGCAAAAGGAACAAGAGCATTAATATAATCGAGCCAGTCAGAAGAGCAAAACTTCGCCTTTTGGTCTAAGAACGATGGATTGTACCCTTGTGCCTCTTCGGGGCGTCGAGCAGTGTGCACTATCTTTGTAGGCATGGAGGATGTGTACCATGCTATAAGCAGATTTTCCTCCAAACTGCGTCGATGGTCGATGGGCACGTAAGGATAAACCATCGAGCTTCGCGCATAAGAAGGGAATTCTAAAGGGTCAGTAAACTCGACAAAGTGATGGTTGATTCGCTCTCTTAAATCACAGGCCTCCGGTTTTGACCAGCTTGTCTAGTCAGAAGCCCCAGAGGAAGAAGAAGTTGCAGCCTTATTCCATGCAGAGGATTGTGAAGAAGAACTTCCCATGTCTATATTTGCGACTTTTTGAATCAAAGGATTAAGAGCAATTTGTTCGTAGTCCAAGGGTGAGTCAGAAGAAGAACTTCCCGTGTCCATATTTGTAAGTTTCTGAATCAAAGGATTAAGGGCAATGTGTCCGTAGTCCAAGGGTTGATAATTTGCAAAGGCATCCATGACCTGAATATAGAAAGGTGGGTAAATGTGGCTAACTAATGCATGGAGGTTCTTTCGAGGAGGAACAGCATCATCAGATGACTCTTCATGTGCTCAATCAATAGAGGAGAAAATTGATTCGGCCATAAAAAATGTATCAGTCTGTTCGAATACTAAGGTGGTGGGGGTGTTCAAAAGATTGAAGGAGAGTTTAATGCAGATGATGAATGATAATTGCATTTCTGGAAGAATGCAAAGCCCATGCACGTTCTAAGACCTGGATAAAAGACCTTGATCCACTAATATCACCAAGTATTGGGTATATTAGTACGGGGGGTAATGTTGGCTACATATTTTGTACAAGCCAATTACAATTCGACGCGTGGCAGAATAAGGGTAATACAGGAAAACTATTCAAGTCTTCGATCCTGATCGTACATGTGGCAGTTAATATTGGTTATTACGAGATCTAAGTAGCAGTGGATCAATAAAGAGATGTAGGGTGATGTGGCTTCAACGGTTGCTCACATTTAAATTCAAAAATTTAGGAGGGAAGTCTAACTGCAAGAGATAGCATAGTGGAGCTAATTATAAGGCAACATGATCAACGATCATGGAGGAGCAGTTCTACGGTTGGAAATGCAGTTCGATGGTCATCCTTGAGAAGTATAAATAGCAGAGAAGACCCAGAAAAAAGACCCAGACTCATATCCAAAAAACCAGTCTTATTCTACTTTATTTCTTTTCTAGTTTTACATTTCCAGTTTTATATTTCCAGTTCTTTACATTTCTGCATTTTAAAATTCCTGCACTGCACTTCGTTCATAGGAATAGTTTCAAGTAGATTGTCACTGTAAACCTCTACGAGGCTGAGTTTGGATCATTGTAAGTTTTTAATTCTAATGAAATGCTTCAATTGTGCTTCATTTAATTGTTATTTTGCTTAATTCTCCTAAATCAAGCCACCAGTAAAAGTCATCTTCATTGAGGCTGAAAGAACTAAAACACAATCGTCTGATAATTGGTTGGCAATTAATTTTCTGTAAGGACTGATTGATCCTTGCTGGCGCGCTCGCAATTACAAAAATAATCTTCGAAAGTCAAAAAGCCAACAAGTAATGAATTATTAATGAAAATAATATTAAGTGTTATATGATTTAAAATCTTAAACATTTCAAGTGTGATTATATCGAAATTATGGAAGTTAACGTCATCCTTTTTTTTTTTTAATCTCAAAAAAATGTTTGGTATACAATTAAAAAAGTCACATTTTTTTAAGTAAAAAAAAAAAAAAAATTCATTCGTAATTTTTTTTTTCAAATTATGTTAATTTCTTTTCTTTTCTTTTCTTTTCTTTTTTTTAACACTTTTCAAGGCTTGTTTAGATGAATCCAAAAAAAAAAATGATTTTTTTTTTAAAAGTTCACTAAAGCAAAATAATTAAAAAAAATATTTATTTTTTGACCTTTTATTTTTATTATTATATCCTTTATCAATTTTTTTTAATTTTTTAATTTTTTATTTTTTATTTTTTCGATCCGAGAACTCAAAAGTATAAATTTTCGAGACATTGACCCATAAATCCTAAAATCAGAATTTGTAAACCAACTATTCCCATACTTATTTTAAGAAACATATAAGTCTTTATTTATGTAAATTGACACATTTATTATTGTTTTTACGATATAGTCAATTTAAAGATTAATTTTAGTTGTTTATCAAATTCCTTGTCACATTTCAAAAAAGTATATTAAATAGTTTTTGCAGTCACATTGCTGGTTTAGACACACTATATTTCATATTCAATCCATCCAAAATGTAACATGTCCAATTTGGAAATCAAATCATATTCCACATGTCACATTTCATAAAAGCATACCTCGTTTGGCAAGTGGCTTTTTTAGCTAAAAGGTCAAAAAGTTACTAAAAAAACCAAAAAGCCAACAACCACTACCAAAAAGTCAAAGATTTCCTTTTCTCTTTACTTTTTATACATCTTTTCGCAAAAAGTCAAAAAGTCATCCCAAACATACTAGTTTTTTTTACATCATATTTTAGCCAAAAAACCAAAAAGTTACTAAAAAAACATGTTCTCAAACGAGGCCTAAATGATTTTTTAGTCAGATTGTTAATTTAGACAAATCACATTCTACGTTCAATCCACCCAAACTATAACATGCCCATTTTTTAATTCAAGCCACATTCCACATGTCACATTTTTAAAAAGTATATTAAAGGGTTTTTATAGTCACAGTGCTAGTTTGAACAAATCACATTTCACATTTAATCCACCCAAAATCTAACATGTTCATTTTGACAATCAAACCACATTTCACATTCAATCCACCTAAAATTTATCATGCCCAATATGGAAATCAACCATTATGTCACATTTCAAAAATCATATCCAAGAAAAAAAAAATACGTGTCCAACAATCAATAAGAGCAAAAACATCTTAATGTGATATAATAATATATTAAATTAGATCTCATAGAAAATGTTTCTAAATGAGCAGGGCACTCCGGTTTATTAAAAAGAGAGAGAGAGAGAGAGACTTCATGCTATATAGATTTTTGAAGTGTGATTTTCAAGTAATTTTTCCTAAATTTAAAAAATTTAGGGTTAATTATTGGTCAGTCCCATTAATGTTATGTTTGGTTGGGAGATTTAGAAAATAATTTGGAAAGGGAAAAAGAAAAGATAGATAAAATATGAATAAAATATACTTATATTTCACCTAATTTCATACACTTTTTTCTTTTTCTCTTTCCAAATCACTTCCAAAATCTCTCAACCAAACACAATGTAAGTGGACTTAAACAGTGTGTTTGGTTTGAGTTTTCTAGATTAAGTTTTTTGGTTTTCGTGTTTTTTTATTTTTAGTGAATATTTTTAAAATTTTAAACATTTTTTTTACTTTTTTAGATGCACCTTACTTAGATATATCTAAAAAGTAAAAAAAAAATTGTGACAAAATATTTTAAAAAATTAATAAATACATAAAAATATAAAAAAATGTCTTGAATTCTTGTATTTTTTTTTATATTTTTGGTAATTAGTGAATTTTTAAAAGAATTTTTTTACTTTTTAGATGTATTTATGTTAGTTGTGTCTAAAAAATAAAAAAATTGCTTAAAATATTAAAAAAATTCAGTAAAAACAAAAAAATACGAAAAATAAGAAAGTAGAATTTTCTGAAAAGTGTTTTTGGAAAAATGAAACCAAACATAAGTTCTATTGACTTTTTAAATGCACCAATAAATCCTCTATTATCTATATTACCCTCATTAAATGTCACGACCCCAAACCGCCCCTAGTAGTTTGGTGCCGTGATGGCCAGTAATCCGAGATTACCGAAGGCCAACTTACCAATGGTTTAACACAATCAGAGTATACTATAAGGGGCTCACAAATGCGGAAGCAATAAATCAAATACAAGTGATCCATAAGAGCAGTGCATAAGTCCAATGTTATGGCATACATCTTTACAACTTGAATACAACAAGGCAAAATACGTATTACATCTTGATCAAAAGGCTTCTCGAGCCGACATATACGAAATATAGTGAATACAAGCCAAGAAGCATGATTTTCAAGATTCGCCGACGTAAAAGAAATGATATCGCCGACGTGAATACAAAACAAAGCCGACCAAAAATCAAGGATCCAAAACAGTCTTTCAAAAACACATCTAGGCGTCGCCGCCGTCCTGCTCATCACCTACATATATATAGAGAGGGGTGAGCTTGGATACTCAGTGAATGGTGCAAATAATAAAGGTTTTTGCATGAATATAGCCAAAGTCTTTCAAAACAAAACATGCCGAAACCATACGAATTTAGTCGGGGTCCTTACAGAACCAAAACACGTCAAAACCTTATCAAAACAAGGGATGAACCGTATTCATCTATCAAGTCTTACAAGTCTCAAGGGATGCTTACTGACATCGGCAAAACACATCAAAGCCTTATCAAAACAAGGGATGAACCGTATTCATCTATCAAGTCTTACAAGTCTCAAGGGATGCTTACTGACATCGGCAAAACCCAGATCAAGCTTTTCGAACAAACAAACCCACGCGGTAAACCGTCAGTGGCAAAACAAAGACTGCATGATCCGTAATCGATTAGTCACAGGTGCTGCGAAAGTTTATAGTCCTCCAGCACAAGGGACTTGTGTTACTTAAGCCCGTAGCTCTTTTTAACACAATGGTCATGTGTTACTTAAGCCCGTAGCCCGCTTTAACACAATAGTCTTTCCAAGAAAGGACCGTATCCTTTTATACTTAGTGCTACGAAAGTTTAGAGTCCTCTAGCACAAGGGACTTTTTATACTTGGTACTGCGAAAGTTTAGAGTCCTCCAGTACAAGGGACTTTTCAAGAATGACATCAAAACAAAGCTTATACTTCAAAACAGGGCTATTCATTCATGCTTAACAAATACCTTCGTCAAAACAAAGTAGAACAAGATTTATCAAAACAGTATAACATAGCTTTATTAAAAACACCACTCACCTAGTTCTTCAGGTGTAGGCTCAAAGCAAAGATCAAGGACCTACAATCACATGGCAATCACATTCTCAAAACAAGCTTTATTCATGCAAATGATCTCGGCATTCTCACCAGATCCAAGTCAAAAGCAAAGCAAAACATGCTGGGAGTTTAAACACTGCTCCCGTCTCATGAAAACACACTGGGTACCAACCAGGTCTTTGCCAAGGTCCTACACCTCCTTGCCGAGGTGCGGTCCCTATGGCCTCATTCAAAAGTAAAGTTGGGAAATCCTGGGTTTCCCTTAAAAGAACATGAAGAACATGATCATGAAGAAGACGAATGCAAAGATCATAACTTGTTACAAAAATCAGAGATTTCATGCCATGGGTTCAAAACATGGACCTGGGTACCCATACAAGAAGGTCATGCAAGAACAAACACAAAAACATGGTTTTGGTTCCAAACTTTCGGATCAAAACGAGACTTTTCTTCAAGAACACATGAATACTATTTTTCTCTCCCAAAACCAACTTCAAATCGATGCATGACATGCAAAACAGATCCGATCATGCAATGCAGCTAGATGATCAATAAGAATAACAAGAGTAGGTTAAGATTCTTACCCCAAAGCTCGAATCTAACGGCTCAAACCTCGAAGATCAAGCTTGGAAGATCTATTCTCACTCAAGAACTTCTCCTCCTTTCTCTAGAGCTTCTCTCTCTAAAGGCAAAGATTTGAGACAAAAATGATTTGTTTCTAGGTCTGCCGGCTGTCTTAACAATCAGCTCGGACACGTGGCGCTATCGGGTTGGTTCAACTCAAAAGGTGATTGATTGATAAGACAAGTCTATGACAAAGCGTACACAGCAAGCTAAGGCAAGACACATCGGCAAGTAATGACATCGGCTAAGGTAAAAGCTCGGCAACAGGGTAACAAAGACATCGGCTAGGGAGGACGACACTTGACTAAGCTGTGCCACACCTTGGCCGGGGTGTGCCACACCTCGGTCTAGGCCATACCTGCCCAAGGACGAGGATCACTAAATGCAAAACATCTCGGCAACATACCCGAGGTGGAGATGGGGTCGACCAAGGTTCCAAAACAGTTCTGAGTACAAAGGTTCAGAGGTGAACTAAGCTCAAGATGACCTCGGCCACACACACCAAGCAAGGAACAAAATCATGCAAGCAATACTTAAACAAAACATGGCAAGGCAAAACTTGCAAAACAACATAACAAGACAAGTTCATGCATGAGGGTATGCAAGTATGACAAGAGTAAGGTGAGGGTTGCTACATTAAATATCTGTTTTTATTATCTTCTCCCTCTTTCTACTCCAAATAACTTTTCATCTTCATTTCTTCATACACTCTTTACTATTTTTTTTTTTTTAGAGAGCCTCTCTCTCCACCATTTTTCTAGAGAGCTTCACAACACTATTGTCTATCACCACTGTTACCACACCACCACTGTCTATCGCTACCGTTATCACATCACTGTTGTCTCTATGTCGTCTACCGACCACCGTCGCCGTCATCGTTCAACCATTACTACTGTTCACCAATCACCTCCACTGTCACTAATCTATATTCCTTTATCGTCAATTTATACTCCATTGTTGGCGATCTACACATCACTACTCTCTTCCGTTGTCGTCAATGCCGCTAATTTCTTATCATCATCTTCTTCATTTTGTTACCATCACTAGTGAATAGGGATGGCCATTTTCTCCCGCCCCGCTCCGCACTACCCCGCACCTGCATCCTCCGCTCCGTCCCGCACAAGTTTTCCCTAGGGTTGTTCAAAAATCCGTTCAAACCAATAATCTTGACCGAACCAGACCGAACTGTACGATTTGGTTCAGTTCTATTAAGAACCGGTTCGGTTTCGGTTCAATAAATATTGAGAACTGTAAAAACGGTTCGAACCGAACCGAACCAAATTTTAAAAGATATATATAGATATATATATAATATTTAATAAACAGCAGCAGTCCTTGAACCATACATAAGTGTTATTTAATAAGATATATATATATAATATTTAATATTATCATATCAAGTTTTATTTTTATTAATTGATTTTTTGTAATTTTAATGATATTAGGATGATATAGATATGTAATGTTGAGTAATGCCTTAATATTATTAGTTTTTATCATGAGTTAAATGTAATCAGTTTGAGTAATTATTTTGCTAATATTAACAATTTATTTTTGTAAATAGAAATTTTTTGAACCGTGAACCGAACTGCAACCGAATTGTTATTTCGGTTTGGTTCTAGTTTGGTTTTACAAGTATAATGGTTTGGTCTGGTTCTCAAAATCACAGAATCATTAGAATCGATTTGGTTCTTGGATTTTCTCAAAACCGAACCAATCCAGACCGTGTCCACCCCTAGTTTTCCCCACCCCATTGAGGAAGTTTGGTCTTCTATCCCCTTCTATCCAATCCTTACCCCGATTATATTTATTAAGTATATTTATATATAATATATATAATTTAATTTTTTTCAATATAATAAAATTAAAACATTAGAATATTATTCTTAATATTAATTTTTAATCATTTATTTTCAATCTTATTTGTTATAATTCTTATTAAGTATGAATTATTATCCATAGTATACTATAATTTTTATTAACATTTTTATTTTTCAACTTATAAAAAAAAAACCCATCTCTCGCCCCGCAACCGCCACCTCCTGACTTGCCCCGCACCCAATATGAAATGGGACGAGGATAGATTACGAAAAACACACCCCAAACCCGACCCGTGACCATTCCTACTAGTGCCTTTCAAATCTAATCTAACCATTTTCAACTCAAATCTTCACTGGTGACTTCAGATCTGGCCATTTTTGGACTCCAATCTAGCCATGACATGGTCACTGGAGCTCTTACTAGTGAGATCGTGTCTCTGTGTTTGTGTGTGTGTATCAATATGTATATGTAAAATTATAGTTAAACTAGATATGTTATTTATAAAATCTAGATATTAGTAAATAAATTTATAATGATAAATTTATTATTCTTATTTTATTTTATTTGTATTTAAGTGTATTATTGTGTTTTTGTAAATGAAGAAGCAAGTGAATGCATGTATGTGAGTGAGTATGAGTGAAAGAGTAAGAGGGAGTAATTAATTAAGTAGTCTAGAAAAAAATGAATAATACCGATTAGTGTATTAACGGATGATGTGGCACAATTTTAGAGATTTTGAGTTTCTATAATTTGTATAATGGGTGGAGTCATAATTTTAAAATGATAATGTCATAACTATGTTGTTAAACTAATTGTATACCAATTGGTGTATATAACACCATCGAGAAAAAATTGAGTGTTATTAGTGATAAATTTATCACTGATGATATTTATTATCTTCTTCCTACTCTTCCCTTTCTCTTGTCACCACCAGATTTGAAGAGGTGATAGGAGTAGTGACGTAGTGAAGAATAATGTTGTTTTGGATGATAAATTTGTCAGATAATTGTTGAAAAAGGTTGGAGATGGCGACTAGAGATTTATTGACGGTCGGAGACGGTGGCCGGAGATGGTCGCTGGTGATCTGGGCCAATGGCCGGACACTACAAGAAAACACATTTTTGCCGACCATTTTTGGCTACCAAAACAAATTTAGTCGCCAAAAGTGTGGGAATTGGATACCAAAATTAATTTTAGTCGGCAAAAGTCAACCTTTTAGCTACTAATTTTTTTTAGTAGGGGAATGTTGATTATTGGCGACTAAAAAAAATTAGTAGCTAAAAAAAATACAATTGACGACTAAAAAATTTTTTAGTAGCTAAACATATCACAATTGGCGACCAAAAGAATTTTTAGTCGCCAAAGACCTACTTTTGGCTACTAAATAGTTTGGTAGCCGAATGAAAATAAAAAAATTATAAAATACCTTTGGCGACCAAAATTTTGGTCGCCAAAAACAGGGGATTCACCGACTAAATTACTTTTTAGTCGCCAAAGGCCTACTTTTGGCTACTAAATAGTTTGGTAGCCGAATAAAAATAAAAAAATTATAAAATACCTTTGGCGACCAAAATTTTGGTCGCCAAAAACAGGGGATTCACCGACTAAATTACTTTTTAGTCGCCAAAGGCCTACTTTTGGCTACTAAATAGTTTGGTAGCCGAATGAAAATAAAAAAATTATAAAATACCTTTGGCGACCAAAAGTTTGGTCGCCAAAAACAGGGGATTCACCGACTAAATTACTTTTTAGTCGCCAAAGGCCTACTTTTGGCTACTAAATATTTTGGTAGCCGATTGTTTAATAATGGTAAAGTGTTCCTTTAGGTAATGGTAATTTCTGTAGGGTTGTAATGAAAAATTAATATTATTAAAATGTAATGAATATTTTAAAAATGTAATAATTTATCATTTAAATAAATTTTTCAATATCATTATCAAAACGAGGGCTAAGTGTGTAAAATGTAAGACTTGTTGATATTATTTCAGATTTTAAAATTTTTCTTAATTTTTTAATAATTAATTTCTTCAACTTTTTTAAATATTTTAAGCAAATTTTAGTCGCTATAGACCTACTTTTGGCTACTAAATTGTTTGGTAGCCGAATGAAAATAAAAAAATTAACAAAATAGTATTTTATTTTATTAACAACAATACCATTAGTCTCCACTTGAAAATTTGACTAAACAAAATAGTTGTTTTATTTTATTTTATTTTATTTTATTTTTTTTATTTTTATTTTTATTTTTATGAAGAGGTTGTACACCCACCATCCAAAAATATTAATATCTTATTTTATTTTTTATTATCTGAAAATATTAATTTTTAAAAAAAATTGATTATTAAAATAATATGAATTTCTTATTTTGTCCTTTTTTTAAATCCATTAATAATACAAAAAGTACAATTATGACAATTGATATTTCTAAAAAAATATACTATCAAACGAGGGCTAAGTGTGTAAAAAAAATTCACTCATGACTTATGAGTAAATAAATATGATTTGTAAGACTTATTGATATTATTTCAAATTTTAAAATTTTTCTTAATTTTTTAATAATTAATTTTTTCAACTTTTTAAAATTATTTTTACGTTATACACGGTTAACAATAATCAAACACTACTGTTAATTTAAATTTGGAGGGAGACATTTCTAATTTAAATTTGAGGGATTTATAAAAGTAATTGGCGACTAAAAAAACACAGGTTGAGCTGGCTCAAAAAAATTTAAAAAAAAAATTTTCCTTCTTTTTTTTGTTAATTTTCTTTCTTTCTTTTCTTTCTTATTTTTTATATATATATATATATATATATATATAATATAAGAATATAAGAATATAAAATTTTAAAATATATTATAATATTTTTCAGTAAAAAAAATATTAGGACAAATATTTAAGATAATTTAATATTTTTAATATTTTTAATTTATAATTTTAGGACAAATATTAGGACAGATTTCAGATTTCGTTTTTCTGTCTCTCACTCTCTGACTCTCTCTCTCTCTCTCTCTTTCTCACTCTCTCACTACAAGAAAAGTGGGCTTATGAGACAGAACTTTTTGCGACGGCACATTTGTCGTCGCAAAAAATGGCACAACTTGTCGTCTCAAAAAATGTGACTTTTTGAGACGACACAACTTGCCATCGCCAAAAAATGTGACTTTCGTCGCAAAAAATAGAGTATTTGCGACGGCAGAAATTGCTGTCGCAAAAAAAAAAAAAGAGTATTTGCGACGGTACCAACTGCAGTCGCAAAAAAAAAAAAAAAGAGTTTTTTGCGATTGTAATACGTATCGTTGCCAAATATATATATATATATATATTGTGGCTTTAAGACAGCTTCATATATATATGGTCATAAAATGGTTTAAATAAATGCAACAGTATTTTTCTGTTACAAAAAATAAATAAAAAAATAAAAACGACGTTGTTTTACTCTTTCAAACATTTCTCTTTTCACCAATTTTTTCATCTTTCTATCTCTCTGTCTCTGTCTCTGTCTCTGTCTCTGTCTCTGTCTCTCTTCTCTTTGTCTCTCTCACTCATAACTCTTCTTTGTCTATCTGTCTCTCTCTTTCTCTATGTGTCTCTGTCTCTCTTGTCTCTCTCTTTCTCACTCATCACTCTTCTTTGTCTGTCTATCTCTTTCTTTCTCTCTATGTCTTTGTCTCTCTTCTCTTTCTCTCTCTCACTCATCACTCTTCTCTGTCTGTCTGTCTGTCTCTCTCTCTCTCTCTCTCTCTCTCTTTGTGTCTCTCGTCCATCTTTCTTCTCTTTATCTCTCTCATCTCTCTTCTCTCTTTGTCTGTCTTCTCTTTCTCTCTCTCACTCATCACTCTTCTCTTTCTGTCTGTCTGTCTATCTGTCTATCTCTCTCACTCATCTATCTCTTCTCTCATCTCTTTTCTCTCTCTGTCTCTTTCGCTCATCTCTCTTCTCTTTATCTCTCTCGCTCATCTCTCATCTTTCTCTGTCTCTCTCGTTCATCTCTCTTCTCTTTATGTCTCTCTCACTCATCTCTCTTCTCTCTATCGCTTTGTCTCTCTCGTCCATCTCTCTTCTCTCTATGTCTCTTTTCTGTCTCTCACTCTCACTCTCTATCTTTTTCTTTCTCTCTCTCTCTCTCTCTCTCTCCCACTGTGTTTGCGTTGCTCACTCTCATCCTCTCTATTTACTGAGCTCCCTCTTGATTTTTTGATCCACTACAAGAAAATGCACTTTTAGCGACCACTTTGTGTCTCTCTCGCTCATCACTCTCTCTCTCTCTCTCTCTCTCTCCCTCTCTCTCTCTCTCTCTCTCTCCTCTATCTGTCTCTCACTCATTTCTCTCTCTCACCATCCATCTCCAGTACCACCTTCACCATTACTACAAACGCCATTCCACCCCCACCACTACTTCCACAATCGCCACTTCACCTCTACGAGTACTATTACTACTATCATCACCACCACTCCACTACCACCACTACCACTACTACTACCATTACCTCTCTTTCACCCCTGCCACTCCATTTACACTACCACTACCACAACTTCACTACTAATCTCTTTCGCGAGGGCTAAGTGTGTAAAAAAAATTCACTCATCATGACTTATGAGTAAATAATACATATTTGTAAGACTTATTGATATTATTTCAGATTTTAAAATTTTTCTTAATTTTTTAATAATTAATTTTTTCAACTTTTTTAAATATTTAAAGCAAATTTGTTTATTTTTTAGATTCACTTAATTATTTTTTAGATTCACTTAATTTAGATATATTTTTTTTTTTAAATTTGAGGGATTTATAAAAGTAATTGGCGATTTAATGCTAATTGAACTAAAGGCCTAAGCTGGGGCTATGCGTATATATTTTTTAGTTGTACGTTAATGATTTTGACTGCTAAGATATGCTTGAGAAAATGATTTTGACTGCTAGTTACAACTGAATAATAAATTAATTAAATCCACTTGACACATGATTTCTTCATCTGTCTTTCTATGAGAAAATATACATATTGCATGTTCTAAAATTCTAAAAAATTGATTAGTGCCTAGTTAGTCATGCAGGAGTCCCAAAAAAAAAAAAAAACACGGGTTGAGTTGGCTCATAATTTTTTTTAAAAAAAATTTCCTTCTTTTTTTTTAATTTTCTTTCTTTCTTTTCTTTCTTATTATATATATATATATATATAATATAAGAATATAAGAAAATATAAGGATATAAAATTTTAAAATATATTATTATATTTTTCAGTACATAAAATATTAGGACAAATATTTAAGATAATTTAATTTTTTCCTTTTTTTATTTTATAATTTTATTACTTATATTTTTATTTAAATATAATTTTAATATATTTGTTACTTTTATTTTAATTTTTTAGACTGTTGTTATTTCACTTTTACCGACTAAATATTAGTCGACGATTATAATTACAAAATTTAAAAATTGTGCTTTACATCTGAGAGAAACTTCGGAGGGAAACTTTATTACTTCTTTATTTTCTCTCTCTCTCTTTCTCACTCTCTCACGCCTCTGCCCTCATAGATTAACAACAATGACATTTTATGTCTCCACTTGAAATTTGACTTTCTTTTTTTTTAAATGAGAAAAATAAAATTGAAAGAAGCTTATTTTTTAAAAATAAAAATGAAAATGAAACATGCTTATTAATTAAATAAAAATGAATTCCCATTAGTAGTAGGTATATGAATAAAACAATCAGATTTATTGAATTAAGTGGTAAAAGCCAGTTGGCTTTATTAATATTTTAAATTTTATTTTTGTATCACATGAACCATTGGGCAACATCTAAAAAAACACCTATTTTAAGATAATTTGTATTTTCAATTCATTTTATCGAGCCGAATCTAAGAAATATATATGTTTAAAAACTTTTAAAAAATTCAAAATTCAAAATAAGCAACAAATATTTACTATTTTTTTGTTAATTTTTATCTTTATTGAATTTTTTTTTGAAATTTTAGAAAAAAATTATAATTTTTCGATTCATTTTGTCGAATGAAAACGAAAAATAAAAAAATTATTTTTACCTTTGGCGACCAAAATTTTGGTAGCCAAAAGTTTGTTTTCAACGACAAAATTGAATTTTAGTCGCCAAAGAAGTAAATGTTTTGGAGGGAGACATTTCAAATATTTAGAGGGAATTATAAAATACCTTTACCAACAAAAAGTTTTAGTCGCCAATAACTATTTACATAAAATATCTCACGCTCTCACCAAACCAAACCCAACCCTGAATCATTAATAGCGCCTCTCTCTCTCTCTCTCTCTCTCTCTCTCTCTCTCTCTCTCTCTTCAGCGTCCTTCTCCCTCTCCCTCTCCCTCTCCCTCTCCCTCTCCCTCTCCCTCTCCCTCACCGCCGCTCCTCTCCCCTCCACTCTCACCGCCACTCCTCCTCGCGTTGGCCGGCAACCGGAGCACCGATTCACCTCCTTGTTGGTCACCGTTGCCTGAGATCCTCTCTCTCCCTCTCAGCTCTGTTTTTGTTCGATTGTTGTCGCCTGAGATGACTACCCGGGCTTATGTCTCCCAGTTTTCAGCTGATGGTTCCCTCTTTGTTGCAGGGTTTCAGGTACTACTTTCTTGTTTTGGAATTGGGTCTGAGAAATTTAAAATTTGACAGCTCTTTAATGTGCATGTTAAGTCTGTTCTGATTGTTCTCTTAGGAGAAGGAAAAATGTACAGTTTGATTTAGATTTAGTTATTTATTTATTTGTTCTTTCTCAATACAGGGAAGCAACACTAGAATAAATTATGACAATGTTGTTTTCACAGTTTGCCCTAATTTATATGATAATGCTGTTTACACAGGTTGGCCTCACTAATATATATATATATATATATTTGAACTTTGTAAATAAATTACTTATAAGAATATATGCATGAGTAGCTAAGAGTGTGGAAAGACTAAAATGTGACACATTGGTAGCAGTGTTTGGTCTCTATCTGGTTTACTGAAATGCAGGTAAAGCAGTGTCTGGTTTACCGAAATGATTATAAATAGGAATAGAATATATGAGGCTTGAGCTGTGTCTCTGTGTCTCTATCTCCCTTCATCTATTTCTTTCAATCTTGACAGGCCAGATTTCTTCAAGTTGTTGTTTGTTCACATCTACATTTTTTTTGCTCACCAACTGTTCGACATTTGGTCTGTGACATGTAGAAATGAATTGTTTAAGTATATATGGACCCCAAAGCATCTCTAGTTTGCTCACCAACTGTTTGACAATTTATTTGTGATACATAGGAATGATCTGCTGGAGCAATTTTAATTGTGTAGTTTTGTGGATTTTTGTTAATTGTTTCTATTGATACTAATGTACTCAATAGTAATCTGCTGGAGCAATTTTCTGCTGGCAAGATTGATGCAGATCTTCATTTCAGTAGCGTAATAATTGAGCCACATCTACTATGTAATCACCACTTAAGGCAAAACAAAAGCAATACTAATGTACTAAAAAATGAAGAGAAGGTTGGAGGAGATGAACAAGTTCACATCTTTACACTACCATTGAGAATATGCTCATTTTTCTTTCAATTCCTAGATGATGAAGAACAAGAAACCAGCTAAGCTTCCAATGAGGCTACTAGGCACTGTTTTTTTCTTTTTCTTTTTTCTCTATGCAAAAACCTATGTTAGTTAAACCTATGTTATGTAATAACTGTATTAATTTGTTTTCTATCCAAACTCGGATCGGATAGATGTTAGTTGTTGCTGTAAAGTGAGAAAATTAGAAAGATTAATAACAGAGGATGAAATGATTGATAACCATAGAGATGTGGACAGCAAAGTAGGTTTATTTTCTGTAAGGTTGTCATAGGTGTTTTCTATTATTTAGATGGTTTTATATATATTCTATCAACATAATTGTTGAATTAATCATTGAGAAATGAGTTATAATTGATAATGTAAATAGAGTCTTAATGCTCAAATGACTAACGACATTCATGGCAAGGTAATATGCGAAGTGCTTTATGTATCATTCAATTTGGATTTACCTGTGGAATGGAGTCCATGTTTTGATCTGTACAAGGAGTGTTATTATGTATTATAATACTAGTGAACTAATCAAGGAGGAAAAGGATTTTTATTTTTTAATAGAAAAAAAACTTACTGATGCATAGTCTCCTCCTGACTATTAATGCTTACTGTTAATTTTCTAGTCATACACATTATATGTTTGGTTCCAGTTGGCTTGCATTGCTTGATTGAATTTTGAATGTCATTAAATTTTGTAGCAATCTCTATTCATGGTTTCATGCCATAACTGGAATCAAGTTTGGTTTGGCTACTTGTCAGGAAATTGTAAGCATAATCTCTTTTTTGGCGTTATTTGTTCAGCTTGCATAATTCAGTTTTATAAAAGGGGTTAGTGGAATTGTTTGATTATCACTAGGAATTTTGAATCTTTTTTTTTGCTTCTTTTCTTTTCTTTTCTTTTCAGTTTGAATAAAGAATTCCTATCTTATCCTGTTTTTGAAACTCATGTTGTTAGGGTGGGGTTTGGTAATGCCCTGTTTTCTGTCTATCCATGTTTTTGTTCTTTTGTCTTTGTTTTTGCATAAAACAAAATAAAAAACAATATTTGGTACATCATACATATGTTTTTAAAAATATAAAATGAGATTAAGAAAAAATGTTCAGTGAGTGGAGGGAGGAGGTACGTAGGGGATAGGGAATGAAAAATTGTTTTGAAAATAATATTTTTTCTTCAGATTTTGAAATTGAAAATTGTTGTCTTTTTTTTGGAAACTAAAACAGTTCTCAGATGTGTTTTTTCATTTATAGATTTAAAAATTCTTTAAAAAAAAAACTGGGCCCTAGAAGATTTGAGTCCTAATATTGTTCCAGACTTATTTTAGATCTTGTGATGGATGTAAACCTCCTTCCGAACAAATTTTCCTACAATTGGCATTTGATTAAGTGCAACTTTGGATCTTGTGACCATTCTGGTTGAACAACTTTGGATTTTGTTCATTTTTTTACCTTTCAGGTCACTTTGGGTATATAGAATTACCAATTCCAGTATATCATCCTTCCCATGTGAGTGAACTAAAGCGGTTGTTGAGCTTGGTTTGCTTTAAGTGCTTGAAGTTGAGAAGTGGGAAGGTAATGGATATGTTTATAGAAGGCTCCACGTAAAATCTATTTGTCATAAGTAATTAAATCCTTTTGCTTTCTTGATTGAGAGGGTAGCAGATTATTGTGTTGTGTTATGGTAAGAATTTGAAGCTCTCGGTGATTATAGATCATTCTGCCATAATATATCCTATATTTGATTATTTAATAAAGGAAGTTGGTAGACATTTGAGTGTGGTCACATATGTGGTGGCCCTTTTCTAAAAGTGTTGTGTGAATATCATTATTTTTCTATTGTTTCTCTGAGACATTTAATTTTATAAATTGTTTCTCTCTCCTTATTTTAACTAAAATGTAGAGTTAATTTGCGGAACTGATATCTCAACGTAGAAGTGTTATATGTAAGAATATCTATGTCATTAACAGGGAAAGCTTTTAAGCCTTCTTAACATTTTATAGGCACCCAACTAATGAATTTTTTTTTTTCAGATGATTTTGGACATACAAATGTGGATATATAATTTTTTGACAATTACGGGAGGGCATTGTTTTTATAGCTCTATTTGTATATATAGTGGTTCGAACAAATTAATTTGGTTATTCATGTATTATGTATGGATTTAAATTATTGACGTTGGATTAGACTTGGAGTGTATGGAATTTGTATGGATTATGTATGGATTATTGACCCTAATATATTTTAGCGTTGATGGATTATATTGTTTATACAGGGTACAGGTTGTAATTTAAATTATTGACGTTGGTTATTCATGTATTATGTATGGATTTAAATCATGGTTATTCATGTATTATGTTGAATGCTTTAATGGCTGATAATATATTTTAGTGTTGATGGATTATATTGTTTATACAGGGTACATGTAATATAAATGAATACAGGTTGTTTACAATTTTTTTTTTTTAAAAAAAAAATAGAAAATTATTTGGCCACCAAATGTTTTGGTAGCCAAATAGGTAATCAAAAGTTTTGGCTACTAATAATTTAGTAGCAAAAACATAACCCAAAACGTTTTTACCACCAAATAATTAGTAGCTACAAAATTTGAGAATGAGAGAAATAAACTATTGGCTATTAAATTTTTTAGTCACGGAAAAAAGGGTATCATTTGGCGACTAAAACTTTTGGTGGCAAAAAGTAAATAAATGAATCTTAATAGGTTTTTGGCTACGAACAGTTTTAGTCGGCAAAAGTTACCACGCCTAAGGTAGAACTTTTAGTGACTAAATGGTTAGTAGCCAAAAGTTTAATAAAATGAAAAAAAATATTTTTGGCGACTAAATTCTTTAGTCCCTAAATGTAGTAATGTTGTGACTAAAACTTATTCCAGACAAAAAGTTTTAGTCGCTGAAAATTTAATTTATTTTATTTGAACACTTTTGGCGACTAAATATTTAGTCGCCAAAATATACCCTTTCCCGACTACTCAGAGTTTGGTAGCCGAATGTTCACTTTTGGCGACTAATATTTTAGTCGCCAAAAGATAACCTTTGCCGACTAACAAGAGTTTAGTAGCCAAAACGTTCACTTTCAGCGACCAAAAATAGTTTAGTCGCCAATACTATCGCCGACAGGCTATAGGCGACGATTTTGGCGACAAAAAATATTAGTCACTAATTTGTTTCGGCGATCAAAAATTGGGCTTTTGGCGACCAATATTTTGGTCGCCAAAAGTGGCATTTCCTGTAGTGGGATATGATTGTTGGAGAAGGGAGAGGACATTTTTGGGAATATTAATAAGTAAAAAAAAAGAAGTATGACCTATAAATAAATAAATCTAATCAATATGACTGGTCTCCCTATTGCCCCTTAAATTTATTCTTAAAATATATATTAAAAACGAAAAAAAAATTAAAAATACCCAATGCCAAACACCATTCATTGAATGTTTGCTAGTGGTTTCTTTCCACACAATTATTTTTTATTCCTTTTTTTAGCGAGTTACTGATTGGTGTCACGCTATTTTTATTTTTATTTTTTTATCGATGAAAATTAATTGTTAGTTGTTATATTAGAATTTATGGAAGTTTGTCTTTTCATTCTTTACAAAACACCAACTGTTTACTCCCTTAATTTAACTCTCTTAAAAAGAGTTGAACACATGACCTCCCCTTAAGGACTAAGTCCTTAAAAAAGTTATGGTGATTGATTAGAGTAGGCCTGGTTGGTTTTGGTGCCGAGCTACTCAAACCCATTGATCAAATATTTGATTAATATGTAATCAATCTAACACTATTTTCTGTTCAAAAAAAAATTTTAAAAAAAAATCCAACACTATTTGAAATGGAAGAAATTTGTAATCCCTATCCATGCAATAAGAGCATTTCTAAAATAAATGTTAAAATTTTGTATGTGTTATATAACAAAAAAATAATAAAAATAAATTTTAATTTTATATGTTCAAATTTATTAATTTAGTGAATGGATAGTGTTATAATAAAGATGTTAGAGTGTGTGTGAAATAAAAATATGAATAAAGATTGTGACCTCCTTTCCTTCACCCCTTTTGACCCCTTTTCTTTTTTGATTGGTCACTTTTTCTTTTTCTTTTTCTTTTTTTTCCTTCTCCTCCAATCACCACCCGTCACGTGTGTGTGGGGATGGTGGGGATTGAAGTTTGAGGGGGTCTAAATCACTACTGTAAAAATAAAATCTATTTCAGTGTGTATAAATATGTATACAAAGAAAATAAAATGGCTAAATGATACAAGAGTACAAAATGTTCCAAATCATGAGCTATTGCTGGCCTCTCTTTTGTTCGCACACACGTTCTTTCCCAATCTAAATTTGTTAATAGATGAATTAAAATTTTAAGAGATTAAATTAAAAAGTTTTTATATATTGGAGACTAAATGAAAATAATTTTATATATTAAGAATTAAATTGATACAATTTAAATATTGAGAATTAAAATGACACAAGACTTCTACTGTGAAAACCAAACGTATAATTAATTCTTTAATTTATTTATTTTGAATATTTTGCACCCAAGTCTATGTTCATATAACATTTACTTTTTGCTTGATATATTTTATTTGTCCATAGGATACATTAGTGTGAAGGCATTGGGTGGTTGGGGACTTGCTCTGAATGGATCATGGTAATGGTCTCTTTACAAGAAAATGACATGAAACTGCTTTTGCTGGCTATTTTAGGGAATTTTTTTTGGATATCCATAGTCACCCCCGTAACATTACATAATCCGTTAAGATAGTATTTACATTATAAATTTAGATAAAAATTTAAAAAGAAAAAAGAAAAAATGTGATTGAGATATGACTTAAAAAAAAAATTCATTTCGTTTTCTCTTTTTAAATCCTTATTCAAAATTCTTGATCCAAACATATTAACATAAATATACAATAAATTTTACTATATAAATGGATCACATTTTAAATAAAATAAAATAAAATAAACTCAATTGTAATAATACTTGCATGGTGTATTCATTTTGTTTGATTTTGAATTTCAAAATATATTTTTTGATTTTTTTGATTTTATATTTTTGTATTTTTAGTGAACTTTTAAAAAAAAATTAATTAATTTTTTAAATACACCTAAAAATAAAATATTATGAAATTTTCTTCTGCTTGATTATAGATTTCTTATTCTTTGGGAGCTGAACATGAAAGACTTAAGCTTAAAGCGAGATAATCGAACAGAGGAGATTTGTTGGCGTTCTTTTAAGAGGGACTTGACTTGTAGCCCAACTCTATGATCATGGGTAAAACAAAAACAAACCTGTGATGTGACCTAAGATTAATAGATAAGAGTCTTGTCCCAAATATCATCCTAGAGTGATAAAATGAGGGGCAAGAAGTGAGATTTGTATGTAGACTCACAAATTTTTTATTTTTTAATTTGACTCACAATGAAAATGTATAGAGAGATAATTAATTAATAATTAAAGAAAATATGAGAGAAAAAATTATTTTAGATATTTTAACTTTTATTTGATTATCACATCATTAGATTTAAAAAAAGAAAAATAACTGCACAATAATGACAGTAAAAAAAAAAAATCGAAATCATGAAAAAATATAATATTTTAATTATTAAAATATATAAACTTTTTCACTGATTTATATTTTTTTTTAACTGTCCAACTATGCGCTATTCCCCTTTGAAAAATGGGTATAACCTTTGGCCTAAAATAGCAATGTCCATCATATATATACAGGTTTCACAACATAAAACCTTATATTTTTATTTTTTTCGTTCAGAAATTATGAAGACCATTGTAGCAGTTTATTGGTTATTTAATTTTTATCTCTATCACATTATATAAATTATTTATTTTGATGTTATTAAATATAGTCTAACTTTAATAAATTAATTAACTTAGTTGTATTAAAAAAAAGAAGAAGAAGAAATCTCAAATTTATCTATAACTCGGGCAATTCGAGCCTAACTCGAGTTAGACTCAGACAAACAATCTTGGGTTATAATTTTTTTTTTTACTATCCAGTTGTTCTGTTATTTCCCCTTTGAAAAATGAATATAACTTTTGAGCTAAAATAACAATATCCATTATATATATACAAGTTTCACAGCATAAAACCTTATATTTTTATTTTCTCATTCAGAACTTGTGAAGACCATTGTAGCGGTTCATTGGTTCTTCAATTTTTATCTCTATCACACTATATAAATTATTTGTTTTTATGTTATTAATAATTTTATAAAAAATATATATAAACATAGTCTAATTTTAATAAATTAATTAACTTAGTTGTACTATAAAAAAAAAAAAAAAAAAAAAAAAAAAACCTCAAATTTATCTACAACTCGGGCAATTTGGGCTTAACTCGAGTCAGATTTGGGTAAACAATCTTAGGTTATAATTCGGGTTTGAACGGGTCTGAGCAACTCTCAGCACAACTCGGAATGGGTTTGGATAACCTCTCAATACACCCGAGTTACACCCCTAACTATGATAGATGTCAATTTTGATTTATTACACATTTTATAAGTTCCACATTTCTAACCACATCATTGCGAGTGAATTCATAGATCTAAAATTATAAATTTGTAATATTTCTCAACTTGTGGATTGGGTACCTAAAAAAATGTCAATTTTTGGTTAAAAAAAAGTTGCAAAGTAAAAAAATCACTAATTATTTATCATCCTTTAAAAAAGTAAATGTCACAATAACTTTTAACTTTTTTTACTTCCAAGAAAACAAAATATTTTTAACTTCCCAAATACATTGTCGAAAAGACAAGACGGGAACCCCAAAAAAAATCACCAAGGATCCTCTAGAGTGTTTTTTTCTAAAGTTTTCTAAAGTGATGTATTGTGTGGTTGAGATTTAATGCTGAAAAATTGATATGACTTGTCATTAAATCTCAACCACACAATGCACCACTCTATAAAACTTTAACAAAAAAAAACTCTAGAGAATCCTTACTCATGTCAATTTTTTTTTTTTTTCAAACCTTTTGGTCCTTTTTGGACGTTTTTTTAAATTTCAAATTTATTTTTAATCCATTTAGTCAAGTAGAACTTAAAATTATAAGGTTTTTAAAAAAAATAAAAAAAAAATTACTAAAGAATCCCAAAAAAAAAAAAATCATTAAAAAAATCAACCCCAAACACCTATTTAATTATGTATGAGAACTATGACGACCCAGCTCGTAAGATTGCCTTGCAATTTACTTCAGTATTAAAAGATTGCTTTGCAACTTTCTTCACATTAATGTAGAAGCTTAACACTTTGAAACAAAAGTCTATGACAAAAGATTAATTAAAAGTCACTCATGACAGATCAAAACTACAATCATTTTAGTATTTTATTTTCTTCTCCTCAAGAATCAAGACTTTCCGATTAACCAAACGTAATACAAAGAAAATGAACTTCCAGTAATGAATAGATAAGAAAAGAACCAAACAGAGATCCATTTTTTGTTTTTTTGAAATAATAGAGCATTTTCTTCATCACGTAATAAGGAAAATGGACAAATACGCTATTGGTTTTAAATAGTCTCCAATGTTGCACTTGTCAAATACACTATCGATCTTCAAAATATATACATATTGTTTTTATTTTGATGCTTGATGTTTAAATTATATAAATTTAATTTTAACTTATGTAATTTTTTTAAAAATATTTTCAGTGTGGCTTTTATTCAAATTTTATGACCAAAGTAGGGGTATTTTTACCCAAATTCAAACAAAATTTGGATGGATATGAAATGTTTCTATTTACCGACTACAAAAACTCATAATAAACTATTTTACTGTTTGAATATCAAACAACAAACAAAAACTCAATGAACAAAAATTCAACAGTAATGCTACATACTCAGAATTTTACCAAAGAAAATATCTAGAAAAATGCATCTATAGTTTACTATCATTTTAAGTATTATCCATATCTTACCAACTTTAGATTTACACCATACAACTCATTGCAGGGTAATTTTTCATAATTCATAGCATTTATGAAAACCCAGTTCAATTCTTGATATTCGTTGTTTTTGTTCATGTCTAAACAATTCATTTCATTCCGTAATTATATTTAAACAGGCAAAATAGTGTGAATTTAGACAAAAGTCGATGTGCAAATGGAACTTGAACTCCCCACATGCGGTATTGGAGATCATTTATGTTGTGTTTGGTTGAGGGATTTGAGGAGGGATTTGGAAAGGGAAATGGAAAAGGTGTGTGAAACTAGGTGAAATATAGATATGTTTTATTCACATTTCACCTACCTTTTCCATTTCCCTTTTCAAATCTCTCTCCAAATCTCCCAACCAAACACAGTATTAAAGAAACAACTGGGCTTCCTTTCACTGCATGATCTAGATTTTTTGGATTAGGATAGAGGGTACCTGTTTGAGTTTGTGAATCTGTAGACCTGTGGGGCTCATCATAAGTCTTGTTTTAATAATTTAAACTACTTATTTTATAAGGCCTTTCATATATATCATTCACACAAAAATTAGATTGATTTGATAATCATAGCCTATTCAGTTTATCGTTTTTCTCTCTAAAAAAGTGACTAGTGTATTGAATTGGTGATAAATTGAATAAGTTAATCGATCTAAATTTTTTTATAAATAATTTATACAAAAAATACTCAATAAAATAAACGATTTAAATTATTAAAATGGAAGCTGTGGTGAATTTCACGTTCCTATAGGGCAGAAGCCACCTCCTTAAAAGAAAAATGAATTTATGAATCAAATTGATATAATTTAGGAGAATTTCCATATCAGTGGAATTTTCACAATTTAATTACACATCATCTATGAAAAACTATTATTTCACTTTTTAATACTTACAAAGTTTATCATTAATTTGAAAATGTTTTTCCAGACTTATATTGAAATGAAATTATCCCTATAATTAAAAGAAGTGTTTGAAAATTAATTATTTTAGTGAGTTTTTATAAAAAGACAAAAAAAAAAAAAGGAATAATTAAAAACTTTTAATAATTTTCTGACTTTTTAATTAAAAATCAAAACTACGACTCCTCAATATTGAGAATCAAAATAAAACAGAACGGATAATTTAACAACAAATAATCTAACGAAAATATGAAAAGAATGAAGATATCAATACTGTGAACCAGTCTGAAGCATACCCATAATAGAAAGCGCCATTGCAGAGAGCTCGAAAGTATCACCATTCCTCTTCGTCAATGGCGAAACAACCCCTCTCTTCTCTTTAAACCCATCTTCACAAGTCGTAGCAGCGTCCATAACCGAACTCAATTCCACATTCGCATCCACAAATCTCTCCAAATCATAATTCTCCATCGCCTGCTCCACAGAAGGAATCGCATCAGAGTACAGATCAAAACAATCTTCTAAGCACCGCTGGATGAATGGGTTGACGAGTTTCTTGTTCTTGATCAGCTGTTTGATGAAGCAGTTGGTGTCGGTGACATTGGATTGGATGAGTTTGATTGAGATTGTGCCGAGGGTGTGGAGGTCGCCGGCGCATTGGCTTGCAGGAGATGATTGGAGGGAGGTTGTGCAGAAGTTGAACTTTATGTTTGGGTTGTTTTGTGAGCATGTTTTGCAGGTGGTGTTGATGAGATCTTGGGCTGTTGTTGTGGTGGTGTGGAAGGTGAATAGCAAGAAGAGGAGAGAGAGACGGAGAGGAGAGAGGGGGATGGAGGAAGAACTCATTTTTGTTGTTGGGTTTGTTGGGTTGGGTATGTGACGTTCTTGTTTCTTTTCCCTCTCATGGGCATGTTTTATAGTGAAGCGACGTATTAATTAGTATATTAATATATATTATGATATTATTATTTTAAAATTATGATTATATTTATTATATAAATTATAAAGGCTTAACTTGTTTGTTTTGTATCTCAAGATATAATTTTTGAGAAAATTTTTTAAAATTTTATTTGACTTAAATTTTTTGAAATTTTTTTTCAAAGTTACTATCTCTTTCTTACACATCAATCAATCACTTTTTCTCTCTTCTTTATCTTTTATCCTCATTTCTTATTCTCAATCACTTTTTCTCTCAAACACATATCTACTCAACTACAATAAAATATCAAATTATCTCAAACTCCTAAACTATTTTTAAAATATACAGCCAAACAAACTAAAAAAATTCTAAACTCTTTTCCTAATTTTTTTTTTAAAAAAAAATTTATCTCAAAACACAAACCAAACATATCTCTAAAATCTCTAAAATTATACTACATTATTAATTAATACATTAATTAATATATATTAATTGATGCGTATAATATTATTCCGAAACAAATATGTGGGTAATCATTGTTTTAAGTAGGGATAATTGGTGAAATTTAGGTGGTGTTGGGAGAATTTAAATTTTGGTTTTTTTCTTTTGACTAAAATTCACACAAAAAAACAAAATAAATTAAAATAATTAATAAAAAAAATACCACTTCAAATTCATAATTATTTTATTTTTTTCTCTCACAAATATCACATTCAATTACAAAAAAATCAACCATTTTCTTAAACACAAAAATTTTAACTTACTAAAATATCTAAAAACTAAAATAAAATAAACAATTTTCCAAATAAAACCTTAGTCAATGTTTGATCTTTTTTAGTTATAATAACATATTTAATTAAAAAAAATATTCATCCCCTGATTGAGGCTTTTAAATTTTAGGGTAAATTGCACTGACAACCCCTAAGGTTTATATTTATTACAGTTTTTCTTCTCACCTTTTGAAAATTACATCTCCCCCATTGAGGTTTAAAGTTTCATTACAAATTCCCCCCTCAGCCCTTTTAATTTTTTTAAATATCAATTTTACCCTCATTGGGTAAATTATATTGACACCCTCACATTTTAGAAATTACAATCCCCTCCCTAAGGTTTAAAGTAGTATTACCAATTGCTCCCTCGATTAGTATTATTTCGAAAAAAAATTCATTGAAAAAAAAAAATTAATTGGAAAAAAATTAATTGAAAAAAGAAATTGTTAGTAAAATTTTTAAATTTTTGTTTAAAAACCAATGTAAACTCATTTTTTAAATTTGTGTTTTTTTCCTCAAATTTACAAACTGAGACAACCATTTATAAATCAAAATTATCAAACAAATTTTTATGACAGTTTTTAAAAAATTTGTAAATATAAATTGAAAACTGAAAACGAAATGGCTAGGTGTCGTTTGGTAACACTTACGTTTTCAGTTTATATTTACAAAAATTTTAAAAACTCAAATAAAAACTTGTTTGGTAAACTTTTGATTTATAAATCAGTGGTCTCAGTTTATAAATTTGGCCAAAAAATGTAAACTCAAAAAATATGTTTCCATTTTGAGTTTTCAGTTTTTTTTTTTTTTACCACCCAACACTAGCCACCACCCGCCACCATTTTCCACCACCGTTTTCCGTCACCACCACCCAACCCCCACCACTACCTACCACCACCTGCCACCACCACCGCCTGCCACCACCATCACCACCACCACCACCACCCATCCCCCGCCACCACCACCACCACCCACTACCCACATGCCACCCACCCGCCACCACCACCAACCACCACCACCACCCACCTGCTATCCACCCACCACCACCACCACCCACCACCCATTACCACCACCACCACTACCTACCACCCACCTGACACCCATCCACCCGCCACCACCACCACCACCACCACCCACCACCCACCTGTCATCCACCCGTCACCATTGCCCACCTGCCACCACCACCACCAACCACCACCACCACCCACCTGCTATCCACCCACCACCACCACAACCCACCACCCATTACCACCATCACCACTACCCACCACCCACCTGACACCCATCCACCCGCCACCACCACCACCACCACCACCCACCACCCACCTGTCATCCACCCGTCACCATTGCCCACCTGCCACCACCACCAACCATTCACCGCCACCACCACCCGCAACCCACCACCACCACCACCCACCACCCACCACACCACCACCACACCACCACAACCCACTCGCCACCACCACGCCACCGTCACCCACCCACCCACCACCACCACCACCACCCACTCGCCACCATCCACCACTGTCACGCACCTACCCACCTACCACCACCACCACCACCCGCCACCATCACCCACCCACCCACCACCACCACCACCACTCGCCACCTACCCGCCACCATCACCTACTCACCCACCACCACCCGCCATCCACCACCCACCTGTCACCACCATCCATCCACCCGTCACCGCTTTCCACCTCCGTCTTCCACTGCCACCATCCGCCACTTTCCACCATCGTCTTCCACCATCACCACCCACCTACCCGCCACTTGCCACCACTTTCCACCGCCATCTTTTGCCACCATCACCCACAACTTGCCACCATTTTCCACCACCGTCTTCTGCCACCACCACCCGCCATCATTTTCCACCACCGTCTTCTGCCACCACCACCCGCCATCATTTTCCACCACCGTCTTCCGCCACCACCACTCGTCACCACCTGCCACCACTTGCCATTTCTCACTCTTTTTTATATTTTTAAATTTTTGTTAAACATTTTATCTAAACCAAACACATTTGTAATTTATGTTTTTCTAAAAATAAATAAAAAATAAACAAAAATCAGTTTATAAAAATTTTGGAAATATAAATTGAAAACGTACACATTATCAAACAGGCCCTTACCAAACATGTTTCAGATTGTAAAAATATCATAAAATTAACAAATAATTGAATAAGTTACCAACATAAGAAATAACTTATCAAAAGATTCTTATGCTATGTATGGTTTGATTTTTAGAAAAAAAAATTTAAAAATTAAAAATTAATTTGGTTAAGAAATAAAAAATAAAAAATAATTTTCATTTCGTTTAAAAAATAATTTTTTTATTTTTTATTTCTTAACCAAATTAATTTTTAATTTTAAAAAAAATTCTAAAAATCAAACCATATATAGCCTAAGAATCTTTTGATAAGTCATTTCTTACGTTGATAACTTATTTAATTATTTATTAATTTTAAGACATTTTTACCATCTGAGACCTGTTTGGTAATCATTTCATTTTCAGTTTTCAATTTATATTTACAAAAATTTAAAAAACTGTCATAAAAACTTATTTTATAATTTTTTTGGTTTATAAATAGTTGTCTCAGTTTGTAAATTTGAGAAAAAAATATAAATTCAAAAAATGAGTTTACGTTGGTTTTTAAACAAAAATGTAAAAATTTTACTAACAAATTTTTTTTTCCAATTAATTTTTTTTTTCAATTAATTTTTTTTCCAACTAATACTAACCGAGGGGGCAATTGGTAATAAGACTTTAAACCTTAGGGAGGGGATTGTAATTTCTAAAATGTGAGGGGTGTCAATGTAATTTACCCAATGAGTGTAAAATTGGTATTTAAAAAAATTAAAAGGGCTGAGGAAAAAATCTGTAATGAAACTCTAAATCTCAGGGGGGGAGATGTAATTTCTAAAAAGTGAAAGAGAACTATAATAACTATAAATCTCAAGAGGTGTCAGTGTAATTTACCCTAAATTTTATTTTCAATAACGTAGGTATAACTCACTTGAAAACATATTCATACTCCTTTCTCTCCCTCTTTTAAATTTTATTTTTTTATTTACATTATTAGGGTAAAATTGAAAGCACTCAATTAAAAAATACAACCTGTTTTTATAAAAATTGTTTAGTGAGAAAAACGGTTTTTGAAAGATTTTGGTTGTGTTTGGTTTAATTTTGAAATTGTGATTCTCTTTTTGGAGTTGTGATTTGAGTGTGAAATTGTGAGTTGAGTTTTAAAAAGAGAAATTTTGTTTGATTATGAGTTTTGAAAAGTATTTTAAAAGGAATTTTCAGTCGCCCGCCAAAATATCCTACCGAGCATCTTGCTAGTCGTTCGAAACAATGCCATTTTTTTTTTTTTTTGGCAATTGCAACCTGTTATTTGAAAAAAATAATAATAATATATTTGTTTTAGATAATTTTTAAGGGATAATTATATTTCACCCCATGTGGTTTCACGTGTTTTCACATTATCTCCCTAACGTTGATATATGTACTCATAAACTCTTTGTGGTTTTGAATGAAATGCAAAAGGGACGCGACGTGACGAAATTATTGAAAAGACTAGAATACCCTTATTTTTTTCTTCAATTTTCTTATGAATGTCATTTTACTTCCATTTTTCTCACAATTGAACTCTCTCTCTCTCTCTCTATGAACTTCCTCTATATATGTGTATATATATATATATATTATATAGATATGAAATGCATTCAAACCACAACCCACAAACCCATATCTCTCTCTCTCTCTCTCTCTCTCTCTCTCTCTCTCTCTCTCTCTCTCTTTCTTTCCCCGTATATATATATATATATATATATGTATGTGAAATGCATCCAAATCATCTCCTCCATATATATATGAAATGCATCCAACCCACAAACCCATCTCTCTCTCTCTCTCTCTCTCTCTCTCTCTCTCTCTCTCTCTCTCTCTCTCTCTCTCCCTCCCCCGTGTGTGTGTGTGTGTATATATATATATATATATATGAAATGCATCCAAATCCATCTCCTCCATGTATACATATAAAATGCGTCAAACCTAACTCCTCCATGTATATATATGAAATGCATCTCTGAAACAATATTTCATAGGCATCTATCTATCTATCTATATATTGTATAAGGAAAAGGGGGTTGCTAAATCTACAAGTTTTGTGGGAGTTCTAATATCTTAATACTAATTTTCTAATTTTTTGATTTAAAAAAAAAAAAAAAAGAACTCAGCATTTATTTACTTCTCCCAACCCACAAATCTTTTTTACTTCTCTCATAATTACTGCAGCACCCTTTTCAATTTCTCTCATACACTATAGTTACACACAAAAATAAAAAAAATAAGACTTTAGTTATAGATCTCAAAAAAATATAACAACATCTAAATTTGAATTATGATTTAGTAATATAATTATCTATTTTTTTGATGTATATATATCAGAATTTTAAATCACTTAATAGAATAAATTAATCAATTTTCTAAAATTATTAATTTTTTAATTTATAAAGTAGATTAAAAAAACTATTGACTGATTTATTTATTTAATAGTTAAAATATTTCATAATCTCTCCATACTAATCTCTCTCACCGATTTCTAAAAAAAAATTATTAAAACTTGCTTCCTTCTCTTTTTTCAAAAAAATCAGATAATGTTTTTCATGAAAGTTTTAGATATCTATCTATATCTTATATATTATATTATAACATAACAAACAAACAAAAAAAACTAAAAATCATATATACAAACAAATAAAATTAATAAATCTGATTTTATTTATTCAGTTAAAATCTTTCTTTTGCACCTCAATATCCAATTTTAAATTTCAAAATTTTTTGAAGTTTATCTAAACAAATCTAATTTGAAATATCTCCCACCATTATACTTTAAATCAATAAAACTCACATGTCTATCAAAAATCTAACTCACATCATAACTTACCTAAATAATAATAATTAAAAACAAATAGAAACCAAAGATAATGGGACAAATTAATCAATTTTCTAAAATTATTGATTTTTTAATTTATAAAATAGATTAAAAAAACTATTGACTATTTATTTATTTAATAGCCAAAATATTTCATAATCTCTCTTACCGATTTCTAAAAAAAAATATTAAAACTTGTCTTCCTTCTCTCTTTCCAAAAAAATCAGATAATATTTTTCATAAAAGTTATAGATATCTATCTATATCTTATATATTATATTATAACATAACCAAAAAAATAAAAATAAAAATCAGATATGCAAACAGATAAAATTAATAAATTTTATTTTATTTATTCAATTAAAATCTTTCTTTTGTATCTCAATATCCAATTTTAAATTTTAAAAATCTTTAAAGTTTATCTAAACAACTCCAATTTGAAAATATCTCACACCATTATACTTTAAATCAATAAAACTTACATCGCATATCTAACTCACATCACAACTTACCTAAATAATAATTATTAAAAACAAATAGAAACCACAGATAAATTAAATTTAAAAGAAAAAAACAAATAAAACCCCACAACTCCATCTTAAATAAATTGAAAAAATAGAAACCACACAAAAATAAAAAAAGATAAGAACTTAGATATGAATCTAAAAAAAATATGACAATATCTAAATTTTAATTATGATTTAGTAAAATAATTATCTATTTTTTTTATGTATATATATCAAAATTTTAAATCACTTAATGAGACAAATTAATTAATTTTCAAGTTTTATTTAAAGAATAATCTGATTAGTCATCCCAACTCCTAAACTTCACGGGTACTGGTAGAGGAGCTAACGGATTGGGTTATGTGAGGCTTAAGTTATTGGAGGTAACATTCTCTCACTCTATAAATTTATTTATTTTTTAATTTATTTTGTTCCTGTGTGATTCTCTTTCTCTACTGTTAGTTTGGTTTTTGGTTTCGGTTTTAGTAAAGTTTATGTGTTTGTTTACAGATTTGCATGATAGAGAATAATTATTGGTGATTATGGTTGTAATCGAAGTATCTATATCCGTTCCATACCAAGGATTTTGATCGGATTTTGTTTTCTTCAATGAAGACCATAAAATTGAAGTAAAAAAAATGGGTATCAAATTTTTTATTTTTTATTGTCATTTTATTTTGTAAAATATGTGAAAATTTATTAAGAATTCAAGATTTTACTATAACATTAGATTTTTTTATAACTAGGTAAATTTAAAACTTTTAAATATCATTGTGTTCTTTATTTTTATCATCTTTCTATACCATTAGACCATTACTGCTATTTGTTAGTTTGTTAATTATAATTCAATTAATTGAAAATGAAAGCTTAATATAACTTTTCATATATATTATAGTTAATTTGTTACAACTATGGTTGTACATAATAGCATAATATATAGGGATAATCTCTAAATATATTTTCTATTTTTTTATGTGATTAAAATAGTCCATCTTAATAGTATATAGAAGAGTTAGATGGTTTCTTTTATTTCTAAAAAACCAAATCTATTTTTTTTACTTTTTAATTTTTTAAATTGAAACATCAATTATTTATGTCCATAAAATAAAACTGATAAACACATATCAAAAAGCTACAATTTTTTTTTTCTTTTTCTTTTTTTTTTTCATTTTTTAATATGTAAGATATTTACAAATAGAAAATGTTTGACTCCCCAAAAGTTTTTCCATAATTCAACTTATAATGATTTAGTGAGTGTCAATTTTTATACAAATATGAGAAGAGAATTAATTAAATTGTACATTTCAACCAACTACATACTCAAACTTTGACTATTTCAATATATTATTTTACTATAATTCCAATTAAGAGAATTTTCAACCCTTAATATATCTTTTTATCAAATTATCATTTGATAAAAATTTAAAAAGATGAAACGTTAAAAATTATTGTTTTTCCATCAAAATTGGTGAAAAGAAAAAAAAATGGGATAAGAATGAAAGTTCTTTTAAAAATTGACAAAAAATTAATAAAAAAGTTAAAGTAATTCATATCAAATCAAATTTAAAATTAAATTAAATAAAAATAATTAAAAGAAAAAAATGAAAGTTTGAAAATATTTTGAAACCTTCTTATTCCTAAAGACTAGAAATCCGTGTGTATTATATTCATATTGTATTTTTAGTTATGAAATTGAAATCAAAAGAAATGTAACTTAAATTGCTAGATTAATAATAGAAACATCATATTAATTATTGTTAAATATCACTTCACTTCATATTTAATAATAAAATTATATATTTGTTTTAATTATAACTTTTGAATTTGTATATTTTCATAACAAGAAGAAGTATGTCATAACTCAGTTAACCTCATTTAATCAGGTTTAATTTTTTTTTAATACAAATTATCAAAATTGCACTAAATATATTTATATATATATTTTTTAATTTTTGAAAACTAATAATTTAAAAGTTATAAACATAAAAGTTAAATTATAAATTTTATGTATACCACAAGATAAAATATTAAATTACTTCAAGATAATTATAATGATTTTTTTTTTAATTTATAAAGTCTCGTGCATAGCACGGGTTACCGCTAGTATATATATATATATATATATATATATATAAGAGAAAGTGGAAGGGTAAATTGGTCACTCAAAACTTTAAATTTGGTGCCAAAACCGTTAATTTCAGTGCAGACACTCTTCTCTGACGCATCTACCCCACGCACTGTTAAGTCTACCAGATTCCATCACTTTTGCACTTCAGTCAAAACCACAAGGAGGTTATGAGTACATTTATCAACGTCAATGAGGTAATGTGAAAATGCGTGAAACCACAAGGGGGTAAAATGTAATTATCCCATTTTTTCAATACAAAAATTATTTTTTTTAATTTTTTATAAAAATAATTTAACAATCCCATCACTAACCATTTTCAACACTATATCATCAAGAGAGTGTTGAAAAGAGTTTTGAGTTGTGTATTTGGTTGTAAGTTTTGAAATTAATTTTTGAATTGAGTTTTGAGTAATTTTGACTTATGTATTTGGTTATAAATTTTAAAAAGTGATTTAAAAATTTTGCCTTTAAAATTATGATTCTAAAGGCAAACCAAACACCGCCTTTATTTTTTCAATTGTACCCCATTGTTGGACTGCCCGTTGACCGACAACCAAATCACCGTGGAAAAGTTGGTTGGAAAAGTTGTGAATTTTTTAAAAGGATGTCGATTATCTGCATGCTAAATTTGAACTGAATAGTCTAAGCCGGCTTGTCGGATTAATTTTTGAGTTTTATTTTAATAATCTGAATTGTTCACATTTTAAAATTTATGAAGTATATTATCTCTGTAAAAATTATGTCAATTGGATAACGAAGACCACGTGTTCAGATCAACTTTGTAAGAATCGTTAATTTTCTCACCGTCTATTTTTTTTATACAAAACTAATCCAAATACGTGATTGTCGTTATCTGATTGACTTGATTTTTTGCAGGAATGATATAATTGACGAATCTTAAAATGTGAACGGTTCGAATTATCAAAACGAGATCCAAAAGTAAGCCCAATGGATCGGACAACACCTCTCCAGCTAGGGATGTAAATTTGGCCCAACCTAGCCCATGTCGGGCCTCGCGGGCTCTAGCCAAACTTTAAGCCTGGTCGGGCCGACTCATTTTCCAGAAAATTAGGCCCAAGCCTAGGGGGTATTTGGGCTTAAGGCTGGCCATCGGGCTAGGCCTGGGCTCGGGCCTGGCCTGGCTTGAACATTTTTTTAATATTTTTTTTACCAAAATTTTATTTTTTTTCCTCCAAAAATGACACTAGGCCTTGGGCTGGCTGGGCCTTGGGTCGGGCTTTAAGTAGGCCTTGAGCGGGCCGATGGGCAAACCCATGGGTTGGCCCAGACGGGTCGGGCCCATGGGCTTCAAAATGATAGCCCACGACCAAGGTTCCAGCTTAGGCTTGGGCCCGAGCCTAATCGGGTGGGGGCCCACCCTAGGCTACGGGCAAGTTTTGAGCTGTAGGCCATTTTTACACTCCTATCTCCAGCCCGATTTTGGACTAAGAGGAGTCAATCCCTTTTTAAAATTTATTCATTAACATTTTGGAGCTTGGGTACATTAAAATAGCATTTTTTTAATATTTTCATCTCTTTTGTCATATTATCGGGTAACGTACCAATAAATCCCAAAATATGGACTAACGCACGGATTAGTCCCGCATCTTTTCTGTTGAACCAAAAAGTCCTAAAGCTTACAGAATGGAAAATAAGTCCTTTACTATCAGCGTATTTATGTTTTCCAATGGAGGACAATGTGGGTTTTGGGTGCTAGTAAAATTACTGTTTTGGACATTGAGCGCACTATAGGGTTTTATAATTTTCCCTCGTTTTTTATCAAATCTTTGAACCTGTATAAGGAAACATTGGTAATCAACAATTCCACATTCCAACATTACCATTTTTTGTGGGTTGAAACACTAGATATGCTTTCTGGATATTCAAAAAGGGATTATACAAATTCCACGTTCATGTTTTGAGAGGAGCCGTAATTGTATGGAAATATACATCACGCACATTAATTAGGAGCGTCATCGACTGCGATGGCCGGAGATTGGGTTTGTTTTCTCCGGTTGTTTGACTAATTAACATTGACAACGTCAGGGTTAAAGTGCCATGTACGCTGTCGATTCAACCATTGGCGGATTTAGTGATAATGACAATAAAGCTCGAAAGTGTACTGCTTCGACAATTGTATTTGTTAATGTATTTTGCATGATTTGGTTGTATTCAATAATTTCCCCCCTAATGTACTTCATGAGGTGAGTTTAAGGCATACCTCCCATGCATATATCCTTGATATTAGGGTACATATGGTTGGCATTGTGACGTACATACAATATTGTTGTCGATATTGTATGTGATTTGTGGGTTTTGGGTGTTGGGGTGTCTATATCAAATCTGTACGGCCTGATTTGCCCAATGTGCTTCATAATGTGGATTATGGGCATAAATTCCCAAGTGAATATTGCATTTTACGGTTTGAATTTGTATGATAGTGTCACAGTGGTGGTTACACACTACTTATTGTAATGTTTGATGTAAATGTGTTAATATTGGTTCTAATATTTGATGGTTGGTTAGAAATGTGAAAGTTGTACGGTGTTAATTTTTATGTAGGTTAGTGTATTATGTTACGTTGAAGCGTCGATGTGGATTTCAGTGATGTAGTCGAATTTATGGTGGAATTGTTTACCATTTTCGTTTGCATTAACTCAAAAAGGATGGTGTATGTTTAACAGTGTTGTTGCGTACTGTGAAGCAGGGCCATATGTTATGTGGTTTTAAGTTTGCA
The DNA here is from genome assembly GCF_055761805.1 of Camellia sinensis. NCBI lineage: Eukaryota > Viridiplantae > Streptophyta > Magnoliopsida > Ericales > Theaceae > Camellia > Camellia sinensis. The sequence continues at coordinate 187,916,209 of NC_138962.1, forward strand.
TCAGTTGTCGTTACATTTTTTGCATGACATGTTTGGCATTGTTCTGTGTTAATGTCATTTGAATATGGTGTGTTGGTTTGTTATGTTAATGTAGGTGTGTCGTGACGTTGGTAGCATTTGGTGTTGGTAACATTAATACCTAGCTGTTTGTTCACATGCATGAATAGGTCCCCCGTACGTGTGTTTTTGACTGATCAATCATTAAGGAAAAATGGTTTTAATGGTGCTGTGTTTTATTATGACGCAACTCATTGATGACGTAACTGCCACCCCCATTCTTTGTTTTGTTCAGTAGACATTGAAAAAAATTTGTACATCATATTTGTTGTGTAATTAGTCATGCTGTCAACCATGATGACGTGTGTGTCATTGATGTTGTTTCATATGTCTTGATTCCACTTGTTGATCATGCAATGTGTGCAACATTCTGTTTAAGTAGGCATGGAAATTAACATTCTCGTTGCATTATTGGTCAGCATGTTTCAGCAACATGTCTATTAAGAAACTAATGGGAACAACCTTTTTTACGTGGCAGGTGACGCTCAGCAACAAACCCTCCATAAAGTGGCCGTTGTACAGATGTGAAGTTCTAGCATGAAAGAATGCACATAGACCTGGTTAGCAGCCAGGAAGCATGCAAGGCTACCGTTCAAAACTAAAAAAGCTACATTAGCCACAAAGAAACTGCCCCATATCGACCCATCAAGACTTATGTATCGTTCGAACATTGTCATCATTATCAAGACCGTGCTCAAGGTGAACCTAAACGATGGTCACATTCGACAATTGAAAAAACCCCATCCTGGCTAATGATTGAAGCTATCCATAATCACAACCTGCAGCCGAACATGTTCAAAAAGTGTGATGAAACAGTTTGCTGCTTGATTCTGACATATAACACAGAGGACGAAAAATTTCACATAGGTGGTCATGGTTTGGCCCTAAGAAACAGTGACATCCGCTTTATATTTGGTGTTCAATGTGGAAAAGAAAAAATTGATGTGTCATATGCGCCTAAACCCCCATCTGATTTTGTGCAACGGAGGTGCCCAACCGTTGGACGAATATCATCGAAGCTAATTAAAGATTTGTTGGTAGAAGCGGTACATGGGATCACATAATGTGATGAGGAGGACGTCGCAAAGCTGTTATGTTTGTATATTTGTGCAAAATTGTTGTTTGCAACCACCAGAGAGTCAATTGGTTGGTCTTTCATCCGTGTCATCAATAAATTGGATACGTTATGGTACTGTGACTGGACAGCGACCATCCGTAACACTTTAATTAATTCACTCAATGAGTTCCACAACCAGCCTGAGAAAGTGACCAGTTGTGTCGTCGTATTGCCGGTACATAACCTCGAACACCTCACACAGAGACATTCTACATATAATTCATGGTGTGGATGAAAAATGATTAATGTATGCGAAGTTGTTTTGTTTTCTGCAGTTTTTGGTTTGCAAACACACGACGCTCCTGAAGCCAGAACGGCCCACAGCATTTCCGAGGTTTTGTAAATGGAACGTTGGGGCGCTTACAGCTAAGATGAAAGGATTGGACTTGATAGCCTCTGACTCATTCAAGGTTTGTAATTCTCTGAACTATACACTTTGAACGATAATATTTGACTAACTATCTATTTCAATCATGTTGGTACATAACGTTTCCACTCACTTTGAGAAACCCTTTATGTAATGCATCGTGCTTCCCAAAAAATATGTTCAATCATGTGTTTTATGTGGTTATGCATAGACATTATATGTGCTCAGTGTTTTGGGTCATCAATTGTTATATTCTGTTGGATGCATTTGTTGGCCATTTGTTTACTTAATGTGACTGGTAGCAATTCATGGTGACATTGCGTTTGCTGTCTATTTGGAAGCCATTACCAGTTTTCTATGTTGTTCTACAAACTGTGAACTTTGGCTCCCAATTTGCGGAAATATTTGTAAATATGTTTGTGTATATGAATAGTATGTAGCATAGCGTAGAGAGTAAAGTGTAGTTTGGTGGACACCATTTACAAATTTACATTGACAACGGAAATGTGTAAATGTTATTAGTGAACATATGTTTGTTATAGAAACCTTCATATCTAGAAAGGGGGAAAAAACATGATGGAGCATTATGTTCGTATTTAATATATGTTTCTTACAAGGAACTTCGTATTTGTTACGCAAAAGTTCATGTTATTACATTACGTCCAGACTAGCATTGGTTGAACATTAAATAATGGTCAGTGTTTTGTGAACAAAATGTTAGTCATGTGTTGGATTTCGATATGGTTGTACGTTAAGTGTGCATATTTCCCCTGTAATGTGTTCGGTTCCAAGATGACGTGACATTGCATTTGGCCCATCTATCAGAAGCCATTTCAAGTTTTCACTATTATTTTGCAAATTGTCAATTTTGGCTCTTGATGTGGGGCACCCTTTGTATGTAATTATGTGTGGCAATGGTACATAGTTTAGGATAGACAGAAAAATGGAGGTTGACAGTGTATATGTGGAAACGTTGTTGACCATCATATATTTCTTCCATAAAACTTCATACATTGCACGAAGAATTTGTTAATACATTGCATCTACACCCACATTGAATAAAACAGTATTGTATGCACTGTGTGTTCCCTAAAATAGGTTTATTCATGTGTTTTATTTGTTGTGATGCATTTTTTTTTACGGTTATTACGCAATGTGGTTGATTTTAATATGGGTTGATGTTGCTTATGAAGGTGGAATATAACAAACTTGGCGGGACTATACTTAAGCGTTTTTATGTTAATGTACCAATAGATGACCATGGCGGAAGACATCACGTGAAGGGCGAGTTGGGGGGTGAGACAGATGCAAACAAGGAAGCAAATGGTGATATTGTCATCGAACTGAATGATGTTGAGCCAAGCTTTAACTGTTGGAGACCGAACTCACCGAACGGAGGTCATATTGACAGTGAAGCGAAATCGAAGACAAGTGTGAAGGTGATGGACACTGCACAGCGAGAAGGACATAGGCACGTGACCATGCATAATGCAAAAGAAGGGTGGCCAAATCTATTTCCGAACCTGTTTGAATTGTCAAGCACACCTGACGGTGATGGTTATGGAGGCGTTAGAAATGTTAAAACAAAACTGATAAGTGGCTTACAGAAAATCAAAGATTTGGAGGATGCAAACATAATGAAGGTGTGATGCCCCAAATCTATATTAAGGGTTGTAGTCAAGGGAAAGTCACTAATGAGTCCTATGGCCAATAATCAAGTAAGATTCCAGATCGCCAAAGGAGTCAAATTAGCCTCCTTTCTAAGTTCAACTTTCTTAGATAGCGCACTACCCTTTTGACAGATTTTAAGAGGCATTGACACAAGGTCTCATAAGCAACACCAGGAATTACATTGGTGTTGGAATATAAGTACATAATAATAGAATAATTACAAACATCCTTAATTACGAAAGTTTGTTCCATCAACATTACATTCCAAAAGAAAATTTAAAATTTCATATGAACTTTACAAAACATTAAAAAGGAAAATTTCTAACTTTTCTAAGATAGCCAAATGTCTTCAAAGATTTTCAACTCGTTGTCTCATGCTATAAGCTCCTCTTCGGCACTTGGCATGATACGCCGTGAGCTTTGAATGTCCAGTAAACGTACACACACCCCATTCATTTTTTCCAGTCCAATACACAACAACATTTACAAAAAGCAGAGGCAAGGGGTCATGGCATTTAAGTTCATAGCATAGATTATATGGTTAGTTGTTAGTAGTCTAGAAATCCTCCAAAGAGATTTTGTCCTCCCAACTCCAAGAATTGGACGCTAATTATTCGGCATTCCCCCTCTTTTGCTACTTTGTTACAGACCTTACCTTGAATGCCCACCAACGGTTATATACCGCATAACGCAACTCGCAGGGCCTCAAAACAGACGATAATGATGGGATTTGCCCAAATCCCTTCTTACATCGAACTACCTAGGGTCCGAATACAACCGCTCCATTCAAGGGTTCCAAAACAACCACTTATGCAAGACTTGCTCATTTTAATCCACTACTAATATCAACTTAACATTCTCATCATTTATCATATATAACCAGTGTGGTCGTCAACCCTCTTTACCAACCCATTTAGTTTTTCCCCTTTTACATTAAGTTCATTATACATTGGTGGTTAGCGCGAGTAAGAGCATAATAAGGCCATTCAAGGTGAAACTCAAGCATGCAAGTATAACAAATATTATAAACAAACATGTCGTAATGAGTTTAAGTATACGTGAATGATAACACAAAAGCATAAACTACAACAAGAACCACACTGTTCAGATTTCTAGCATTGTATCGGTTCAAAAATATATATAGAAAAAATATTTTTAAGGGTTTTAGAAACATGGATTATTGAGGATTTGTAGAGAATCAAGTCTAGTTTCAGAATCATTTTACGAAAGTAGGGTGCCCTTTATTTTTAGATATTTAAGAAATACACAGACTTAGTCCAAATTTGACAACTGTTACAAAAATTAGTGTTTCTCTTAAAATACTCATTCATTTGCATTGAAATAAATTTTGTTTCAAAGCTAACCTTCAAAGGAGGATTTTGATATAAAAATGAACATGAGATCATTTTTCTGAAATTTTCTAGAATTTTCTAAAGTTTTCTGTTTTAAACAGGTTCTTTGCACCAAGTATTTAGGAAAATAAAAGTCATAAAGACACATCCATGGTCTTAACCAAAATTCTCGCATACTCTATATATGTCAATTAATACCTCTTTAAAACAGATTTTGAGTTCATGAAGGTTTGCTATGGACATAAAATCAAAAACCTTGAGAAAAGCTTTCTGGAAATTATAAGAAATAAGAAGAACATTACATTTTCAAACCATACATCATCTAACAAATATAGTAACTCTTAGTATCATATGAAATACATTTTCAGCATGTATTATGACGAGGAAAAACATGATGATTCATCGAGAGAAGAGGTGTATGAAATTTACCTTAGTTGCTTAGGGTTTCTTCATACTTTTCTTCTTTCTTTTTCTTCCTCTTTCTCTCAAACTTACAAGCTCTCTCTCTCTCTCTCTTTCTCTTCCCTCTTCAACCGGTTGATGTGTGTGTGAAGTGTGAGGAATATGAGTTGCTAGAGCCTTGTATTCATAGGCAAAGAAGGAGAGAGAAGGGTTGGTTTGGTTTGGTTAGTTTTCAATAGAAACTATTCAAGTTTGGTTGTAATCTAATTGAATCCAATTAGGATTTGTGTTAATTAATCTTGATTAGAAAAAGTAACCCTACTTAGTTACTAATTGGAAGACACAAATACATAGCAATAAATGCTAGCAATTTCCTTTTGTTTATTCAAAGATATACCAATATAATATTCAAGATATTATAAATAAAAAAGTAATCTTTCTTGTCCCTACCACTATTCACAGTCGGCTGGTCTCTACACATGTGAGAAATCAAAAAAAAAATTTGTTATTATAATATAGTAGATATTATATACAAATTAATATAATAATAGTTGTACCTTATTTGATTAAAATATTGGGGTTTGGAGGGCCAAAATGCAATAACAAAGAAAGAAAATGGTTGAATCTGAAATTTTGAACTGAAATATATATTTAAATAATGATAGGAAAACAAATTCGGGTCACGTAGTGCTGGTTCGTAACAAAAGGCGAGATACTGGGATAAAAAAGCGATTACTAAAAACTAGGGTTTTTCTCCCATAAATTTTCATTCTAGGGTTTCTAAATTATTAATTTAGGGTTTTAAAATGTTTCCTAAGTTCGTAGAGTCGATTAGGGTTTGCCAGTTAACTCGTGCAATCGTTCCTGATTTCCAGGTTTAATTTACAAGAAATGGAGAAATAGGGTTTCTTATTGAAATTCTTTAACTATAAGAGTTTGGAGAAATTACAAAAAGTTAGGGCCTCACAGAAGGCAATGCGGGTGAATGAGTTGGAAAAGCGAATAGTCGTCATGGAACGTATGCTCGGTGCCCAAGCTATCAATATGTTTATTAGGTTTGACTGAGTGATTGCGTCAAGGGAAGCAAAGATAATGTCGTTGAATGCGTTGGTGTTACAAATGAAGGAGACTGTAACAACATTGCAAGACCAAGTTGATGACCATGAAGCACACTCAGTAACACAATCAACCAAAAATGCAAACTCAAGCAAGGGACCCTCGTCCGAGCACCAATCAGAGAAGTGTGGCAATTCTAACCACACTTGAAACAGTGACAGCGAGCAACATTCTGCATATTCCAATACTAAATGTCAGCCCGTTGTTCCAGTGGGGGCAATATGCATAGATATCGCAGATGGCGTGGAGATTGAATCCCCGTCAAAGACCCCTAGTTTGGGAAATCTACCCCTGCTTACCTTGATAGGGTGTCCACGTCCTCCCGTTGTACATACTGGTACAAAGTGGGCCGATGGCGTGCATGTCGATGAGAAAGCAAATGTGCTCGCTAATGTGGAAGCAGACAAATGTGTCAAAATTCATGTACCAAAGGTGTCATCATTGGTTCAGCATGTTAAAAACAAGCCGAGGCACGAGTTACGTTTGCCCAATTATGAATATCAAGATTTCCTTGGGCGTATTAGGCAATCTGCGAAAATGATGAATGCCGTTACACCCAGGAAAAATTACGTTATGAACATCGATGAAATGGACATCCAACAGAAAACATGGAAGGGGTTTGGCATGAACACCAAACATATTATGTGGACAATGTTGTCAGAAGAGGAGGAAAAAACTACTTGAAGACGTGTACAGTTTCCATAGAAATGGGTAATTGACTTGTTATATTACAAATGATGTGGAGATATATTTGATTTTGATAGCAATAGTACTAACAAGTTATGGTTTGCAAATTGTAGGGGTGTTATTTGGGACGGGGGAGATAACGGTGTGTGTGTTTACTTTACTAACATTCAAAGCTTGGTGATGCAGTCATGTATCAGCGGGAAGGTACGTGCCTTGTGAACGTGAGGGGGCAATTGGGGTTTAATGGGTTTGGGTACTTTATTTTAATCGTGATGTATTAAACACAGTGGGTGTATAACCGTGGTTGACAGTGTATGTCACAGGTTATTGATGCTTATGCCGCCATCCTCACGGATTTACAACATCGATCTGCAGCAAAAGGCGAGTACATGGACACCTGCTACTTTTACAGTAGTGTAGACACCCCATTTTTGACCGACCTTAAGACTCAGATGTCACCAGTTGAGCGCTTGGTGATGTTGCATATTGTGCTCGTTCTGAGGTGTCAGAGTCTCGGCTGCGAGCCTTGCCTCCGGACTTCGAGGCTCTTTTTGTGCCTTGCCTCGGTTTGTGAATTGGGTCCTGTTTTCTCCGTTTTCTCTTCCTAAAGGGAGGGAGAGGTCTCGTAGACCATCTCTCAGTGGCCGTAGGCTACGTTTCGTGGTCGTAGGCCATTTTTCCCATTTGGAGCCTAGTTTCCGGTTTTCGGAGCCGTCGGCCGTGTGCCTCGGTTCGGGACCGCTTAACTACCTCCGTTTGCTCTGGTTTTTGGCACACACCTTATTGCCTCCCTTTAGAGGGACACTGTGGCCCAGGAGACCACCTTCGTGGTCATATGCCACTTCCGGTGCCTAACAGCCTGTTTTCGGGGCCCCAAACCGTGCGTTTTGGCCCCCGAACCTTCGTTTTGCATCCGTTTTGGTCCGTTTTTGGTAGGGACCCTATTTTCACTGTTAAGAAGGTGGTAGGATGGTGGCCGGCCACCTTTTCCCCTGAAAATCCAGTTTTCTCATTTTCTCTCTCCAAAAGCCAGTTTTTTTGACTAAAAGCTGGTTTTTCCCACTTTTGAGCCACAATTTCTGGCTTTTCATACCACCATTGTGTTGTGCTCATCTGGGAGGCCACCAATATGGGTAGGCCGGCCAGAAATTCATCTTGACCCTTTTGAACCTTGCTTAAAAGCTAGCTTTTCTCTCTCCTGGGTCACATTTTCTGGCTTTTCTCCACAGGGCTGTGTTTTACTCATCTGGGAGGCCACCTTTCTGGGTAGGCCGACCAGCAATTTTGCTTGAACCTTTTGACCCCTGGTCGGCCGACCATGGGGAGTGGCCTACCGGCCACTTGAACTGGCCGACCTGCTTCTTGCTTTTTGCCCTCTCTGAATACTTTACAGCTGTGCCAGCTGGGGGACATTTGGTGCATCCTCCATACACGTGTATGGAGGATCTTTGAAGCTTCCAAGAGAAGCTTTGGCCTCTCTTCTCTATAAGAGAGGCCCTCCTCTTCATTTTCAAGGGTTGAACAAAATTGACTAAGGCATATAACCTCCCTCCCCCACTGTCACTATTCCAAGCTCCAAAACCCTAATTTTTCTTGGTCTATTTGCACTACAACCGTTAGCACCACACCTCCATCATCCATTCCAGCACCTTGTAAGTCATTTGCAGAGGTTGAAAGCTCACCAACTTGGTCCAAAAGCTGTTGGAGGTCGGCTCTTCAAGGGTAAGTGTCTATTTCCCTTAAACTTGCATTTTTTTGCTTCATTACTTAGCTTCACTTGAAAGTATTTCTGGGCTTTTTCATAAACTAGAAAGTGTCATATTTTGAGCTCCTCTTCAACTTTGTTTAAGGGCACTTTACTGTTTGAGGTCATCTACTTCCCCTTACCCTCTATCTCTCTTTTAGGGCTGTTTTTGCATCATACTTTAGCCTTACTTGTGAACTTTTTCGAGATTTGTTATAAACTGGAAAAAGCCTTGTTTTGACCTCCTCTTTAAGTTTTCTTGAGGTCACTTTTCTGTTTGGAGTCATCTCCTTCCTTGCATGCTTCATTCCTTCATATTTAGGGCTATGCATTAGAGCATTTGCATTGGACTTGTTTTGGCCTCTTAGCCACTGAAATCCAAGGGATTTTCAGTGGCTTTGATGAGGTTTTGAGCTTTGAAATCATAGAGGGGTGACCCTCTCACCCCTCATTTTCTTTACTAGCATCATTGGCTTTCCAAATGGGCTCTATTTTGCATGCATTGAAGTCACTTTTTGGGTCCAATTTTGTGGGTTTTAAGGTCTGACTTAGGTCTGTCCGGGGCCCTTTTGATCATATTTTATGTCTATAGTGCATGTGTAGAACAATTCCATTCAAGGCCTTTTGAGGGGGCCTTTCATCGTATGCTTCCTTGACTAATTTCAGGGCTAATTTTGTGAGTTTTAGGGCTGTCATAACTCATTTCCAGAGTTGGTTTGGTCATGCTAAGTGTCTATCTTATATGTGCTTAACAACCCCTTGAATGACCTTCCAAAGAAGCCCCTCATTTTTCCGTCCATTGGCTGCATTTCAGTGATTATTTGGGCATATTTTGGCATGTTTTATTCACTGTTTTTGGCTGGTTTGATGAGTTCTCATTTGCTTCATATACATGCCATGTAAACCATGCTTGTTAGCCATTGTTGCATACTATTTTAGTCCATCATGTTAGCATCTTTTGGCCATGCTCTAAACTAGAAATGTGCATGTTTTGGGACTGCCTTGGCTCTGTCTCTTGACTTCATGATCAAACAATGCTTGCTTTGTATACTTGTGGTTCAACGCATTGGACTAGTTTTGAGTTTCGGGGCTTATTCCATGCATCGGGTGCCATATTTCCATGTTTCGGGATCATTTAGCATCATGTTTTAGTGCTAGAAATTACATGTTTGAATGCCATGCTTCATCCTTGCCATATTTTGGTAGAGTGGCATTTAATGCCTTAGGTTCGGTCCTCGGTATGCGTGCATGTGTGCACGCATTTCGGTTATCTCATTTTCATCTTATGGCCACTGATGTGAGTGTGGCTGAAGTCCACTTATGTTGGTGTAAGTCCATCATGCATTGTGTATGCCATTTCAGTTCATAGCATTGCGTATGCTAGGTCGCATGTAAGAGCATTGTGTATGCCATGTTACATCGAGCATTGTGTATGCCATTTCATAGCGTTGCGTATGCTAGGTTGTATGTTAGTCGCATTGTGTATGCCATCTCATTTGCATCGTGTTTGGGATAGGAGTTAGCCCAAGCACGGGAAACGAGGAACGTTTCGTACTCCGAGTGACGGAACGTGTCTCAATTCCTGATCGCCGACACTCCGGATTACCCATGATGGAGTTTAGGTCTTGTTGTGTTTTCATGTGCATTCATTTCACATCGAGTCATGCAATTCGACTCCTCGGCCATCATGCATCGAGATGCGTGATTGGTGGCACGAGGATCGAGGACTACACTCCCTGAAGAGTAGTCATGCATACATATGTGAAATACTTTGCCATGCCCCTTTGTTGCTCTCTGTTGTAGTAAATCAGAAATCAGCGGCCTTCAGGAGCATTGCGTAATATTCTGAAAACAATTGCAAACAGAGGCGAATCGGGGCATCGCAATGGATTTCCGTGCCAGGCAATTCAAGCATGCATCTTTCATCATTCGGAACAGAGCTGAGGCGGTCCATGAGCTTGCATGTTGATTTACTTGCTTTTCTAGATTAATCTATTAATTAATTGGGGTTTTGTAATATTTAATTATCCATTTCGGACTGTATTATCATTCGGACTGTATTATTCTTTCGGACCCTCTGAGCGAGGGCACAACTGTAATAAGTGTGCGTGCGTGTGATGTATGTCTTCCAACCCCACGTCTTTCTCCCTTTTATTTACCAACTTATCATGGTTAGATTAGGGCATGTTTCAATTAGCATACAGTATGATAGCATGTTTGCATTCATTCATCTGTTTTGCATGCACCGGGCTCGGCGCATCATACTAACTGCATTTGTATTTCAATTCCGAGTTGAATACTTGTTAGCTGTAGCATTTCACATGCCATCCTTAGAATAGCCGAGCCTATTGTAGTTTCATTTTTGCATGTGTTGCATTAGGCATTTCTGTGTAGTTAGGATCATGCATGGATTTCTAACATATCTTTTGTTTTGGCTTAGAGTACTCGGTAAGCTTTTATGCTTTAGCATCCTTGCATGCGTGTGAGTGACTGCCAAGATAGCATGCTTAACATGAGGCTATTTGCTTATGTGATATAACTGCCTGAATGCCTGTGGGTGAAGGTTGGGTTATTTGAATTGGAACAATTCATCAATTGCGAGTTTTAAGCCCACTAGATAGTGGCAAATCATCATGTTTTCTAAGCCCACCTGAGGGTGGCAAATCCACATTTTAGCCTACTTGCGAGTAGCAAACCGCTTTAAAAAACAAACATGAGATGTTTTGTTCCAATTCAGACGACCCAGTCTATACTTGTATGCTGTGTGCATCACATAGTAAATCTAGGCTAATAACTGGAATAAGAACGCATAATGTTTTCAAAACTAGATATCATGGTTAGTAGAGGCCGATCTTTGATCGGGCGAGCGGGGGTGCTCACGAAGTGACCTTCCCCAATCGTACCCAAGTTCCCGAGCCGAGGCAACTTTGGTGATGACGGACACGTGGCCTTAGGCAACGAGTCATGGTTTCCTAAATTCCCCCAAAATAAAATATTTAGGTGGCGACTCTGTATCTAGCAAAGCAGTCCATGTTTGGCACTTCTTTCAAAAAAATCTATTTTCAAAAATGATTTGTCGGATTTGGACTCTTTGATGATTTCATCGGTCTTACATTGCACTCTGCGAGATTAGATACAGGGCCGTGACATTGAGTCCTGAACTGTAGTGAGCCCAATGAACAAAACGGGGGGGATTTCCCTCCCGGGACGTTCGGGGACGTCTACAGTTTCTGGCGACTCCGCTGGGGAGATTAGAGAACTTGACTCGAACTCATGACATCTTGTTTTGATTACACTTATGTATTTCTTTGCATTGCATTTGCATTGGTGCGCCTAGGACACCGTGTTTGCCATCTACTATTCCTGAACGGTTTGCCGGAGGCTTGCTTTGTCAAAGCTTGCCATAAGGCTGACCGGTTACGGGCTCTGCCAGTATGGGAACACAAACCCCGGTTTTACCGGGGCACCCTTTTTGACCATTCGACCTAGTGCATATTCGGAATTCGTAGTGACCATTCCAAACTAGGACAGATTGCTTACCCGTTTATAGGTTGTTTGAAACCGCTGCGTGCGTAGTGAAACCCTAGTTCCTGACAAAATAGGACAGGGAAACCTTACCCCAACATAGGGGTGTTTTCGCTCTTACTTGTTTGTGCTTTTAGAGTGCGTCTCTATACGAATGCATGTATCAGTTTACAAGTTTGGGCATCAGGCCAGCGGGCACCAGTTCAGTATTTCTGGGTATCAGGCCTGCGGGCACCAGTTCAGTATTTCTGAAATCAATTATCTGTGGATATCAGATTCAGCTTCGGGGACAGTGATTTGGGAGTAGTGATTTGGGAATAATGATCGGTCTTTGAGAACAGTGTATCAATTGCGTGTTAATTATACCCGACTGTGTGTTGTGTTTATTTACGCCGTTATGCTGTCTGTTCATCTGTTCGTTTATTTCCTTATTATTGCTTTATTTATCTTTTTGCTAGGTAGTTTAGCACAATTGCTCCAAACCAAGCAGATATTCCCCAAGCACTCTGGACAAGAGGTCGTCGACTCAATCGATCTGAGGATCTGGTCGATGGACAACCAGTGTTCCACTCTTTACCCCCGGTTATCAGATAGAGGTCGAAAAGGCGCAGTGTATCTGAGCAGAGGTTGCCTGAGCAGCGGATTACCCCATCAGTGGACAGTCGGCAATTGTTGCTATAGAGATAGACCTACCAGTAGTTCAGACAGATCAGGGCAGTATGGCGGAACCGACAGGAGTTGAGGAAATGATACGTCAGATGCAGGACACCATAAGAGCCATGCAGCAGGATGCTGTTCGCCGAGATGAATTTTCCAAACAACAGGCCGAGATCATGGCCCAACAGGCAGAGTTAATTGCCAGATTGCAACAACAAACCGGAGCATCTGCTTCATACCCAGTTCCTCCCCCACCAGGAATCCCAGCACCCGAGGAGGCACCAAATGTCCGGACAGATACGAACATGCCAACGGGGCCAGCTCCGTCCCCAATTCTGCCCCAGCTATCTAAGGCACCTACACCTATCAATCAACCGGACTCTCCCTTTGAGTTCGAGGTAGACCATACAGCACTGAAATTGAGCAAGCTTGAGAAGTTGTTCAAGAAATCCCAAGGGGTAAAGGCTATCTCGGATATCGAGGACGGATATACTGACGTGGCTGCTATGCTGCCGGATAGGTTTAAAATGCCGCAAATTGATCGCTTCGACGGATCTGGGGACCCCATGGTGCATCTCCGGCTATTTACAGATATACTACGGCCAGTGGGCCTCACCAGACCACAAAAGCTTTCACTATTCGGCCGGACCCTGTCGGGTGTGGCCGCTATCTGGTATGCGAAGTTAGAGGATGATGTCAAGCGGAGTTGGGATGAAATGGCCGAGGCCTTTGTCGCGCAATACTCTTACAATACCTAAATCGAGATTACGACCCGAGATCTCGAAACAACAAGGCAGGAGCCTAAGGAGAGCTTCTCGGATTTCGTAACTCGGTGGAGGGCGAAGGCTTCGATGATGACCCTGAGGCCTACCGACAAAGACCAAATCAGGATGATTGTACGCAATCTCCAGCCAAAACTGATGCAAAAAATGATTGTGCTCCCCTTTCCCACTTTTTCAGATCTACATGAAATGGGGGTACAAATTGAAGATGCAATGAAACAGGGTCTGATTGACCAAGATAGAGAGCAACCCTAAAGAACTTTCAACCGCAAAAATAACACAGGCACCAGCAATGCCACAAATGCTAGAGCTTCAGAAGTAAGCGTGGTCACCACCATTCCCCCTCCCCTTCCATGACCCATGGCAGCTACACCTTTCTCCGGCGCGTCCGGAAGCAACACACAAACCACTCGATTCCAACCCAGAGGCCAAAGAACCTTCACCCCACTGTATATGCCCCTGTCCAAGGCTCTAGGGGTATTAATCAAGAAAGGGCACTTAAAGCCCCTGGAGCCGAGGCCATTGCCAAATCCACTCTCTCATTCTCATAACCCAGCAAAATACTGTGCATATCACCAACAACATGGTCACGGCACTAACCAATGTTTCAGATTGCGTCATGAGATTCAAGACCTCATTGACAAGCAAATGATTGTACCTCCAGAAAAGCCCAATGTCACAACAAACCCTCTTCCACCGCACAACCAAGCTCCACCTCCCAAAAGAATAAACTTCATCCAGACTGGGGTCGTGTCTTACGATCCCAGCATATATATCACTCCTTCCCACCTACCTAAGCCGGAGGTGCTCCTTCCTGACTGCACTGACTCTTTGTGCATGTTGGACATCTCCAGAACCCAACCCGAGCCAATGGTGGTGACCGGCAAAGATAGAACAGAGGAGATTTCAGAGGAGGATGGAATTGTTCAATCAGGGTTTGAGTAGTCTGGGAGTGTCGCTGGGGAAGCCTACGATCTGAGTGATTACATTCTGCTAGCAGGCCAGTTTGAGCCTAATATTGAATTGCCAGAGAGGGCAGAGCTGTGTGTGATCCGAGGAGATGGATTCGAGCAGGGGACAGATGGTCTGACGGTTGTGGAAGAGGACTTGGCCAACCTCCAGTTTTTCAACAACCAAGATCCAGGAGACGCGGCAGTCAACTGGTTTGATTATGAGGAATCGGCAGAGGCTACTGGGTGGCTTGATGACTTGCCAGACGTTATTGACGAAGCTCAGTTAGAATAGGGCCCGGCAGAGGCAAGTACATCAGTGGTGGCCGGAAGGGCCGGAAATTAGAATGAATCGCCGGAGAGCGCCGGTGCTAAGAATTCCGCTCGAGACTTAGGCATTATGAATGCGGGAATTGTTGAACAACCAGCTGTACTGACCCAGCTAGAACAAGAAAGGTTTGAGGATGCCGAGAGAATTAGGAAAGCTAAGGACCCTGAGGGGACTGAGAGTGCTGTGTGCACGAAGATAGAGAACGCTGCGAGCATGTGGACGGAGAGCACTGCGGGTGCAATTGAACCGGAGCCAGACAGGTGTCTGTTGGCTGCCAACGGAATGTGGTGGGAGGACGATGATTTATGTCTCGCCCACACGGATGAGGATTAGGGGAATAATCAACCAGATGATACCTGGTATATCGGTGAGGTCGATCATATGACGAGAAGCGGGTGGTATTTCAAGCCCCCACACCTAGACCAGCCGGAGGCATCTGGGAAGGATAAGGAAGTTGAGAGACAGAAAGAGAAGCAAGTCGAAGAAGAGGCTGTACTGAGGCAGTTAAAGAAGATACAAGCTGACATCTCCATCTGGGGACTGCTTATGGCATCGCGAGTACACAGACAGGCTGTCTTATCAGCCATGGACAAGGCCAAGCTCTCTATAGACACCACGCCCGAACAGCTGGTAGGCATAGTTTTTCCGGGAGGAGCTACCCCGATGTTGACCTTTTCTAACAAAGAACTGCCACCTGAGGGTGCGAACCATAACAAGCCACTTTACATCTCCGTGGAGTGCAGAAATAAATGGATACCCATGGTGCTTATCGACACAGGGTCCGCCATCAATGTGTGCCCAGCAAGCACTGCATATGCAATCGGTTTAAAGATCGCAGATTTTGTGCCGACAGCCCAGGTGATTCGGGCATATGACAACACAAGCCGAGAAGTCATGGGAACAGTGAAAATCCAGACCAAGGTTGGGCCAGGGCAGCATGAAATTGACTTTCACATCCTAGAGGTTCCCGCCACTTTCAATCTACTCTTGGGGCGGCCGTGGCTGCATCAAGTGAAGGCAGTTTCTTCTACCTTGCATCAAATGGTGAAATACCCCCATGGAAAGGGAGTAGCCATTGTTTTTGGGAATTCATCGATCCATCCACCGCCGGAAGTATCTACGCCAGTTTTGGAAATTGAGCACGGTATGGAGAATGTGTTCTTATCCGGTTTTACCCTAGCTGAGGCCCGGGTCGTGTAGAACATCTTAGCTGTTAATGAGGGGGTGTATGTAAGTGCTCAATCGGTATACCTCATGAACAAGCTTCAACATATCCCCGGGATGGGATTGGGAAAGAGCGGCCGGAAGGACGTCGCAGCATTGGCCGAGGTATCACATAACCCACATACCTTTGGTTTGGGTTATCTGCCCACCCAAGAGGAATGGATAAGGAAGGGTAAGGAGATGGCTGGGAGAGCCAGAGCGAAGAAGGCGGGGAAGCCTTTTGACTTAATGCACCGGCCCATTCAGGGTACCCTAAACGGACGCTTCGTCCGGGAGGGGGAGGACTTTCCGTTCTATGGCTTCCCAGAGCCGTGGCTGAACGCAGAGAGGAAGCGCGTGCCGGGGTTTGAGATCTTCTTTGACCTGCAGTTACCTGGGGATGACGTTGCCGAAGAGCAGACAGACCCATTAGCTGAGGTTGAGCAGAGCAAGAAAGTGGAGTCTGAAGACGTCGAAAGTGAAATAGGGGTAGCGCTAGCGTGTCTACTTTCAGATCCTCCGATCGGACAGAAGTGCTTGGGGGATAACTTCTCGGTATGCATGATCAGGAATGGAACGGCTGCGGGCCTACCAGCAACTATTTTGGATGCATCTATCGCACCCTCTCTCATTTGGCAGTATGAAGAGGGATTTTTGTCCAGCAGCACCGGGTCAGGTAGTGAGCCAGAATCTGATTCCACCGAATCTAGTGAGTCGGAATCAGGTTCCAGCTCGACTAAGTCTGAGTCTGGTAATCCTGGGGATGATAACCCGGATGCCACAGTCTTGTCCAGGTCGTCTTTTTCTTTCTCTTTTGAATCTGTTGTAACCGAAGAACCGGACGATTTGGATGTGCTTAATGAGAATCAAGTAGCTGTGGTTTCTGAGTACTTTTCTGTGCCCTTGATTTATTGCATTAATTCAGACTTTCAAAATTTTGATGAAAACGACGAGGAAGAAATTCCTCCGGTTTTGCAACGCTTAATTGAACAAGAGCAGGAAAGATTTGTTAAACCCTTAATGGATGAAATCACTACTGTGAACATCGGTACTGAGGAGGACCCGCGGCTGGTCCAGATCGGGTCCACGTTGTCTTCAGAGGAACGCGAGCGCTTAGTCGCTCTATTAAAAGATTTCAAAGATGTTTTCGCGTGGTCCTACGAAGACATGCCTGGAATCGATCCTGAGATTGTACAGCACCGGATCCCTCTTGACCCCGAGGCCCAACCCGTTAAACAAAAACTCCGAAGGATCCGCCTGGATTGGGCCCTCAAGATTAAGGAAGAGGTCACCAAGCAAATTGACGCAGGTTTCCTGCTGGTATCCGAATACCCAACTTGGTTGGCTAACATCGTTCCAGTGCCAAAGAAGGATGGCAGGATCCGAGTATGCGTGGATTTCAGAGATTTGAATAGAGCTAGTCCGAAGGACGACTTTTCCTTGCCGCATATTGACAAGTTGGTAGATTTCACAGCGGGGCATGCTTTGCTTTCGTTTATGGATGGCTTCTCAGGCTACAATCAGATAGTGATGGCACCAGAAGACCGGGAAAAGACTGCCTTCACCACCCCGTGGGGGACATACTGCTACAGAGTAATGCCGTTTGGATTGAAGAATACTGGAGCTACATATCAACGGGCCGCGACCATAATATTGCATGACATGATCCACAAAGAGGTTGAGGTGTACGTGGACGACATGATTGTCAAGTCCAAAGAAAGAGAGGGCCACTACACCGCCTTGCAAAAATTCTTTCAAAGGATCAGAGAATTCCGGTTGCGGCTAAATCCTCAGAAGTGTACGTTTGGTGTTACAGCAGGAAAAATGCTGGGGTTTCTGATTACACAGAGAGGTATCGAAGTCGACCCTTCCAAAATCAAGGCCATCCTAGAAATGCCACCACCAAGGACTGAAAAGGAGGTGCGAGGCTTTCTGGGTAAAGTGCAATTCATAAGACGGTTTATCTCAAAATTAACCTTGACTTGTGAACCACTTTTTGGTCTCCTGAAGAAAGGAAAGAAATTCCAGTGGGATGGCCGATGCCAAGCTGCTTTTGAAAAGATCAAGGAATACTTACAGAACCCGCCCGTGTTGTCACCGCCAAAGCCGGGGAAACCATTGATATTGTATCTATCAGTGGCTAAGACCACAATGGGCTGCATGCTCGCGCAGGAATCAAAAGATAAAGTGGAAAGGGCCATCTACTATCTAAGCAAGAAGATGTTAGAGTATGAAACTCGCTACACACCATTGGAGAAGGCTTGCTTGGTCTTGGTATGGGCTACCAGGAAGCTGCGGCATTACCTGTTAGCTCACTCTGTAATGTTGGTTTCGAGATTAGATCTCATCAAATATCTCTTCGAGAAACTGGCGCTTACGGGTAGGCTGGCTCGTTGGTTGTTGTTGCTTTCCGAATTCGATCTGAAATATGTGACGCGCAAGTTGGTCAAGGGAAGAGCAGTAGCAGAGTTCTTAGCTGACCATCCAGTGGAATGGGGTGAAGCAGTTGAGTACTTATTCCCAGATGAGGCCATTTTGCATATCGACGACGAGTTTTGGACGATGTATTTCGATGGAGCGTCCAACCAGTATGGGTATGGAATAGGAGTGTTGCTGATAGCACCCGACAATTCCCGTATCCCTTTAGCATTCAAGCTCAGGTTCAAAGTCTCGAACAACGAAGCAGAGTATGAGGCATGCATTGTCGGTCTAGAAGCAGCCCTGGAACTAGGGGCAAAACGGTTGGACGTCATCGGGGACTCGAACCTTGTTGTATCTCAAGCGAAAGGAGATTGGAAAGTCAAAGAAGAAAAAATGATGATGTATCACCAGACCTTGGATTTGTTGATTCCTCAGTTTGAGAAGTTAAACTTCGCTCATCTGTTAAGAGAGAACAACAGGTTCACAGATTCACTAGCAACTCTATCTTCCATGATAGACATCCCATTTGGAGTCCGGATGCGTCCAGTCATCATTGATCAGAAGTTTGCGCCAGCATATGAATCAATCGCTGCTATAGATGAGGTTCAAGATGAGAACCCCTGGTATTACAATATTTGGAATTTCTTGGAGAAAGAGGGGTATCCACCAGGGGCAAATGCCAAGGACAAAAGGGCAATCAGAAGAATGGCCGTTCAGTTCATCATCTGCGGAGGTAAATTATATAAGAGAGGTCATCTGGGAATGCATAAGCTATGCGTTGAAGTTGAAGAGTCAAAACGCCTGATGGAGGCCATCCATGGAGGAGAATGTGGAGCACATATGAACGGGGTAATGCTGGCACGGAAGATCCTCAGACAGGGTTACTACTGGTCCACCATGGAGGAGGATTGTATCGGCTTTGTTCGGCGATGCCACAAATGTCAGATCCATGCAAACCGCATGAACATCCCGCCATCAAAGTTGTACAATATGACTTCGCCATGGCCATTTTCAGTTTGGGGAATCGATGTGATCGGGGCTGTCACTCCAAAGGGGTCGAACGGGCATGAGTTCATCCTGGTCGAAATAGATTATTTCACGAAATGGGTTGAGGCCCAATCCTATGCGGTGTTGAAGGCTTCGCATGTTGCTAAGTTCATCAGAAACAACATCATCTGTCGTTATGGGGTCCCAAACGAGGTCATTTCAGATATGGTTCCCACTTCAAGAAGGAAGTGATTGACTTGTTGGAGAAATACAACGTGGCTTTTCATAAGTCGTCTACATATCGGTCGTAAACCAATGGAGCGGTCGAGGCCGCTAACAAGAATATCAAACACATATTGCAGAAGATGGTGGAAACCTACCAGGATTAGCCAGACAAGCTGCCGTTTGCTCTGTGGGGGTACCGGACTTCAATCAGAACTTCTACTGGGGCAACTCCATATTCATTAGTTTATGGAATGGAGGCCGTTCTACCTATTGAAATTGAGGTTCCGTCTTTGCGAGTGCTGGCTGAGTGTCAGATAGCCGAAGCAGATTAGTAACAGAGCAGATTTGAAGAACTCATGCTTTTTGACGAACGCAGACTGAAAGCATTGTACCATGTTCAAGGTTATCAGCGCAGAATTGCCCGAGCTTTCAACAAAAAAGTTAAGTCCAAGAATCTAAAAGAAGGAGATTTGGTGCTCAAGGACAACCGAGCTCCCATCCACGACCCAAGGGGCAAGTTCATACCCAATTAGACTGGTCCCTACATCATCAAAGCTATCTGGTCAGGTGGAGCTGTGGTTCTAATGGACCTAGATGGCTTGGAGTTCTCGCAACCGATCAACATGGACAAGTTGAAGAAATACTACCCCTAAGAGGCTCGCTAGGCCGAAAACCTGAAAGGGCGACCTAGGCAAAAGTTAGAGCATTGAAAAAATTTGAAACTATAAAAACTGAGCTCGCAATGTTGAAAACCCGCAAAGGGCGACCTTGGCAAAAGTTAGAGTGTTAAAGGAGAGTGAAAATACTCGAGTGAACCTAAGCCTGAACTACGTAAGGCTTGATTCCCATCTTTGGGATACGTAGGCAACTTCATCCTGAAGTTCAGCCATAAACTTTTCCCCGATCAACTTTGTCCATTTGATCATCTCGGCCATCTTTGTCTATTCAGCATTCAAGAGTTCGGTTATGATCTCCGGTGTAGTGCTCTTCAGACTAGGGGCAACTTTCCGTTGCTGTGCAGTGCCGCGGTACTCTTCAAACTAGGGGCAACTTTCCAGTTGCAGGGATCCGGGGTTGTGCACCTCAGTGACAGATCTCAGGCATGTCCAGTTCTGATCCATATCGAAAATGGTTTTGAAAAGTTTTAATAAAAGTTGACTTTGTTCAAATTAATCTTTTTTACAACTTAGACCATTTTCGGACCAAAGCGAAACATTTTCAGTACCCACAACTTTCAATTTCATTGATTTCAATACAGAGTTCTCCTGCTCTTGCATACAAACTGAAGTTACTTTTTTATTACAATCATAAAGAAAACTTGAAAGTACTAATAAAACAATAAATTCGGGGCATAGCTAAGTCAGGTATTCCTGCGCCCCTCCCAGAGCTGGTCGAAGCCTCTGATGCCAAAGTAGGCCCTTCTTGTGCCTCTTCATTGAGCCAATCCAAGCACTCATCAGACAAGGTGCAACTGAAAGTGGGAGCAAGGGCCAGGAGCTCTCTAGTCCTCCATGCTGTGGCATACCAGGCAAGCTGTGTGCCTCGAACCGGGAATGCAGCAGGATACTCTATCCCCTCTGGCGGGCAAGTCTGATCATGACCGAACTGGCGCCAGAATCGGAATGGAAAGTAGAACACACAGTGACTCAGACCAATTAACTGGATCCCGGTCTGTCGGGACATGCTATAGCTCATTGTCGGGAGATTGAGCCAAGGACAGCGCCAAGCAATGCAATCCGCAGACAAATTGCACATCCAGTCAAACCACCATCCCTCATCAAGGGCATCGACTAGTCATTGTCGGAAGAAGTAACCGCGAGCTGAGTAGGCTGGGCAAGAGTCCACAACCTGTAATTTATCCATCAACCACACCTGGGGAGGGATTGAAAAATGAGATAATAAAGAATAGAGAGATGTATGATGAGAGAAAAGTAAGAAAAGGGTTTTGTGAAAAAAAAACCGAGCCTGAGGGCCGAGTGATGTGAGCAATATATATGTGAGAAAGGGTGGGAAACATTACCTGCAGCAGTAGTGGACTCCCCGCGAATCTGGTCGTCTCTCGGCGATAGAAAGCATCCAAGCCCATCAGCGTCTCGGCCAATGTCAGGGCAATGCAGCTCTTTTCTTCTTTCAAGCCTTGAGCAACTTCAATCAGACGGATGCTAGATCCGCTAAAGCCCGGGGCAAGCAAAAAGTGAGATAGCATGCACAAGCAAAGGGCGTGTTGCCGAAAACCTTGCCAATAATGGTCGCCGCGATTACCGACATCAGAAAAGCGGTGAATCAAGCCAAGGATATCCAGTTCCCCGTTGCAGATCAGAGACCGAGCATCGTGCATGGTGAGCCCACACATCTGTCCTAAAGCTTGGGCGTGACCGAAGCGAAGATGGAACAAAATCTCTTCATGGCGCTCAAATTCCATCAAAACTTGAAAATCTTCGAAGGTCGGACACATCTCTTGCCCGCCGAAGCTAAAGATGTGTGTTACCGGATTCCAAAACCTCGCCGCGGCATGGAGAAACGGAATGTGCAGCGAAGTACGGCTCAGCGTGAATAGTACATTCAAGCCGAAGCCCCGGAAGTTCAACTTTTCCGAGCCATCTAGAGAAGCAATCCAAGCTGTGAGATTTTGGGTGAGAAATGCCTCTATTTTGGTGCAAAACTAAGATGAAATGAGAGAACCACGAGGCTGGAGTTTTTAAAGAGGATAAGGCACTGTTCGGAGGACACGTGTCGAAAATTTGATGGTTGCCAAGCTAGGTGGCCGGCTGGCCACCTTTTCTGGCAGGCCGACCACCCCTCTCCCCTCCAATGCAAAAAGCTAGTCGGCCAGCTCCCTTAGGTGGTCGGCCATCAAGAGAAGGGTGGCTTTAGTCTTGTTCTAGCCTCTAGAAGAAAGTTCCAAGCATTTCCATGCATTGGGGACGTTAAAGGTGCGAGTTTTCCTCTGTTTCGGATGCGTTCCGTCACCCAGATCGTCCGAAATGCATTTGGTTATCGAGTTGTTGTTAAATCCTGCTTATTGAGTTGTTGTTTTTGCTTATCGAGTTGTTGCTTTGCTTACCGAGTTGTTAAGTTTTGTCGAGTTGACGAGTTTTGTGTATTGAGTCGTTACTCTTTGTTTAATCGACATTGTTATGTCTTGCTTATCGAGTTGTAAGTTTAATCAACATTGTTGTGTCTTGCTTATCGAGTTGTAAACTTGCTAAGGTTTTGTTGTTTCTTAGTAAGTTAAGTTGCTTTGTTTGTTGCGTCGGTTCACTACTTGACTTGGCAGTTTTCAATGCATGATTTCCACTCAATCTCATTTTTGTGCAAAATAATGCGATGCGATGCAAGAACATAAAATACAACACTTTTTTGAACAAAAGTTGTTTTATTCCATCATGTTTCCTTTGTTACAACATTTCACAACAAGGGTACAAGTTTTACAGAAAATAAAACTGCCTAATAATGTACAATGTGCTACAACTACTAGTAAAAAAAGCAAATAAAGCAGGAACATCTGTGCTCTCAAGCGTAAGAAAAAGAGGCCCTCTTCGTCCTCTTCTGCAGAACAGCCTCTGTGCCATCTCCATCAGCACCACTATCCGAATCGGAGCCACTGTCCTCAGAATCCTCCTCGGCATCACCTCTGCCCTCAGAGTCATCCTCTCTACCAGCAGATGTCTCTGACTAATGATGCGCGGACTCCTCCTCCTCACTGGACTCCTCCTCAATGATATGTGCTCGGCGCCCGCCTCGTCTGCGAGACGACTCCCCTCTCCCGACTCCTCAAGAAGGCCTAGATGGCCCAGCTCCTCGGGAAGGCCCAAATGGCCCGGCCTGTGGTCCGGTATATATCGGAGGCATCTGAAAAGAAAGAGTGCAATTTGAATACATCAGCCAAAATATGTATATCAGATGTACAGATAAAAGGCTACATGGAGTGGATGTATGCAAATATAGTACATGGATGTGGTGTGTGTCAGATGTGCTCTCCGTATACAGTCGGTCAATCAATGCAGTGAAACGTTCAAATTTAGCATGTCATCAGGAATATGATAAATGCAAGAAAACTAAACAGTACCGAGACACCCATGATGGACAGCTGCGCCTCTCTCCGCAAGACCATGCCTTCGAGCGAGGCAACTAACCCGAGTAACCCCTCAACATACTCCGTGGTAGGCTGCAGATGCAAGTGCAAATCATCAGTGAATGAATGAATGTCCAAGTATCTGAGTGATAAAGCAAAGCTGTAAAACATACCGGTGGTGAGTCAGGGTCTCTAATGTATGGATGATCTGGCATGGGAGGCTCTATCGGAATCGGGTAAGAGCTCTCATATCTCCATCCCGTCAACTCAGTCGGGATATCTGGTCATCCGGCATGATAATAAGTCGGGGGAATCGGGGAGACCAGTCCAGCCCCACCTCTAGATGTGCCAGCCCTACTGGCCGAAGGAATGTCTCTAGCTCGGGTGCGACTCGAAGATGGCATGCCAACAAACCTCCTCGAGGGAGTACGGACACCTATCAATGGAGGCATCAAGTAGGTATGACGGTAGACCGCATACTCCCCGTCCTCCAAATGCACCAGTGCATCAGTACCCAGCCTGGCGTCAATGACACCCTGGGGAGTAAGCCTGTCAGCGAGCCGCATATCGTCTGGGGGTGCTGAAGGGACACTCGGCTCAGGGAAACCCATAGTCTGACGAAGGAAGCATTCTCCCAAGAACCAAGCCCTACCAACTGGCCCCTCGAACAAGATCCTATACCGGGAGGCGGCCCATCCTTCGGCAAGCTGGAATCGGAGATCCCCACCCAAAGGCACCCAGGGCTACCAGGTGATCTGCAGATAACCAATGCATAAGCCGATCAGAAATTGCAAATGTGCAAGCATGAATCAAAGATAAACACGGGAAGAATTGAGAGTTCTGACATACCTCGGTCGCCCGCACAGTGTCAAAATACTGCCGCAGGTAGGGGAGAGCCTCCCGGGGCCGCGACCGGTACTGGCCCTCGAAGACGAGCAAATAAGGGGTCATGAGAGGGGCCTCCACCTCGAGCTCTGGGGCTAGCGTCGGAAAGTACGTGAAAACCCATAACTGTGGAAAACAGGGCAAAAGCCATCAAAATCTAAATACAGAATGCTGAGTGCAGAATGTAAGTACAGAATGTAAAGTGTGCCGTGTGTGCAATGTACATATAGCGATCCCGGGTTTACCCTTGTTGTACAGTGATCCGGACTTGTGTCCGTGGATGTTAGTAGTTGAGTATTATCTTGTTTACATCCTTTTTACTTTGTATTTGAGTTATAGGATGTGTTGGGCAGATTTGTTACAGGTTGGTTGAGTTTAGAAACCAAAACTAGTTGCCCAGATTTTGGCCTGTCCGCTCGAGCGGGGGTTTTGGCGCTCGAGCAGGGAATACACCCATCCAGTATTTCCTGCGCAGTGTTGGACGCTCGAGCGGGGGATTGGACGCTCGAGCGGGAGGTTGTGAGTTACGCTCAAGCGGGGCTTCGAGCGCTCGAGCGAGGACTTGTTGTGTCGAGATGCTGGGAGAGTGCATCCGGCGCTCGAGCGGGAGTTTGGCCGCTCGAGCGGGAGTCTGTGAGTGACGCTCGAGCGGGGGTTTGGACGCTCGAGCGGGGAGACTTTTATATAAATCCAAGATCCGACTTTTGGATCACTTTTTCAAGATCTTTTCTCTCTCTTACTTTTCCAAAAAGCCATTTTCAGAGCTTCTCACTCTACAATCGGCCCTTCTCTCTTAGATTTGATCTAGTAGGAGTTGTTTGCTCACCTTTTGTCTTTACGAAAGTTGTGTTGATCGTCGAGGGCTTCCTTTTAATCTGAAAATTTCGGGATTTGGAGCATTTTGATTTTGGTCTTCATCTCCTTTGGGGCTCCGGATTTGAGGTAGGGATATCCTACTCCTCTTTATGGATTTTGTCTATAAATTTTAGGATTTTGAGATGTTGGGGTTGGTTTGGTAATTTTGTGAGAGTTTGGGGCTTTTGTGTAATTTTACAAAAGTTGGGATTTTATTTATAATAAACCTAGATGCATGTTTGGCATAGAGAAATGAAATAAATGTTGAATCATTGATGAAAATGGGACCCTAAGGGTCGTAATGTTAATTAGGAAAAATGACCTAATTACATTGTTTGATTAATTGGGATAATTAATCGTGAGAAATGAGGAAATGAAACGGAAATGTTGAGATTGGGAATGTATGGGAAAAAGGTGTAGTTGAATTATTTATCACTCACCGAATTGAAATGTTGATTGAATATCCATTTGTGCATTTATTTTCTGTTTAGAAATAACTGCTTTGGGCTATCGGTGGAGGATAGTCGTGATTGTTGTAGACAATGCATGATGATTAGGCAAACGAAAACTAATCAATGGAATGTGTCATGGAACTTGACGGTTGAATTGAATACATTAACTGTATGTATTGAATGATAGTATATAGAACCAATGTGTTTGTATACGTTATGTGTAGAGGAGGAGATGGGGGATGTACTCCGCGGTTTAGGGGAAGATGGGGGATGTACCTCTAAACCGGATAATGTTGGGAGGAGATGGGGGATGAACTCCGTCGACACAGCTCATATGCTTGTCTAGAGAAGTGAAGATAGAGCTCATATGCTTATCTTTGAGAAATGTAGATATAGCTTATATGCTTGTCTAGAAAAGTGAAGATAGGGCTAATATGCTTATCTTTGTGAAATGTGGATGTAGCTTATATGCTTATCTGTGAATGTGGGATATAGTTTTTATACATATCTGTTGAAATGATGATGGAGCTAATATGCTTACCTGTCGAAAAAGGGAAAATGAAAAGTAACTTGGACTCATAAGTCGTATGACATAAATTGTGATTTATGTGGATGTGTCAGTGTTGACCATCTATCAATTGCTAATCTTTTAGTTATTGTTCATGGTTGGTTTAGTGTATCTCTACTGGGTTGTGGCTCACCCTATATGGGAATATCATTTTCAGGTGCAGGTAGCATGCCACCTCCAAGGACATAGCTTGGGAGGCTAGAGGCGGACATACTTTTGTCGTTTTATTTTGATGTATTACATGTAAATTCAAGCCAAGGGCTTAAAGTGTAAATGCGTAGTACTCTTTTGTTGTAACCAAGTGTTAACTTGGAAAGCTGTAAGCCCGTAGGGCATTTGCTTTTGTTGTTAACATGTAATACTTTTGTAAGGAACAACTCTGATTAATAGAAGAATGAGGATATTTTGTATGTCAATGAATGTCTTAATTGTTGGTTTAATGTTATTATTTTGAGGGCGTGACAGTACAGATAATGAAAAGCAGAAATGTGAATCAAGAGGGCAGAAGGTACCTCCCAGGTTCTCCAATAGCCGCCGACTATGTTCTCCCGTCCGCGGGAGGTCGCACTCATATAGCAATAGAGGGTAGCCAAGCTGGCGCCACCCCAGTCATACTGACTAACCTGTGTGAGGTCTACCAGGGCACTCAGCAAATATAGCCCAACGGTGTTCCCCCTGTCGGCGAACAGAGTGGTCCCGAAGAGGAACATCAAAAACCCGCGGGCGTACTGCGCAATCTCCTCAGGAGTCTCGTGCTCAGTCCCCCTGAACTGTGTAGAAAACCAAGTATATCGGACTCGGCCCGAAGATCGGTCGACCGGTGGGCGAGCTCCCAACAGATGAATCCAGGCAGCCTCCCACTCGCCCATGTCCTCGTCGTAAGGGATCGCCCAGCCTCCCACATCAAGGCCCATCAACACGGCGAAGTCAAATGGGGTCATGGTCATGTCCCCGGCGGCTGAGAAATAGAAGGAGTTGGTGGTGTCGCACCATCTCTCCACCAGGGCGCCCATCAATGTCCAGCTAGCTGGATAGCGAGATATCCCGGTACAAAAGGTCTCGAATCCTGCCAGATCAACCCAATCGCGGACAACCTCCAGGAGCTCCGCATACCAATCTCTCGCAGCAATAGAACCGTATCCCCGTGTAACGCGGGAGGATGTCTGCATTCATAATGAACACATGTCTTCAGTTTCAGAATGGAATGAATAAGCTATGTGCAAATGAAGGAAATGAGTTGTGTGCAAATCAAATCAAATTCAATTAAATGTGGGGTGCGTGTTCACCATTAAATTTGGGCTGTGTGTTCAGATTTCAGAAATTTAAAGTTTGGGCTGCGTGTTCACCATCAAATTTGAGCTGTGTGTTCAGATTTCAGAAATTTAAAGTTGGGCTGCGTGTTCAACTTTTAAACAAATGTGGGCTGTGTGTTCAGATTTCAGAAATTTAAAGTTTGGGCTGCGTGTTCAACTTTCAATTAAATGTGGGCTGCATGTTCACCATCAAATTTGGGCTGTGTGTTCAGATTTCAGAAATTTAAAGTTTGGGCTGCGTGTTCAACTTTCAATTAAATGTGGGCTACGTGTTCACTATCAAATTTGGGCTGTGTGTTCAGATTTCAGAAATTTAAAGTTTGGGCTGCGTGTTCAACTTTCAATTAAATGTGGGCTGCGTGTTCACCATCAAATTTGGGCTGTGTGTTCAGATTTCATAAATTTAAAGTTTGGGCTGCGTGTTCAACTTTCAACAAATGTGGGCTGCGTGTTCACAATCAAATTTGGGCTGTGTGTTCAGATTTCAGAAATTTAAAGTTTGGACTACGTGTTCAACTTTCAATTAAGGCCAAGTTTGGCATAACCTAAATAATACAAAAAGTCACTATCCTATTTAAGTCACATCATCTTATTTAAATCACATCACCTCTCTAACACATCACATCAAACCCAACCCAAACCCAACCCATATAAGCTAATAAGTCAAAAAGTGCACTTTTTTAGAACATCCCAAACCAACCCTAAATGTGGGCTGCGTGTTCACCATCAAATTTGGGTTGTGTGTTCAGATTTCAGAAATTCAAAGTTTGGGCTGCGTGTTCAACTTTTAAACAAATGTGGGCTGTGTGTTCAGATTTCAGAAATTTAAAGTTTGGGCTGCGTGTTCAACTTTCAATTAAATGTGGGCTGCGTGTTCACCATTAAATTTGGGCTGTGTGTTCAGATTTCAGAAATTTAAAGTTTGGGCTGCGTGTTCAACTTTTAATTAAATGTGGGCTGCGTGTTCACCATCAAATTTGGGCTGTGTGTTCAGATTTCAGAAATTTAAAGTTTGGGTTGCGTGTTCAACTTTCAATTAAATGTGGGCTGCGTGTTCACCATCAAATTTGGGCTGTGTGTTCAAATTTCAGAAATTTAAAGTTTGGGCTGCGTGTTCAACTTTCAACAAATGTGGGCTGCGTGTTCACCATCAAATTTGGGCTGTGTGTTCAGATTTCAGAAATTTAAAGTTTGGGTTGCGTGTTCAACGTTCAATCAAATGTGGGCTGCATGTTCACAATTAAATTTGGGCTGTGTCTTCAGATTTCAGAAATTTAAAGTTTGGGTTGCGTGTTCAACTTTCAACAAATGTGGACTGCGTGTTCACCATCAAATTTTGGGCTGTGTGTTCAGATTTCAGAAATTTAAAGCTTGGGCTGCGTGTTCAACTTTCAACAAATGTGGGCTGCGTGTTCACAATTAAATTTGGACTGTGTGTTTAGATTTCAGAAATTTAAAGTTTGGGCTGCGTGTTCAACTTTCAATTAAATGTGGGCTGCGTGTGTCACAATCAAATTTGGACTGTGTGTTTAGATTTCAAAAATTTAAAGTTTGGGCTGCGTGTTCAACTTTCAATCAAATGTGGGCTGCGTGTTCAAAATCAAATTTGGGCTGTGTGTTCAGATTTCAGAAATTTAAAGTTTGGGCTACGTGTTCAACTTTCAATCAAATGTGGGCTGCGCGTTCACAATTAAATTTGGGCTGTGTGTTCAGATTTCAGAGATTCAAGTGATTGAGCTGTGCGTTCAAGACAGAGTATTGTGTTATAGACTAAGCATGCAGAACAAGTTGTGTGCTAAAATGAGCAGAAGTATGGCATGCAAATGTGTTCAAAATGAACAATAAGCATACATAGCATGAAATGCAGGAAAAATGCAGAATTAAGGCAGGAAATGTAAAAAAGTGAAGTACGTACCTCTCGTGCCTGATGGGAGAGATGGGACTCCGGCTCCGGCAGTAGCAGGTCCACAGGAGCTCGAGGGTCAAACTCGGTAAAGTGATAAAAAATCGCCCGAGGGAGGACATGAGTCGGAGGATTGTACCTCTCAGGAATGAACAGCCGAACCCTCGGATGCAAAGACATGATGTCAGGCTCGCCTCCGGCGCCTGGACAACCTCCGCCGTGGGGAAATTGACCTGCCATTTCAAGAAATCTGCAAAAAGGAGCAAAATGAGCGAAATGAGCCAAAATTGAAAAAAGTCAACAAAAGTCAACTCTCGGGAAAGGGCAAAGTCAACAAAAGTCAACTCCCGAGAAAATATTCCAAATATTGAGACAAACTTACCTCAAGTGGTGAAAATGAGAAAAGAAGCTCCGAAATCAAATTTTAATCAGTTCAAAGTGAAGAAAACTGAAAGTTTTCGCGAAACAACTTGGCGTGGGGCGTTGGAAAACGCGTATAGAGCGCAGATCTGAGAGAGAAAATGGTCTAGGAAGGAGGAGAAGGCAGTTTCGGAGCTGAAGTTATGAGGAAAAGAGCTTTGGACATGTACATTTAAAGAAATGAGAGCAAAAAGACCAAACTGCCCCGAATTTGGGCTAGGTGGTCGGCCGGCCTGCACTCAAACCTGGTCGGTGGCCTCCCCCTGGGACCAAACCTGGTCAGTGGTGTTTCCAAAGTGGTCTCCAAGGTCTCTGCAAATTTTGGTGATGATTGGAGTCCCCGGGACCCGAGAAAGTACAAGAAAAGTGCACTTTTTGTCGCGAAATCCCTCCGCGGGAACTCCAACTCCAACTTCCGATGCGTGTTTCATCGTCACTTGTCAAGAGAAAAATGTATCCTTTTTGAGCACACTGTGACCCTTCCGGGAGGTAAACCGGAGGTCGCGATTGAATTGCACTCGTCGAAACTTGCATTTCTTTGCTCGTTGTTTCGCATCAAACACGCATTCGAATTTGCACTTATCCAGCATTGTTATGCACGTCATTTGCATTCTCATGCATACCACTTGCATTGTTGTGCACGTTTCATTGGTATTGTCATATCCTCACGCTTAGCTTGCATTGACACGCGCGTGTCTCTCGCATTGCAATGCACTCTCCCATCGGCACCTTGTTTGTCTACGTTCGATATAGCGTTGAACATGTGTAGCTAACTATGTTGTACTTGTTAAGTTTCTTCCTCTTTCAGGCACGATATTGTATGTACGGTTCATTTGAAGCTGGTGCGACCAGACGAATCGCGCAGGTATTGTATCTTCTCCGTGTGAGACGTGGCGGGAATTGAATAATTCTCCGCATTCTTAAACTGCATGAAATGTAGTTGTTGCTTTGCATTCTTGCTTAAAACTGTTGCGTGTGCGCTTTATTACAGCTTGCTGCTTTGCATGATCATGAGTTACGTCAGGCTTTGTGCATATCATTTTGCATTTTGCCCCTGCCTGCGGGCACATCTGTGTTATCTCGTCTTTTTGTCTAAGTCTTCGGCCTTGTCAAAAATGGGTCGTCTTTGGGCTTTGACATTCACTCCCGTCACGTGTGACTTCCGAGTTCTGTCAAAGAGGGGCAACTGTAGACACCCCATTTTTGACCGACCTTAAGACTCAGACGTCACCAGTTGAGCGCTCGGTGATGTTGCATATTGTGCTCGTTCTGAGGTTTCAGAGTCTCGGCTGCGAGCCTTGCCTCCGGACTTCGGGACTCTTTTTGCGCCTTGCCTCGGTTTGCGAACCGAGTCCTGTTTTCTCCGTTTTCTCTTCCTAAAGGGAGGGAGAGGTCTCGTAAACCATCTCTCAGTGGCCGTAGGCTACGTTTCGTGGTCGTAAGCCATTTTTCCCGTTTGGAGCCCAGTTTCCGGTTTTCGGAGCCGTCAGCCGTGTGCCTCGGTTCGGGACCGCTTAACTACCTCCGTTTGCTCCGGTTTTTGGCACACACCTTATTGCCTCCCTTTAGAGGGACACTGTGACCCAAGAGACCACCTTCGTGGTCATACGCCACTTCCGGTGCCTAACAGCCTGTTTTCGGGGCCCCGAACCGTGCGTTTTGGCCCCTGAACCTTCGTTTTGCATCCGTTTTGGTCCGTTTTTGGTAGGGACCCTATTTTCACTGTTAAGAAGGTGGTAGGATGGTGGCCGGCCACCTTTTTCCCTGAAAAGTCAGTTTTCTCATTTTCTCTCTCCAAAAGCTGATTTTTCTGACCGAAAGCTGGTTTTTCCCACTTTTGAGCCACAATTTCTGGCTTTTCATACCACCATTGTGTTGTGCTCATCTAGGAGGCCACCAATATGGGTAGGCCGGCCAGAAATTCATCTTGACCCTTTTGAACCTTGCTTAAAAGCTAGCTTTTCTCTCTCATGGGTCACATTTTCTGGCTTTTCTCCACAGGGCTGTGCTCTACTCATCTGGGAGGCCACCTTTCTGGGTAGGCCGACCAGCAATTTTGCTTGAACCTTTTGACCCCTGGTCGGCCGACCATGGGGAGTGGCCGGCCGGCCACTTGAACTGGCCGGCCTGCTTTTTGCTTTTTGCCCTCTCTGAATACTTTACAGCTGTGCCAGCTGGGGGGCATTTGGTGCATCCTCCATACACGTGTATGGAGGATTTTTGAAGCTTCCAAGAGAAGCTTTGGCCTCTCTTCTCTATAAGAGAGGTCCTCCTCTTCATTTTCAAGGGTTGAACAAAATTGACTAAGGCATATAACCTCCCTCCCCCATTGTCACTATTCCAAGCTCCAAAACCCTAATTTTCTTGGTCCATTTGCACTACAACCCTTAGCACCACACCTCCATCATCCATTCCAGCACCTTGGAAGTCATTTGTAGAGGTTGAAAGCTCACCAACTTGGTCCAAAAGCTGCTGGAGGTCGGCTCTTCAAGGGTAAGTGTCTATTTCCCTTAAACTTGTATTTTTTTGCTTCATTACTTAGCTTCACTTGAAAGTATTTTTGGGCTTTGTCATAAACTAGAAAGTGTCATATTTTGAGCTTCGCTTCAACTTTGTTTAAGGGAACTTTTCTGTTTGAGGTCATCTACTTCCCCTTACCCTCTATCTCTCTTTTAGGGCTGTTTTTGCATCATACTTTAGCCTTACTTGTGAACTTTTTCGAGATTTGTTATAAAATAGAAAAAGCCTTGTTTTGACCTCCTCTTTAAGTTTGATTAGGTCACTTTTCTGTTTGGAGTCATCTCCTTCCTTGCATGCTTCATTCCTTCATATTTAGGGCTATGCATTAGAGCATTTGCATTGGACTTATTTTGGCCTCTTAGCCACTAATGAGGTTTTGAGCTTTGAAATCATAGAGGGGTGACCCTCTCACCCCTCATTTTCTTTACTAGCATCATTGGCTTTCCAAGGGGGCTCTATTTTGCATGCATTGAAGTCACTTTTTGGGTCCAATTTTGTGGTATGCCTTAGGTCTGTCCGGAGCCCTTTTGATCATATTTTATGTCTATAGTGCATGTGTAGAACAATTCCATTCAAGGCCTTTTGAGGGGGCCTTTCATCGTATGCTTCCTTGACTAATTTCAGGGCTAATTTTGTGAGTTTTAGGGCTTTCATAACTCATTTCCAGAGTTGGTTTGGTCATGCTAAGTGTCTATCTTATATGTGCTTAACAACCCCTTGAATGGCCTTCCAAAGAAGCCCCTCATTTTTCCATGCATTGGCTGCATTTCAGTGATTATTTGGGCATATTTTGGCATGTTTTATTCACTGTTTTTGGCTGGTTTGATGAGTTCTCATTTGCTTCATATACATGCCATGTAAACCATGCTTGTTGGCCATTGTTGCATACTATTTTAGTCCATCATGTCAGCATCTTTTGGCCATGCTCTAAAGCTCTAAACTAGAAATGTGCATGTTTTGGGACTACCTTGGCTCTGTCTCTTGACTTCATGATCAAACAATGCTTGCTTTGTATACTTGTGGTTCAACGCATTGGACTAGTTTTGAGTTTCGGGGCTTATTCCATGCATCGGGTGCCATATTTCCATGTTTTGGGATCATTTAGCATCATGTTTCAGTGCTGGAAATTACATGTTTGAATGCCATGCTTCATCCTTGCCATTTTTTGGTAGAGTGGCATTTAATGCCTTAGGTTCGGTCCTCGGTATGCATGCATGTGTGCACGCATTTCAGTTGTCTCATTTTCATCTTATGGCCACTGATGTGAGTGTGGCTGAGGTCCACTCATGTTGGTGTAAGTCCATCATGCATTGTGTATGCCATTTCAGTTCATAGCATTGCGTATGCTAGGTCGCATGTTAGAGCATTGTGTATGCCATGTTACATCGAGCATTGTGTATGCCATTTCATAGCATTGCATATGCTAGGTTGTATGTTAGTCGCGTTGTGTATGCCATCTCATTTGCATCGTGTTTGGGATAGGAGTTAGCCCAAGCACGGGAAACGAGGAACGTTTCGTACTCCGAGTGACGGAACATGTCTCAATTCCTGGTCGCCGACACTCCGGATTACCCATGATGGAGTTTAGGTCTTGTTATGTTTTCATGTGCATTCATTTCACATCGAGTCGTGCAATTCGACTCCTCGGCCATCATGCATCGAGATGCGTGATTGGTGGCACGAGAATCGAGGACTACACTCCTTGAAGAGTAGTCATGCATACATATGTGAAATACTTTGCCATGCCCCTTTGTTACTCTCTGTTGCAGTAAATCAGAAATCAGCGGCCTTCTGGAGCGTTGCGCAATATTCTGAAAACAATTGCAAACAGAGGCGAATCGGGGCATCGCAATGGATTTCCGCGCCAGGCAATTCAAGCATGCATCTTTAATCATTCGGAACAGAGCTGAGGCGGTCCATGAGCTTGCATGTTTATTTACTTGCTTTTCTAGATTAATCTGTTAATTAATTAGGATTTTGTAATATTTAATTATTCATTTCGGACTGTATTATCATTCGGACTGTATTATTCTTTCGGACCCTCCGAGCGAGGGCACAACTGTAATAAGTGTGCGTACGTGTAATGTATGTCTTCCAACCCCACGTCTTTCTCCCTTTTATTTACCAACTTATCATGGTTAAATTAGGGCATGTTTTAATTAGCATACAATATGATAGCATGTTTGCATTCATTCATCTATTTTGCATGCACCGGGCTCGGCGCATCATACTAACTGCATTTGTATTTCAATTCCGAGTTGAATACTTGTTAGCTGTAGCATTTCGCATGCCATCCTTAGAATAGCCGAGCCTATTGCAGTTGCATTTTTGCATGTGTTGCATTAGGCATTTCTGTGTAGTTAGGATCATGCATGGATTTCTAACATATCTTTTGTTTTGGCTTGGAGTACTCGGTAAGCTTTTATGCTTTAGCATCCTTGCATGTGTGTGAGTGACTGCCATGATAGCATGCTTAACATGAGGCTATTTGCTTATGTGATATAACTGTCTGAATGCCTGTGGGTGAAGGTTGGGTTACTTGAATTGGAACAATTCATCAATTGTGAGTTTTAAGCCCACTAGATAGTGGCAAATCATCATGTTTTCTAAGCCCACCTGAGGGTGGCAAATCCATATTTTAGCCTACTTACGAGTAGCAAACCGCTTTAAAAAACAAACATGAGATGTTTTGTTCCAATTCAGACGACCCAGTCTATACTTGTATGCTGTGCGCATC
Organism: Camellia sinensis; assembly: GCF_055761805.1. Lineage (NCBI taxonomy): Eukaryota > Viridiplantae > Streptophyta > Magnoliopsida > Ericales > Theaceae > Camellia > Camellia sinensis. The sequence goes on from NC_138962.1 coordinate 187,951,531, forward strand.
ACATAGTAAATCTAGGCTAATAACCGGAATAAGAACGCATAATGTTTTCAAAACTAGATATCATGGTTAGTAGAGGCCGATCTTTGATCGGGCGAGCGGGGGTGCTCACGAAGTGACCTTCCCCAATCGTACCCAAGTTCCCGAGCCGAGGCAACTTTGGTGATGACGGACACGTGGCCTTAGGCAATGAGTCAGGGTTTCCTAAATTCCCCCAAAATAAAATATTTAGGTGGCGACTCTGTATCTGGCAAAGCAGTCCATGTTTGGCACTTCTTTCAAAAAAATCTGTTTTCAAAAACGATTTGCCAGATTTGGACTCTTTGATGATTTCATCGGTCTTGCATTGCACTCTGTGAGATTAGATACAGGACCGTGACATTGAGTCCTGAACTGTAGTGAGCCCAAATGAACAAAACGGGGGGGGGATTTCCCTCCCGGGACGTTCGGGGACGTCTACAAGTACTATTTGTGTAGTACATATTGAAGAATTAAATTATTTAAAATGCTATTTGTATGACTGATTTGTACAACGATATTGTTGTTTCGTTGAACAATATTTATAACGTTCAAGGGATAAGTTCCTTGATGCAAACATTAGGGCTGCATTAGCATACCGGTACATTCATTTCCTCATCTATCATGACAACCACTAGACGATCATGGTGAATGATACAAAGTGTGGGACTTGGAAACACTACAATTCTATGAAGAAAAAGCATGGAATCCGAGACAATCATTTCACTGAGGCCTTGAAAGTGGTAAGTAGCCCCCTGTTATATAAATTCCTAAAAATGTGCATGACCAAAACATAAAATGTAAAATGTGAAATGGTGAGTGAGACAGTAAAGTCTGAAATTAATGTAATGTAAGACAGAGTATTAATTATTAGATATGGCACATTGAAACTATTGCGATGTGTTCTGCTGTAGTGGGTTGATTTGTATATCGTGTATGTTGTGATTAACTAACCATTGAATATATTTTTCATAGAAATAATGAGTGGTCCAATACCAAACCCAGAATGTGCGTAGCGGTATGGCAGCGGTCAGTATGGTCGTGTATAGCATCGACGACACGTTGGAGTCAGTGATGGATTGTCCTCAACAAGACGCTGACACATAAGACCTAACGAATCATGACGACATCCCCTAAATTCGTATCGATTAATGTTTTATTTGTTGGTAGCAAATAAATGTGTTATCTTATGTTGCAGGGTCGATTGTGTGATGATGGTGTGTTTTATTATGCGTCAGTACGTGCACTTGATTGAAATTGATAACACAATGGACGGCCTTAGCACAGTTGATTACCAGGCAGCAATGGTGAAAAATTTCATAAATGACCCGAAGAAAGGGCTGCATGCAAGGGCATTATGATGCAACTACCACACCCTCCGATTCGTAATAAGAAGATATATATATATATATTAGTTTAGTTGTAGCTAGCCGAAAAAGGGAGTTTTTGCATAATTGAACTTTGTTTGATGGTTTGATTTTTTTGCAATTCAGACTGGTAGTATATTAACTTAGTTGGGGCGAAATATTGTCAGTGATTTATGGGTTAATCTTTCACAGAATTTTGAGTTGTTGCATACAAATCAAAGTATGTATTTAAAAATTGTTGTCCACATCATGGCGTAAAAAGCATTTTGAGAACTCATATATGTGGTCATTTTGTGTATATGTTTGAATGAAATAAATGGCTTTATAAATCAGACTTTGGGCCGAGATACAGTTGTGTGTATGAGGATGGCTATCATGTAATGTGTGGAACACAACTGGTAAAATATGTAATTCGGGAGATTTACATTGTGCACTATGTTTGTCTACGTTGAATGTCATGAATGGGTGCGTTGTCCTGTGATAAGATGATTTTGTAGCCATTTGGTAATGGTGATGTTGTTGATTTTTTCCCAATGCAAAATAGGCATAATGTTGACATTATGAAAACAAGTACCTGCACATTACACCAATGTGTTACCCCCAGAATGAGACGTCATTAAAAATAGCTTACAGAATTTTGAACATTATGCATATGGGTTTCCCAGCATTAAATAGAAATCTTCATCAAAACAATAAACATAAAACGCATATTCTATGAGCAAGTAGTTGAACATCATGCAATAAATGCAGGACTAACATTCCCTGAAACACACCACATTGTCCATGTTAGCATCATCGTCCATCACGATAGTATTATCATAAACACATGTGCGAAATTAAAAAGTAACATTAGCAACAATCCAAAATGACTCAGCGCCGTCAATGTAATTTAAAAAATGAACAGGATGGACAAATGGTAACATTTATGTTATTTTATTTGACGTGCGCTATTGCAACATCAACACGTTCAACATAATCTGAAGCGTACAAAAAAACAATGTAACTTTTATGGGACCCCTCCAAAAAAAGACAAAAAACAGAAGTAAATTTGAATAACATCATTGTTCATAATGCACTGCGGCTATATCAGTTCCTTGCATGTCTTTCTGTTATGGTTGCCCATCTTTCCATATTGGCTACACTGAATATGTTGCATGACCTCACCCCTTGATGGAATCCTTTTCTGTTTAGGCCTACCTGTCGATCGCTTGACAGCAAACGGTGCTATGAGGTAATCATTAGGTGTGACCGTGGGTTTCTCAATCGTCGGAATAGGGTGAATGGACTCGGAATACGATGCCCTGAATTGACTAACATGGTGATAAGACTCAATCAAATCGTATATGTTATTGCCACTATTATGAAATGCAACCACAGCGTGTGAACACGAGAACCCATTTACCTGTCATTAACAGCACGAACATGTTTTCCGATTTACATCAATCAATACTGATAGGTGCTTGTGAACCTCGTATACGTCCTCATCCGCTTGACTTACAATCCATGCTCTGCTACTTTGGTATTCGACCTCCAGTTTTTTCTCCATTTTTGGGCAAATATGGCCAAACCAATTGCTAGATTTCAGCCTACGCTTCGACATTTGCTCCATGATTTTACCCCTAACAGCATTAACCAACTGCGTAATAGGAAGATGACGCGCTTCTCGGATCTAATTGTCAAACGATTTGGCAACGTTTGAACACATCTCACCGTACTGGCGACCCCTACACACATAGTACAATCAATGCCATAAACAAACAATAACCAAAATAGGAAAAATATACCATTCCATAGCCGTACTTGAAATATGCATTAGCCTAATGTTCAGGGTGCAAATCTTTCAAAAAACCCCCCACAACAACCGAGCTACACAATTTCAGCACCTCAATTTTTTGGTTGAACAATGTCCCAATGGATGCGTACACACATTCGAATAACTTGCGCATCAATCCTATTTTTCTTCGGCCTTTATATATTCCATTCGGTCTCTTAAGTTCATATGAAGATGTAACCGATAAAATGCATGATGAGCCAATGGGAAAACATGCGACATGGATTGTAACAAACCAATGTAATGGTCCTAGGCAAATGTCAATGTCCGACCACGATCAACAACCTCCGACAACTGATGAAGAAACCACTCCCAGTTTGTTGCGTTCTCGGTGTCGACAATCACAAATGATACGAGAAACAATCCTATGTTCGAGTAATATAACAAAGCACAACAAACACAACCCCATGTGTCAAAAATATTAATCAGAAAATATACATAAGAAAATAAATAAATAGGCATACCAGTTGATACAACATGACACAACCACAACACCCCCAACCAATCCTCCAACATTAGGCCACCAGAAAAGAATTAACCAAAAAAAAGAAGAAAACAGAGCAATAAGAATAATGGTGTACATGTTGTTGGTCTGTCAGTGGTCAATATTGTTGTTATTATTCGACATAATGGTATTGTTAAATTGGACGGTAATGGGCTCTGGTATGTTTTCGATACTAATGTTCTAGGCAGTAATGGTTAAGAATGCCATGTTTTGGTGATTTAGTTTTTGCGGTTGCGTTGTAACTTCGAAAACATCATTGAGATAATTTAAATGTCACATAATACAACAACACAGACATTACCTTGGTTACCATCCTTGGCTGTAGCTACAAGCAAATTACTCTTGAATCTGCTCTTCAAAAATGTGCCACCCAAAAATAACAGCGGTCGACAATGCTTGAACCCATTTATGCATGCACGGAATGATATGAAATACCTTACGAACCTTCTGGTTTGATGATCAAACTCGAGATTTATGTAACTATTTGGGTTATTTTCTATCACAGCATCACCATACCACCTAAGTTGGTTGAATGACACAGCATGATTGCCATATACTTCACCTCTCACTTTCTCAACACCAAGCCAAGCAACCCGGTAACTAATATCCAGTCCATAGTCGTTTGTTAAGTTAAACATGACGTCAGTGGGTCGTATCAATGGCTGACCTCGCACATGATCTGCGACAAGATCAGCTACCAAATCGGACCCATTGCGTGGATTCTTAGCCGTTCATATAGCCGCAATACACATGTGCAAACTATTCAACCTCTTCAAACAAAAAATACCGTTTGATGCTAACACTTTCGCATGTACCAACCAGGTACAACCCGTTGACCCTAGAAACTTACACACAATTGTGACACGAACTGAATCATTCTTGACATATTTAAATTGAAACCCACACTCGACAGCGTATTTGGAAAGCACCGTCTGAAATTCATTTGCTCCACCCATAAAAAGTTAACCCACACTTGTAACACCACTTGCCCACCCAGCCGACAAGTACATCTTCGATGTATGCTGGCAATACTACGGTAACAGATCCGTCTAGACATCCATGTCATGCATCTTGTCACCATCGATACTGTTTCCATCCTCAAACGTACAAACAATGCCACTGCGATTGACACCGTCCCCTACATTCCATTGTTCAACAAGAACATCGATATGATTGAATCTAAAAGACTTAGTAAGAGGCAACATATTCTGCACATCCTCATCACACACAACCTTAAACTTATTATATCCGGGTATGGCGAACAATAACATCACCATTTCGGGGGGCAACCCATCAAACTTCTCACAAATCGCCTCGATTAACTCTGCGAATGTCAATGCTTGATGAAGTCGAACGATAGCATTCGTTTGGCTGTACGCATACAACAATAACATAGTGACCTCCATCCCCGCAAAACCAAAAACAAACATTAGAAAAAACCCCAATACCACATTATCAGAAACCTTCAACCTCTGGGCGACAAAAAAACCCGCACACAATACCCACACCACCAAAAAAACGTACAAAAACATCAACACAAAACCCATTCCCAAAAATGAAACAACTCATTACAAACATCACCCCAGCCACCACACTTACCTTGTGAAACGAAAATATCAGATCACCGCCGACTACGAGAACCCATAATAGCATGACAAAGTTCCCAAAGTAACAAAATCAAGTCCCACAACCCATAATCCACATCAACAATTTAACCAATTCCATCTCAAATAACCGCATAAAATACATATAAATAAGCCAATGTGAAAAATACGTTATTCCGGCCAAACAAACACACATCAGCACCAGAATCATGTGAATCCCACAAAAAAAGGGGTAAATATGTTAACTCAAACAATATCACATCAAATAAAAATATTCTTCTCCACCTAAATAGAACCAAATGGTTCATAAGAAAAACCCTAGGACCAAATGGAAAAACATTCCTTGATTTGGGATTTATTGATAATTTTTCCCATATCATCTCTCTATTTTTTTGCATATATTTTTTTCATAAAAAGTCAAAAAATACACTTTTTTTAGATAATCTCAAACAACCCTTTATTTTTTAGTTGCATGTTTTTTTAAATTTATCTAAAATTAATTTTAACTTTTTAAATTTTTGATATTTTAAAAAAAATTTAAGTGTATTTAAATTAAATTAGCGGTTTGTACACACAATACGTATGTAATTCAAATAAGTAAAAATAAAACAAAATATTTATTATATTATGTGTCACTGAAGTGGTAAGAATTTTCTTCATTAAATCTAAAATTAAAAATTGAAATCCGACTCCTTCCATCTATTAAATTTTGAGATAAGGTTTGAGGACACGAAAAATGGACCCATGGTATAAGGAAATAAAGCTTCATGACACTGGGTAAAGTTATTCATTTTATAATAGTAATAGCAAGTAGCGCATGTGATGCATGTGCAAGTCAAATAAGTAAGAATAATATATATGTTGCCTAAAGAAAGTGATGCGTGTGTAATAAAGAAAGTGGTATTATAATATATATGTTGCCTAAATGATAAGAATGTTCTTAATGAAATCTAATGTTTTGAATTCAAACCTCACCTACCATCTCTTTGTATAACTTTTTATTTTAGGATAGAAAAATCTATCACATGGCATAGTATACTAGCGAATGGTACATGCGATACATGTACAATTCAAATAAATAAGAATAAAAATAAATAATAAAAAATTAATACTATAATATGTATATTGCCTAAGAACCTCAAGGAGTTAACCTAGTGAGCAAAACTTGAGACCTAGGGGTGGGTCTAGTGGGCAAAAGTTGAGAACTTGGGGTCTAGGGATGGGCTTCGTGGGTAAAAGTTAGGGCTTTCAATACCCACTAGCAGTAATAAGCTTGGCATGGCCCTAGCTTTAAATGGAATCCCTACAAGTAAACGGTGGGATTGGTCTCACGTGATTAGTCGAGGTACACGTAAATTAGTCTAGATACCAGATTATAAAAAAATGGTATATTACTGAAGTGATAAGAATATTCTTAAAAGGTTGGTTTGGCAAGGGCTCATTGGGCTTTTTTGGCTCAATGAGCCATAAAAGACAGAATAGGCTCATGAGCCACAACAGACAAAACATCTCATCCAACCCCATAATCATTACACTCTTCTCTCACAAAAAAATTAAAAAAGCCAAAAAGCCAAAAGCCCTTCCCAAACTAAGTTTTTGAGCCCAGGCTCATATAGTCAAAAAAGCCAAAAAGCTAACCCACTTCCCAAACGGAGGCTAATAAAATTTAATGTCTTGGGTTTGAACCTTGTGTACTATCTCTTTGTATAACTTTCTATTTTTGAATAGAAAAAATTGTTATGTGGCATGAACTTAGAGCGTTTGAGGTGCACTACAAAAGCGTATTTTTTTATTTTATTTTATTTTTGATTCACATCATATCTCTAATTTTTTATACATATTTTCATAAAAATTAAAAAATATATTTATTTAAATCATTACAAACGGCCTTACTAATAGTATAGATCGATAAATATATCTAAAGTAATTAAAATATGAAAAAAATTCTCTCGAAAAAAAAAACTCAAATTTTTTTTTTTTTTTTGAAAACCAAGGTAATAAACCCTTCCAAAAAAAACAAATGTCCGGTTATAGACCCTAAAACCCAACAAAAAATTAAAAAAATTGAAAAACCAGTGCAGTGATAGATAAGGAAAGAATTCCCAATTTCACACCATTATAGCATAGTTGAACTCAAGCACCAACACGCACACAGAGGTAGAGAGAGAGAGAGATGGCGAATTTGAGAACGGCCATGGATTCTGCGTTTTGGGACCTCAACATTGCGAGCCCACAGACCCTTCTAGAAGGTTCCGCCAAGTACGTTCCAGACCAACCTTTCCCGCTCGACGGCGCTCGAGCTAGCCGAGCCCTTAGAATTCAACAGCTTTCTCTTATGGGAAATGGGTTTCCTCTGGGCATCATACCCTCTTTCTCTCCCACTGCTCACAAGGAGTTGGGTTCTTTCTCTCTCCAATCTCTCTTCCTCACACAAGAATTCTCCAACTGGTAATTACTCATTTTAATCCTCTCTCTCTGCATATATATAACATATGTGTATATCTATAATGTATAGTAGAGGCAAACCCAGATGGTTTTATTGTCTTTTATTCTCTTTTTGGATAGCTAGAAAATGTAGGAAGATTTAGCAATCAAAATTTCAAATTCCCAAAATATTTCAAGTGTTTGGTTCATCGATTTGGGAAGGGAAATGGAAATGTAAATGTGAATAAAATATAGTTACATTTCATGCACTTTTTCCCTTTCCCATTCCCTTTCCAAATCATTACCCGAATCCATGAACCAAACACAGCCGAAGGAGCTTGATAACAACATAAAAAAGCAAATGATTTCTCTAGCCCAGGAGACCCTGCAGCTGACATTGCTTGGTTGAGCTGAGATTATCTCTGCTTGCAAGTTTGATTTACAAGGAAGGTGTTGAATTGGCTACCCCGACTTAAAGTTTACAAGAAAAGTTTTTAGATGAGATGGTTGTTTACAATTCAACATGGTATTAGAGGAGGCAATAGATCATTTGTTCGAACCTCACTGTCACCCGATAATTATAATACGTGTATGTGCTTGACCCGCTTAAAGCGAGTTTGACCACAATTGAGGGGACATGTTGATGATATGAATAATTAAGTTGCCCCTTTCCCTGACATGTTGAACTTAAGTTTTTAGATGAGTTGGTAGTTAATAATTGCACATGCTATTAGAGTAGCCAACGTATCATTTGTTTAAACCTCATTGCCACTTGATAATTATATTACTTGCATGTGTTAACCTCAAGGGTTGGCTTAGTGGGTGTAGCTTGGGGCTTGGGGTGTGCTCTCTCTAGGTCTCAAGTTCAACTCCCACTACGAGCTATCAACTCCTTGGGGTCACGCCCGTGGGCTATGCTTGATCTATGTGCAGGGGACGCTTTGTGTGGGTCCTAGGATTAGTCGATATGCATGTAAGCTGGTCCAGACACTTGGTCATAAAAAATATATATATATTTACTTGCACGTGTTTGAGCTGCTTAAAAAGGAGAGTATGGCCGCACGTGAGGTGGCGTTTTGAGGACACAAATATTTGTGTTATCCCTCTCTCTATTAACTTAAATTTTTAGATGAGTTGGTGGTTAACAATTCAATAGAAGGCATCAGAAAGTGAGAAGTCAAAAATTGGGTTAGCACCTTACAACATGAACAAAGAGAAATTGAAGAAACCAAAATCACTTAAAAGCCACTTGTTGAATCTATGCAAAAGTGGAGTGATTTCGAGAGAAAAGAAATAAGAGTTACTGCACCTGTTAAATTTTTAGGACAAGTGGAAACTTTCTTTTCTTTTCTTTTCTCAAACAAGAGGGGAGGAATACACACTCTTGTCTCTTTTCTCTCTTAAATTATCCAAACAAGAAGAAAAAAGATAACATTATGCTTTCTTTTATGTTCCTTTCTTTTTACTCATACTAGTTTCCCAAACAACCTTTTAGAAAATGACAAGCTTCACCTAGTTTCAATGAGCACATATGTTTGTCTAGAATTGAATACTAGTTGTACAATGTATTTTAGCCTCTATTTTCCTTAACTGATGTTTCCCAAATGCTTTTGAATGGAAAGTTTCTGGCAGATTGTCATTGAGAGTTGGGTTACTTGGTGTGAAATAGGGTAACATCATTTAGTAGGTCCATGGAAAATTTCTGATTGTTTCAAATACAAAAACCATAATGTATGATCCTCCAACAAGTTTTCTATCATGAAGCTTGTGAAATCTGTGATCTACTTGTTTGGAGTTTGATCTCCTTACCACTTTAGACACATCTTGTACCCAAAAAATGGGTAAATTACAGTTGCAAGGATTATTATTTGATTTTCTGTCTCGCCTTGCATTTTCCAAGCTTGGGATTTTAATCGTATGTTGCATAATCTTTTAATTGATAGGTGGCTTGGATTAGTAGCACAGTTCCGCCCAAAGAAATTGATCTCTGCCATTAAAGCAGAAGTATATAGCAATGATGAGTGGGAGCTGCCTGCATTTAAAGATGTCGCTAAGCATTTCCTGGACAAGTCCCTTTATTCACTTGGTCTATGCTCTCAGATATCTTTGTCTTCTGCAACATCCATTTTGTTGAGCACAGAAGCACAAGGAGAGAGGAAGGGACGCGGCACCCGGGCCATGCTGCTTCACAAGGCAAGCATTTCCGGTCTTCATTACCATAAGATAGTATAGTATCAGTGAGAAATTTGTTTTTTTCCCCAGACCATGTTATTTTTTCCTTCTTTTTTTTGGGTTTAATTTTGTTTTCTTATTTTCCCTTGTTCTCAATAACTAGTTCATAATTTAGCAGCATCCTCAACTAGAACCTTTTAGCCACTAAAGGATATGGCTAATATGTCTGCTTTCTGACCATAATGTATCTTTTAAAACTCTAATTTCTCTATGCAATATTACATTATTATTCAGTTTGTAGAGATGCCCCTTGGATGGTAGATTCTTTGGGTCCAGAAGTAGCTACTGGACCTAAATTATTTGCTCTCAGCCTGCACTTATACAATGGAATGAGTGTCACTTGTAGTGGTCTTTAACACAATGACTAAGACAAGAATTCTGTGAGATGTTAAGTCACCTCTGGTGGTGTTTGGGAAGAGTTTTTTATTTTTTTTGTTAGTTTTTTGCTAAAAGACAAAATAGCTTTAAAAACCAAAAAAAAAAAAAAAAAACAAATCCAGACAAAATATCACATCAAACCCATAATCATTTCACTTATTCTCTCACAAATATCACATCCAATTACAAAAAAATCCAATTATATTCCCAAACACAAAAAAAATTTCCTCCAAAAATAATCAAAAACTAAAAAAAACCTACTAAAATAAGAACTTCCCAAACACCCACTCTATATACTCCCTCCGTCCCAAAATAATGGTCCCTTCTGGGAAATCCAACTTTTTTTGATAGTACAATTATTGTACTTTAAAAAAAGTTGATTTTCCAAAATTACCCTTTGATAGTACATTTTTTAGGGAATATCAATGTCATAATTGTACTTTTTATATTATTTATGAATTTAAAAGAAAGGCAAAATAGGAAATTTATATTATTTTTGTACTTGATTTTTGAAGAGGGACTAATATTTTGAGACAATGAAAAATGGAATAAGAGACTAATATTTTGGGACAGAGAGAGTAAATATTTACATAGTGTGATTGGAGAGTTGTTAACTTGTTATAGAACTTGGGAATTTTCAAATGAGAAAGTGTGGTTTCTTGTAACTTATGCAGCATGGATACTCCATTTTAACCGCCGCATTTGTGTTCGACACATGTCACACACCTCCAGCATGGGGCATGTGTCGGACACACAACGTGGCTTGTTAAATATTTTTATCATTATTTTTTCACAAGTCATGTTTTGGGACATGTGTGTCTCGTATTTGGACAGGCATTATTTTAAAACAAGGTGGAATTTGAAAAATAAAATAAAATAAAAATAAAATTTCCCCATAATATGTTCAATTTTCAATATTCCTAATATGTATCGTACAATTCATTTGAGAGAGGCAAAGAGCATATCTCCTTGAAAAAACCGTGTCTCATGTCTCTGTCTTAAAATTTTGAAAATTGTCTTGTTTTTATCTCCTCGTCGTGTTCATGTCTATGTCTGCATTTCTTAGATGATAACATTCATTTCTCCTTTAAAGTGATTAATGTAAAATGGAAGCTTCATTCTACCTAGTTTTATATACATTCTGTTTCCATGCTTCTTGGCTTGTAACCTTAATTCAATGCTGATGGTGGATTCATTGCTGTCTTCCCTCAAGAATTCAAGATTCATGGTTTTCTTTATATGTTTATATATATTGGTCTAATTATTTATCTACATATCTAATCTAACCTCAAAACAAATCAAATGATATATTGCATTTTATACGGATGGATACACACACAGGCATTTTGGGTCCACATATCTGATGTACTAACAGTACTACATTCAGTAGCATTTTTATTTAATTATTTTTGGGTTCAAAGAGTTTTGACCTTTTCTCCTTAAACCCTTCACTTGTTCATTCAGCTTCCTAATCATGATATTACAATGGAGGCAGCATGGCCTGAGCTCTACATAGACCATAATGGAAAATATTGGGATGTTCCTGAGTCCATTTCACTCGATTGCTCTTCCCTTGTTTCTGAATCTGGATTGCGATATCGTTTTGGTTTACACAAAAACAGTGGCCATCCTGAGCCTGTTCATCCCAGTCATGGTGAGGTACCCCTTGCCTTAATGCCTGGATTATGTGCAAAAGCTGCCTTTTCTTATGAGAAGAGCAAAGATCTTTGGAGGCAACCGGAGACGAAAGAGGATCTCATCATAGAGACAGAGAAGGGTCGATTTCGGCAGCCTGCGTATGATGTTCGTCTTAAAGAACCTCATGCAGCAATTTCTGGAATTATTGGTAATTCTGTAATTTTATGAAATACTCTTTCATGTAAATCTAGTTCTCTTTTTATTTTATTTCTTTAATGAATACAAGAAGTTTTCGATTGAAATTAAGTTTTGTTTTTCATTTCCAATCAAATCCTTCTTTTATCTTGCTTATTTACTATAGTACAGATTGATCTCTTAGTCTTAAGTGTGTAGCATGCTCCTTTTGTTTGCCACGTGTCTTATTCTCTGGCTTTTCAAACTAATGCGTATTCATGAGCCATATCTTAGCCATGGAGATTTATGTCCTGTTCTTCATTTATTCTTATTGGAGTAAGCTCTATGAATAATTTCTAATAACAAACCGTCTGGTGTGAACTAAAATTGCTCCACTGGTTTTCTTTTTCCTCCTTTTTCAAATATCATAATTTGGAGATAAGATTTAAATCTTTGGAAAACTATGAACATTTCTTAGAGTTTTATTCATGTTACCTATAATTTTTGCCTTTCCCTGCTAAATTATGTTATTGATTGTACTGTGAAAGATAGCTGGGTTTGTTGCATGATGTGCCCTATTTTTGTGTCACAAGACACATCAAGATTTACAGACCCTAAATATTTTTAATTAACAAATCAGGATAGGAAAAAGTAAAAAATAAAATGATATGCATCCAGTTATCAATCATCACTGATCAATCATCAAGTTGGCTGTATATGGCACAGTTTACAATGGCCTCCTGTTCAATGAAGTGCTATTTCAGGAAATACTAGCCAAAAGCACTTGGATTTTAGTGTCACTTCATCATGGAGCTTTTTTTATTACAAAACTATTCATTATCGTTGCTACTAGGGCTACCTGGTAGAGGACTCACACTGCTGAGTGCTCACCATCCCTCAATTTAGTATTCTGAGCCAATGCATGTGCTTGTGCTTGCTTTGTGCATTGTGTGTGCCTTGGCGAGCAAGCTAGTGCCACAAAACATGTGCGTTGTGCCATCAACCTCCCTCTCATGAAAGTTGGTATCAGTTTCAAGTGCATCACAACCTTATTAGACATGTGGAACCCTCAATGTTGGTCAATCTGTGATGGTGCATCATGAGATTGGGTGAGGGACCCTCATTATTTTTAGGGATGGGGCCAACTCCAAAGGGGTCAATTCATGATGGGCATCACGAGATTGGGTGGGGAAGAATGTAATGATCCAACATCAGTGAGTTAAGGCGTGTCACTTGAGTACAGCATCTGGGTGACTTCTATAGGGTTGACCCTTTTTAAGGGACTTGGGAATGATATGCTATCTCTTATACAGATGTTAGTAGCCGTGTTCTGTTTTTGAGTCAAAAAATTAATAGTAATGCTATAGAACTATACTAATTCATTTGATACTGGAGTTTTGGCCTATTATAATGAAGTTATCAAAGTTGGCATTTTGGTTGAATTACTGAACCAATAGGAGTTGCTGAGGATCGATTCGAAAACGTTATGGGATATGAAATTAAAAATTGACGACAAAAATGATAGTCATACTTCCAAATATTCTAGAAGTTTGCAGGAGAAGTCAGAATTAAAAAATGTTGGAGCGCAGGTTGAAAAACAAGTAAAATTTACAAAATCAAATGAAAGAACTGAAATGAGCAATGCCACTTGCAGTTAAAGAATTTGAAATGGCCATGGTATCAATAAAGAGTGTTACAAACAGAACAAATTAAGCTGAAAGCTTTAATGAACTGAGTGCTGGAACTGATATAATCCATTTGAGATTTTTGATTGGTCAGATGCTTCCCTATAGGAATCAGAAATAGATATTCAAATGAAGAGATGATTTGGCTTTATTGATATGATTTAGTAGAACCAGGGATTAAAAACCTTATTGTGAGATTTGCCTTTGTTAAATAGGAGGTTATTGAAATCAAGCATCAATATACTTTTTAATTTCACCCTTTTAGCTTTCCAATTGCTCTTGAAGGCCTCAAAAGTTTTACTTCACATATTACAAGCATAGTTGTTGAATCTCAAATCAAAATTGCCTTTTTCCAAATTGAATTGAGTTGTAAAGATATATCTTACATTCAGATGTTAAAGATATGTTATAAATATGAAGTTTAGATGGTCAATTACACGAACACCCCTCAACTATCATTGAATATCCCTCTTAATTTTTTTCTTTTAGTTTTGTTTCTGGAGAAAGTGTCTCCTCTGAGTTACGTTTATATCTTCTAATCCCACACTTTAGGTGCTACTTGTGCGGCGTGGTTTGGAGGTGGGGAGAGCTCAGCGGCTGTTGAGATGAAGGGAAATGGGGACAGCGTTTCAGGGGGTGCTAAGAAAAGAAGCCCTTTTTGTGCTGATTTATTTGGCTCGGTTTGCTATACTTTCCAACATGGGAAATTCAGGAAGCTGTATGGGGACCTCACTCGGGTCGATGCTCGCCTGGATATCTGTTCAGCTTCAGCTTTGGCTGAAAGGGTATCCAAAATTTTCAGGAGTTCTTCATCTAGTAATGCAGAAAATCCACTATCTTCTCCTGGGCTCAATTTGATATTTCAACAGCAGGTACTTTTGTTTATATCCGTTTTGATTGTCTCATACATTCTAAAAGTGAAACCCGTAGCATATACTGCATGTATTTTTTTTGGTACATGCAATCATAAAATGAATTGCAAGGATCAAAATCATGTTCGCTTAATGATGATTTATTATTTGTACAAGAAAAAAAAATGTACTGGAGTATATATTGTTGTGTTCAATGTTCAAACTGTTAAGTCCACCAATTGTCCCCAAAGTTTAAACTGTTAGGAAATGAAATGGGAACCAAATACAAAGGGAGAGGCTTGAACCTAAGACCTCCCCAAACCTGAGCTCTAATACCATGTTAAATCAACAATTGGCCCAAAAGCTTAAGTTGTTAAAAAATGCGTCCAACAATGTATATCAAGCTATCTAACACAAACAATTCGCACCTGATGAAGAGTACTTCCAGAAGCCCTAGTCACCAAAATAATTTAGTTCGTGAGAGTTATGTTACATGGACTTGAGTACTAGTGTCGGGTGTGGGTGCGGGTGTGTATCTTGAGGTCGGAACTATTAAACCTCAAATTTAAGGGTACGTGAAATCAGCAAAAAATGGTCATATTTGTATATTTTTAATCTATTATGTAAGATAAATTATGTTACATGTGACATTTAGTGTCAAAAAGGTATTTTACTCATTTTAGAGCAATTATACAATCATATATATGTAATGATAGGGTTAAATTCATATATATATATATATGTGTGTGTGTGTGTGTGTGTGTGTGTGTGTGTTGTCCGATGGAAAGTATTAGATACATATCCTACACTTTTGTCTAAGTGTCGGGTGTTTGACATTGGTATTTGATTTATTTTGAAGAGTCCATGTAACGTAGAGTGAGAACCTCGTGCACTGAGACTCTCCTTTTTTGTGCTAAAAAAATCCATGGAATGTCCTTTTTTTGGCCAGAGTTTTTTATATGAAGAGGAGAGTCCATACATAATTTGAATTAGTTCTTTTCTTTTTTTTTAATTTTGTTTTATTTATAGTTTTTTCATTGCTAAGGATTAAGTGAACTTACCATGTGATGTACGGTGATATACCATGGGAGAAGATACTTTTTTCTAAGAGTCACACATATGTCCTTTTGGACTATGTAAAAAAGAGAGAAATGAGTCAAAATTGACGGAAATGCTTCAATGAAAATTATTGAACTCCGATAGACCATTTGCCTAGTTTTCTCAAACAGTCAGGCCATAGGATGATCACATGGTTTTGCCTTTGCAGGTTGCAGGGCCAATTGTCTTTCGAGTAGATTCCAAGTTTTTGCTTGATTCATCATCGTCTGGGAAACGAGGAATACATATGGAAGATTTCATATACAGCTTGAACTACTCCCTCAGGCTCCTACAGTCGGGGAAAGTGGTAGCATGGTATTCCCCAAAAAGGAAAGAGGCAATGATTGAATTGCGCCTTTTTGAGTTCTGAAAAAAAAAATTGGTTTTAGACTACTCTCTCTCTCTCTCTGAGTAATGGTTGTAGACTACTCATTTTGGAATGGAGTGATGATAATCGGACTCCTTATGATTTTGATAACCTAGTTTACGAAGCTGTTACATTTTCTCATTCCCTTTTGAAAAATCTAGAGCAAAATTCGATTAAACGCTGAGAGTAGGATTTATTCATGAATGACTATAATGAGGCTCATAATCATTGTGGCTGCTTACTGTATTTTTTTGGTTTACTTCTTTTTATTTCAACTCCTAAAGCTTTAAATTGTGGATTGTACTAAATTTCATGTAGCTCTGTTTGGAAATTACACTTGGATGAGATTATGATATGGGATTTCTTTCCCATGAGGCAATACTTATTGCTCATGAAAATGTTGAACCGTTTCAATTGCTGAAAAGCTGCAGAAAATAGATAACCTGATTTTTTATTTCTTATTTCTTATCTTTTTGGGAAGCACTTGAAAATTTAGAGCCACCCCAAACCTAACATTTACAATTTTCCTGAATCTTCCTTGTTATATGGGCATTTCTCAGTTTTATTATGAATAACTGCTATTTTGGTTGTTTGATAGATTTTCTGATGTTGTAAACTAACAGTTGAGCGTAGCTCGGGTGGCCAGTCTGTACTTTCCATATGGGAAATTACGACGTTAAAGGGTGGATTAATTTTTAGGTTGCATTCTTTACTCTCCTTGTGTAGGGATGGCAATTTGAACCCGACCCTCCGTCCCCGATAAAAGTGGTTTTTTCCCGAAAAATATCTCCGACGGGCCGAGGATGGTATTCAAAAATAAATCTCCGGTGACATTCGGGCCGGGGACGGTGATACATATTTCATCCCCGGTCCCGCCCCCCGTCCCAGTTAGCCCCGATTTATATATACATATATATATGTTATATATATGTTTAGGGTTTGGTTAAACAGCAGCTCCTCTCTTACACTCTCTCTCTCTCCTCTCTTCACACAGACGCAGTCGGCTCCTCTAGACCACCATCGCCTCCTCTTCCGTCGCCTCTTCCTCCTCCTCCGTCGTCTCTCGCGGCCTCGTCCTCTGTCGGCTCCTCCTCCGCCAGGCCTCGTCCTCCGTCAGCTCCTCCGTCAGCTCCTCCGTCATTGCCTTTCACCTCCTCCTTCTTTACCATAGTAGATCTGAGAAGATCCTGCCACCGCCACCATCGATTTCCTCCCTCCCGCCAGATCTGTCTCAATTTTTTTTTATTTTTTTTAATGATGTTGTCGTTGATGATGTTTTTGTTGATGAAAATGATGTTGATGATCGATGATGTTGTTTGATGATCGATGATGTTGTTGATGATGATTTGTTATTGAAAGAGAAAGCTAGACAGACAGAGAGAGAGAGAGAGTTACGGGGATTTTTCGGGGCCGGGGAAACCCGATCCCCGTTGGGAGCGGGGCCGGGGGGGTAAGGGGTTCCCCGCCGGGGATTGGGGCCGAGGACAGGGAAGTTTGTAGCTTCAGGGATCGGGGATGGGGAGGGTGATCCTCGGCCCTGCCCCGGCCCGTTGCCATTCCTATCCTTGTGACTATCCCAAGGCTAGTTTTTTTTTTTTTTTTAGATAATCGGGTGTCCGGATCAACTACCATTAGGGACGGAACTAAGATTTTATTATTGGAGGGGTTAAAAGAAAAATAAATTTTTTTATCACATATACAAAACACACATATAAATATATACATATATATATATATATATATATGATATTGTTAGTAAAAATTGTGTTAGGTCTAAATTGACAGCAACCAAGTAATAATTCAAACTGAACAACTTAAATCAGAAAAAATCGGGCAATTGTGATTTCGGTTCTAATGTCTCAAAAAAATGAGGACTTCTTTGGATCAATTGGTGGTAACAAAATAAACAAGAAGAAAACAAATTGTTTTATATCCACTAATAGTAACAAGGTAAATTAAACAAACAGAATACAATTTCAAATTGAAATCACATATGTTCATTCAAGAAGTATGAATTATTGTGAACGAAACTACTCCTAAGTTATAACCTGAACTAGTTCCGAATCTAAAACCTAAGTTGTTATATTGTTGTTGATGTCCCCTCTCTCTGTAAATTTCTAACCTTTATACTTTTTCTTTCCCACGCCCACATGATCTCCTCAATCTGCAACTGCTGCTGTGTAATTGTTGCAACTGCTTCCTGGCTTCTACGCCTTCCAATCACATTAGACATTTACTTTTTTTCTGTTGAACTACCCCTTCTTCAAGTTATCACTTGCCTACAAGCCCTTCTAACCTTCCCTCGATAGAGAAAGACTCCCACTTTGTTCATGCTTCCTCTTGAAGGATTGCCCACTAAGTCCATGATCACTGCCAGTAACTACTCCACCATCCAATGCTAACCCATAGGCATAAACCCTAATGACGTTTGTTTTCTGATGCCAACTATCCAACTTGAACTTAGCCACGTGTCCTCAATTGACTAGACCACCTGTCAATAAGGCTTTGAAATTTCCTGGCCAATCATTTCCCAACTGCTCCAACTGCTTCTTCATCTTTTTCCAGCACTTCACACAAATCTACCACATGTCCCCCATGATCTCTAGCATTACCTTTGACAGAGGAAAACATTTTACTAAGACCCATAACTGCTTGTAACCCCTTTTACTTCTTTAAACTTTTTATCTTTAACCCAACTCCACTTTTAAACCTCCAGCCACATCATCACACAATTTCCCTTCAATTAATGAGCATGATCGACAGAGGAAAGCTTTCCAATTCACAAATGTGGTTCCCTATAAATCAATCCACCAAGCCAATTAACCAATTGATAACTAGCTCACCCTCTCACCCAATTGATACACATGATCAAGTCTTTCACACACGTAACCCCTTGACTATTGAAAGACTTCATTTTGATTTCACTATCACATGTCATAAGCAACTTTTCATTCCCTATCAACAGAAGAGTTACAAAAATGGGTGCAAATAGATATATAAATTATATACACATAAAAAAAAATTAAATACCGTAGAAGCAATTTCTAATAGGATGAATAAGTTTTTTTTTTTTTTGATATAAAATAGAAAGAAAATTCAAGATAGAAGTAGAATGACATACATATTTTTTTATACTGGGGGCCATTTTATATATAAAATGATATATATATATATATATTTAAAGTTCTATAGAAAACAATAATGTTCACAGAAACAGGGGGGCCATGGCCCCCCATAGTCTTCTTCTAGTTCCGTCTCCTTATGATTGTGCGGTTGATGAAATTTATTTCGAGTTTCATTTCGATAATTCAAAACTGTTTACTTTTTTATTATATTGAGTGGAATATATTTATAAAAAATAATCAAGTTAATCAGAAATTGATAACCTTTTTATCAAATTACATTTGTATCTAAAATAAATAAATAATAAGTGTAATTTTAAGTATAAAACTAAATACAAAATAGCAATGGGACTGCAAACAAGTCGAACTAAGCCAAGTTTACTGGTGATGAAGCATGGTTTGCCAAGAATTAGTCAAACTTGAACTCAAGCTTAAAAGTAGAGTTTGAGCTTGGCTCGTCAAGTAGAAGAGAAACTTGAGCTCTAACTTGAGCTTGAAAAAAAAAACATAAGTTAAATTTAAATTAATTTGAATATTAAGAAAGAAAGAAAAAGGGAGAATTATAAATGAAATGTAAAATAATGTTTATATTAATAATAAATTTCATCATTCAAATATATAAATTCACATAAACACCAAGCACAAATAAAAAAATAAAATAAATTAATAAAAATATATTTGATATATTATTCGAAGTAAATATTAATTCATTTTCTTTATGTTCATGAGTTTCGTCGAGCTGAACTCGATTACTAAATGAGCTTAAAAATTGAATTCGAACTCGTTTATTTAGTAAACAAACAAAATTCAAACAAGTTTTAAATGAGCTGAGCTGAAGTTGTTCATAAACAGCTTGGTTTGTTTGTAACTCTAATGGCTTCTAATTAACTTTGGTTAATGTGAGACCTAGAAAATCCTCTCACATAGATTGTTGAAGAGACCCAACGAAGAGATGAGCTTAACTCCAGTAGATCTGCAAAGATGAATATAGTCAGCACCATCTAATCGGGGTTGCTGGCCAGAGACACTCTGATGATAAAATTAGCCACTGGTAGGGGTGTTTGCAATTCGGTTTTGGACGGTTTGCGGATTGGTTTAGACTCACCCGCATGTATGCAATTTGAGAAAAATTCAACCCGCAACTGCCGCAATGCGGATTGTGGTTTGTGCAGATAGGGTTCGCAAATGTGCGGGAAGTTGCGGGCGGTTTGCGGATTGAACTTTTTTTAATTTCCAGATTTAATTTCAATTTCCAGATTCAATATAATATAAGATTGATTTCAATTTCAAAAATAATTAACAGATTCAATTTTCCTTCCATGAAGAAGTAGATTTAATTTCCTACAATTTCACAAAGCAAACAAAAATGAACAAAAACAAAAACATCAAAAAACAATGTTCTCTACAACATTTTTTTTGTATCATGAAATTAGGGTTTGGTGTGTTGGCCAAAAATATGTAGGATAGGATGGATGAAATCAACGGTCCAAATTTTTTTATATAAATAAATAAATAAATCTAAGTGCGGGTGGGTTCTTGCGAGTGTGGGTTAAACCTGCAATCCGTTCGCAACCCGCAATTATCCCATATTCCAAACCGCATCTGCTCACATTGTGTCTGCAAAACCGCCCATTTGTATATGGATCGGTTTAGATTTGGTGGATTATGCGATTCGGATAACCCTATGCCCAGCCCTAGCCACTAGAATCAGAGAAGGAAAATGAAAAAAATCAAGTGTGAGATATACCTTCATTCCATGGGATGCCCTTCTTTTATAGATAGAGGTGTGATATTTACTTGATGGGCTCCCTTGTTTGGGCTGGGCCCATTGTTAATAAGGTAGTATTTTTTAGGCCACCACAATTGCCCCAAAACTTTCATTGTTTGCGGTAGAAAGAATGAGAGTTTTTATTGCTAAGTCACGTTGTTCAAATAGATGTTAGATTTCGTGATAAAGAACATTTTTATAAATGAATAAAATTAATGAATGAATGATTGTATAAATACATGTATGCTTGAATGTATGTGCACATATATGTATATAAGGGCGAGGGGTGGGCTAAAGCTCAGTGAGTAATACTAGTATAGAGAGGTCAAATGAATGATGTCTATCATAGTACGAAATTGTATCACATGAGTTCCAAACAAATCATATCATAAACGATTACTTGTCATTTGAAAGTTCACAAAGCATATATATATATGGTACATCCAATAGCGCACGATGGGACCATATAGGTGTAACATAGGGACCCCTTGGGCTTACATCAGAGATCTCTGAAACGATGGGCCATAGTATTGTTACCCCCGAGCGAGGGCCATAAGCCGCGGTGTTATAACCCCCGGGCAAGGGCCGCAGGCCGCGGTATTATAACCCCCAAGCGAGGGCTACACTAAGGATGCCACAATTACTATATGTATGTTTTGCTCCGAATTCGGAGACCTTTGCTGATGGCACTTCATGCCAAGTGCGAAGGTTGTGCCGTATTCAGAGACTTTTGCTAATTTTAAGTGGCGATTAGTTGTCAATATTGCAAGGATTTTAAATAGTGCATCCCATGTCATTGATTTCCTGTACCAAATAATGTAGACTTGTTAGGCACAAAAAAGTAGAAAATTAAAAAACCTATGCTAGTGGTAGTACATTAAAAAATAGCAACGCTCCGTTTCAAGGGATTGGCGAGTGGAGCACGTTGAAACAGATTTAAGTTGATTTCTTGCCCTTAATCTAGTATGAATTGTGGTTGTGCCAAGTTGGAGTAATCTAGTACTGCATTATATACAACGTATATTTGCTCCATTGCTTTCGAATAAGATTTGTTAGTCGGAATGAATAAAATTGACTTTGGCCAAAATGGCCGAGGAGTAGGCCGATAACAATTTGAAACGGAGTCCTTTCCCCTGTTCGGTGTCTTAGCGATATCGAAATGAAGCCGAGACAAAGTAGGATGCGTGGTCGAGAACAATTTTTATTTTATTTTATTTTATTTTTTGGCACTGGTCTTCAAATAAAATCTGTAATTTTTCTGAATTGAATTTGCAAATTTTGACTGCACAGATGTGCTCTGAACACATCAAATAGTTGGAAAGGACTATTGGATCGTCGTGATTGGACTCCAAATGGCTTAGATTTAACTAAAGTAGAGCTGATGGTTTAGATCAACCAATTGCAACGCAACTGTGAAGCACAGGATGATTTCCTTATTTGTTTGCTGGTTCTTTTTCTTCAGCAAAGTAGTGGATTTTCTGGCCAAATTTGGACTGGCCCGTACGGCTTCATTTTAGTGTCAATTTTGACGTGGTTTGTTGTGTTGGATTCGTCTCGAAGAGTACTTCACATTGGAATGATCAAAATTTGAGTTCGACAACTTTGAAAATTTTAGTGTTCTAAAAATTTGGTATGTTTCGCAACTACGAGCGAACTTTGGTTACCTCTTGTCTCTTTGGATTGATGGGTTTGGACTCCTTGAGTTGACACGATTCCTCTAGTATATTCAGATGTTGATTTCAGCAAGCCGAGATGCTAGTTCTATGCCAAGATAGTATCACCGAGCAATGATGCCGAAAAGGTAGATAAATGTCCAATGCTATGGAACATGTTGCCAAGATGTGACTCCAAAAAGAGAATGACTAAATTCATTCTCAGCATCGCGATTGTAGCTAACATGATTAAAGATATATACTTGCACTAGTTATGACAATTATCATTGTCGATGAGCTTAATGATGGAGTTGCGGAGCAGCTACACATTCAAGGTGGTAGTTACTCGGCATTATCGCGGCATTACTGACTGACCTGTGTTGATGCTACCGAGTAATGATGTTTCGCCGAATAATGATGTTGCCGAATTGTGGGTTATATTGCCGAATTGTCAAGCATTATATATTGCCGAGTAAGCAATCTCATCGGGGTTTATTGCTATCATTCGAGTCTTTGATATTGCTGAATATACGTACTTGCGATAGCCGGATCTTGAGTCTGAGCTTATGATCACTACATAAGGATTTTGTTGATGAGTCGGCAAGCTAGCAATGGCTATTGTCAAGGATTTTGTTCATTGAAATGGACTGCTCAGATAATGTTTCTGAAGTGGGTAAAAATTAATCAAGTCTTGGTGCTAGGCCCGATGTAATACTCACTCTGAGGTTGAGCTAGATTGGACCTCGGCCCTATGGCTAACACTTGCTCCGAAGCAAGACAATCGTAGGAGTTCGACCCAACGTACGAGCGTCACTCCAAAGTGGGCCGAGCAACATGGTGGACCTCTTGGATGGACGGACAACCACTCTGAGGTGGGCTGAGCAACATGTTGGACCTCCTAGTTGGACAACCACTCTGGAGTAAACTAACTTAAAAAACGCCGATTCATTGAAGATTTTTCTTAGGCTCACAAAAGACAAACAACTCTGCTCCTCTCCCTCTGTCTGAACAGAACGTGGAGACATGGAGGTATAAAGGAACAAGGATTACACATGACAGACCTACAACTGAATGTCAGGCGGAGTGGTCGTCCTCCTCCAATGAGAGACGATCACTAGTAAGACAAATAAGACAGACCTGCACCCAAGTGTCAGGCAGAGCGGCCGTCCTCCTCCAATGGGAGATGACCACGAATAAGACAAATCGAACAAATGGTGGAGAGAGAAGGTCTTGGAGGACAAGCAACCTTCTTCTATAAAAGGTGAGCACTATTCATTCTCAAGGGATCTGAAATCCACACACATTACATATATACACTCTTTGTATTCTCTCTTCTTGATCTCCCTGAGTCCCTGACTTTACCATCGGAGGGGTTTCCGACCAAACCTCGGTCAGGCAACCTCACCGTTTGTTACTCTGTGCAGATCTTCAATTCCCAAAGCACGCTGTTTATCCACGAAGTTCAACCCTTCTTCATAGTGCAGAAATCGCCCCCGTACGATTGGTGCTATCTGTGGGAAAACCACTGATTGCTTCATGACAAACTCCAGCGATGAGAATCGAAGATACACCCCATTCTGGACTAGCAGAGAGGACTCCAATAACGGAGAGAACCAAAGATAACGGTCCAGCATTCCCTAGAAGGCATGAAGACCTTGCAGACCTTAACGAATAGACCACTGATGTAGTAGAGCAACGTCATGTCATCGTCGGCTAGTCACCTCAACATAGCTCCCTTGATAGAGACAACCGCGACCAAAGGAAGAGAGTACCACACTGTTCTATGACAAGCTCTGGTGAGGGGAACGAAAGAGATACCTTTGTTGCCACTATGGAGAAGGACTCTGTTGACAGAGAAGACAAAGGATAACAAATTAACACTTTGAAGAGTGCCGGAAAACCAAATCTGCACTAATGGATATAGAGAGACCAGATCTGCACCGACAGATGAAGTCCAAACATGGCGTACACCATTGTACTATTGTTTAGTCGTTCTAATGCCTTATTCTAAAGGACTCCGATGAAAGAGATGATGATCGATAAAGGACTATATTTTATGAAAGTATTGGAGGACCAGATCTGCATCGAAGAACAAAGTCCAAATACGATGGAACACCACCGCATCATTGCTATTGACTCGTCTCATCATCTAGACGAAAGGACTCCAATATTGGAGAAGACGAATGATAAAGAACCAATAATCCTAACGGTGTCAGAATACTAGATTTGTATCGATTAATGAAGTCTAGATGTGGCAAAGCGTTACCGAATCCCTACTATTCAGTTGTCCCACCGACTAGACGGAAGAACTCCAATGATGGAGAAGACGAATGACAAAGGATAGATGTTCCTGAGTCTTCTGAAAGATGAGATATGTATTAACGAACAAAGTTTAGATGTGGTGAAGCTCTACCATATCCTCGCAATTGAGTTGTTCCACATATTGGAAGGAAAGACTTCATTGATGGAGAAAACGACAAACAAGGATATGGTACAACCAAAACATAAGTTTGGGTTAATCCCAGTCGACTACATTGATGTGGGCCTAACAAAGGTCTAGGCCGATCCCAGCCAACCACCTTAGTGTGGGCCGAACAAAGGTCTGGGCTGATCCCAGTCGACCATCTTGACGTAGGCCTAACAAAGGTCTAGATCGATCCCAGCCGACCACCTTAGTGTGGGCCTAACAAAGGTCTGGGCTGATCCCAATCGACCACCTTGACGTGGGCCTAACAAAGGTCTGGACCGATCCCAGCCGACCACCTTAGTGTGGGCCTAACAAAGGTCTGGGCTGATCCCAGTGGACCACCTTGACGTGGGCCTAACAAAGGTTTGGTCTAATCCCAGTCGACCACCTTGACGTGGGCCTAACAAAGGTCTAGACCGATCCCAGCCGACCACCTTAGTGTGGGTCTAACAAAGGTCTAGGTTGATCCTAGTTGACCACTTCGATGTGGGCCGAACAAAGGCCACTCCGATATAGGCCGAATAGAAGCTAGGTTGAACCTAACTGTCCACCCCGAAGTGCGACGAACAAAGGCCACTCTGAAGTGTGCCAAGCAAAAGTTAGATCGAAGCTAGTCCTTCACTACGAGGTGGGTTGAATAGAGGCCACCCAACGTAGGCCAAAAAAAAGATAGGTTCAACCTAGCCGTCTACTCCAAAGTGTGCCGAACAAATGCCACTCCGAAGTGGACCAAACAAGAGCTAGGTTAAACCGAGCCCTCTACAATGAAGTCTGAACAGAAGCTAGGTCAAAGCTTGCTCTCCACTCCAAAGTGGGATAAATAGAAGCGTAACCGAGTCAAGTAACGGCCGAACAATGATGATCGATTGGGGGCAAAACAACTAATTCAATTAAGGCCGAACGGGAAATCTCGCAAGGTTTCCCTATTATTGCTCGACTGGAAGAGCAACTCAATTTTTTAAAGGCATAAGGCGAAGTCTAGCCGAACAACGAACAATGTAGGTCTACATCCTTGTTGCTCGGCTGGGGGCAAACAACATAAACATGAAGAAATTGAAAGTTCGAGTTACAAGTCCAACACTTGGCAAATTTCGAAGATACTTTATTAACTTAAAGTTTTATTACAAAAGGACCTCAGCCTAACGAAGGTGATACGAAGTGGAAGAGCTACAAAGAGGGATGAACAACAGAGGTTGGTTGGATGCTCAACACCCACTTCGAAGTGGGCCGAGCAACAAAAGTTAGTTAGACGTTCAATGCTTGGACAGAACAACAAAGGTTGGTTGGATGTCCAACGCCCACTTTAAAGCGCGCCAAGCAATGGAGGTTGGTTGGACTTTAAACGTCCACTTCGAAGTAGGCCGAACAGCAAAAGTTGGTCAAACGCCCAACGCTTGGGCCGAGCAATAGAAGTTAGTTAGACGCCTAAAGCTTGGATCAAGCAACAGAAGTTAATTGGACGACCAACACCCATTCTGAAGTGGGCCGAGCAACAAGAGTTGGTCGGACGTCCAATGCCTTGGCCGAGCAATAGAAGTTGGTTAGACCCCCAACGCTTCGACTGAGTAACAACGGTTGGTTGGATGCCCAACGCCTACTCTTAAACGCGCCAAGCAATAGATGTTAATTGAACGCCCAACATCCATTCCGAAGTAGACCAAGCAACGAAAGTTGACCGGACACATAATGCTCACTTTGAAGTGGACCGAGCAACAAAAGTTGGTTGGATGCCCAATGCCTGGGCCAAGCAATAGAAGTTGGTTGGACACCCAACGCTTGGGCCAAGCAACAAAAGTTGATCGGACGCCCAACGCCTGGGCTAAGCAGCAGAAGTTGGTTAGACGCCCAACGCTTGGGCCGAGCAACAAAAGTTGGTCGGACACCCAATGACTGGGCTGAGCAGCAGAAGTTGGTCAGACACCCAATGCCTAGGCCGAGCAACAAAGGCTGAGCAATGAAAGTTGGTCGAATGCTCAATGCTCACTCCGAAGTGGACCAAGCAACAGAGGTTGATTGGACACCTAACATCCACTCCAAAATGGACCGAGCAAAGGAAGCGGGTCAAAACTAGCTAAGTCAAAACCAAGTTTCATAGCTCGAGTAAACAACCAAAAGATTGACAACAAACAAAGTTAGAAGTGCAACATTCTACCAAATAAATACACTACAAACAACAAGCAAAGGTCGAAGGAGTGCAGTGCCCGACGAAAGTCAGTATTATCAAAGTCGATACCAAGACTATAACGACTATGTACTCAACAACTCTCAAGATAAGAGGTGCTAAGGTTGACAGTAGCTTGGTGGTAGAGCAACCAAATAAAAAAATGCAAACTCGCAACGCCAAAGCTGCTAGGGCCGACCAAGTAACTAGGTGATGAAAAACAAAAACTATGCAAACAAGCTGCTACGCCCGACTAACTAAGTGACGGAAAATTCTTAAGCCGAAGGTAAAATGACCGACCAATATATGAAGAAACGAGCTGAACAAATAGGCGTGCTAATCATGTCCAAACAAGAAAATGGTGCATGATCCGCATGACCGAGCAATGTTAGCAAGCTATGCTTCGAGACCGAACAGAGTGGAGGGGCAGGACATGGCCAACCAAGCATTGAGACTAACACCAATTTATCTCCTATAAGTAGGACCGAGCAAAAAAATAGCGAATATGTCTTTCAAATTAGAACAAAGTTGTGATAGAGCACACTTGGCTTTCTTTGAAGTGTCACTGTGTTGCTCGGTCCAGTCGACGAACAATGCAAGTATATATATATATACACTATTCTGCATATATATTTTCAAGCCAAGCAACGACGCTCGTCCGACTGAGAAAGCACCGAGCTAGGCAATTACGAGATTTATGATGATGCACATGTTCGGTTTGGGGACACCACCAAGCTACGAAATACTGAACAAAAACCAAGCTAAACCCAACACAATCACTGGGCCGAACAATAATTTTGAATCCAACCCGCGAAGCTCAAGTCAAGTTGTGACTAACCAAACTTCGAAGTTGGTGACGAAATTGGCTTCCACTTCGCTAAACGTAAGCGCAAGCCAGGGGGCAAATGAAGTGGGTAAAAATTAATCAAGTCTTTGTGCTAGGCCCGATGTAATGCTCACTCTGAGGTTGAGCTAGGTTGGACCTCGACCCTATGGCTAACACTTGCTCCGAAGCAAGACAATCATAGGAGTTCGACCCAACGTACGAGCGTCACTCCAAAGTGGGCCGAGCAACATGGTGGACCTCTTGGATGGGCAGACAACCACTCCGAGGTGGGCTGAGCAACATGTTGGACCTCCTGGTTGGACAACCACTCTGGAGTAAACTAACTTAAAAAACGCTGATTCATTGAAGATTTTTCTTAAGACAAACAACTCTGCTCCTCTCCCTTTGTCAGAACAGAACGTGGAGACATGGAGGTATAAAGGAACAAGGCGTGCACATGACAGACCTACATCTGAGTGTCAGGTGGAGTGGTCGTCCTCCTCCAATGAGAGACGATCACTAGTAAGACAAATAAGACAGACCTGCACCCGAGTGTCAGACGGTGTGGCCGTCCTCCTCCAATGGGAGACGACCACGAATAAGACAAATCGAACAAATGGCGGAGAGAGAAGGTCTTAGAGGACAAGCAACCTTCTCCTATAAAAGGTGAGCACTATTCATTCTCAAGGGATCCGAAATCCACACACTTAACATATATACACTCTTTGTATTCTCTCTTCTTGATCTCCCTGAGTCCCTAACTTTACCATCGGAGGGGTTTTCGACCAAACCTCGGTCGGGCAGCCTCACCGTTTGTTCCTCTGTGCAGATCTTCAATTCCCAAAGCACGTTGTTTATCCACGAAGTTCAACCCTTCTTCATAGTGCGAAAATCGCCCTCGCACAGTTTCCAATGCTCCTGTTTGGCAACGTTCGTATTAGTTAATCGGCCGATCATTCTCCTAGAGAGTGCCCATCTACCAACTTCGTCTTGGTTTTCAACTTGCTGAAACAATTGGTTTCTTCTTTTGTCTTGCCGAATAATATTGTTGACCCAATCATAATGTATCAAGCCACCTCTATGCAAACCTTAATAAAGTCCATATCTTTATGCATGTAAACTATAAATTCATTAAATTATATTGGAGATATAGATTTAGAAAATAGTAAAGTCAAAAATATCAGGATCCGCTTATTGTAATTAAAATTCTTTAGATTATTTTATTTTATGTTTATTATTATTATTATTATTATTATTATTATTATTATTATTTTAGAAGATGAAAAATGTTGCGGAGCCGTAAATAAAGAGATTCGAACTGTGGGTCTTGTCGTAGTTGGCGGTAGATAGCCAATGCGATGAATTAATGATCGGTGAAAATGGATGATTGTGGCCTAGCTCCATGATCTTGCTGTTGAAATTGCATGCCAATTAGACACGATCTAACCGTTGATCTATTGTGTAATGTCCTTGATTTTCTGGTTTATTAATCCCAATGTGAGACTTGGAATTTGCAAAATTGGACTCCAAAAATGGAATCTACACGGCGAAAAACTACAGGGTAGGCATCCTTGAAGTGATCAGACCATCTGATTAACTCGAACACAACAAGATGCAACATAACACTTTCTATCGAGAAGCGCCCGATAAATCCTTATGTCATCTTCCTCATGCAGCACATCGTGAAAGGTAGAATTTTTCAGATTCACACTTGTGACTTTGAGACCCTATATCTCCTTCATTTTAAGTCTGATTCGCCTAATTTTTGCGGTGTTGGATTCCTCTCGCAATCTAGTGTTCATTTCACCGTTTATATGCCTCATTCCGCCACTGCTTGGATGCCGTTGGACCGTTTAAAGTTGACCAAAAACGAGATTATTTTTCTTTTTTGTTTTTGTTTGCTCAGCTCTTGTTGCTAAAGTGTGGTCGGCGAAAGAATGTGCTTGACGAAAGCTTGAGGCTCACGATTGTTGAATACGCACTCGACGGCGAATAGTAGGGGTCGGCTTACATCTCGGCGTGGAAATTGCTCGGGGATTGTTCGAAACGGTAAGAAAATATTTCATAACTATGGTAACTTTGGCGGCTGAGATAGATGGGTTAAAAACTTCTTGGCCGTTTGGATTGCTGAAACACTTGGTCAGCAACCTCTTGATTGTTCGGCTTGCCAAAATGTTTGGTCGGTGACTCAGCAACTGCTTTGGTTGGTCGAAATGTTCCCCAATTGTTGATTTTAAAATTGATCTTATATGTTGTTCTCGAATTGTTTCATGCAGACGATGACGTTGCCATAAAGATAACTACAGCGTTACCGAACTGAAGCTGGGGTGAGTCGGCCATTCGGTTATTTGTTGAGCCATAGCACATAATTCTTTAATTTCTATTGATTGTTAGCACATGCACATGTATGTATATATCAAGAATCAACTTTAAAATAAACTTTGTCAGGCAATAAATTAATAAAGAAAGTCCCAGGTTGGGTTTGGCCGAGCAACTCATGTTATATTTCTGAAAAGCTGCTCTCACACAAAAAAGTGTGAAACTCATTTTTAGAGAGAGAAAATGAAGACACAAAAGTATATTTATGAATTCTGTTTTGTTTTAAAGCTTTTCCATCAATATTCATGTAAAAACCCACATTCATGCCTTAGTCATGCTTGCATGCATTTATATGTTTTGCCATGTTAAGTTGCATTGCCAATCTTACCTTGTTTTGCTTAAGTGTGTTGCATGTTTTGTTCCTTCCTTACTGTCTCAAGCCTAAGTCATGCCAAGTCTAAGTCATGTTAAGCCTAGGTTATTCTTAGCCGAGGTCACCTTAAGCCTAGAACTATCTTGGAACCACTTTGGTTGACCTCCACCTTCGTCCTGGCATATTGGCCGAGATGTGTATTATCTAGGCCGAGATGTTACCTTTGCACCTAAGTGATCTTGTTCCTGGATTGGTACGACCTAGACCGAGGTGTGGCACGTCTAGGCTGAGGTGTGGCACAGTTTGGCCAAGTGTTGTCCTTCCTAGCCGAGATCTTTGTTCCCTTACTTGCCGATGCCTTGTCATTAGCCGATGTCTTTGAAAGCCGGAGTGCCCTTGCTGCCTAGCTTGTTAAATACACTTTGTCTTACACATGTCTTGTCTTTCAATCACCTTTTGAGGAGAACCAACCCAGTAGTGCCACGTGTCTGAGCTGAATGTTAAATCAGCCGGCAGATAGAGAAACCATATCATTTCCATATCTTTGCTTTTGAAGAAAGGGAAGCTCTAGGAAGAGGGGAGAAGAAGCTCTTAGAGAGAGAAGTAGATTCCAAGCTTGATCTTTACACCTTGAGCTGTTAGATCCACATCTTGAGGTTAGATTCTTGATCTGATCTTGCTATTCTTATAGCTCATCCAGCTACATTGCATGATCGAGCATGCTTTGAAAGCCATGCATTGCTTTGAAGTTCAGTTTTAGAAAGAGAATATGATATTCATGTGTTCTTGAAGAAAAGTCATGATTTGATCCGAAAGCTTGCATTAAGATCCATGTTTTTGTATTTATTTTCCTAAGATCTTCAAGTATGGGTACCCAGGTCCATGTTTTCGAACTTATAGCATGAAATCCCAGATTTTGTATGAACAAGTTATGATTTTAGCATCCATGTTCTTTTATGTTCTCCATGTTCATATTCTTCATGTTCATCAAGAGGGAAACCCAGATTTTCCCGACTTCATTTCCATGAATGTGGCCACCGGGACCACACCTCGGCAAGGAGCTGTGGGACCTCCGCAAAGACCTGGTTGGTACCCAGCATGTCTTCCCGGCATGTAAAACAATGTTTCACTTCAGCATGTTTTGCCTTGTCTTGACTTAGTTTGAAGGACTGCCGAGGTCATTTGCATGCATGTAAGACTTGTTTTGAGAAGTACATTCAGTGGACTTTGCCATGTGTTTGTAGGACTTGGACCTTTGATTTGATTCCGACGTCCCAAGAACTATGTGAGTGGTATTTTTAATAAAGTTATGTTATAAAGTTTTGATCAAGTTTTGGTTCGTTTTGGAAAAGTATTTGTTAAGCATGAATGATTATCCCTATTTTGTGTATCAAGTATTAGCCTTGTTTTGGATGACATTCTGGGAAGTCCATACGTGCTAGGGGACTCTAAACCTTTGTAGCACAAGTTCGTACGTGCCAGGGGACTTTAAGCATTTGTGGCACTAGTCCGTATGTGCCAAGGAACTCTAAACCTTTGTAGCACAAGTCCGTACGTGTTAAGGGACTTTAAGCATTTGTGGCACTAATCCGTACGTGCTAGGGGACTATAAGCATTTGTAGCACAATCCATGGAAGTCCGTACGTGCCAGGGGACTTTAAGCATTTGTGGCACTAGTCCGTACATGCTGGGGGACTATAAGCATTTACAGCACAAGTCCTCCCATGCTAGGGGACTTTAAGCCCAAGTAGCACCAAGTTTGTGAGATCTCGGCCATCGACGGTCTATGAACGGATGGCCGATCTCTGCCAAGTACGTTTTGTACAAGTTATGTTATGTATTGTTTTGACAAGGACCTCGGGAATCATTCATTTAACCCCTTTATCACTTATACCATTCACTAAGTATTCAAGCTCACCCTCTCCTTATATATATGTAAGGAACAACCAAGAAAGCGGTGACGCCGAGATGTGTTTTGCTAGATGATGTTTGATCCTTATTATGCCTGCAAATCTTGAAGACTAAGCTTCTTGAATTATAGTTCAAGTATCTTGTTATGTCGGCTTGAGAAGCCTCTTGATCAAGATGTAATATTTGTACTTTATTTTATTTGTACCCAAGTTATAAAGCTATGTAAAGATGTATGTCATTTCATTTGATCTATGCACTGCTCTTATGGACTACTTAGATTTATATATATTGCTTCCGCACATGTAGGCCCCATATGTATACTCTGATTGTGTGTGAATCTTTGTAAGTTGGCCTTTGGTAATCTCGGATTACTGGCCATCACGGCACCATTCTACTAGGGGCGGAATGGGGTCGTGACAATTCACCATGAACAAAAGTTTCCACAAAATTTGTAAGTAGACACATATGTATATACAAGTCAAAAACAAATTGTAAAGTGATTTTACAGTAAGTTTAATCAGAAAGAAAATAGATCATCATCACAGTATTATTGGTTGAATTTCCACTTACAGTAATAGTAACATGTTTGTTATTTACTTCGTTGAACTCTCTCAGATGATTCTCAAAGACAGCGCCAATTGTGATACCTAGAAAATCCTCTCACACGAATTATTGAAGAGACCCAACGAAGAGATGAGCTTGACTCTAGTAGATCTGTAAGGATGAACATAGTCGACGCCACCCAACCGAGATTATCGGCCAGAGACACTTTGATGATAAAATTAGCCACTGGAATCAGAGAAGGAAGATGAAGAAAATCAAGTGTGTTTGTGTGCCCTTTGGCAAAGAGATGAGGCATACCTTCATTCCATGGCATGTCCTTTTTTTATAGATAGGGATATGATATTTACTTAATGAGCTCCCTTATTTGGGCTGGGCCCATTATTAAAAAAATAGTATTTTTTGGGCCACCACAATTAATTATAATAAAGCTTTTAGAATATTCCTATTATTTCAATTTAAACCTCCGCCGATTAATTTTTTCGTACGATTGATTGTTTCAGTTTGCATGCACTAATTCTCGAGCGGACCAAAGATCTGAGAGACAGGCTCTTCAAGCCTATTAGAGGATGCAACAGTGCTAATTTGGAATCATTGTGGAGAATTTGAAATTTTAATGTACAAAACATCTTAATCTTAATTTATGTATATCTGGGGCTGATCCAAGGAAAATACATACAATTAAAAGTGTGTGAAGTGAAAGAAACGAGTTGGGTTGGGGATTCTCCACTCTTTCTTTACCACGATTTCATTGTGGTGATTTTATTTGTATCTAAAAAATCATTTTAGTGTGTCCAATTTATTTTAGAATTTAATGCATATTGTTCGTATTAGTAAATTTACATTAGAGTATAATACAATTTAAAATTTTAAAATTTTAATTAGCGTATTCAATTATTATTTAAGTGCAAATAGAGCCAGTTCTTCATTCTCTTTCATCGATCGAAATATTTGTTTTTGTGGTCGATGGATAGAAAGGGTAGGGGAAGGAAATCTGAAGTATAAATGGGAGGGAATCTGGAGCAAAAAACGAGAGGGGACGGGAAGAAGGAGATAAGACCCACAACTTGGAGGCAGGAGTAGAGAGATTGATTTTTTTTTTTTAACCTGGTATCTAGTTTTATAGATCAATTAATTTGAGAGGTCAATCTCACTATCCACTAGCGAAGAACTCATGTGAGGGCTCAATTCCATCATGCACTAGCAAGAAACTCAATTAGATCTATTAATCTGAGCACCTATACTCGATTTTAAATTTTCTTTTTATAACTTAATATCTCTAATTTTAAAAGTGTCGAACCGAAGACCATATCTATGGTTAATCTCATGCTATAGTGATGGTAACTGGTTTTGATCAAGTTAATCGCTATGATTTGGTGTGATCAACTTAAACACACAAAAAAAAAAAAAAAAAAAAAAAAAAAGAATAGATTGGGAAAAAAAATTTCATTACAGACCGATAAAATATCAGATTAATCTAGTACATTGTATCATAAGATTTTAAAAAGAGATAAATAACTTCTATTGAAGAAAGGATCCAAATAAAAATTAAGAAGTCAAAAAATGAGTAAGTAAATGTCATTTGTCTTGCTTTTTTTTTTTTTTTTTTTGTTAAAATGAATTAACAGGAATAAAAAAGGAGAGTTAAAATTCTGTTTAATTTAAAATTTCAGGATTTAAATTGAAAAATTAAAAATTAAAAATCTAAGATTTAATTTGTAATTTATTTATAATTTTCTTACCACAAAATTATCTAATATTTTTTTGATAAATTCCGGAAGTATCCATAAAACTTGTTCAACCTTTACATACAGTGACGACAGGCTCTCTCTCTCTCTCTCATCAATCCATGGCGTCTACATTCATTACAGTATCAAAGGCTTTTACTTCTCACAACAACAACAACAACCCATCTTCTCTCTCTAACCAGAGACTGTTAGGTTGGTGGTTCCTTAAACCCTAAAGCCCCCCATTCATTTCCACGAATTCCTCTTATTTACATTTCCCCCCAATTTTATTGATGATATTTGCATGCTGGGGTCTGAACAGGTGGGTGTAGAAATTCCGTGAGAGTCTGTGCGATTGCAAAGGAAATTGAACCCACAAAGGTTTTCTTTTTAGTTTTGTCTTCATATTTGTTGAATTTTTATACTAGTTTATGATTATATGGAGGTCTGTATGCTTAATTCTTCAAAATTACAGGTTGTTCCGCAAGCTGATAGAGTCCTGATTCGTCTAGAGAAGCTACCTGAGGTATCAATTCAATTTTTTGATAAGCATGTCACTTCTTTAGCTCTCTGTTTCTGAATTCTATTTATTGTACTTTTATGGTCCTGAAAATTGCTTTGGTTTTGTGTTCAATTTTTTGGAATGGAAATCGGGTGGTTTGGTTTGCTTCAGCTTCCAAATGTGTGTATTTTCGTGTGGGTGCATTTTCGGACACTAATGCTGCTTTTGGTTGGGAGATTTGAGGAGTGATTTGAAAATGGAAAGGGAAGAGGTGTGTGGCAGTAGTTGAAATATTGGTATATTTTATTTTCATTTCCGCTACCTTTTCTATTTCTCTTTCCAAATCCTCTAACCAAACACACACAGCATAATGGAATTTCTGTCAATTTTAATAAATTTTGGTGATTTTATGAGAACAGTGTGGTTGACCATTTTGTCCTATTTCTTGTGTTGAAAACCCTTGTCTTCAGACAGAATGGTGCTTCATATGGTCACTGATTTCTGAAGGATGCGTGTCTGTGATGGATTTTGGAGAAGTTGTTTAGCAGCCAAAATTTGTTGTTTTCTTTACTTATTGATTCTGTAGTTTAATTGACCTTTTTTCGTGAAAAAAATTTATTCCTTAGATGCTCCATTTTAAGTTCAACAGGACAAAGACAATACACTATGTTACATGGACTCGGGTGTGGGTATGTATTCAGAGGTTGGACTCATAAAGTTATAAATTTAAGGGTACGCAGACTCGGCAAAAAAATGCCAGATTTTTATAAATTAATGAAGTATGTGAGATAAAATGGTGTTATATGTAACTTACAGTGTCAAAAAGACATTTATAGCAATTATGCAACAATATGTACATATAATAATAGTGTTACATACAATTATATAAGAAGTATCCGTTGAAAAGTATCTGACACATATCCTATACCCTTATCTGAGTGTCGCGTGTCCGACACGGGTATTTGATTTATTTTGAAGAGTCCGTGTAACATAGACAATACATTTAAGCATGGAAATCTACACCTTTGGGTACTAAATGCCATTTCTGGCTTTGAAAATAGGATGTTCTGTAGTTAGATTGAGATATCATATCAAAATCATATATAGCACTAGACAGGTACTTGATATTCAAAAGTATGTATTATTTGTGTGTTAGTGGAATGGACTTCAAAAATAGAGATGAGATACTTATTGCCAACTTGTGAGTTATAACAACTTTGGCAGTCTAAATCATTTGTTTAGAATTTTAGATTACTCATGTCTGAACCATGTAAGCATAAGAGGAGATAAAATGAGTAATCTAATCAGTTCAATATGGTATATTTGATTCTAATAATTGTCAAACAAGGATAACACTACATTTGAAGGTATCAACGAAGTTTCACTTTTCCTTCAATTGATTGGCAGTCTTTAAGTATGTAATTTTAGTAAGTCTTCACCTTACCTAAAATTCCATGGCACGGAAAAGTTTGTCATGATGAGTCATCTAATCGCATCTCACCTTCAATCATTCATTAGAATTTGATGTTGTGCTTCAAGGAACCTGTCATCAAGTTGATATGAGACCATATCTCCGTACAACTTTTTTGAGGATTATCAGTAGTTACTATGTTTGAAAACACACTACAATTTATTCTCATACAATGAAAATATCCATTGGTTTAAAGTAGTTGTCTAGGGTATTGGCAGTTTTCTATGCATCTTTCTTTGGCTCTCAAGACGTGAAGATATCTCTTAATATAGTAGCTTCCTTTAGCATTGACAATGTTTTAAGCATTTTGACTACCATGTTGAGATTCCTACATGCTCTTGCTCTTGCTCTTGCTCTTGCTCTTGCAAGGTTTACTTATCTAACTTGGGTGACTTTGTAGTCCTCCTCCATGTAGCATACACAAAAATGGCATGATATAGACACGCTAACATGGAAAATCCTATAAAATATGATGCAACAGGGCAACATATTAATATAGTTGTATATATTATGCATGTTATGTATGAAACATATTTAATTTAATTTATTATAAAGAATATGTAGTTGAATTTATTATCTACTTATTTCTACTTAAAATTTGTAAAATGTGGAAAGTGAAGCTCCAAAAGGTCATGTATAAAATATGTACTCCCACAATTTGTTGTCTTCTTAGAAGCACGAGTATGGACACAGTACTCGAATATGATACGGTACGACAAAAGCTTAGTTTGGTTTATATGTATATATGAAAATAAGAAAAATTTCATCTTTTATTTATATTGCACTATTTCAAAATAGTAAGAAATTATTTAATTTTCATATTTCATACATTGGAAAGGAAGTGGGAATTGGAAAGATAAGGTATGTGTATTTATTTTAAAAATTTCTATTCCAAACAAATTAGAAGTACTAGGTTTTTAAGGTTTCTAGAATTAAAATTCCTTAAAGAGTTATTAATATATATATATATATATATATATATATGTATGTATGTATATTGTTTCAATTTTAATCATTTGGCTCCTAATTCTTAACTTAAAACTTCAAGACCTATATGTGTTTCAGGTGATGGACACACATGTTTGAAGTATATTTGGTTCTAGAAAAGTTCAAAAACTAATAAGACTTGTTTAGACATGTGTCAAAGATATACTATGTTACAAGGACTAGGGTACAAGTATCAAGGTTTGGGTGTTTATCCAACCGTCAGACCTTCATAAATCTAAATCTTAAAATATTGGGATTTTTATGTATCCAAAAGTTGGATATGGATACAAAGACGTGTCATGGACACATATATTATATGTTATATAATGTTCTTAGATAAAATGTTATATTTAAATGTACTCGAAATTAAATATGATTTAGGAAAAATATGGAATTTCTATTTCTCATCAATGTGAGATGATAGAAATGTTTTTTTTTTTTACTAACAAATGTGAGTTTCTTTTTCTTCAAACATCATAAAATATTAGAGAATCCAAGTGTCTAGATTGGATATGGGTCTCAAGACAAATATCTGACACCTTTATTGCTGCCATATCTAGTTGACATGGGTACTTTGGGAGAAGTAGAGTTCATGTAATGTAATGTAATGTAACGCAAAACATCTGTAAGCGTTTGCCCAATGTGTGTTGATGTCTTGCACGTTGGTGACACGAACACTGCTGTTTTGGGTCTTATTTATGCAATAATGTCTCCTCATGCAAAGTTTCAAGTTTTATTAAGTGGTTGTTTGGTGCTACTTATCTGAACTGCTTATAGTTTTTTTTTTATTTTGGGAGTTTGCGCCAAACTGTTGTGGTACAAGTTCTGCCTATAACTTATTAGGTAGAAATTCAAATAGCTTAAATAAGTTAAAAGAAGCTGATTTTTGGAAAATGGGTGAGGGGTACTTTTAGCTTCTGCTTTTGGATTATCGGTTTCTAGCTTAAAGTAAGTTGTGCACCAAACAACACCTAAAATGTGTCCTGGTAGTGTATTTGTTGTTGTATCAACATTAGGAGCAATAATCCCAATGATATAGTTTGTGTTATCTTTAGTTCTTTTAGAAACCATCATACCTGTGTGACACTTTAAACCTTAATCTACGTTGCCTTGCTAGTTCTGAGAGGTAAAGAGAAACATTATTGAAGTTTGTAACACTGGAATACATAAGGAAAACTCTTGTTGAGGTTTACATATTTTTTATTTTTGAGGAAAACAAATGTTGAAACCTTATCTGCAGTGGTGAGATCAATGTTTTTTAGCATATGGCCATTCAGTTTAATTATTAATTTTCTTGAAGTTAGTGGAATTGCTGCTGATAATGCTGAACTAAAGCCTCTCAAGAAGAATTGGTACGAATGTAAATTGTAAGAGAAAAGGAAGATCCCTACTTCACCATGCAATCTTTATAATTTCTAACTCATTAGAAATTGTACTTTCATGCCCGACGTATGAACCCATTCACATTTACTAAAAAGCTCACAGACAATAAGTTTTTTCTTTTTCAAGCTACTTGTTTGGTCAATCCTCTTTTCCAAAACCTTTCTGGGTTGTTACCAATCCATTTATTTGTAAAACTGAACAATGGCAACAACAACAACAAAAACAAAAAACAGGAAGAGAGAGAGAGAGAGAGAGAGAGAGAGAAGTTGATTTTGCATATGGGGAATCAACATTGATATTATAGTTTTTAGCGTAATTAGTGCTATGTTTATAATATGATTATTCTTTGGTATTTCCTTTATTTTTAAATGAAAAATATATATAGTGGCAAACCATTAGTAGTCCTCTGTTGGAGTGACCTCTACTTATCCTACTATTGCAAATTGTGTTCTTTTGTTATTTTTTAAATTATTATTTATGAAGTAACAGACAAAGATGTGTGCCACCACAACCTTGTTGTAAACTGTCATCTTCATGAATGAAATGTTTTTTTTGTGTAGAAAACAGCTCTTGGAGTTTTGCTACCCAAATCAGCTGTTCAATTTGAACACCACCTTATGGGGGAGGTGGGAAAAACACAAACACCTGTCCTGAAGCTGATGCAAATACAATAATTCAGTTTTCCTTATTTGGGCTTTTTCCCCTTTTCAGATTCTTGCTGTTGGTGCTGAGGTTGAGCAAGTTGAGGCTGGGAAGAAGGTAAGATTTGTAAAGGTTTGACTAGCTAATTTTCTTCAAGGGTAAATAATTTATTGCAATGCCAATCAATTTTGTTGCTTTGGGTATGACTTAATAAAGCATTGCATAATTGATGGCATATTTCTGGGTGCCTTTTCAATTGTCTAAAATAATGAAATGCTTCTTTTGCAGGTTCTTTTCTCCGACATAAATGCTTATGAGGTAGATTATATGACATTAACCTTAAAATTAACATGTAAAACTTAATGACTAAAGCCCGTTTACCAGGTGCTTACACGAGAATACCAAATCCTGGCCAGTTAACTTCTTTCTGGACTGTTTTCCAATACAGACCATAGGCCAGTGATGCATTTTCTTTATGTAATCATGTAGAAATTACAGACATTCTCAAGGGAGAAAAGGCTCACATGTGGCTAACAAAGTGGCTCTGCTGCAGGGAATGAGGCCTGTGGTTCATATACATCTAACTGGAGATAACTATACTCTTCTTATGTCTTGCTAATGTAGCAAAGATTGTAATGCTGACTAGGGTGACTTTTACGCTATGTTTGGATTGTAGATTTGGGTAGTGATTTGGAAAGGGAAAAGAAAGGGCGAGGGAAAGCTTATATTTCATTCACATTTCTCTTTTTTTTTTTCCTTTCTCTTTCCAAATCTCTACCCAAATCTATGATCCAAACACAGCCTTAGAGTGGGGCTGGTTAAATGATGAGGGGTTTGCTAAGCCCTAGCAGGTAATAGACCCCATATCTGCTGAATATCTATTGATTGCATCCTTCATAGGCAAGTTGAGATATTGATTAAGCGGATGTTACTTGTTAGCATTTATTTGTTGTCCTGTTACCATTGAAATAACACGACAATCCTTTTGTTGCTATTATTTCCATGAATCCAGACATGGGTAATGATATGCTAGTGTCTTCTCTATATAGGTGGATTTGGGAACAGATGCAAGGCACTGCTTTTGTAAAGCTGATGATCTGCTGGCTTTGGTTGAGTAGATGTTCCCCATTTTAGAGGTTTGACTAGCTGCAACTGTTGTTTTATGATCTGGTGTCTATTTGGGAGCGATATTGTTTCCTGTATGTTAAGTCTCTTACCTGTGAAACAACAAAATTCTGTACTTTATGCCCATTTATATATATATATATATATATGTTTTCTGCTATATGAGCTTCCTCTATCAACGTTTCGTGAATGTTAAGGAGCATAGTTTGATGTTCTCGACAAATGGCTGTCTTAAGTTGTTGCTGATCTCTTTCTCTGAAGAATAATTGGAACCTATACAAAATTGCCTGTCGAGTTAATTGGAGTAAATTCTTCAATGTGATGGTTTTTGAAGAACTGCCCAAATTTCTGAACTTGTATGTACGAGGCATTTCAGGTCACGGTTTAACTTTTACGGCAGGTTGGTAACATCAAGTTTACGAAGTTGCTGTGGCTGTGTCGCTCGGATGTGGTTGCACTCAAACGTTTTCAGGTGACTGGTAGGGCCTTACCCAGCTGACAGATGGGAAATTTTTTACAGGAGCCTATAATTGGCTACATGGTGTATAAAACTACAAAAAGTTTGCTCCTAGACTTTGGTTTGCATATAGCTGCTCAAGACTGTTGGACTCGTATATGAGAATGAGGTTCTCTGTATTTTCATATGGGCAATGTGTCAAGTTAAGCAGTGGACTACAAGAAGTCTCATTAAAATGTCATGTAATGAAGATTAGGTTTTGATTGGGCCTGCCATTATTTTTTATTTTTTTGAGAATACTAACAGCAAATATCATCAGTCAACCAATCGGCTGCTACTAACCGAACGGTTATCACTATCCTCTCATACACTGGCAACGCTTCTTTATCTATATCTATATAGGGTGTTCGGGATTATATCTTGACTAATTCAGGGTAGTTAGATACATATAATCGAGATATAATGTGTCCTCACAAGTGGGGAATGGGATTGGTTCCCTAATGGTGTGTTTGGTGGGAGGATTTGGGGAGGGATTTGGAAAGGGAAAGGGAAAAGATGTGTGAAATTAGGTGAAATTTAGGCATGATTTATTCATATTTCACCTACCTTTTCCATTTCCCTTTCCAAATTCCTCCTCAAATCCCTCAACCAAACACAACATAAGAGTGATTGAGATGGACGCTATGCATAGCAGTAGCCATCCTGATTCCACGACCTTGTCGTATGTAGAAGACGATAAAGCGGAGACATGGCTCATGAAATGCCTCTCAAAGTCTCTCTTATACCGTGTTAAAATTATTAGAGATAATATTATCAATTGACAATGAATGCATGAGTCTCGTGATGACATGGACCAGGCTTAATGCTGTGTTTGGTTGGAGTTTTTGAGGTGGAATTTGGAAAAGGAATGAAAAATGTAATCCTATTTATGTTTGGTTATAATAAAAAATATATGGGAAAAGAAAGGGGGTGAGAAATAAATAAAGAAATAGG
The DNA here is from genome assembly GCF_055761805.1 of Camellia sinensis. NCBI lineage: Eukaryota > Viridiplantae > Streptophyta > Magnoliopsida > Ericales > Theaceae > Camellia > Camellia sinensis. The sequence continues at coordinate 187,994,147 of NC_138962.1, forward strand.
ATACCTTTTAGGACATCAATTCTATTTTATAACCAACACAACCAAACATAGTTGGGATTTGGAATTCTATTAATTCTTTTTCCTTTTCCTTTCATTTCCATTTCCCTTTCCATTTCCCTTCCCAAATCCCCCAACCAAACACAGCGTAAGTGTCTTCCAGAGAATGCAAGACCAATCATAACTATAATCATGGTTTCTTTCTTCTTCTTCTTTTTTTTTTTTTTTTAAAAAAGTAATCCTAGAAACTGAAATATTTGTAAAGTGTTTCAACCCTAAGCCCTAAATATATATATATATATATATATATATAGTCTTTAACGAACTTTTTCGAGAAATCTTTACAAATATTTATTACTTCCCAGTGCATCTAGAAAAAAATTTAAATTTAAATTTAAAAAAAAAATAAAATTAGTTAATTAAAAATTAGAAACAATAGTCTTTGACGAACTTTTTCGAGAAATCTTTACAAATATTTTTTACTTCCCTGTGCATCTAGAAAAAAAATTAAAATTAAAATTTAAAATAGTTAATTAAAAATTAGAAACAAATATTCATCAAAAGCTTTACAAAACTTCTTTAAAAAAAATTAAAATTAAAAAATAAACTAAAAGATCAAAAAAAAAAATACATAAAATTAGTTAAATACAAAAAGAAATCACTAAAAAAAAATAATAATAAAAAAAAACTCAAAAGCAATTTTAGGTGGGGTCTTTTGGGAAGCAAAAAAAAAAAGTCAATTTTTAATTTTTTATCCATTTTGAGTCATATCACCTCTCACATTTTTTACTCACAAAAGATAAAATAAATTAAAAAAATAAAAAAACTAACTTTTTACCAACTTCTCAAACCACTACCGTTTGTGTTAGATATCTTGATCACAGTACTATTTCTCTGTCTGAGTCCCACAAAGGACGCGAAATGGTCCATCAGACATGGAAGAAACCGGAGAAAAAAGTCAATGGTCACTTGTTGTGAATATCACAAAATCAACAACAACAACAAAAACAAACAAAGTGGTGGATGCTTTGTCAAAGTCATGTTGCTTCTTTTGGGCAGTGACTAACAACAAGGAGGAGTATTCCCTTTAGCTTTTGGCTGATTAACGTTAAAGTTGTCTATATCTTATACTTATACTCATCAATTAAAAGTAAGGATGAATCTGAGTTATGCTTGTAGAGCACGTCAAACGATTTTACTAGAAAAAGCTCTTGTCACGCTTTCTGTGTTTTGTTTGGAGCTCTTAACTGTTCTTTTATTCCTCTTCCTCAATCTGTGCCCTTCTTCTTTCTCTACACTTTTGAAACTACATGAATCTCACAGCCACCACCAGCTCATGGCTTTTTAACTAGACAATCTATTTTAACCTAATTATCATGACTACTCGCCACATTAAAACATGATTGAAAGTGCGCGGGTTAATAATATTTGAGGAATGGACGATGTAATTTTACCTTATTTAAAATCATAGTCATGAGTCATTGTTCAGTATTAGGACTGGAATAAAAAGGAGAATAAGTGAAAAACTTAAAAAGAATTTTGAAATGGAGAAAAAAAAATTCAAAATTGTGTATAACACGCTCACTTCTCTTGAGATTTCTCTTGAGATTTACAGAAAATATAATTAGGTCTCTTTTGAAAATATGTTTTTTTAATAATTTTTTGACTTTTTGGTTAAAATATAATATAAAAAAAACTAGTATGTTTGCGATAACTTTTTAATTTTTTACCAAAAGATGTGCACAAAGTAGAGAGAAAATGAAATCTTTGACTTTTTAGTATAGGTCGTTGATTTTTTAATTTTTTTAGTAACTTTTTTACTTTTAGGCTAAAAAGTAATGTTGCAAACGAGGTCTTAGTCTCATATTTTTGGCATAATTATACTCACATTCCTTTTAGTAAGACTAAAATGATTAAAACTAATACAAATGGTGGGTAAATATTAAAAATATATATATATATATATATATTTAAATAGAAAAAATATGACAATATCTTCCTTTTTTTTCATTAATACGACTAATTAAAAACTAATGAAAAGGGCATAACTGTTATATGAACTAAAATTTCAAGGAAAACAATTTAATTATGTCAAAAGTGTAAAACTAATTTTACTTTCTCCAAACATCAAAAGATATGAGTGTAATTTACCCTTCAAAATTTTATTATTGCATGTTTACCTCAGTTTGTAAAAAAAAATAAATAAATAAATAAAATAAAATTTATTCGTATAACATTTTTTCAAATAGAAATGAATCAATTCATAAGCAAAAATGTTGACTTAAACATTGGAGAGTTCCCGGCTGACCATCCATCCCAGCCATAGTATTCTTTTCTTTGCTCATCTACCTTATGCTAAATTTTGCCCCACAAATTTATAAAAATTGCTGGTCACAGTCAATGATGTGGGTTCTCTAGATTTGGCTCATTTTTGTAGGCAAAAACAATATTAATGAGAAACCAACACACCCCACGTAAATTTCAATGTCAAATACTTGAGGAAAATTTGTAGATGCCAAGACATGCTTTGTGTTTTGTTGTTGTGACACCCAAAGATGACAAGGGCGATCCATGTTTTTTGGGAGCTCAGTGTTTTCTTTATTGGGCTTTGTATGGGAGGTTGGACCACAAAAAAATAGTGGATTATAGATGACATACCTAAAAACAATGGGAATTTCTATGTCACACGTTTACACAACTTGGTTGGTCGTAGGAGAGAGGATAATGAAGTCATTATTTTAAGACAAGAGGGAATGACAGGCAGGATCAAAAAATTAGTTGTACTCTTATATAAGATGACAACATTGAAATACAAGTTGTTGAATTTTAAAAACTTAATTGTTGTAATAAAAAAATAAAGGGAAAAAATGAATTTGGATAAAGGTTTAGGTCTGAAAAATGTTACTTACCCTGTGGTTCAAAATGAGAAGACCACAAAAGACAATCATTTGATATAAAAATTATATACAAAAAATCCAAAATGCACAAAATTAGAATACATAAGTAACACAAAATATACAAGTCTCGATATACTTTTTGAATATAGGACTTATTGTATCAAACCAATCACAATATATGTATAGTTCACACACTTTTGAAAGTGTAAACAAGTTTATTTTTCAAAATGTGGAGATATTATTTCACATGTGGCTCAAATTATATTGAACCGTATGTAAAAGACTATGAGACTTGTATATCCTATTTTATATCAGCAATGCTAGGTATCATGCAAAGTCTTTCATAAAAATGATCATGAAAGATTTATGACCTTTGGATTACACTTAGAACAAAACACCACATACTAATCAAAAGTAATCTAAGGATCACAAATCTTTCATGATCATTTTCATGAAAAAAATTTCATGATCCCTAACATTTCTCATTTTATATTTGGTCTCTATATTCTCAATATTAGTGTACAATATATTTTATGCTTACTTTATATCTCAATTCTGTGCATTTAGTATTAGTGTGTTCCTATAAAATTACTCAAACCAAATATTATTCGGGGTAAAAATTGCTTTTGTCAAAAAGGGCACAAAACTCAAATCCATAGGTATCTGTATGTTTGTGTGCTCTTTTTTGGTCAACAAATTTGGCCAGCTTAAGTAATACATATTTGAATTTCCATAAAGCAATTTCTACACTCTTGGCCAGCAAGTTCTATATTGTGTAAGCAATACATAATAGATTTGATTCTCTAACTAGAAGTTCTATTTATAATGATCAATGAACAATCAAACAAAATGCAACAAAATCATTAACAGAGATTTACATACCTAAAAGAAATATAGGAAAATTGAATTATTCCAATTTTTTGCTACATTATCGAGTCTGTATATTTGAAGCAAATAATTGGAATTAATTTTTGAAAATCTGAATTGCCTAAAAAAAAATTTAAATTTACCAATCATACCCCTGAGAACCACCGAAACATCTCACTTATCTCTTCTCCAATACGATTAGCCTCCAATTCCTCGTCGACGGCGACTACCGTGTTGCTCCGGCGACTACTACCGGTGAAAAACCTGCCGGAGCTGCGAAATGACACCGTGCGAGACGAAATCGACGCAAGACGATCCACATAGTCTCTCAGCCAGCTTCGTCCAGCGACTTCAGAAGCTATATTCTCTCCCGGCGGCGCGTTCACCACCACCGGTACTCCGGCCGAGTCCTTGCTAACGGAAGTACAATCAGAGAGTCCTCGCCGATGTGTGGAATCTACGGGGACTTCGTAGCCTTCGTCAACAATATAGTCGAACGAGCCGATTGAGTACGATCTTCGACCATCGCTGGAATCGGACATACCTCGTCGTCGACTCACGCTTCCGATCTCAATCCGGAAACTGTTCCCGCGATCTTCTGGAACCGTGGACGAAATGATTTTATTCAACACGTCTTCCTCAGTAGGATACACAGCGGACCTGCACAACGGACACGTTTGATTGGACGAAAGCCACGCGTCAATGCAATCGGTATGGAAAGCATGACAACACAAAGGAAGTAACCGTAGCTGATCGTTCCTCTCGAACTTGGATAAACACACAGCGCAGTCGCCGCTAACGATGTTTCCGGTGACGGAACCGAAAGTGAAGAGAGGAAGAGAGTTGATCAAATCGTTGGGGGAGTTACGCTGCTCGTATAAACACCGATCGCGATTTGAATCGTGGCGGTTGTTTGTGGAGGAGACGACGTCGTCCACGGCGGCGAAGGAGCGGTTATTGCAGTGGCGAGTGATGAAACGGAGGAGGAGGTAGAGAGAGGCGGTGACGATGATAGAGGAGGCGACGATGATGATTACTATAATGAGTGAAGAAGACGGAGACGAAGATGACGACGGCGGAGAAGAGTCGTTGTGGTTGATCTGAGGGATTGTGACGGTGGTGGTACCTCCTCCGACGATGAGGAACGGCGGTGAATAAGCATCGTCTACACGAGCAAATACACGGGGCATGTTTAGAGAGAGAAAGAGAGAGAAGGGGGGAAGGGGGGTTGATGGAAGGTTGATGTATTTAAGTCACCGGTGAGAATTGAGAATCACGTGAGGAGCACAAAGAGAGTATATTGATTGGTAAGGCAGCTTCTTTTTTCTATATACGCATATATTGAAAAATGTTCTTCAAAATAATTATCAAAGATTTTTGGTCTTTAAATTACATATTATAACTTATTATACATATATATGAAATCTAAGAATTTAGAATTCAAATTTTCAATATAAAAGAATTTGAGAGATTGCCAATTATATATCTTGTTTTGATGATTTAACTTTTTAAGAATTGATAATTATATTTAAAATTATATTTATCATTTATTTTTTAAAAATAAATATGATTTAATTATATAATTATTTGTATTTAATTATTTTAATTTTTTATATAAATTAAAAAATACGCGTTTTAAAAGGGGGAGAGAGAGTATGTGAGTGGAAAAGAGAGAATTTAAAGACACTTGACTAGATGGACTAGGCCATTGTTAGAAAAATTATTAGTTGGTCTTTTGCCTCATGTAGCCATGTTCTTGACTAACTATAAATTTTTATATTTTTTATATTTTTTAATCATTCATTATAAAATTATGAAGTTTGTAATCTCTATCAATCAAATCATACGTGAAACATTACATGACAGTATTTAGATGAATCAATAATTTCTCTTATTGTTGGGGGTGCTTCATGTCCTCTTCTTCTTCGTGAGAAATTATTCAATAATTTTAAAACATTACGTGTCATATTTTAAGTCAATTATCAATTACTTAGTTTCATATTATTTTTTCATCTCTAACATAAATCTTGGACTCCTACCCTTCTCTACTAATCAATTACTTAGTTTCATATTATTTCTCTATTCCTAACATAAATCGTAGGTCTCTACCCCTCTCTACCAATCAAAATCTTATAAAGCACTAGGTATCTATACTCCGAAAATACTGAATAATCACCCCCTCTTCATGCTTTATGTCCAAACGGAAACAGTAATTGTAGGTATTTAGCACCAATTTTTTTTTTACTAATATTAATGTGATTTTTTAAATTAACTCTTATATAATAAGGTTTATACTTTGTCAATAATTAGATTACACTTATTTTTAAAGTAAAACTTTTGTTACTTTGTCTGAATACTTGAAATTACCCAAAAAGAAATAATGGTTTTTTCCAAAATGATAATTATCTTTGAGATTGTTCAATATTGGAATTGAGGTGAAAAATACGATGAAATAAAAAAAAAAAATTAAAAATCAGGAGAGAGTATTTTGAAAGAAAAGGTGTTTTTATTCATACTTCTCTTTTATACTTAAAATACTTTATTATTTGTTTTATTTTATAAATTCTTTTAAATGATGTAACATTCTGTAAAATTTTCTTCGTCGCTCAAGCGAAGAAGAGTTCGCTCAAGCGGTCCTTGAGGTCTTCACTTTGGTCTGCAACCTAAACTTCTAAGAGATCACGTTATGCGCTCAAACGAAGGTTTCATCGCTCAAGCGGCCTTCTATCTCTAACGCTCGAGCGCAAGTTCCATCGCTCGAGCGGTCTGTTTGGGATCAACACTTTAAAAGTAATTTTTTGGTCACTTTTTATTACTCTTTAGATTTTTCTCTCGCGTCTTCCACTTTTCTATCATTGTTGAGTTTCAAACCTCCTAAAACCTTAGATTTCATCTATTTAGAGTAAGAATCCCACCCAATTTCTTTATACAAAAATGAAGAGCATGAAGAGAGCTTTCTATTAATCTGAGCAGATCGCGTTTTCATTAACGTTGGATTTTTTAGCCTCCTCTCCTTGATAGAAATAGGGATTTCTTTGCTTCTTTCAATACTTTTGTATAGATAGCTTAGTGATATGTTTTTATTATATAAATCTTAAATTGAAAGAGATTTTCTTGAAATGCATGTAGAGAAATGTTAAGATTTCTTGCACAAAAGAGATAACCTACGATTTAGAGAAATGTTAGGATTATAAAAGTTTTGAGTTACTGAAATATGATTATACATTTTAAAATAAAAAGTCCCAATTTTTATTCCAATCCTTGTTCAAATTTTTAATTAAACATGGGGCTTTCTTCAATTGGCTTTAAATCCTTGAAACTGAGTTGATGTTTGGTTAAATTGAGTATAAATGTTGATTATGAAATGTTGTGAGAATGATTCTTGAGCAATGGGTTCATGTGTAGTAAATGGGAAATGAGAATTGATGGAATGAAATGGATTGTGTGATTTAAATCAAAGGAGTTGATTTTAGAGTATGGGAAATGGTGGAGAAACAATTATGTTCTTGCATAAAGATACATTTTACTTTAATGGTTGTGTTATTTGCGCAATTTGTTTTGAATTGAAAAGATGAGTTGTGGAACAAAGTCTTTTCCTTCCGGCTCGTGACCATTAAAGCGTGGCCCTTAATAGAGGTGTTGCCTTTCTTCCAGAATAGCCCGGTAAAGCGTGTGGATTATTGGGCTATATGGAGGTCCCGCTTTCTTTCCAGCTAGCCACCGGTAAAGCGTGGCGATTGACAGAGATTTTAGCTTTCCTTTTGAAGTAGTGTCCGGTGAACTGTGTTGGTATGGCCTGGTGAAGTTGGTTATTGGCATGTGATCATTCATTGAGAATCTTGCGATAATTCCATTATGTGATTGTGAAAATTGTTAAATGTATAAGTCGAAATGTGTAATGTGAAATATCGTTGTTAGTGAGTTAGCTCTTATAACTCAATTATTTGGAACGTGTTGACTTTGTATGAGCCTAGTGTTATGTGGATTTATGTTGGGGTGAAGGGTTGTAGTAGAAATTAAAATATATAAATGAGATAAGATGGAAAAACAAATCGAACTGAATAACTGTAATATGCGAAATGTGTTGTGGCATGTAAGTGTTTGGTGTTATGTGGATTAATGAGTGTGAAATATGAATTAGAAATAGTAAATAATAAGTAAGCTTAAAATCTTTATATGATGAAACGAGATTTAAGGGAATCATAGGATTGAATTTTTATAAGATAGATAGTTAACAAATGAGGTTTCTATGAGATGGCAAGTGGGATTTTTATGAAAAGCTTATCTATCTATGTAATTTATTTTACATATAAAAGGACGCACTACTTATGTATGTATCACAAGATAGCATTCATGATTGCATATATCTATTAATCTTATTGTCAGAAATCATTGTAAATCCTTCGTGTTTATCCCATGTTGTTTAACCATTTTACATAAACAAAACCAGGTGCAACAGTTTGAAGATCATAAAGTCCTAGTTCTTTGAGACTTCTTACTATGTGAACTGTAGATGAAGTGTTATAATGTGGTAATAAAGGTGTTATTCTATGATTGTATATGAAACTGTGTAATCCTTTATGTAAGCCTTGAGTTATGTATTGTAAACATTTATGTTGAACATTTCAATCATTGTAATTATGGAAGAGAGAACCTCATTTAATTTTTTTTAGCTTGCATTGTTTCTTTAACTATTATGGTAAATGGATGTTTATAAGGAATAGTGGTAATTTATCCGTATAATAAAATCTGGGGGTGATAAACAATGAGAGAGGAAATGTGGATTTTATTATAATTTTACAGAAAATAAAAATAAAAAATAAAGGAAAAATATAAATTCAATGTATATTTTAAAATAAAATTTTAGATAGTGGTAAACTTTACAAATATTAATAATAAAATTTTAAAATTTTCCATGAATCTATAATTATTTTGTGAAATTACCATTAAATTGTAATTTTGTCAAAAATAAAGTGTTCTTTTAACCAAAAAAGAAAAAATAGGGCGCTAATAGCACCACCATTTTCTAATTAATGAAAAATGTTGTTTTTTTTTTTTTGTCATTTTCTTTGCCCCCAATTGCACATGTTTTGTTGCCCTCATTAAATTTAAATTTAGAAACAAAACAAATTTCTTTGTTTTCTTTACACAAAGGCTGAGATTTGAATTCAGTCAAAATTTAATTATAATATTAGTACTAGTTCAAAACTAAAGTTCGTCATTGATATATGAAATGTCAAAACTAATGTTTGTCATAATTTATGTAAGGGATGTATGTATACTACATTTAGGCCAAGTTTGGCATGAGGCAAAAAAGACAAAAAGTCAAAAAGTTACTATCCTATTTAAGTCACATCATCTTATTTAAGTCACATTACCTCTCTAACACATCACTTCAAACCCAACCCAAACCCAACCCATATTTCATAAAAAGTCAAAAAGTGCACTTATTTAGTCTTCCCAAACTAGGCCTTAATGAGTGACTCAATTTAAGCCGCTTTTGGTGGTGCATTTTTTTTGTAATAAAGTGCTATTAATAAAGTGTTTTTGAATTAAGAGTGTTGTAGAGAAGATGAGTAAAATACTTTAATTGTTATTTAGAGAGAAAACATTTTTGGGCAACTAGATACTAATTCCTATAAAAATTTAGTCAAGCACACCATAAAGCACTTCAAAAATTACAAGAAAATAATAATAATAGTTGCCAAGCTAAATATACAATAAATACCAAGTTAAGTGGAATGATCTAACGAATAATTATTCAATAATCTTGAGTATTATGTAGTATTATTATTCATGTGGTGTTTTCTAGCAATACAGAAAATTTTATGAGTAAAACAATATTGACTTACTTTTGTTAGAAAGTTGAGAGATAATAAATAACTCAATCATACAGTCAAGTTTTATTTTGGTATTGTTATTTGACTAAGAAAATTTTATGATTTATTATGGAATGATATAGAATTATTTTCTTTTGTGTTTTATCAATTTCTTGTTCTCCAAAAATTATGTTTAAATTATTATAGATAATGATATAAGCCTTATAGCTAGGTGAGCCTTTTTTTTTTCTTCTTCTTCCTTTTTTTTTTTTTCTTTTTTTAAGGATAAACAAATTTGGAGAAGATATTACAGGTTTGGTATAATTACATTAAGTTCCCTTAAATTTTAATTCACATAATGCTTAACCTCATTTTTATCAATAATTTGATAGTTATATGGATGAAAAAATAATACTGTCATGTATTTTACACGAAAATATATATTTTACGTAGCTTATCTTTTGTTTTCACGTCATTTACATTAGTTCTCCATTTAACCTTATTAAAAGAAGATCGATGTAATTATGCCAAAATTATTAATCAAGTTATATTTTCACAAAATCTTAGGAGAGGTCAGTGTAATATACTTTATTTTATTAAAAAAAATGAGAAAAAGATAAAGGTCCTCTTCCTTTTTCTTCTTTTTTTTTTTTTTTTTTTTTTTTTTTTTTTTTTTGGGGTTCTATACAACCATCTAATGCATTTTGCAATTTTTCAATTAAAAATTGGTAATTCAACAGCAGAAACCAAAAGTATGTCCCACCCAATTTTCAAAATTTATTCACTGTTTTTTGTTTTAATTTTTTGAAAATTGAATTTTTTTTTTTATTTTTTGTGTTTTTTTATTTTTTGTTTTTAGTGAATATTTTTAAAATTGTAAGTAATTTTTTTTTACTTTTTTTGATACACCTTATTTAGATATATTGAAAAAGTAAAATATTTGTAAAAAAAAATATTTTAAAAAATTAATAAATACACAAGAATACAAAAATATGTAATAAATTTTGGTATTTTTTTTATATTTTTGGTATTTAGTGAATTTTTAAAGATTTTTTTCACACATTATACTTTTTAAGTGTATTTATGTTACATGTATCTAAAAATTTTAAAAAAAAATCAGTGAAAATTAAAAAAAAAAATACAGACAACCAAAATTTTTAATTTTCTGAAAAGTAAATTCAGAAAACTCAAACCAAACAAACTGATTATTTTTATAACTTATTTAAACTATTTCGGCCTAATAAACTATATGCATAAATAATTTGACATAAATTTTCAAAATAATAAAAATTATAAACAATTCAGATAAATTACATCAAATAACCTCAACATACGCAATATCACATGTAATAGGTCAATCAATTTTTTCAAAAAAGGTTCTTTATATATATATATATATGTATGTATGTGTGTGTGTGTGTGTGTGAGAGTGATTTTCTGATCACACTGCCCAACTCAGTATTCAGTTGGAGAGTACTGGCAGAATAGATGACATTCGGCTGACCTGCAATAGAAAGAGAAGATTCTGGCGGTGGTTCGTCCACCCGGGGGCACTCCGACGATTAAGTCAGTATATCTCTCAAAGATAATCAGTAGTGCTAAACTCACTATTCAGAATATAAATTGCGTACCTTAGACCCATCGGAGGTGCCTCTCTTTTGTAGTTAACTCAATCATTGTCCCACTAGAAGCCTAGCTTCAATGGACTCTTGCTTAGTGCTTATCCTGAACTCTCCAAGAGATAAAGATAAACTCCCTAAGAGTGTTATCCTTATCCATACTAAAGTCTTTCCTTATTCTAGGACTCTCGTGCCTTATCCGCTTATCTCGGATTTCGATATCTTCGGAGATAACCTCGGCCTTACCGAGATAACCTCGGCGTCATGACCTGGACACGTGGCACCTCGGCTGACACGTCGGCATCACCTTGGCCACGTGTTGGTACTCAGAAAATATATCCCCACAACTGCCCCCTAGGTTCTATTACCTCGACATTCTGAGGTGATGGAACCTATATCGGTACTTCCTGCCAGTACATCGGCTTAAGCCGAGCTCATCACTATAAGCCGACATGTCTTCTTAAAGATCAACAATTCCAAGAGCTTCTTTACGCGTGTGAGCTGTCACGCATCACAATTTAACCGTTTCAGCCATGTGTCCTTCTCTTATTGGATCGTACTTGGTACGTGCTTCTTAATCGTCTCGCGCATGCGTGCGCCGTCTGACGCTCACGTTGTTTTAGGTGCATTTAGTTCTGTTTTGCCGCCGTTTTCAAGTTTTAACAAAACTTTTTCTTCTCTCTTGATCTTCTCACTTTCGTATCTTTAAGCTTTCAACTCTCTCTAGCTTCTGAATACGCCATTGTTCAAGCTTCCATAGCTCTGTAACTTGCTCCGTTTACCCCTTCCGGCGTGATTTTCACCGATCTTCCGCCTTCGCAACCATCGTCAGACTTCAGCAATCCCCATTCCGACTTCCCTCTTTCTGGTAAGCCACTATTCCTTCTGATTTCAGTTTCTTATTACCTTACTGAACTTTACTGTTTTACCTGCTGTCTTTGCAATCTTGTTCATATTTTTGATATTTCATCTCACATCTTGTATTCCACCATATATTTGAACATGTTTGTTTCATGATTTTGTTTTTACCCAAATCATCTTCTTGAATATACACTGTTCACACTCCTGTTGATTTCTGCCACTGTTCTTGGCCTGATACACCTGTGCTAACTTTTTGTCTTGATTTCCTGATGGCTTCATCATCATTCTTGATTCTAAAACGCATCCCTGTTTTTCTGTTTTCCAGATCCGTGCATTCAATCTTCGTTTCCATAGATCTAGTTTTGGGATTTGCTTGTAGAACCCTCGATTATTAGGAAAAACTGAAACTATTTCCACAAATTCTTACCCAGCACATACTTTAGGTTTTTGCCGAAGTCCCAATAATCCTTTTAAAACACCTTCATTCTGAAATCCAGTTCCTCCTAGCTAGGCCGATATCATGGGTATGTGGAAGCATAGGGTAGACACCCTGACAAAATTAGAATACTTTAGGCGAGAGTTTTTCCATCCCTGCCGACGTCCATCTGAGGTTGGCTGGGGATGACGACTCCATTATGCCCACCAATGTTTTTATGCCCTTCCCTATAGTGGCCTTTATCGAGTGCGGACATAAGTTTCCACTTGACCCTTTTTTCCGTGAAATCCTTCATTTCTATAAGTTGAACCCAATGCAGCTTGCCATCAATTCTTACCAAGCTATTAATGGTACCATAGCCTTAGCCAAACAAGAGAATGCTAGGATTACTCTTGCCGATTTCCAGTACTGTTATACCATGTGTCGCCTGAAATCAGAAAAAGGCCACATCTATTACCTCAAGCCGAGGTCCACGGAATACAAAATCGTTGCCGACCTCCCTAACTCCAACAAGGGAGCGGGGGATGATTACTTCATCGTTTGGGGTAACTAGGAGTTTTAGCCAAACGATGACCTCCATCTTTATCCCTAAGTCGAACAGTTTTCGGGGAAGGGGCTGGTAAGGGCCACCCCTCGCAAATTTTCTTGCTCTCTTTCATAAAGTTTTCAACATTCTGCTCTAATGTCTACGCTTTTTTTCTTCTTTTTTTTGCAGTTCTACCTCAGCCACCAAAGGGCTTCCGTCAGTCTTTCTTTCCCAGCAAAGATTTGAAGAAACTACTGAATTTGCCAATTCACAAGCGGAAGGCCCCTCTGCTTCTCAACTTCATCCCCACGTATAAGTCGGCTCTTCCCGATGTCCCAAAAAAGAAGAAGAAAAGCCTTTCTCCACCTTCTGCCACAACTCCACAAGTCGCGTCCACATCTCGGACAGACCAAGGATCAACCTCTAATCTAGCCGAGCAGCCGTCAACCTCGGCCCCATATTTGATCCCGATATCCCAACGCCAACACTGGCGATGATCCGTTTTTGCTGCTAAGATGGGCCGTCAAAAAGCAGTTACAAAAGAACTCTTAGGCAGCATCCCTTCTGACGTTGACGCTCAACCAACGCAAACCCAGCCTCTACCAAAACAAAAAAGAATAAAAAAGGCTCAACCAAAGGCAAAGGTGACTAAGGTTGATACTGAGGACAACTTGCCAATTTCCAAATTGGCTGAGAGTGAGAAGACTGCCTCTGTCCCCGAGAAGAGGTCTGCTGAAACACACCCATCTGAATCCATCAGATCAAAAAGGCCGAGGTCATCTTCTGCAATGACCTCGGGGTCTCAAAAGCATGATGCCCCCTGGGCCCCCAAAATTACTCTGGAGGATAAGCCAGTTATGGCCAACGATAGCGCTGATGACATTAACGTCGGCGTAGCCCTCAGTACCGCTCTGCTTCTTCCCGGCGATCTCAACCGAAACGTCAAGTTGAGCGAGTATGAAAACTACGCCCTGATGCTTCAACTCTCCATTCAAGTAAGTGTCTTTATCTGGCAACTTTTTCTTTCTTTCTGTTCATTTCATTTGTAATTTTTTCTAACAACTTCTGTTCTGTTTCCTTTCAGGCCATCCAGCATGCCCATTCTTTCTTAGTACAATCTTTCGAGAACCGCGAGAAGCTAGCCGAAATGAAGAGGGAGGTCTCCAGTCTTCAAAAGGCCAACAAAAGTTTGCAATCAAAAATGAAAAAGTTGGAATACCAGGCCGAGGATGCCATCAAAGCTCAAAACGATGCCGAAGAAAAGGCGGACTCTGCTGAGGCCATCAAAATGGTGCTTAAGGCCGAAAAGAAGGATGCCGAGGAGAAAACGACCCAGGCCCAAAAAGAACTGCAAGACGCTCTAGCCACCAAAGAGGTCGAAATCAAGGTAGCCGATGAAAAGGGCTACAACGAAGGGGTGGCCAATGTCACGGCGGACTATGAAAAGCAAGTGAAGCAGGCATGTGTACACACCCCATTTTCGACCGTCCTCAAGACTTGGACGTCATCATTTAAACACTCGATGATCATCCATGCTCATGTTCGTTTTGAGTTCTCGGGGGTCTCGGCTACGCGCCTTGCCTCAAGATCTCTTAACTTATCTGTTTTGTGCTTGGTTGTGGACCAAGCACTTGGGTTTTTGCCTCTGAGGGCAGGGAATGTCTTGTTGGCCATCCCCACACCTCACCGGCCATGGCTTGAGGCCACCGACCCTGTTTTCTTACTACCGGCCAAAGGTGTTGGCCGGTTGGCAATGTTTTGGTCAGCCGGCTATTGTTTTGATCAATCGGTCACTTTTTCTGGCCGAGACCTTTTCTTGAGAAGGTTTGAACCTTTTGAACCTTTATTTTAGCTTCTCCAAGAAGCTTAAACCTTTTTAGCTTCTCCAAGAAGCATTGACCCTTTTGCTCTAGCTTCTCCAAGAAGCTTGACCCTTTTGTTTTGACTTCTTAGAGAAGCTTGAACCCTTTGCTTAGCTTCTTGAGGAAGCTTGACTCCTTTTCTTAGCTTCTTGAGGAAGCTTGACCCTTTGCTCTAGCTTCCTCAAGAAGCTTAGACCTTTGTTCCTCTATAAAAGAAGAGCTCCTCTTCAATTGCAAGGGTTCTAAAAATTTTGCTATGGCAAACAATATACATCTCTCTATATCTCTCTATTTTGAACTCCAAATTGCTTGGTTCTTGGCCCCTTTGCACACCAACTCTTACTCTAACACCTCCATCATCAACATAAGCATCTTGGAGGCCATTTTCAGAGGCTAAGGGACTGATTTTTGGTCCAAGAACCTGCTGGTTTCACAGCTGTGCATCAAGGGTGAGAAACACCCTCTTTATTCCCCATTTTTGCATAGACATTTATCCTATCTTAAATGCTGTTTTGAGCTTAACTTATAACTGATAAAATTCTTATTTTGAGCTCCTTTTGAAGTTTGTTTAAGACCACTTTTGGGGTTGTCTACCCCCTCTTAGGCCTTGTTTGGCCTCATTTTTGTGCCTTTTTTGTGAGCTTCGGGACCACCTTGTATTGGCCTTCTCACCACTAAAATCCAGAGGGATTTCAGTGGTAGGGATGGTGTTTTGAGGTCCTAAGAAGGAGAGGGTCATCCCTTCTCCTTATTGTCTTGTTTACTTGCATTTTTGGCCTTACAAAGGAGCCCATATTTGCACACTTCTTGAGCTCGGTTCAGGCCTTTTTCAGTGAGTTTTAGGGCCTTCTTGAACTCTTTCCAGAGTTATTTTTTTCATTTAAGGCTTGCCTCTTGCATGTGTAGAGCAACCCCCTTCATAGCTTTTCAAAGTAGCACCTCATTCTTGCATGTATTGGATACATTTCAGTGGGTTTTTGGTCATATTTTGGTATATCATGAATCTTTTTTGGGCTGGTTTAGTGACCCCTTGAATGCTTCATACACTTGTAGTGTAAATCCCCTAAACTAGCTTCACATGTTTCATGCTTTGTCATGTCTTGTTAGCTTGTTTGGTTTACATTTCAGCATGTTTTTGGTAATGTTTTGCCATATCATGACCCTATCCATAGTTGGTTTGGTCATCATTTGCATGCTCCATATAGGTGTAGAACAAATCTTGTTTACTAGCCTCTTGTGCATAATGTTTTGACTCATCATCCTATCATATTTTGGCTTTACTCTAACATGATTTTTTGCTTATTTTGGGCTATCCTAGGACTATTTTGGGCTGCCATGGCCATATCACTCATGCTTTGTATAGCTATAGTATAAATGCTTCACTAGTCTTTGGTGTTTGAGCCTTCTAGCATGCATAGCATGAGTGTTCGCATGCTTCGGAGTCATTTTGGAATCATTTAGTATGCCATTTCAGAGCTAGAATGTATGCCATTGTATGCCATGTTTCATCCTTGCATTGCTCTTGGTAAATTGCATTTTGTGCCTTAGGCTTGGAGCCCTTGCATTGTGCATGTTTGCATGAATCTTGGGCCTTGTTCTCATCTCATATGGCCACTGATTTAGACATGGCTGAGGCTTGTCCATATTAGTTTAAGTCCATCTTTTGCATGTTGCTAAAATGTTGTTACATTGCTTCATGTTTGCATGCTTTGGTTGCATCATGTCTCGCATGCTCATTGTTTGAATATTGTCACATGCTTGCATGTTTGCATGTTTGCATGTTTGTCCACATGTTCATGTTGCATACTTAGCTCGCATGCTTAGGTTGCATAGTATATCATGCATCTCTTGCCTCTTGATCAAACCATGATAGAGGTTGGAGGCGTCTTGTTTGTTTTGTGTGCATTTCATTTGACATTGAAATTGCACACTTTGGCATCTTAGACCATCATGTATTGAAATGCGTGATTGGTGGCTCGAGAACCGAGGGCCACACTCCTTTGAGTCCATAACATGATGGGGAGGGTGGTTGTGCAAACATTTGCTTTAAAAATGCATTGTCATACCTTGTCTGTCCTTTGCTGGTGTTAAACAGGGTTCTGCAGGAAGAAATGGCCGACCGACCACATTCAGTGCTGGCTGGCCATGAATTGTTAGCCGAGAGCCTCACAACTGGTCAATAACCACTTTTCCATAGCCGGTGACCATCTCTCTTGGCCGGTGACATCCCACAGTGTTCATGGAGTGTTCCAGAACCAACCTTGGGACTTGTGCAGTCTTCAGAGGTGCAGGGCAGTGTAAACAGAGGCAACTGTGGCATGGCATTGGGTTTCCTAGCGAAGCCAATCCGAGCATGCATTCATCCCTCTTCCTGAGGCTGTTTTACTGCTTTAGTAGCTTAATTAATTTGTTAATTAGTTAAGGGTTTTGTAATATTTAATTAGCTAGGGTAGTTAATTATTTATTCGGTTTGTATTATTATTCGGACCCTCCCAGCGAGGGCAATTGTGTAATAAGTGTGCGTGCGTGCGTGCATGTCTTCCAACCCCACGTCATTCTCCCTTTTATTTACTAGTTTACGATGGTTAGATTGGGGCATGTTTCAATTAGCATACTTATGCTCGCATGTTTGCATCCATTCATTTGTCTTGCATGCACCGGGCTCGGCGCATCATACTAACTACATCGTATTTCAATTGCAAGTTGAATACGTGTTAACTGTAGCATCATCACATGCCATCTTAGAATAGCTGAGCCTAGCTTAGTTGCATCTTGCATGTGTTGCATTAGCCATCTTAATATGAACTATGATCATGCATATGATTACTAACTAGTTTCTGTTTTGGCTCGGAGTACTGGATAAGCGTTTATGCTTTAGCATCCTTGCATGTGTGTGAGTGACTACCATGATAGCATGTTTACCATGAAGCTATGTGCTTATGTGATATAACTGCCTAGTTGCCTGTGGGTGAAGGTTGGATTGCTTGAATTGGAACAATTCATCGAAATCTGTGTTTTAGCGTACTTGCGAGTAGCAAACCTCAAACTATTTTCCAAGCAAACGGATATGCAATGCTTTGTTCCAAATTAGGCGATCTAGTCTATACTTGTGTGTTGTGCGCATCACATAGTAAATTATAGCTAATTAACCGAAATAAGAACGCATATGTTTTCAAAACAAGATATCATGTTTAGTAGAGGTCGATCTTTGATCGGGCGAGCGGGGGTGCTCATAGCTGACCTTCTCCAATCGTACCCAAGTTCCCGAGCCGAGGTAACTTTGGTGATGACGGACACGTGGCCTTAGGCAAACGAGTCAGGGTTTCCTAAATTCTCCCAAAATAAAATATTTAGGTGGTGACTCTGTAGCTGGCAAAGCAGTCATGTTTGACACTTCTTTCTAAAAAATCTATTTTTCAAAAATGATTTGCCGGATTTGGACTCTTTGGTGATTTATCAGTCTTGCATTGCACTTTGCAAGATCAGATTAAGAACCGTGATAATTTGAGTGCGAGCTGTAGTGAGCCCAAATGAACAAATCGGGATTTTCCTCCCGGGGTGTTCGGGGACGTCTACAGTTTCTGGCGACTCCGCTGGTGATTTACAGAACTTGACTCGAACTCATGATATCTTGTTTTGACTACACTTATGTGTTTCTTTGCATTGCATGTGCATTGGTGCACCTAGGACACCGTGTTTGCCGTCTGCTATTCTTGAATGGTTTGCTAGAGGCTCGCTTTGAGAAGTGTGCCATAAGGCTGACCGATTACGGGCTCTGCCACAATGGGAACACAAACCCCGATTTTCACCGGGGCACCCTTTTTGACCATTCGACCTAGTGCATATTCGGAATCCATAGTGACCATTCCAAACTAGGACAGGTTGCTTACCCGATTATAGGTTGTTTGAAACCGCTGCGTGCGTAGTGAAACCCTAGCTCCTGACAAAATAGGACAAGGAAACCCTACCCTAACATAGGGGTGTTTTGGCTCTCACTTGTTTGCTATGTGCTCTACAGTATATCTCTACAAGGAATGCATGTAACAGTTTACAAGTCTGGGTATCAAGCCCGCAGGCATCAGTATTTGGTGGAATCAGTTTTACCTAAGGGTATCAGCTTACAGGTAGGATTTTGGGCAGAATTCTGTAGGGAGTGTAGTTATTCAGCTATGCTCAAATCTGTTCTGGTGAAATTGGGTTGAGATGCTGTCTGTTTTCTCTTTTGCTAGGTAGTCTTGGAACCATAACTTCAGAAGGCTCTAAGATCCCCCAGATTTATTGGACTTGTGTTGATAGACTTTGTCGGGTCAGAGATCCAATTCAAGGGCAATCAGTGTTCCTTTGCCAGAGGCAGGGTAAAAGGGCCAGTCAAGCACGGATCACCAGTTCAGCAGTTACCAGATTAGTGGCCCTTATCCACCCAACCAGTTAACAGTCAGGCTGAGGCCTCAGTTCTTATCACAGAGATAGATATACCAGTCAGTCAGCCAGAACAGCAGAACATGGCAGGAATGGAGGAAATGATGCGTCAACTCCAAGAGAGCTTGAAAACCATGCAGCAGGATGCTGCTCGTCAAGCAGAATTTGCCAAACAGCATGCTGAGATCATGGCCCAACAGACAGACTTAATTGCCCGGCTGCAGCAGCAAACAGGAGCATCTGCTTCACATCAGGCTCCTCCCCCACCCAGAGCTCCAACACTCGGGGAGACAGCTAATGTTCAGGAAGATACGGACATTCCGACAGGGCTACCTCTACCCCCGATCCTACCCCAGCTATCTAAAACACCGATCAACCTGCCGGATTCACCCTTTGAGTTCGAGTTAGACCCTACAGCGCTGAAGGTAAGCAAGCTGGAAAAGATGTTCAAGAAATCTCAAAGAGTAAAGTCCATTCCAGACATTGAGGACGGATACACCGACTCAGTCGTGACGCTGCCAAATCGGTTTAAGATGCCACAAATTGATCATTTTGACGGATCTGGAGATCCCATGGTGCATTTACAATTGTTCTCAGATATATTAAGGCCGATGGGCCTCACCAGGTTACAGAAGCTTTCTTTGTTCAGCCAGACTCTGTCGGGTATAGCGGTCATCTAGTACGCAAAACTGGAAGACTCCGTCAAAAGGAACTGGGAGGAGATGGCTGAGGTTTTCGTTGCACAGTACTCCTATAATATGCAAATCAAGATTACAACCTGTGATCTTGAGACGGCAAGGCAGGAGCCTAAGGAGAGTTTTTCTGACTTCATAACCCGCTGGAGGGCCAAGGCCTCAATGATGACCATTAGGCCGACCGACAAGGATCAAATACGGATGGTTGTGCGCAACCTCCAGCCTAAACTCATGCAGAAAATGATCTTTCTCCCATTCCCCACCTTTCCAGACTTACATGAGATGTGAGTACAGATCAAGGACGCTATGAAACAGGGCCTCATTGATCAGGAGAAGGAGCAGCCCAGGAGGGCATTTACCCGCAGTTCGAATGTGACCGCCAGCGGTGATGCAGCTACAAGATCTTCCGAAGTGGGCATGGTTGTCACCACCACACCAAGAACAGCCACCCCCTTTGTTGGTCCATCCAATCCAAACCCCCGAACTTCGGACTATCTACCCCGAGGCAAGAGGGTTTTCACCCCACTCTATATGCCTTTGTCTAAAGCCCTAGGGGTCCTACTCAGGAAAGGACATTTGAAACCGTTAGAACAACGGCCTCTACCCAACCCTCTCCCTACAAAGCATGACCCGGCTAAGTACTGTGCTTTCCATCAATAAACCGGTCATGACACTGACAGTTGCGTCCGTCTTCGTCACGAGATACAAAATCTGATTGACAATGAGGTCATCGTCGCACCAAGCTCTGCAAAGTCTATTGGCACTTCATCAGTGAACTTGTGGGGGATAATGTGACTATGTGATCAAGGGATGAACCACCTGTGGGTGGCGTTCAGTTTATTTTAGATGTGGCACGCACTGTTTTCAGCATTTGTGAATGCTGGTTTTTGTACATTCTGGCTTGGGTATTGAGTCAGTTCTGTTGTTTTGTTTCAAGTCTGTCTTTTTGTTTTGAGTTAGTCTTTTCATACTGAGTCAGTTGAGGTCTGTCTTGTCGTATCGAGTCAGTCCTGTTATATAGGAGTCGGGTGATTCCGAGGGTGTTACCTCGGGCATCACTATTTTGTTTTGTGCTTATCGTTTCACTTTCTTTTTTAGTCTGTTTCTGCCATGGAGCCAGTTACACCAGAAAATCTTAATGAAGCAGCAGTGGTTTTCATACTTCGTGCTTATTTTTACTTTGAGCCTGTTGTGCCAGAAGTTTTGAATGAGATGGCAGTATTTGACTAAAAATTGTGTCTTTTCTGTGCTTTGAAATCATTATATTGACCTGAGTTTTTCAAAACTTTTTGAGCATTGTGATGAAAACAAAGAGGAAGAAATTCCTCGGGTTTTGCAAAATTTGATCATATGAGAGAAAGAGAGGCGTGCTAAGCCCTTAATGAATGAGATCATGTTTGTTAGTGTGAGTACTGAGAAGGATCCTGGCTTGATCCAGATTGGTTCTACATCGTCTTCCGCGCGAGCGATTAGTCACTTTCTTAAAAGATTTCAAAAAAAAAAAAAGTTTTGCGCTGTCTTGCGAAGACCTGTGTGGAATCGCTCTTGAAATTGTGCAGCTTAGAATCGCTCTCAGCCTCGAGACTCGACGCCTTACTTTCAAACCTCGAACTGGGACGCAGAAAGTTCAAAAGTCAACCATAACGTGAGGCCTACGTGGCCAGATTTGAAGCAGCCCACGAACTAGGGGCAAGAAAAGATCAAGAAGATCAGATCTCATCAAAAGAAGCTTGTGAAGCCAGATCAGGAACACCCCTCGAACTAGGGGCAAAAGATGCCAGATTGCGCTCGACGAGCCGAAGATGGATCATTCCGCAAATCAAAAAAGATCGGCAAGAATGTCAAATCCTAGAAGGGAAGAAAGAAAAAAATTTGTTGCTGAAGGATAACCGAGTTCCTATCCACAACACTAGGGGCAAATTCTGCCCCCCATTGGATGGACTCTTGCATCGTCAGCGAACAGTAGCCATTCGCCTGGATTCAGATGACTTCAAGATCTCAAAACCATTTGACATGGACAAAGCTACACTTTTACCCTTAAGAGGCTCGCTGGGCCGAAAACCCGGAAGGGCGACCCAGGCAAAAGTTAGAGTAAGAAAAAGAAAAGACAAAAAAAAAAAAAAAGAGAGAAGAAATGAAAAGAAATGAAAAAAGAAAAGAAAAACATAGCTCGCAAGGTTGAAAACCCGGAAGGGCGCCCTTGGCAAAAGTTAGAGCACAAAATGAGAGGTTAAACACCCGAGTGTACCTTACCCCGAACTACGTAAGGCTTGATTCCCATGTTTGGGATACGTAGGCAACTTCATTCTGAAGTCCAGCCACAAATACTTCCAAATCAAGTGTGTCCATGTAATGGTTTTGATTGTCTTTTCCTTCTCTGTATCCGAGAGTTCGGTTGTAATCACTACTCTGAGGACAAATTACAATGCGCTGCGGTGCCATTCAGACAAGGGGAAACTTTCCGTTGCCGTACAGTGTGCTGTGGTGCTATTCAAACAAGGGGCAACTTTCCATTGCCATGTAGTGTCCTTCAGACAAGGGGCAATTTTCCTTCGGATCCGAGGTTGTGCATCTCAAGCGTAGGTTCCGTGCTCGTTGAGCATTGGCCATTTGCAAAAATAGTTTTTGAGAATTTTTACTGAGGTTGACTAATTTTCTCAAAAAATTATTCCATCTTTCCAAAATTGGACCATTCCTTGGACCCAAAAAAGGAAAATTTTCAGTGCTCATAGCCTAACTTGCATGATTTCAAATCAAAAAGTTGAACAAGCATGTTAATCTAACTCTCATATTGGTCAAAATTGTTTTAGTGGAAAACCAAAACAAAAAATGGTCAAAATGATGAACTAGGGGCACGGTTGAGTCAGGTTTTCTGCCTTTTCCCCGTTGTCAACATACTTGCCCGAAAGGGCACTATACTTGCCAGAAAGGGCACTCTACCTGTCGGAAAAGGGCACCACTGAAGCTGACCGCAAAAGGGCAGAAAGCTCTCACATCCTCCACGCAACGAGGTATCAAGCCAAGTGCGAAGCACGAACTGGAATTGAGCAAGGTATTCCACTCCCTCATCTGGACAGATCTAATCATGTCCAAACTCTCCAGTAGAGCATCGTCAATCGATGTCAGCTGCAGATTTGCTACACACCCAGTTGTAGCACAGCCCCTCTGTGGGAGAAACTCACTGTTGTGAACAAGAAGAAGAATCTAGCAGAATGCTAGGGGCAAGACCCCGCAACTTTCTATTTATCCATCAACCCCCAGGGGAGGGATAAAAAATGAGAGATTGAAGAATAGAGAGATGTGCGTTGAGAGAAAAAGTGAGAAAAGGGCTTTTTCAGAAAACTAGAGATTGAGTTCCAAGTGATGTGAGAATCACAAGTGAGAAAGGGTGGGAAACAATACCCGAAGAAACAGGCTCCCTGTGCACGTCTGTATGTCGTGTTTTTTGTTTTGTTTGTCTCAAATCTTGTTTTGAGTCGTTCCGAGCGTGTCTCGTTGTGTTTAGGTTATTTTACCTTTGTTTTTCATTTTTGAGTCATTTTGGCTGTGGTCAGTTGTAGGCTCAATACCCGGTCGAGAACTCATTCTTAATTTCAAAAATGAATCGTTTTGTGCTTAGAGTGCTGTGCCATCCTCCACATTTGTGCAAAACAAAATTTGTTCTTTCATAAAAATCGCAGGGTTCAACCCAGATCATGTGAGAACAGTAAAACCAGGACCTATCTGAAGCTATATAGGTTCCAGACTGCAAAGCAAAAGAAAAGAGGGAAAATCGGAGCATGTGAGTTTGTTTCAAATTTCATGATTGTATTCCGGATGCACCTCCTCAGGCCTTGTTAACGTTACCGAAGTATGAGTGTGCCTCTACCTCAAGTGTAAGCCTGCTTCAAGTCAGAATGGCAGTCTAAGCAGCACATGTGGTCTTCACATGCAGATGTCATCTCTTGCCAATATGAACAGGGTGTGCCCTTTTCAAGCTGAGTGTGTTGCAAAGTCCTCTGAGAGGTAAATCGGAGGCATCGGAGTACATGTTTGATGCCCTCCTATTGCATAGGATGTGCACTTTCATATACACTTTTGTTACATGCGTGACACGCATCGTTATGATTCATGCATAGAATATGCTTGCTTTCGATTCCGCATAGAATATGTTTGCTTTCGATTCCGCATAGAATATGCTTTGCTTTCAATGTTGCATAGAATATGCTTGTCTCATGCACAGAATATGTCTTCAATATTGCATTGAATATGCTTTCCATGATTGCATAGAAAATGCCCCCATACTTGCATAGAAAATGCATCTTATCGCACTTCTTTTGTGCACCTCACTCGCACTATCTTGTGTACTGTATCGCATTGTTTTGCACATCTCAAACATGCGCTGTCACGCACGTTCTATTTGCATTGTTATGTACGTTTCAATCGCATTGTAATGCACACTCTTTAGTTACGTTGTCACGCACACTCTAGTTGCATTATTATGCACACTTCACTTGCATTGTTATGCATGGTTCTAGTTGCATTGTTATGCACACTTTACTTGCGTTGTTACGCTCATTCCACTCGCATTGTTATGCACCCTTTCAATTGCATCGTTTTGCACGATCTCTTCCTTTCCGAAACACCGGGATACGTCCTTATGTTTTCTCTTCCTTCCGAAACACCGGGATACGTCCCTATGTTTCTCTTTCCTTTTGAAACACTGGGATACATCCCTATGCTTTCTTTTCTTTCCGAAACACCGAGATACGTCCCTATGTTTCTCCTTCCTTTTGAAACACCGGGATACGTCCCTATGTTTCTCATTCCTTTCTAAAACACCGGGATACGTCCCAATGTTTCTCCTTCCTTCCGAAACACCGGGATACATCCCTATGTTTCTCCTTCCTTTCTGAAACACCGGGATACGTCCCTATGTTTTCTCTTTTCATTCCGAAACACCGGGATACGTCCCTATGTTTCACCTTCCTTCCTAAACACCGGGATACGTCCCTAAACACCGGGATACGTCCCTAACCACCGGGATACTTCCCTAAACACCGGGATACGTCCCTATGTTTCTCTCTCTTTGGTTAAGAGCATTTGGAATACGTTCCAATGCTTATACCTTTCTGAAACACCAGGATACATCCCTATGTTTCTCTCTCTTTTCGAAACACCGGGATACATCCCTATGTTTCTCCCTCTTTGGTTAAGAGCATTTGGAATACGTTCCAATGCTTATATCTTTCTGAAACACTGAGATACATCCCTATGTTTCTCTCTCTTTTCTAAACACTGGGATACGTCCCTATGTTTCTCTCTTTTCCGAAACACCGGGATACGTCCCTATGTTTCTCCCCCTTTGGTTAAGAGCATTTAGAATACGTTCCAATGCTCACACCATTTCGAAACACCGGGATACGTCCCTATGTTTCTTTCCCTTTGGTTAAGAGCATTTGGAATACGTTTCAATGCTTATACCATTCCGAAACATAGAAACACCGGGATACATCCCTATGTTTCTCCCTCTTTGGTTAAGAGCATTCGGAATACGTTCCAATGCTCGAACCATTCTGAAACATTGAGATACGTCCCTATGTTTCTCCCTCTTTGGTTAAGAGCATTCGGAATACGTTCCAATGCTTGAACAATTCTGAAACACTGGGATACGTCCCTATGTTTCTCCCTCTTTGGTTAAGAGCATTCGGAATACGTTCCAATGCTTGAATCATTCTGAAACACCGGGATACGTCCCTATGTTTCTCCCTCTTTGGTTAAGAGCATTTGGAATATGTTCCAATGCTTATACCTTTCCAAAACACTGGGATATGTCCCTATGTTTCTCCCTCCTTGGTTAAGGGCATTTGGAATACGTTCCAATGCTTATACCTTTCCGAAACACCGGGATATGTCCCTATGTTTCTCCATGTTTGGCTAAGAGCATTTGGAATACGTTCCTATGTTTGAACCATTCCGAAACACCGGGATATGTCCCTATGTTTCTCCATGTCCCCTTTCCTCACGTGATTTCGGCGTGTTTGAAATTCATCTTAGGTTGCATTGTCATGCACACCTCTTCACTTGCGTTGTTACGCGCATTCTGCTTGCATTGTTATGCACGCTCCTCTTCAAAACACTAGGATATATGTCCCTATGTTTCCCTCTTTTTTTTAGAGCATTTGGAACATGTTTCAATGCTTGTGCCACTCTTTCTCCTTTCGCGTGCAACACAATGGAATCTTGTTTGAGACCTCGGGTGTCCCCAATGGTCTCTCTTAGTCTTTCCTGCATGGCGCGTGGTTGAGATTGTATGACTCTCTTACATCCTTTCTGCATTGTAATGTAGTTTGGTTAGATTGCTTAAAACTGTTGCATGTTATGCTTCGTTACAGCTTTCTTTGCATGATCATAAGTTATGCTCGGCCTTGTGCATTGTCTTGCATTTTGCCCCTGCCCTCAGGCGCATATCATTGTTTGTAGCTTGTATGCTTTGTCTAAGTCTTCGGCCTTGTCAAAAATGGGTCGTCTCTGGGCTTTGACATTCACTCCCGTCATTGTTATGACTTTCGAGTTCTGTCAAAGAAGGCCAACTGTAGACACCCCATTTTTGACCGTCCTCAAGACTTGGACGTTATCGTTTGAATACTCGATGATCATCCATGCTCGTGTTCGTTTTAAATTCTCGGGGGTCTCGGCTACGCGCCTTGCCTCAAGATCTCTTAATTTATCTGTTTTGTGCTTGGTTGTGGACCAAGCACTTGGGTTTTTGCCTCTGAGGGCAGGGAATGGCTTCTTGCCCATCCCCACACCTCACCGACCATGGCTTGAAGCCACCAGCCCTGTTTTCTTGCTACCGGCCAAAGGTGTTGGCCGATCGGCAATGTTTTTATCAGCCGGCCATTGTTTTGATCAATCGGCCACTTTTTCTGGCCGAGACCTTTTCTTGAGGAGGTTTGAACCTTTTGAGCCCTTGTTTTAGCTTCTTGAGGAAGTTTGAACCTTTTGAACCCTTGGTTTTAGCTTCTTGAGGAAGCTGGAACCTTTTGAACCCTTGGTTTTAGCTTCTTGAGGAGGCTTGAACCTTTTGAACCTTTGTTTTAGCTTCTCCAAGAAACTTGAACCTTTTTAGCTTCTCCAAGAAGTATTGACCCTTTTGCTCTAGCTTCTCTAAAAAGCTTGACCCTTTTGTTTTGGCTTCTTAGAGAAGCTTGAACCCTTTGCTTAGCTTCTTGAGGAAGCTTGACCCCTTTGTTTAGCTTCTTGAGGAAGCTTGACCCATTTGCTCTAGCTTCCTCAAGAAGCTTGGCCATTTTGCTACAAGCTTCTAAGAGAAGCTTGGACCTTTGTTCCTCTATAAAAGAAGAGCTCCTCTTCCATTGCAAGGGTTCCAAAAATTTTGCTAAGGCAAACAGTATACATCTCTCTATATCTCTCTATTTTGAGCTCCAAATTACTTGGTTCTTCGCCCCTTTGCACACCAACTCTTACCCTAACACCTCCATCATCAACCTAAGTATCTTGGAGGCCATTTTCAGAGGCTAAGGGACTGGTTTTTGATCCAAGAACCTGCTGGTTTCGCAGCTGTGCATCAAGGGTAAGAAACACCCTCTTTATTCCCTATTTTTGCATAGACTTTTAGCCTATCTTACATGCTGTTTTGAGCTTTACTTATAACTGATAAAAGTCCTATTTTGATCTCCTTTTGAATTTTATTGAAGACCACTTTTGTGTTTGGGGTTGTCTACCCTCTCTTAGGCCTTGTTTGGCCTCATTTTTGTGCCTTTTTTGTGAGTTTCGGGACCACCTTGTATTGGCCTTCTCACCACTGAAATCCCTTTGAATTTCAGTGGTGGGGATGGTGTTTTGAGGTCCTAAGAAGGAGAGGGTCATCCCCTCTCCTTATTGTCATGTTTACTTGCATTTTTGGCCTTACAAAGGAGCTCATATTTGCACACTTCTTGAGCTCGGTTCAGGCCTTTTTCAGTGAGTTTTAGGGCCTTCTTGAACTTTTTCCAAAGATTTTTCTGTCATTTAAGGCTTGCCTCTTGCATGTGTAGAGCAACCCCCTTCATAGCTTTTCAAAGTAGCACCTTATTCTTGCATGTATTGGATACATTTCAGTTGGTTTTTGGTCATATTTTGGCATGTCATGAATCTTTTTTGGGCTGGTTTAGTGACCCCTTGAACACTTCATACACTTGTAGTGTAAATCCCCTAAACTAGCTTCACATGCTTCATGCTTTGTCATGTCTTGTTAGCTTGTTTGGTTTACATTTCAGCATGTTTTTGGTAATGTTTTTCCATATCATGACCCTATCCATAGTCTGTTTGGTCATCCTTTGCATGCTCCATATAGGTGTAGAACAAATCTTGTTTATTAGCCTCTTGTCCATAATGTTTTGACTCATCATCCTAGCATATTTTGGCTTTACTTTAACATGATTTTATGCTTATTTTGGGCTATCCTAGGACTGTTTTGGGCTGCCATGGCCATATCACTCATGCTTTGTATAGCTATAGTGTAAATGCTTCACTAGTCTTTGGTGTTTGAGCCTTCTAGCATGCATAGCATGAGTGTTCGCATGCTTCGGAGTCATTTTGGAATCATTTAGTATGTCATTTCAGAGCTGGAAGGTATGTCATTGTATGCCATGTTTCATCCTTGCATTGCTCTTGGAAAATTGCATTTTGTGCCTTAGGCTTAGAGCCCTTGCATTGTGCATATTTGCATGAATCTTGGGCCTTGTTCTCATCTCATATGGCCACTGATTTAGACATGGCTGAGGCTTGTCCATATTAGTTTAAGTCTATCTTTTGCATGTTGCTAAAATGTTGTTACATTGCTTCATGTTTGCATGTTTTGGTTGCATCATGTCTCGCATGCTCATTGTTTGAATATTGTCACATGCTTGCATGTTTGCATGTTTGTCCACATGTTCATGTTGTATACTTAGCTCGCATGCTTAGGTTGCATAGCATATCATGCATCTCTTGCCTCTTAATTAAACCATGATAGAGGTTGGAGGCGTCTTGTTTATTTTGTGTGCATTTCATTTGACATTGAAATTGCACACTTTGGCTTCTCAGACCATCATGTATTAAAATACGTGATTGGTGGCCCGAGGACTGAGGGCCACACTCCCTTGAGTCCATAACATGATGGGGAGGGTGGTTGTGCAAACATTTGCTTTAAAAATACATTGTCATGCCTTGTCTGTCCTCTGCTGCTGTCAGACAGGGTTCTGTAGGAAGAAATGGCCGACCGACCACATTCAGTGCCGGCCGGCCATGAATTGTTGGCCGAGAGCCTCACAACTGGTCGATGACCACTTTTCCATAGCCAGTGACCATCTCTCTTGGCCGGTGACATCCTACAGTGTTTAGGGAGTGTTCCAGAACTAACCTTGGGACTTGCGCAGTCTTTAGAGGTGCAGGGCAGTGTAAACAGAGGCAACTGTGGCGTGGCATTGGGTTTTCGAGCGAAGCCAATCCGAGCATGCATTCATCCCTCTTCCTGAGGTTGTTTTACTGCTTTAGTAGCTTAATTAATTTGTTAATTAGTTAAGGGTTTTGTAATATTTAATTAGCTAGGGTAGTTAATTATTTATTCGGTTTGTATTATTATTCGGACCCTCCGAGCGAGGGCAATTGTGTAATAAGTGTGCGTGCGTGTGTGCATGTCTTCCAACCCACGTCTTTCTCCCTTTTATTTACTAGCTTATGATGGTTAGATTAGGGCATGTTTCAATTAGCATACTTATGCTTGCATGTTTGCATCCATTCATTTGTCTTGCATGCACCGAGCTCGGCGCATCATACTAACTACATCGTATTTCAATTGCAAGTTGAGTACGTGTTAGCTGTAGCATCATCACATGCCATCTTAGAATAGCCGAGCCTAGCTTAGTTGCATCTTGCATGTGTTGCATTAGTCATCTTAACATGAACTAGGATCATGCATATGATTACTAACTAGTTTCTGTTTTGGCTCGGAATACTGGGTAAGCGTTTATGCTTTAGCATCCTTGCATGTGTGTGAGTGACTACCATGATAGCATGCTTACCATGAGGCTATGTGCTTATGTGATATAACTGCCTGGTTGCCTGTGGGTGAAGCTTGGATTGCTTGAATTGGAACAATTCATCGAAATCCGTGTTTTAGCCTACTTGCGAGTAGTGAACCTCAAACTATTTTCCAAGCAAACGGATATGCAATGCTTTGTTCCAAATTAGGCGATCTAGTCTACATTTGTGTGTTGTGCGCATCACATAGTAAATTATAGCTAATTAACTGGAATAAGAACGCATATGTTTTCAAAACAAGATATCATGTTTAGTAGAGGCCGATCTTTGATCAAGCGAGCGGGGGTGCTCATAGCTGACCTTCCTCAATCGCACCCAAGCTCCCGAGTCGAGGTAACTTTGGTGATGACGGACACGTGGCCTTAGGCAAACGAGTCAGGGTTTCCTAAATTCCCCCAAAATAAAATATTTAGGTGGTGACTCTGTATCTGGCAAAGCAGTCATGTTTGGCACTTCTTTCTAAAAAATCTATTTTCTAAAAACGATTTACCGGATTTGGACTCTTTGGTGATTTGTCAGTCTTGCATTGCACTTTGCAAGATCAAATTAAGAACCGTAACAATTTGAGTCCGAGCTATAGTGAGCCCAAATGAACAAATCGGGATTTTCCTCCCGGGGCGTTCGGGGACGTCTACAACATGCAACAAGGGTTTCACCCTTGGCTGGATGACCTTGCTGAAAAGGCTTGATGTCCCCGAGGACTCCCCCCTCAGGAATGCCGATGTCCTTCCTTTGCCATTCCCCCCAACTCCAAGCCAACCCGCCGATGACTACTCTAAGTCCGAGGAGGAGGTTTTGGTAAGGAAGTCAAAAGACGTTGCTGGGTCAAAGTCTTTTCCTCAAAATGAGCAAGTTTTAGACTTGACTCAAGATGAGGAGGCTGAGGAGGTCCCTAAAGAAGCTACCCCTGAGCAGGCATCTTTGGACGTGCCTCTCGCCGACAAGAGCCTTGATCAGACCCTTCAAGAGATTAATGCTGAGCTTGCGGCCGAGAAGGTGGCCGAGATGTCCTCCCAGCAGTCTTCCGAGATCCAGACTCAGCCTACTAATGATGCTGAGGAATCTTAGTTTTGATGTTTTTTTCCTCTGTTTTTTACACTTTGTACTTCTTTGTTTTTGAGACAATGTAAGCTCTTCTTGTGGCCGACGTGCCGTTTAATGAATACAACTTCCTTCTTTCTTGAATGTTTGCATGTTTGCCTTCCCTTTATTGCTTCTTGTATGACTTTCATACTTAGAATAATTTTGTGTCTTCTAGATGCGCCATAGTCTTGTGCAACCTTCTCGGGGTGAAACACTTTAGTTTACATCAGCAAGTACATAAGTACTTAGCTTAATACTCCCTTGGTTTTAACTTGTAATTTTTTCTCAAATTTCAACAAGTGTTTTAACATTATCTCGGTTTTAACTTTAACTTGTAAACTTTTCAAGTTTCAACAAGTGTAAAACATCATCTCGGTTTAACATCAACTTGTAAACTTTTCTCAAGTTTCAACAAGTGTTAAACATCATTTCGGTTAACTTCAACTTGTAAACTTTTCTCAAGTTTCAACAAGTGTTAAACATCATTTCGGTTTAACTTCAACTTGTAAACTTTTCTCAAGTTTCAACAAGTGTTAAATATCATCTCGGTTTAACTTCAACTTGTAAACTTTTCTCAAGTTTCAACAAGTGTTAAACATCATTTCGGTTTAATTTCCACTTGTAAACTTTTCTCAAGTTTCAACAAATGTTAAACATCATCTCGGTTTAACTTCAACTTGTAAACTTTTCTCAAGTTTCAACAAGTGTTAAACATCATTTCGGTTTAACTTCAACTTGTAAACTTTTCTCAAGTTTCAACAAGTGTTAAACATCATTTCGGTTTAACTTCAACTTGTAAACTTTTCTCAAGTTTCAACATGTGTTAAACATCATCTCTTCTCTCTGCCCACTAATGTGAACCTAAGTTCCACTTGGGGTCTCATTATGCATGTATTCCAGAAACAACGTTATGTATCTTTATCAGTCACAAGTGTATAAACGAATAAATCAAGCTGAATCTTTATTTATTTATTTCGGCAAGTGATAAAAGGGCAAAATTTTATTTATGTACTTCGGCAAACATCTCAATATTTGCTTTTTAAAAAAGCTTCCAACTATTTTCCCTTTTCTTCGGCTAAGCCCGAGCAGAGAACAAATAAGCGTTCTTCATCCTCTTCCTGAGGATTTTCTTTAGTGTTTCTTCATTCTTCTCGGTTGATTCCTTGCCGACAACCTCTAGGACCTTCACGTCCTTGCCTTTGATCTCTGCCTTCTTTGGTTCTTGAATGCTGCAGGTGGATTTCATTGCTGCCATGGAGCAATTCTTTGCCTGCAGCTGATCTCCTCTGACTTCTACAATCCTATGCTCTGTTGGGAACCGCAATAGTTGATGCAATGTTGAGGGAACTGCCCCCATTGCATGCAACCATGGACTTCCCAAAATGATGTTGTAAGGGGAGGGCGTGTCAATTACGGTGAACTCTGTTGTTATCTTCCTAGTGCCTGCCTGTACCTCCAAGCTGGTTGTTCCCAGTGGCCATGTCGGCGTTCCATTGAACCCGACCATTGGGCTATTGGATTGCTCCATATCGTCTGGGTGAAGACCAAGCTCCTTGTAACATCGGACATACATGATGTCACAAGAGCTGCCTTGATCAATCAGGATGTGTTTTACTTGGCATTTCCCAACCTGGAGAGATATTACCAAGGCATCATTATGCGGATGCTGCATCATCTCAAGGTCGATTTCAGAAAAGGACACTACTGGTCCTTGGCATTCTCTGCCCAATGTTTCTTCTCCCTGACTTGGTAGACATGCTGCAAGTGCTTTACCTTCTGGGTCTCCCCTCTAATTTCGTTCTCGTCAACCTTCGAGTGAATTACATTAATTACCCGAGGTCCTCCTGCTTGAGGTTGCTATGCTGGGAGAGGTGGAGCTGCTGTCGCCTGAGGCAATCTTGCATGTTCTTCCCTTGTTTTGGCCTCATCGACAAGGTCTCTCAGATGGCATTGCCTCACCAGGTCTTCCAAGTGTGTTTTCAGGGCTCTACAACCCTGAGTCATGTGTCCATCTTTATTGTGGTAAGCACAATGTCTGCCAAGGTTTCTTCCCATAAACTCTCCTGGTGCCCTTGCTGGTGTTCTGAAATAGGGTTGATTCCGAATTTGGTCCAAGACTTTGTGAATTGGGATTCTGAACACAGTTGTCACTGCCTGTGTAGCCCTTAATTCTGTCTCTTGCTTGCTCGATCCATTGTTACCTCGGCCTCGCTTCGGCGAGCCGTTTCCTTTCTCTTGCTTTGCCTCATTGGTTCCCGATGTATCTTCTTCGGCTCTAGCATACTTCTCGATTTTCGCCATGAGCTCTTCCATACTTTTTGGCAATGTCTTTGTCAAAGATTTTCGTATTGGACAGTCATCTTTTAGGCCGTTCTTGAAAGATACGACCGCCACCTCTTGATTACACTCTGGTATTCGGTTGAACACCTCATAGTACCTTTTTGCATAGGCCCTAAGGCCTTCATCCTTACTTATCTTCAGAGCCATCAATGCATCCACCCTTAATGGCTGCAGCTTGTTTGTCATGAACCTGGCCACAAACATCTCGGCCAAGCCTTCTCAGGTCTTCACACTTCCCTTACGTAGTTTGTGGAACCAATCTAATGCGATCTCCCCGAATGATGAGGGGAACACTTTGCAAAGCAACGGCTTGTTCCCACTATACAATGCCATTGAGTTCAAGTATAATCCAACGTGGAAGTTGAGGTCTGACTTACCATCGTATATTTGGAACCTCGGCATACTGAATCTCTTCGGGGCCTCAAATTTGTCTAACTCTACTGAGAATGGTGTTCTCGGCTTTTTAGGGGAAGTTATCTCGGCATCGGCATTCTGCTGCTTCCTCTTGAGGTAATCTCTCAAGTCTTCTTTGCTCCGCCAAGGAGCTCGGCTATCTCCTAACTTCAGTCTTTTCGGCATACTACTCTCAGCTTCAGCATGTGTCCTTTTCAATTTTTCTCCGTGAGTTGTGTCGAAGCAGAGCGCCTGTCCCTGAACATGCCGATGTTCTTTGGGGTCTGCCTCCTTGGCGCGATGCGTCCTCCGCGACTCTTCTCTTCTTGATTCTCCTCGTCCGACCTCCCTTGAAGGCCGGTAAGAGTGTTTTTCACTCCTAGTGTGCTGGGGGATTTCTGGGATTGGTTTCTGACCTCCCTTCTATGCATTGGCTGCCGGAATCGGCGTGCCCCGCAGCGGGAACGGTGGCTGCATGACATTGTTTTGCATCATAAAATTAACGACCGATTGCAGGTCTGCCAATTTGTTCGCCATCTCTTTTACTTCTTCGTCCCTTCGAAGGCATCTATCTTTCCACACTTAGAGGTCGTCTTCGTTATAATACCTGCTTTGTTCTGGTTTCTTTGGTACGCCGCCGTCCTGGCCGATGTCTTTCCTGCTGTGATTCTGGTCACGAGTTTTTGTGTTGCGGTTGTCTCCTTTGACGTCAAGGTCGATAGGTCTGCCACTCCCCAGCAGGAGTGTCGTCCCCAATCTTCTCCTTTTGTCCGTCACTGGCCATCTATTCTCTTTTCTTTTCCACAGATGGCGCCAAATTGTGTGAGTGATTTTCTGATCACACTGCCCAACTCAGTATTCAGTTTTGGAGAGCACTGGCAGAATAGATGACACCCGGCTGACCTGCAATAGAAAGAGAAGATTTCGGCGGTGGTTCGTCCACCCGGGGCACTCCGACGATCAAGTCAGTATATCTCTCAAAGATAATCATTAGTGCTAAACTCACTATTCTGAATATAAATTGCATACCTTAGACCCATCGGGGGTGCCTCTCTTTTATATAGTTAACTCAATCCTTGTCCCACTAGAAGCCTAGCTTCAATGGACTCTTACTTAGTGCTTATCCTGAACTCTCCAAGAGATAAAGATAAACTCCCTAAAGAGTGTTATCCTTATCCATGCTACAATCCTTCCTTATTCTAGGACTCTTGTGCCTTATCCGCTTATCTCGGATTCCGATATCTTCGGAGATAACCTCGGCCTTGCCGAGATAACCTCGGCGTCATGACCTGGACACGTGGCACCTCGGTTGACACGTCAGCATCACCTTGACCACGTGTTGATACTCAGAAAATATATCCCCACAATATAAATAAAATAAAAAAAGTGACATTGAAGTCTTGTTTAATCATGTTTTCATAACAATTTCCATAATACAACTCAGGATTATTGTAATACTGAGAATCTCTATCCAAACTTTTAAAAATTTATGTGCCGAAATTTTTTAAAGGCTAACTGTCAAATTGACATATAAAAGTTTGACATATCTTTAAAAAAAATAAATAAATAAATAAAAAATAAATAAAAAACCTCAACCCAATATGTCAAATTTATTATTTTATTACATTTACCTTAATCTTTTTTATTTTAATATTTTTTAAACTCTTTTAGTGCTCCTTACCATTAAAATAATAAAAACAGAAGAATTTAACATCTTCTTTCTGGTTTGTCAAATTTGACATTGCAGTGACACGTCAAATTGACAACTCACTTTGCAGATTCAAATGGCCTATAATTTGATGCCAAATTTTATTGCAAAAATGCCACACCACATCAAATTTGACAATTCAGTTGAAAATGCTCTAATAAATCATAGCCTCCGTTTGGGAAGTGGATTGGCTTTTTAGTTTTTTGACTTTTTTGACTATTTTAACTTGGGCTAAAAAGCTTAGTTTGGGAAGGATTTTTTGACTTTTTAACTTTTTTGACTTTTTTTGTGAGAGAAGAATGTAATAATTATGGGTTGGATGTGATATTTTGTTTGTTATGACTAAAATAACCTATTTTATTTTTTGTGATTAAAATAATCAAAAAAGCCCAACCAACTTCTTCCCAAACGGTGCCATAGTAATCTACTTTTTCCCACGGCGTTGGCAACTGGTGACAAAAATCTTTCTATACTTCGAACTAGTGGATATAAATGGCATTTACTGCCTTCACCTTTTTCTTTTTGCTAAATTTTCTTATTTTGCTACAAGCTATGTCTCCGTCTTTTTCATCTTTTTATTTTTAAATGCTTTTTTTGCCCTTTTCAAAAGAAGTTAAACAAAACCTAAAATTAAAATTACCTTTTAAATTTTTAGTTCCTTTTTGAAGCACTTGTGTCATTTAAAACTTTTAGTAAGTATATTTGAAACATTTATTTTTATTTTGAAAATCTTTGATGTTGTTATACCTTAGTTTTGAAAATGTACAAATTGATTTAAACTTGTTGGGATTGCTCGTTCACGCTTGTTCGCGTTGAAAAGTTATTTGGAAACTTGAAAATCATGTTCTGGGGTCGACACCGGTCTTGGTGGTGTCGACACCTTCTCTTTTGGTTGGCCACAAGGGTCGACACCAATCTGGGAAGGGTCGACCCTTGTTCTGAGTTTGTTCACTGTATTTTGGTGTCGACACCGGTCTTGGTGGTGTCAACACCTTCTCTTTTTGTTGGCCGCAAGGGTCGACACCAATCTGGAAAGGGTCGACCCTTGTTCTGAAATTACTCACTGCATTTTGGTGTCGACACCAGCCTGGAAAAGGGTCGACACTTGCTATCCTGTCAAACTTAGTGTTCCAGCTTTTCTTCTTGGGAGTCATCACCTGCATTCCGGGGGTCGACACCTACGACCCTTTCTCCAGATTTTTTAGTCGGTTTGGGGTTGACTTTTTGGGGATTTTGACCAGATATTTTGGGTTGACTTTTTGGGGATTTTGACCAGATATTTTGGGTTGACTTTGGGGCTTATTTCTAATTTTACCTAGAGCTAAAAATTGGCTCTCACTTAACCATTTTCTTTATGTTTTCTTTCCTTTTCTCCCTCTAAACCGTGAGACTCTCTCTCTCTTTTTCAAAAAGCACTTTTCACTCATAGATCCTTAGATCTACTTGCTTGGAGGCCTCTCCTCACCTTGCTCATTTGAAATACATTGTAGAGCTTGTCGAGGGCTTCATTTTGATCGGAGCAAAACGTCGTTTCTCCTCCGTCGACTTTTGAGTTTTTCTTCCTTCTTCCACTTCTAAGCTTGAGGTAGGGATATTCTACTCTCCTATATGGGTTTTAACATAGATATTGTCATCTTGTATAAATTGTGTGATTTTGAAAGGTTTTTGGTGAATTTTTGGTTGGTTTCTATATATATATAAGAGAGGGATTTTCTATTTGGGTTCCATATGGGCATGAGAGGTCTTGAACATGTTATGACTTGAGAAGAATTGATGAAATTCTGTCTTTGGCATAATATTTGATAAAGGGGGAGATTTGCCCTAATTTAAATTAAAATAAGTTATTTTGTATAAATAACGAGATTGGCTTGGAAATTATGGGATTGAAAGAACATGTGATTAAATGGTGTAGTTGGATTAATAAATTACTCATCTATGGAAAGGTTGATAAATTATCTGTTGATAGATTTATTTATCTATTTAGAAATATCTGCTTTGGGCTATCGGTGGAGAATAGTCATGATTGTTGTAGAAACTGCATGATGATTAGGTAAATTAAAACTAATCAATTGGATTATGTCATTGAATATGACAGTTGGATTAAAACATTGAATATGTGATTTAATTGATCATTGTATATGACAACGTGTTTAAATACATTGTATATGTATCTTTATTTGGGAGGAGATAGGGGATGTACTTCACTGTTTGGGAGGAGATAGACGATGGACTCCATTGATAATTAAGTTGGTCGGAGTGTCCAAGGTGTAAGTCCCGAAATCTTATATATATTTGGGTGCCGGTTCCCTCGGACGTAATTTCGTAAAATGGCAAGATAATAGAAGTGTATAAATGATGTTTATGATTGAAGTGTTTATAATATGAGTTGTAGTTTCATTTTGAAATGTTTAGATATCAATGAACCATGTCAATAAATTGTTTTGGATAAATAAATGAAAGTGGATTGAAATATGGATGTAAATGTTGATTGGTTATGGAAGGGATGTAAGTTGGTTGACAAGTGTTATACATTTATCAAATGCTAATATTTTGGTTAATTCTCATATATTGTTTAGCATATCTCTGCTAGGTTTTGGTTCACCCTACTTGGGACAACATTTTTCAGGTACAAGGGACATGTCACCTCCAAGGGCATAGTTTTTGAGGTTTAGGGGTTGAAGACTCCATTTTGTACATTTTGTTTGGTGTTAAATGTAAAATATCAAGTCAAGGGTTTTATATGTAAAGAGTTAGAACTCTTCTTTTGTTATAACCAAGTGTTAACGGGGAAAGCTGTAAGCCCTTTAGGCACTTATTTTTTGTTATTTAGAAGTTAGAGTTACATGCTATAATTTCAAGATTAATGTTTATGAAAATGTAATGCATGTAATATCTTTTGCAAAGGAAACTCTGATGAATGAAAATGTAATATTTCTTCTATATTCATGAATTATATGAATGGTTGTCTTATACTTTATTTTGAAGGCATTACACTTTTGAACTACTAAAAATTATTAACATTGAACAAAGAAAAAAATATATATATATTTTGCTGAACTAAAGAAGGGGTGGAGGGTGGTTAGGTTTGGTGTGGCCGGTAGTTACGGCCAAAGCGTTGGGATTTGGGAGTGGCAAAAGAGTAATAAGAGGATGGAATGAAAATTTATTTTAGAAATAAATAAAAAGCATCATTTTTTTTAATTTTAAAAATATTTTCCATTTTTTGAAAATAAAAACTGTTTTCAAATGTACTTTTGTAACATTACCAAAAAGGTGACAATTCTTTACCAAAAAAAAAAAAAAAGAAAAAAAACCCAAGAATACTTTGTGGACTTATTGGGGTATAAGTCCTTTAAATAAGATTTATTAAAAAAAAAAAATTAAACTTTTCATTTTCAGATTCTACCAGATTAGATGACTTTAAAAAAAAAAAAAAATTTAAAAATCACTAAAAATGATTTTTTTTTTTTGTTTCTTTTTTTTTTTATTTATCTTAAGTTTTAGTGTATTTCTTTTCTTTTAATTTTTAAATCCTTTTAGTTTAGAAGGGCCTCAAGTAAAACAATTTCACACAATTTTTTACAAAATTACCAAGACAATAAAGTAATTGAAAACAAGGACAGACACTCAACTGGAGGATGATGTTGGATCTCCATGGACCTGCCATGGAACTCGCATTGATAATTTGAACCGTTAATTAATAGCGTTTATCGAGTACTTTATCCTTATAAAAAATCACGTTGATCGGATATCGATAGTTACTTGATCAGATCACATTTGTATAAATAATTTATTTTAAAAATCATATTTACCGTTGACACAAATATGATTTGATCAATTAACTATTGATATCCGATCAACGTGATTTTTTGTAAGAATGAAATACTTGACGAGTTCTATGCATTAAACGATTCGGATTATCGATGCAGTTTCAGTGATGGATCCATAGAGACTCAACATCAAATCTAATTTGGACTGAAGAGAAACTATATGTTGTAGAGAAAAGTCGACTAGCATTAAAAATTTGTGTGAAACACCTTTGATTACGTTTGTTTGGCAGATTAGATTGGATGAGATTGTTAATGAGAGGATGGTTAGTAAAGAGATTGTTAATGTGGAGATTATTAGTGAGGGAATTAAGTAAAAGTATATTTATTTTGATAATAGTATGAGAGATGGTAAGTGATGAGATTGTTAAATTATTTTTATATAAAATAAATAAATAAATTATTTTTATATTAAAAAAATTAAAACAAACATGTGCACTTAGTAAAAAAAATAAAATTTTTATACTAAAATAAACTCAATCCCCTTACTATTTTCTTAATCTCACCTAAAATACAGCTAAGTTAATCCCTCTACTGAGGGAGATTACTAAATTCCTTGGCCCCGTTTGTTTGGAGAGTTAGTGGAGGGATTGGGATTAATAGTGAGGTAAGACCCACTAATATTGTGTTTCTTTTGAGAGATGGGGGGGAGGAGATTGATACTGAGCTCCGGATTAGGATGGGCCTCCGCCAAGGGATTCGGATGAGCCTCCAGGACTTGATATTAGAAAAATAGTCCGGCGGATTAAAAAAAAAAATTTTTATTTTTTATTTTAATTTTTACATGTAGGGTATTTTTTTTTTGAACATTAATATTTAATTTTTGAATTTTTTGTTAAGTAAAAATCATTATTTTATTTGTTTTATTTTTTTCTGAAAATTTTTTATTTTATTTTTATTTTTTTTAATTTTTTTACATGTTGGGTATTTTTTTAAAAACATTAATGTTTAATATTTTTTTATTTGTTTTATTATTTTATATTTATTTTATATAAAAATAATTTAACAATCCCTACACTAACAACTATCACCAAAACAAACATAATTTTACTTAATCCCCTCACTATCAATCCCCTCACTAACAATCCCCTCCATTCTACCTCTGCAAACAAACGGAACTCTTTAAACTATCAATCCGCTCTCTTATTTTACTACTAAATATACTGTAGATAAGACCTACAGCTATAATAATCTAATCTGACCGTTCTAACCACGAAACAAACATGGCCACGAGAAAGTGTGGCTAGTGTGAATTGCAAAAACACATCTATCAAATATTTAAACTCTTGACTAAAATACATGCACTCATCAATCACAGCTCTCCAAAATGTGTGATTGAGATGTGACACAAGTGTATTCATGGATGGTTTTAAAATTATATAAAATTATAATTATAAGATGCGAAAATATGTTTATTAATGCAAATTTATATAATTTAAAATTTTTTAATATAAGATACGATACTTTTAAAATTTTTAAAAGTGTGATTGCCTCATTCACACCTTCTAAATCCATCATTGATGGTATCATAATCTTAGAGGTTATTTGGTCATCTTAACCAATCCATTATAGTACTATTCAACTTATGACAAGTGTTACGTTTTTTTTAAAATTTTGTTTTAAGTTGATAAATTTTACTATTTAAATTAATAAAAATTAAGTTGTGAAATCATATGAGTACTAAATAATTTGAGAAAATTACAAATCAGTGTAAAAATTTAAAAATAATTACAAATACATAAAATATAATTTTTTTATGGAAAAAAAAACAACAGCAAGATTGCATCCCAAACTTTTTGATAAATAATTTTAATATTTTTCAATGTCTTGTAATTTTTTCAATTTTCATCATAACCAACGATTTTAAATTGAATAAATAAATAACTAAATAAACAATAATGAGGAAACTATTTGAATAAAATTTTAGGTGTTTCAAGTGAGCATAACACTTACTTCCATTAGTGACTTAATTTTTAAGAAAATATTTCACTAGCTTGGAAATTTTTTTACCTATATTTAAAAGAATAACAATATGCTAGTAAAAAGAAAAAAAATGTAATGGGCAACTAAAATTAATTGCAGTGAATTGTATTATTTGTTATAATCAATAATAGATCTTAGGCAAGGTCCTTTTTGACCCATTACAGGAACACAAATTTAAAATATATATAATTACTCATTAGCCTTACATATGGAATGAAATAAAATATTAAGACTTGAAACTAAAACTTCTTAAATAGAACTGAGCACTCATAATTAATTGTTTACAAGCATTTAATGAGGTTATAATGAACCACCAACTCATAATCATTATCTTGGCCATCTTTATTAAAAATAAATAAAAATTGATATAAACCATTGTGGTTAGACTTTTAAAGTATGTATGCAGAACCTTTTTTTTTTTAAACTGGATTAGCTCACTTAGCAACTCATGGCCACTCTCATCTTTTCAAAAAAAAAAAAAAAATTTAGAACTCAGAAAATAGGACAATTAAGTAATAAAGTTATTTACAAGTTCAACCAGCTCATCTGCTGGCTTAATTATAAGGAAAATACTCGGGACTCCCATTTTGGGAACTCCCATGACCCTCAAATGATTGTGATTGGTCATGTGTATTTTTTTTTTTTTTTATCTCTCTGACACGTATATGTGGAGGTCATGGGGGTGGAGTGTTTATGGGGGTCTGTATCATTTCTGATCCCATTAAATAGCATCCAAACACGCTCTTGCTT
The DNA here is from genome assembly GCF_055761805.1 of Camellia sinensis. Lineage (NCBI taxonomy): Eukaryota > Viridiplantae > Streptophyta > Magnoliopsida > Ericales > Theaceae > Camellia > Camellia sinensis. Next base: position 188,036,294 of record NC_138962.1, read on the forward strand.
CTGCTACCAATGTTAAGGGAAAACCCACTCTCAACTGAAATGTCAAGAGTCAATAATTGTTAAATATAAAATTAATTAATTATTTTTTTATTAGAGATTTTGTTTAATTGTTTATTTCTTCTTCTTTGTGAGACCCATTCTTTCTTGTTTTGATATAGTGGTTATGGTGTTAAGCTTAGAACTATGTATATTGCACTTTCTTACACAATTAATTATTCATTTTAATTTTTTTTTTTTTTTTTTGATAATTGTAAATATCCTCTTATCACAATCTTCCCTTATTAAAATAAATATGTAGAGAGAGATACAAACTAATTTATCAACTGCTCAAATAGGTCCATGTGTGCAAGTCCCACACATATGTTAGTAATTGATACAAACACTATAGTAAATTAGGTTTGTAAATTGTAGCAAAATTGAAAAAAAGAAAAAGAAATACAAACTAATTTTCCAATTGGGATTAAAATACCCAATCAAAAACAGAATTAATTTGGGTTTTTACCTTTCAAAAAGTAAATTGCAGACTTGGAGACATCAACGCCTAACAATTTTTTTGAAAGTGACAAAATAAGCATCGATGCTTTGCCTAAAGCTTGAGGCAGTTGTTTTTGTTAGGAACATATAATTATGGAGGCCACTGTCGGTGGAGGATGGAAGAGGCTATTCTATGTTTAATGGAAATTGATCCTAAAAGCTAAAAGGGAAATTTCAGTACAGTTGGTGTACTGTTTAGAAAAATAATTGCAATAAATGGTAAATTTTATGAATATTAATAATTAAAATCATAATTTTTTTCATGAATATGTAATAATTTGATAGAATTACCACTTAATAGTAATTTCCCCAAACTAAAATGGGTAATGTGGAACTAAAACTTATTCATACAATAGCATAACCTTTGTGTTTTGCCTTCAGGTCAATTCCAATGGTAAGTCGCTTAGGTTTTATTTAGAAAATTTTAGTTTGAACTTCTGATATCTTATTTTATTTGATATCCAAAGGGCCCTACTTATGCACCGCCTAGGATTGGTTCTTGATTATCCAAAGAAATTAAAAAAAAAAAAAAAAAAAACAAACAAACAAAACAAAAAATAGTGTTTTAGATCTTGAATTTGTATAGTTATATTTGGATTATAAATTGTGTAACGATATGTGGAGTAAAATGAAATATGAAGAAAAAAGTAATAAAAATATAAATTAATTTTTTGTCATTTTTTCCTTCCATTTTTATTCCCATCTACAAATCTCTATCCAAAAAGTGTAAAGAGAAATTTATTACATGTATTTAGAAGCTCTTTGAAGTCGAGCAAGAGGAGGATAGATAAGAATTTTTCACAATGATTTTCTCTACAATAATCATGTTATTCTTTTTACTATATTAACACAAGTTAATAAAATACATTATTTTATAACTCGGGTTTCAAATTAAAATACCACAATTTTAGAAGCTCTGATTAATTTTTTTAAATCACATCCTCTAAATGATGTTGTTTTGTTTAAATTTTAAAACTAGTGTTCTACCCGTACTATACACAGGTTGTGTTTACAATTATATATATATATATATATGTGTGTGTGTGTATTTGTGTGTATGTGTGTGTAAATTGTGATTTTTATTTTTATTTTTATTTTTTTGCATACAAAAAAAAATATGACAAATGCAACATATTTTCAATCAATTATTTTATATTTGCTTTTATTTAAAATTTAAAAATAATGTACGGGTAAAATTTATAACTAAATTAAGGAAATGTAGTCAATATAAATATTATACATTAATTAAAAAAATGTGATTAGCAATTATGCTTACATAAATTTATTATAGTTTTAATTTCAAATTTTTATAAAAAAAATTAAACATTTTATTTAGCTAGTACCAAATAGAATTTTCTTAAGAAAAAGAAAAGTTACAAAATTTTGTTGCAAATAATTTTCAAATGTCTATTGTTAAACATTCTATTCTACTTGCTTATTTGTTTACTTGCTTGCTTTGAGAATTTTGATATTTGATTTTTACTTCACATTCATCGTATTGTTTTATTTATTTTTCTTCTTCTTAATTGATTTTCGTATGAAACTTCTTTCATAGTACATCTCCGAATGTATTAATGAAAATGCCATTCACTTAAAATGTACAAAATTACAATATATAGAGAAAAAAAAAGTAAGTAAGTAATTGCCCAAAACTAAAACTATTTTAAGAAAAAATAAAAAAATAAAAACAAAAATGAAATTATTTGAAATAGAAAATCATTTATTTATTTATTTATTAATTTTTAAAAATAAACTTTTAAAGAAAATAAAGAAAACTATATTAAAAAAAATACAGAAATTAAACATAAAATATAATACAAAAAATAAATGAATTATAGGATTTTCAAGAAGTGGGACTCACAAATAAATTTTGTAAAATTTTGTCTATTCATATTTTTTTTTTTTTTTGTATATTTTTGTACTTTTAATTCCGAGAATAACATTGAAATAGTTTGCACTTATTGTATTAGGTCCATCTAATAGCTTTAGCAAGCACAGATGTAATAAATTTTATAACACAAAATACAAACAATTGTGAGATAAAGTATCAAAAAAAATGAAAGCAACGTTTAATGATAATGTAGAAGCACATCAAATATTTTAATTGGAGGTATAACCAAATAAATTGTCATCGAAGGGGAAGAGAACTTTTATTTTTCATCACAACAATTACATTACTCAATATATAATTTTAATGTCTCTCACTCTTCCACACGTCCAATTCTCTATCAATATCAAAATGAATGCATGAACCAAAACAAACGAACATTTGAGAAGATAGAGAGATGTGATTTGAGACTTTTCAATTGCTGAATTCTATTAATTAATAATTATTAGGCTTCAATGGTCTAGTTTTTAATATTTGTTAGCCATTAAAGCTGAGTTCTTTGGTTTCATCTATATTCACTTGATAATTTGAGAGTGAACACGTGACAGGTTTTTACACAAATACTTGTCACGGTTTTTTAGCATTATTAATGAAATGTACAGTATAATTTTTTTTTTCACAATTGCAACGTGTTATTTTTTAATAAAAATTTATATTTGTTTTAGATATTTTTTTTAATATACAAATTATTTTTTACAATGTAATTTTTTTTTTCTCTTTTTTTTCCATCACAATTGTAACATGTTATTTTTTAATAAGAATTTATATTTGTTTTTGATATTTTTTTAATATAGAAATTATTTTTTTTAGATTTCAATGAAATTTATGGTGTAATTTTTTTTCTCCTTTTTTTCACAATTGCAACTTGTTATTTTTTAATAAGACTTTATATTTGTTTTAGATATTTTTTTAATATAAAAATTATTTTTTTTAGATTTTAATGAAATACACAGTGCATTTTTTTTTCCTATTTTTTCGCAATTGCAACCTATTATTTTTTAGTGAAAATTTATATTTGTTTTAGATTTTTAATATACAAATTATTTTTTACTTTGTATTGATTTTTAACCGCAATTGTAACCTATTATTTTTTTAGATTTTTTATAAAAAATAATTTAACAATCCCATCATTAATTATAGGGTATGGAAGAAGTTAAAAATGGTGCGCCGTATGAGAAAAGTTAAAAAAGTTTGTGAATTGGAAGAAGTCAAAAAATACTAAATTTTTTTTAAAATTAAAACATTAAAATTCCCACAAAACTTATGGATTAAAAACTACAATTTTCTTATATAATATATAGATACCGCAATAAATTCATTAGAAGGAGATCTATAATAGAGAATTACGATCTAGAAGAAGACATAGATTAAATGCTGACCTAATTGGAAGGTCCATTTAAAACAACAAAAGCATCCTATGAGAAGTATTCTAACCCTAGCGTAGGGTTGATAGGCCTGGATTAATTGACCTTGTACTTTTTAGTCACACTAAATACCAATCCACCCACCAAGAGTAAGGCCAAATCCTTTCGAAAAATTATTCACTAATTCAGGAGAGTTATGTTGCATACTTAATTAATAAAATGGTGTAATATATATATAGTTAAGGTTGGCTCTACAATCTTCATTCATCTCGGAGCTATACTCTTATTAATTCGAAACAACTATATTAACATATTTAATATTTTGAAATTACTAAATAATTATTCAAATAATTAAAACAATGCTTGTACAACTATTCTTGTTTAATGGAATTAAATTTTGGAATGTTTTGGAAAGATAGTTAAAAGCTGTTTTTGACTTTTTTTAATTTTTTTGTGTGAAGGAGAAGTGAGTTAAAAGTTAAGAAGTGACTTTCAATTCACTTTTCAAAATAAGCCTTTGTCTTACTTTTACTATTTTTAGATTAAAAAAACAAAAATTAACTGAGCTTAAAGTTGACTTCTCTGAATTTCTCACATGGTATTGCCAGTCACACAAAATCAGAATTTTCATCATGTTGTCTCCTAAATTTACCAAGGAAAAAGCCCATGAGAATGTCAATGCGCCTCTTACCCACCATCTAGTGACCATTAGTCAAAGAGAGAGAGATATTAGTGATTTTATAAATTTACATCTATATAAGAATCAAATTTGATTTCTTTAACCATCCAATAGGTGTTGATTTAAATTGCATCCGTGAAGGCTTAGTACTCTTCAAATATTTTTAAAAAATTAATCAATCCCTAAGTATCGCAAATGGTGGTTTTATGAAAATTAATTATAAAATTTCTCATGCTCAAATTTGCAATCAAGGCATTTGCTTGAATATTGAATTTGTTCTTATAACCATTAGTCAAAGAGAGAGAGATGTTAGTGATTCTATAAATTTACATCTATATAGCAAACAAACCTGATTTCTTTAACCATCCAATACCATGGAATTGAATTGTGAATTCTATCTCTCCACAAGAATGGTAATCTCAAACTATGTAAGATTAACAATCCATTAGTTTCATATTATTTTTACCTCAACCAAACATACTTTTAATCGAGTTCACATATTAACAATCTAATCCTCTCTCTAAATATGTAAATAAACATAACACATAGGGTGTATTTGTTTGGATGGAAATGGCCATGTGATTGGACTAACAATCCAATCAAATCAAAAAATCTTATATTTGATTTTGAAAATAGAGTTTAGACTAATAGTTTATCTAAATATGGTATCTCGCATATGAAAGGCTATTAAAGAATTAAGAAAAGATTCAAATTATCAATCCCACGTTATAATCCTGAGCCTTTTAAAATATGGGATAAAATAAACAATGCAAAGAGATTAGGGTAAATTACTAGTATCCTTATATTTTATCAAAATATCACTTTAGTCTCTTTACTTTCAATTGTAACAATCAACCTCCTACACTTTAAATCAAATTGTAATCTCACTCTTCCATCCATCTACTATCAACAAAACTAGCGGAATTTGTCATTTGCATATGTGACATTTTTGTTATCTCACTCTTACACTTTTATTAAAATCTCACTTTAGTACTCACACTTTCATCAAAATCTCACCTTAGTCTCGCTACTTTCAATTTTCATTAGCTTTATTAATAGTAAATGGATGGAAGGGTGAGATTGAACCTTAATTTAAAGTGCAGATACAATTAAAAGTGAAGGGACCAAAGTAAAATTTTGGTGAAAATACAAGGGTACTAAGTGTAATTTATCCTTTGTTTTTTAAAAAAAAAAGTGTTATTAATTGCCCCACTCTTTTATTTTGGACCCTCAATTTCTTTGGCCCCTCACCTTCCAAAATTGCTCCACTTGTATTTCTTTGGACCCTGTCACGACCCAAACCGCCCCTACAAGTTTAGCGTCGTAACCGGCCAGTAATCCTTAGATTACCAAAAACCTCTTAACAGAACAACATATAATTAGGGGCTGCGGAAACAAATAGATAAAATAAACATAGTCCATAGAGCTGTGTTGACGTATATAAGACAGTAATCTTCAAAACAAACTTATGTATATACTTGTGACGTCACAAACACACAAGTCATACATCATCCATTTACACAAGTATAGCCAAATGGGGACTTAGCCCAAAGTACAGATAAGCAAAACAAACAAAAATATCTACAGCAAGGTTACAAAACGGGACATCACAAAACGGGACATCACAAAGTAAAATTTTGGTGAAAATACAAGGGTACTAAGTGTAATTTATCCTTTTTTTTTAAAAAAAAAAAATGTGTTATTAATTGCCCCACTCTTTTACTTTGGACCCTCAATTTCTTTAGCCCCTCACCTTCCAAAATTGCTCCACTTGTATTTCTTTGGACCCTATCACGACCCAAACCGCCCCTACAAGTTTAGCGTCGTAACCGGCCAGTAATCCTTAGATTACCAAAAACCTCTTAACAGAACAACATATAATTAGGGGCTGCGGAAACAAATAGATAAAATAAACATAGTCCATAGAGCTGTGTTGACGTATATGAGACAGTAATCTTCAAAACAAACTTATGTATATACTTGTGACGTCACAAACACAAAAGTCATACATCATCCATTTACACAAGTATAGCCAAATGGGGACTTAGCCCAAAGTACAGATAAGCAAAACAAACAAAAATATCTACAGCAAGGTTACAAAACGGGACATCACAAAAAGGGAACCTCTCCGGGAGGCACAGTGGCTGGCTAACCCAAGACTCCAGGCAGCAGCTTAGGTCTGGTCACACCCCCGCTCACCTATATACATAATATAAATAGTAAGCGGAAGCCCAATGAATAATAACAAGGTAAAGGATTTTAAAGAATCATGTCCATCATAGAGTCAGAAATCAGAGTTTATATAAAAAACGGATCCTTTTCAGAAACAGATTTACATTCTTTCCAGAATCATCAACAAGTATTTGTGGTACATCCATTTAGCTATCATGACATATCACATTTTGCATAGTCAGTACCGACAACCATAAAGGTTCATATCTTGCACACAAGTAGTCATGGTATTGTTACTCCCAAGCGAGGGCCACGTAAATATAGGCCCCGGTATTGTTATCCCGGGGCAAGGGCCACATAAATATAAACCACGGTATTATTACCCCCGGGTGAGGGCCATGTGCATATTGGCCACGGTATTATTATCCCCAGACAAGGGCCACGTGAACTAAGGATCCCACAAATACATTTCAGAAAAATGGACATTTATTCATGATTCACAAATAGCATTCCAAATAGTAGTTCAGAAAACAAATCTTATTACCTCATACAGAAAATAAATAAAGTTGAACAAAGCTTTACTAAGTTGTTACTCACAATTAACAGATGGCTTCAAGGCAAACAGACAGAATGGGAAAATCAACCGTCATGTGGCGCGTAACCTACACAGTTACAGAACAAACACATACTGAATTACACACCCGAAAACATTAACATAATTCTTTCTCATCTTGGTGTATTTCTACTTCTTATCCTCATTATGGTGTCTTAATCTTGGCCTAGGAATACCTAGGATGTAATGAGGATGTTAAAATGCACTTGAAAACACTTAACAAAAATTGCTGAAAACAGGGGTCTCACTTGAGCGCAGATTTCTTCGCTCGTGCGGACATGCAAAATGCGAGTGGTCGCTAGAGCGCACACTCCTTCACTTAAGCGGTCTGTAAACTATGCAAAAGTGTTGGTTGCTTGATTTTTTTCGCTCGATACTCGCTCGAGCGTGAGACTCATGCCCTCGCTCGAGTGCAACTTTTGTCACTCGAGCGGTTTGCAAAACACGCAAACTTCTGGAAACATGCATTTTACGCTCAAGTGGATTCATGGTCGCTCAAGCGAAAGTGCAAAAATAAATGTGGTCGCTCGAGCACAGGATTTGTCGCTCGAACGTAGATGCAGAATTCTAGAATATTTAGAATTGCTTCCAAGCTTCAAATTTAACCCCAAAGCTGTAAATTATGATTTCTTGGGCCAAAAACTTAAGGAAACTCTTGTAAACTTGGAAAACATCATGAAGTAAGAATCATTACTCAAAATCAAGGTCCAAAAGCAAGTGGATTCTTCAAATTCAAACTTGAATTATGAGTACACACACCATGCATGTATTAACTTGGGTTCAAAATTTTCAAAACATAATCAAATGAGATAAGAGGATATAAAACATGATGAAAATCTACAACTAAGCTTAATTTATTACATGCATGAAAGAATTTCTTAGAAAACATGCTCCAAATGCAATAAATGCACATGAATGTATGAATTGATCATCATTTCCACTTCTATTAATTAATAATTATTAGGCTCCAATGGTCTGGTTTCTAATATTTGTTAGCCATTAAAGCTGAATTCTTTAGTTTCATCTATATTCACTTGATAATTTGATAGTGAACACGCTACAAGTTTTTACACAAATACTTGCCACATTTTTTTAGCATTATTAATGAAATGTACAGTGTAATTTTTTTTTCGCAATTGTAACATGTTATTTTTTAATAAAAATTTATATTTGTTTTAGACATTTTTTTTAATATACAAATTATTTTTTACAATGTAAATTTTTTTTTTTTTCTCTTTTTTTTCCCCACAATTGTAACATGTTATTTTTCAATAAGAATTTATGTTTGTTTTTGATATTTTTTTAATATAGAAATTATTTTTTTTAGATTTCAATGAAATTCACGGTGTAATTTTCTTTCTCTTTTTTTTTCACAATTGCAACTTGTTATTTTTTTATAAGACTTTATATTTGTTTTAGATATTTTTTTAATATAAAGATTTTTTTTTTAGATTTTAATGAAATACACAGTGCATTTTCTTTTTCTATTTTTTCGCAATTGCAATCTATTATTTTTTAGTAAAGATTTATATTTGTTTTAGATTTTTAATATACAAATTATTTTTTACTGTGTATTGACTTTTAACCGCAATTGTAACCTGTTATTTTTTAATATAAATTTATATTTATATTTAAATATTTTTTTAATATACAAATTCTTTTTTTTAGATTTTTTATAAAAAATAATTTAACAATCTCATCATTAATTGTAGGGTATGGAAGAAGTTAAAAATGGTGCGGCGTATGAAAAAAATTAAAAAAACTTATGAACTGGAAGAAATCAAAAAATACTGAGTTTTTTTTTAAATTAAAAAATTAAAATTAAAATATTAAAATTCTCACAAAACTTGTAGATTAAAATCTACAATTTTCTTATATAATAAATAGATACCGAAATAAATTCATTAGAAGGAGATCTATAATAGAGAATTACGATCTAGAAGAAGACATAGATTAAATGCTGACCTAATTGGAAGGTCCATTTAAAACAACAAAAGCATCCTATGAGAAGTATTCTAACCCTAACGTAGGGTTGATAGGTCTGGATTAATTGACCTTTTACTTTTTGGCCACACTAAATACCAATCCACCCACCAAGAGTAAGGCCAAATCCTTTCGAAAAATTATTCACTAATTCAGGAGAATTATGTTGCGTACATGGTGTACTTAATTAATAAAATTGTATAATATATACATAGTTAAGGTTGGCTCTACAATCTTCATTCATTTCGTAACTATACTCTTATTAATTCGAAACAACTATATTAACATATTTAATATTTTAAAATTATTAAATAATTATTCAAATAATTAAAATAATGTCTGTACAACTATTCCTGTTTAATAGAATTAAACTTTGGAATGTTTTGAAAAAATAATTAAAAATTATTTTTTTGACTTTTTTTTGATTTTTTTATGAGAGAGAAGTGGGTTAAAAATTGAAAAGTGACTTTTAACCCACTTCTCAAAATAATAGGCTTTTGTCTTATTTTTACTAATTTTTTAGATTAAAAATAAATAAATCTCACTGAGCATAAAGTTGACTTCTCTGAATTCGTCATATGGGACGGCTAGTCACACAAAATCAGAATTTTCATCACTGACAAGCATGTTGTCTCCTAAATTACCAAGGAAAAAGTCCATAAGAATGTCAATGCGCCTCTTACCCACCATCTAGTGACCATTAGTCAAAGAGAGAGATATTAGTGATTTTATAAATTTACATCTATATAACAATCAAATCTGATTTCTTTAACCATCCAATAGGTGTTGATTTAAATTGCATCCGTGAAGGCTTAGTACTCTTCAAATATTTTTAAAAAATTAATCAATCCCTAAGTATCGCTAATGGTGGTTTTATGAAAATTAACTATAAAATTTCTCATGCTCAAATTTGCAATCAAGGCATTTGCTTGAATATTGAATTTTTTTCTTATAACCATTAGTCAAAGAGAGAGAGATGTTAGTGATTCTATGAATTTAGATCTATATAGCAAACAAACCTGATTTCTTTAACCATCCAATACCATGGAATTGAATTGTGAATTCTATCTCTCCACAAGAATGGTAATCTCAAACTTTGTGAGATTAACAATCCATTAGTTTCATATTATTTTTATCTCAACCAAACATACTTTTAATCGAGTTCACATATTAACAATCTAATCCTCTCTCTAAATATGTAAATAAACATAACACATAGGGTATATTTGTTTGGATGGACATGGTCATGTGATTGGACTAACCATCCAATCAAATCAAAAAATCTTATTTTTGATTATGAAAATAGAGTTTAGACTAATAGTTTATCTGCACATGGTATCTCGCATATGAGAGACTATTAAAGAATTAAGAAAAGATTTAGATTATCAATCCCACCTTATAATCCTGAGCCATTTAAAATATGGAATAAAATAAACAATTCAAAGAGATTAGGATAAATTACTAGTATCCTTATATTTTAACAAAATATCACTTTAATCTCTTTACTTTCAATTGTAACAATCAACCTCCTCCACTTTAAGTCAAATTGTAATCTCACTCCTCCATCCATCTACTATCAACAAAACTGGCGGAATTTGTCATTTGCATATGTGACATTTTTGTTATCTCACCCTTACACTTTTATTAAAATCTCACTTTAGTATTCACATTTTCATCAAAATCTCACTTTAGTCCTATTACTTTCAATTTTTATTAGCTTTATTAATAGTAAATGGATGGAAGGGTGAGATTGAACCTTAATTTAAAGTGTAGAGAATTGACTACTACAATTAAAAGTGAAGGGACCAAAGTTAAATTTTGGTGAAAATACAAGGGTACTAAGTGTAATTTAACCTTTTTAAAAAAGAGTGTTATTAATAGCCCCACTCTTTTACTTTGGACCCTCAATTTCTTTAGCCCCTCACCTTCCAAAATTGCTCCACTTGTATTTCTTTGGACCCTGTCACGACCCAAACCGCCCCTACAAGTTTAGTATCGTAACCGACCAGTAATCCTTGGATTACCAAAGGCCTTTTAACAGAACAACATATAATTAGGGGTTACGGAAGCAAGTAGATAAAATAAACATAGTCCATAGAGCTGTGTTGACGTATATGAGACGGTAATCTTCAAAACAAACTTACGTATATACTTGTGACGTCACAAACACATAAGTCATACATCATCCATCTACACAAGTATAGCCAAATAGGGACTTAGCCTAAAGTACAGATAAACAAAACAAACAAAAATATCTGCAGCAAGGTTACAAAATGGGACATCACAAAAAGAGAACCTCCCCGGGAGGTACAGTGGCTGGCTAACCCAAGACTCCAGGCAGCAGCTTAGGCCTGGTCACGCGCCTGCTCACCTGTACATAATATAAATAGTGAGCGGAAGCCCAGTGAATAATAACAAGGTAAAGGGTTTTAATGAATCATGTCCATCATAGAGTCAGAAATCAGAGTTTATATAAAAAACGGATCCTTTTCAAAAACATATTTACATTCTTTCCAGAATCATCAGCAAGTATTTGTGGTACATCCATTTAGCTATCATGACATATCACATTTTGCATAGTCAGTACCGACAACCATAAAGGTTCATAGCTTGCACACAAGTAGCCATAGTATTGTTACCCCCAGGCGAGAGCCACGTGAATATAGGCCTCAGTATTGTTACCCCCGGGCAAGGACCACGTGAATATAAACCACGGTATTGTTACCCCCGGGCGAGGGCCACATGCATATTGGCCACGATATTGTTACTCCCGAACGAGGGCCACGTGAACTAAGGATCCCACAAATACATTTCAGAAAAATGGACATTCATTCATGATTCAGAAATAACATTCCAAATAGCAGTTCAGAAAACAAATCTTATTACCTCATACATAAAATAAATAAAGTTGAACATAGCTTTACTAAGTTATTACTCACAATTAACAGATGGTTTCAAAGCAAACAGATAAAATGGGCAAATCAGCCGTCATGTGGTGCATGACGTACACAGTTACAGAACAAACACGCACTGAATTACACACCCGGAAACATTAACTTAATTCTTTCTTATCTTGGTGTATTTCTATTTCTTATCCTCATTATGGTGTCTTAATCTTGGCCTAAGAATGCCTAGAATGCAATGAGGATGTTAAAATGCACTTGAAAACACTTAACAAAAATTACTGAAAACAGGGGTCTCGCTCGAGCGCAGATTTCTTCGCTCGAGCGGACATGTAAAATGCGAGTGGTCGCTCAAGCGGTCTATAAACTATGCAAAAGTGCTAGTTGCTTGATTTTTCCGCTCGATACTCACTCGAACGTGAGACTCATACCCTCGCTCGAGCGCAACTTTTGTCGCTCGAGCGGTTTGCAAAACACGCAAACTTCTGGAAACATGCATTTTACGCTCAAGCGGATTCATGGTCACTCGAGCGGAAGTACAAAAATAAAGGTGGTCGCTCAAGCACAGGATTTGTCGCTCAAGCGTAGATGCAGAATTCTGGAATTTTCAGAATTGCTTCCAAGCTTCAAATTCAACCCCAAAGCTGTATATTATGATTTCTTGGGTCAAAAACTTATGGAAACTCTTGTAAACTTGGAAACATCATGAAGTAAGAATCATTACTCAAAATCAAGATCCAAAAGTAAGTGGATTCTTCAAATTCAAACTTCAATTTTGAGTACACACACCATGCATGTATTGACTTGGGTTCAAAATTTCCAAAACATAATCAAATGAGATAAGAGGATATAAAACATGATGAAAATCTACAACTAAGCTCAATTTATTACATGCATGAGAGAATTTCTTAGAAAACATACTCCAAATGCAATAAAATGCACATGCATGTATGAATTGATCATCATTTCCACTTCTTAAGCTTAATTCTTGCATCTCTTAGCTCAATTCTCTTAAATTCATGTATGAACCAATTCAGTTACAAAACTAAAAGTTTGATTTCTTACCTTAGGTGTTCAATTAGGTCTAAGATACTTAATTCTTTAAGCTGGGAGGTCAAATTTCTAAAGTTCCTCCCAAATGCTAGCTTTTTTCCCTTGAGTTTAAACTTCTCTTCACTCCCTCTCTTCTCCCTCACATTTTTGTCTCAAAAATGATCCAAAAAAGATGAGTCTATGAGGTATAAAGGCCTTATATAGGCTCAACTAATAAACCTTAATTAGTTTGAGTCAAAAATAACTAAGTGGGATTATTTTGTTCTATTTTATTCATTCCGAATCGAATTTCAATTAAACTTACCATAAAATTCTAAATAACACGTATACCAAGTCAATTTTTGAATCGGATGCCGATAAGGTCTTCAATTCACAAACCGAGACGGAAATGGAAACAGATATTTCTACATTAAATAGATATAAACATAAATAAGGCAACACATACATGCAATTTAATTCAGAAATTCTCTTAATTACTGATTAAGCTTATTTAACCACATATTAACGTAAATCAGAGGTCAGGGTAGCTACAAACTTCTATTTTATTTCCAACTTTACCCTATTTTTTTGCACTCTAATCTCTCTCACCTCTTCCCCCTACAATTCTCTTTTCTATCATTTTCCCACTCCAGCTATCTCTTTTCCATCTTAGTTGCCATCTACTACCAACTCCAGTGGTGTTGCACTAGTCCGCCACCAACCCTAGCTATCCACCACCCTTCCACAATCATTCACAGCCAGCAAGCTCCACGTGCGAAACCCTAACCCTAAGTTTCACCCACACCTTAGCCATCAACTCCAGTCCATCCCACTTCATTTTCTCTCTTTCGCATGCGACTCTCTCTATGTCAATTTTCACTACCTTGTAGTCCAATTGCCACTACGCACGATTCTCTTCTCTTTCTCTTCATTTGGTTTATACAAAGCCAAACTTGTTGTTCAAACCTGGTTATCCGAATGGCAGTGAGAAAGGTCATGGGGGCAAAATGAGATGTTGAGGTGCCTGCTAGAGTGTAAGAGACGTCGCAGGGAGTAGACAATGCGAAGTGGAGATCGCAATCGTTGGGGCTACAAAGGTGGGAGTCGTAAGGGAAGGGTTCGCTGAAAGTAGAGAATGGGAGAGGTAGGTTACAGTAGGGAGATGGTTGTAGGAGGCTAGAATGGAATTAGGGATGAGATTAGGGTTAGGGTTAGGAAGTTAATTAAGGATAGAGACAAAATTAGAATTTGATGTTAGCTAGAATAAAATTGTAATAAAAAATAATAATAAAAGATGTAGAGGGTCCAAAATAAAAAATGGGGATTATTTGTGCCTAGTTCAGTAACATGAGCATAGGAGAAGAGGTTTGGATAACTAGTGTAGAGAAGGCAAAATTAGTTGCACACTCCATGGATGATCTCTCTCAAACGTGTGGAAGTAGTTGCAATATTAATTGTTTGATTCGTACAGCTCAATAGAAGAGGAGAGAATGATGGATGGAAGAGCCAGCTAGTGGTAGTAGTAGTGTACAGTTCATGAGACAGAAAACATTATGGTGTGAAAATGGTGTGCACAGAGAGACCCATTAAGTGCGGCAACCATTATAAACTCTTCTATTCTCTCTAAGCATAAATATATAATGTAAACTCAACACAACCATGCATGACATTTACATTAATTATCTTCCTATAAAATGTATTTTATTTTTTTAATATATTTATATAGGAAAATGTTATGGTACATTCCCTCCTCAAAAGAGTATAAATCATTTATGAGTTTGATTATCCTAAATAGCATAACTCAGTATTATGGGAGTCAAAACTAAAATAAATAAATAAAAAGAGTTATAATCAGACATCGTATAAGGTATAACAAAGAATACTTAAATCATAACCAATATTATAATGAATCATAACTAACAGAATAAGTCATAACTAAAGATAAAAAAATCATGATTAAAGATACATATGATATATATTTTAAAAGAAGTATGTATTATAGAATTTTCCTATTTATATATATAGCATAACTTTCCCACCACCCTCTTTAATATTATTATTATTATAATAATAATGCAAAAATATTATTTGGCGTTACCATGATGATGCCAAGATGTGTATGCATGGTCACATTTTATTCACAGGACAAAAGGGAAGGATTGAGCTTTAGGTGGCCATCATTGTGATGTCGGTGCCCAAAGCTCCTCTCATGGGTTTAGGATCAATCTAAAATGGATTTTTTTTTTTTTTATGATTATTATTTTAGGTGAATTTTTTTTCAAATTATATTTACTTTTTCTGTCCGTTGAATCGAGAAGAACTTAAAAGTATAATTATTTTTTAAAAAAAATTACAAGAAAAATTCATTGAAGATTAAAAAAAAATTAACAAAAAAACGAGTTGAGATTCTCTTCATTAAATGATTATAATAAAAGATCTCCATTAATCATCTAATTATTATTCTTGTGAAAATACTACCTCAATGAAGGTAAATGATGATAAATTTACATGTCTACTTTATACTTATTAAATATATATAATGGAGAGGATCTAAACATGTTGAAGACAAATTTGATTTTTTTTTTTTTTTTTTTCTCTGTCCTTTGACATTGTCGTGATTCAAATTAATATAACTTTGACATATGATCAAGATAATATATATTTATCGATTGAAAAAAAATATATACTAACAATATAAAGTTCAAGATAAGAAACACTTGGCATTAAAGGGAGTAGTGGTGTTACTTGGGATGAGAGTCAAAAATAATGCTTTGATTATCTTTATGAGGGAGTGAAATTTTGCAAGCATCAAATGTTTTAATCAAGTGGTAGTTGGGTCATAAAAGCTTACCTCAAATTTTAATCGCATCATCTGATTTTTTTTTTTTTTTTTTATTTTTATAGTTGAGTTGAAAATTTTAGAATCACCCTCGTGGACATCATTAATTGAAAAATAAAAAAAAGTATAAAAATATGTATATATATATTTGAGTTTTTTGGATTAAATTTTTTGAAAATTGAGTTTTTTTATTTTTAGTGAATAATTTTAAAATTTTAAGCATTTTTTTTTTACTTTTTTGCATGCACCTTACTTAGATGTATCTAAAAAGTAAAAAAAAAAAAAAATTGTGAAAAAATATTTTTAAAATTTAATAAATACATAAAAATAAAAATAAAATAATTCTCATTTTTTTTTTGTACTTTTGGTATTTAGTGAATTTTTAAAAGATTTTTTTCATAGAAATTGTACTTTTTGTATGTATTTACGTTAGTTGTGTTTAAAAATTTTTTTTAAAAAATTGTTAAAAATATTTAAAAAATCAGTAAAAATAAAAAAAAAATAAGAAAGTAGAATTTTCTAAAAGTGTTTTTAAAAAATCAAAAACAAGCAATGGTATTTTATCAAGGATCCACCTTCTCTCTAGTTGGGGAAAAAATTGAACCATGTTGTTAGGCCTTATGGGGTTGATTTTGATAATCCGTTTCGTTTAATTGTTATGTTCTTATAGGTAGATCATTCATAATAAAAAAATTAAATTCAATTGTTTCAATTATTACAGTCATACAATTTTTTACAATTATTTTTAAAAAATTATTATTTATTTGGGCAAATTACATATACACCCCTCCAGGTTTGACAAAATTACAGATACCCCCCTGAGGTTTGAGAAATTACGAATTCCCCCCTGAATGCTATATTTGCATAAGAAATTAGGGGGTAATTTGTTATGAAATATAAACCTCAGGGAGTAAATTGTTATGAAAATACAAACCTCAGGGGGCGGGATGTAATTTCTGAAACCTCAGGGGGTATCTGTAATTTAACCAAACCTGGAGGGGTGTATATGTAATTTGCCCTATTTATTTTTAAAGTCATACTTGCCTTTCATTTTTTGAAAGAGAAATGTAACAACATAATTGAATGGCTACAATTATCATATCTTCAATTATTACAGTTGTACAATTTTTTCACGTCTTTAAAATTTTTAATTTTTTTAAATTATATTTATCTACCATTTTTTAAAGGGCAAATTACATATACACCCCTCCAGGTTTGACAAAATTACAGATACCCCCCTGAGGTTTGAGAAATTACGAATTCCCCCTGAATGCTATATTTGCATAAGAAATTAGGAGGTAATTTGTTATGAAATATAAACCTCAGGGGGTAAATTGTTATGAAAATACAAACTTCAGAGGCGCGGGATGTAATTTCCGAAACCTCAGGGAGTATCTGCAATTTAACCAAACCTGAAGGGGTGTATATGTAATTTGCCCTTTTTTAAAAGTTAACAACAACAACAACATAATTGTATGCCTATAATTATTATATTTTTTTGACTTTGTTATGAATGATTTACACCTAATGACCTAAAAAATAAACGAAACAAATCATCACAACTGTCAACGGGGCCATAAATAGCCCGACAACACAATCCAATATCTTCTCTCCCAACCAAGAGGAGATGGACTTTTTTGTCAATTTCTTGGCTGGTGGAATTGATAGATTTCGAGAAATTCTATCCACACTATAAAAAAATTTAGTATAAATTATTTATGTCGTTTGGATATAAATTTTTTAATATAAATGAGACAAACAAAAAACAGTTTACGTGAACATTAAACCTTTGTTTGAAAGTTGTTGTCTATTGAGGATTTTTTTTTTTTTTTAATGTGTAAATAGAATTAGGGAGCATCTATTTACACACACCACTCTCTCTCTATATACATCTTTCACACATAATTTCTCAACACATTTTCTCATTAAATGTGTGGAAAGATGAGATATGGTGTGTGCATATAGAAGCTCTCATAGAATTACCAATGGAAGTCATGGAAGGACTTTTTTAACCCCTTCAGGTTTGGAAACTACCTAAAATAGCTTCTTCTTTTTTTTCTTTCTTTTTTTTATTTTTTGCCAAAGAAAAAGAACTACCTAAAATAGTTAGAAGGTCAAGAAGTCATTATCTACTGAGTGGTTATTGGGTACTCCTAGAGCATGGCTATCTGGTGCTCCAAGGTGTTGTGATTAGTGAAGGAGGGTCCATGATTTTGTGTAGGATGATTAAGGAACATAAGGAGACATGGTGTATCATGATTAGTGAAAGAATATGAACACGTGATACTCTATTAGCATTGAATAGTTTTTCTTACCAAAAACTCAACTCTTATGTCTACTTTTTTTTTTACACGTCTTTCCGTAAAAAATTAAAAATTAATTAAAATAGTTAATTCTTAAATATACCAAAAAATATATATATTGAGATCTTTCAAAAAACTCTCATGCTCAGTAATGCTTAGTAGCCCGAAAATTCATGGCTTGAATGACTCGAATGTGTCAAAACGACGTCGTTTTGGAGATAAACCGATGTTGTTTTCATACATTCAAGTCATTCGGGCCACACAAATTCGGGATACCAAACATTTTTCTTATCTATAATGACATGATAGATTATATATCAATTTTTAATTTGTTACAAATTTAATCATGTAAAACCCAAATCTCTTGTCATGTCATTATAAATAAATTATGATTTTCTAGCATTTCTTGTAACACTATCTCAAACAGTAATACTAAGGACTCAAATATAAAAATCCAAAAATTACCTAAAATTTCATATCGCTTCACCATACATTATCTAGAAAAATCCAAGTAAATATGTCATGAGAGAGCATTTTTCCTACGGTCCTGATTTAGAGCATTAAATTGGAAGTTCTAAAAGGACCACTAATGAAGTGGCAGTGTAAAGGGAAAAACAAAACAAAACAAAAGCAAATTTATCACATCAGTGGTGAGATTCACATGATACCACGTCATTAATGGGTATTAGTGGCATGAAGCATTTTTCTTTTTCCCATCTCAAATGAATAAACACTATTTATTTGTGTAAGTCAAACAAATACAAAGAGTGTCATGTGCAATATTAAATAAATTTTTTATTGCCTAGTAGACCTGTTTTTAGCACCCAAAAAAATAATAATAATTAATAAAAAATGTTTACTAATTTTAAAAATTACTTAATTTTTTTTTTCAATTAAATTACAATTTTCATTTTTAGTGAACTTAACTTAATTTTTATTCAAATTAATTTAATTCTAACTTTTTAAATTTTTTCTCTATAAATTTAGAATTCAAATACAACCTCAATCTCTCAATTGCTTGCTTCCTTTGCACATGGTGGTTGCTTATGTGGTCTCTCATTGTTCAATGCATTGCTCTTTTGCATTTAATCGTAGTAAATGCCTACATATGATAATGTTTCTTACTATACTAGTACGTACGTTTAAATTCATACATTTATGTATGGAGCCACAACCTTTATTGAATCATAGACCCACCCAAACATTAATTCAACCATGACCCATGATTAATCAAGTTCTTAAAACCTAATTAAGGTATATATATTTGTTCAGAAATACTAAATACATAAAAAACGGAACATAAAAAAGTACACAAAATATGTTTGTGTAATTGAAATTCATCTAAGTGTGGTGTATAGATCATATATAAAAGAAATTTCATTCCACATTAGGCTTCGTATGAGCTTGGCATTGTTAATATTTGACAAATTTGAGTAACACCATCTCGCATAAATTCAATTGATGATAGAAATAACTTTTCTTCTGTCATTTATGACACTTCACAGCACCCACGAGGGCATTGTGTACAACAACCAACCCTCGCTAACACGACACTTCGGCCACTCAAAACAACCACCACCACCCCCTCACTCACAATGATGCTTCAGTGACTCAAATCACTCACAATGACAGTGTTGACTCAAATTCATGGCTCTGTATCACTTGTGTGTCCAGTTCCACCATTTCAAACTTCTTGAGCACTGTCATCATTTATAGTCACTAATGTTATGCTTAGTTGGGAAATTTGATGAGGGATTTAAAAAGAGAAATGGAAAATGTAGGTAAAATATAAATAAAACATACTTATATTTCACCTAATTTCACACACTTTTTCCATTTCTCTTTCTAAATTCCTCCTCAAATCCTCCAATCAAACACAGCGTGAAACCCTATTGCATGAAAACCATTCCCAAAAGTAGCACAAACACTCATCTAGGAGATATTCTTAAAATTTTGCCACGAAAGCCGATACCTTGACACTGCTTAAAGTAGCAGAAATCAATTTTGAGGATTAATGTAAATCAACATTCAAAAATGAGGTGTCTGTGGAAATGATAACCAAAAAAGGAGAGGAAAATAGGAACCAGAAATTTCGGAAAGGCTGGGATGCTATGATGCAGTGGATTGAAGAATATGGACCTAATTCTTCTTTAAGATCAGAAACTTGTTCATTGAAAAAGGCACCGGCCAATTACCCTAGCGTTCCTATAGTTTGAGACTTGTGTCACTTTAATTCTTAATTTTTTAATTGTAACATATTTGACCTTAAATTTTAAATTTTATTCTAAATAAAGACAATTGAAGAAACCATTGCTTAATTTTAAGGATAAAATCGTCAATTTGATAAAATATAAACTAATTTGACAAAAATAAATGTCAAAAAAATATTTTTAAATTTTTAAAAATTATTTCTACTCTTTAAAGATAAAATTATATAAAATTGATAAATTTTTTAGACTTTTTTTTGTGCCAAATTAATTCTTATTATGCATTTAGATTACGATCATATAATGGGTTGTTGTTTTTATTTTCATTAAATTAGTTTCTATTTTTTAAAAAGTCAAATATGACGACAACTTTGATATCATTATTAAACCAATCCATTAAATTAAAAATCCAAAACTAAAAACATTTCATATATTAAATATATCGATTACACATTAAAATCCTAACAACCACCCCTTACATGATCATTATCCAAATACATAATAAAAATTAATTTAAAATAAATAAATGTCTAAAAGGTTTATCAATTTTACATAATTTTATCTTTAGTGGATAGAAATAATTTTTAAAATTTTAAAAATATTTTTTTGACATTAATTTTTGTTAAATTAGTTTATATTTTATCAAATTAACGATTTTACCCTTGAAATTAAGCAATAGTATCTTCAATTGAAACAAGATTTAAAATTCAAGATCAAATACGTCACAATTAAAAAGTCAAAAACTAAAGTAACACAAGTCCTAAACTATTGGGACTGTTAATATAATTTGCCCAAAAGGAACGCATGTAAACATCTCATTCATAAAAATATGATTGATAAAATTCCCCAAACCCACAGTCGAACTGCAGATTACAAAAAATTTACAGGATATATCATTTTTGGAGGGGAAAAAAAACTATATAATACGAGTACAAAGTGCAGAGTGACGAGGAAATTCATGTAAAGTGTGGTTGACACAAACATTTCAAGAAGTTACCCTATTTACAGCGATGTGTACACTTGAATCACTGAGATGAAACTTCAGTATTTGAAGTAGAGCACTGGGTGACGCCCTCGCAAACATTGCATCTGCAGAGTGGGCATACACTAGAACCAAAAGAATAAGCACAGTCAATATTTATTTTTTTTAATTTAAAAAATGCTTAATAAAATAAAGTGAAGGACAGGACAGTAAAGTGGGCATACCCATGTATTTCTTTAAGCCATTTATCGACACACGACATATGATATTCATGGTGGCAAGGGAGAACTCTTATTTTGTCCCCTTCCTCGTACTCAACCAAACAAATGTGACACCTATTGATCATGTTAAAACCATTTATCAACAAGACGGGATAAACTGAACAATTGGCAGTTACAAGTTAAATAACATGCAAGAACACATTGGCAACTACTTTTGGAATGATTTGATTAGAATTCATGAGTCAGTATTATTATTCAACATGCTGCAAAGTATTGTATTTGTCTTTCAAATGCAAACTCGCTCTTTATGGAATTATTAAGCTATGCTATCTAGTAACTTACTTCCATATCAAATGCAAACTCGCTCTTTATGGAGTTATTAAACTATGTTATCTAGTAACTTACTTCCATAATTTATCTATTTTTATAAAAGTAAACTGCAATGCTTGGATTTAATATTTATACAATCTCTACAGAATATAGCCAAAGCGTTATACTTTCCTTCTTGAAGGATACAAATATAATAGCCAAAGGGTAAATTGGACAAATTATCAAGCTTACAAGTTTAGACAGAACTTTAGAAAATCTCAAAGTAACATGGTTATCTGCTAATAAACAATATTGCTCATGTCCAATGATTTATAAGTTCGAGGAAATTAAAGGCAAAATGGAGAACAACCAGCCCCTATGAGCAATATGGATAACCAATCCTAAATATTAGAGTTAGGGTTTTCCTACACCCTTTGTGAGCACATTAAACAGAGAATGTCAAGTTGAGATCCAGAAAGACGAGTGGCACCTATTTGTACTGCAGTGACATTATCTATGCCACATAGGATAAGTACCGTGGCTCTCATGCAGGTACGACAGAACCGTAATGATAATGCATTCTATCACTATCTCTTTTGTTTTTTTGTTTTTTTTTTTTCCTTTTTACTTTTTGTTCTTGCTTTGGGGTTATGGGGCTGTTTGCACACAAATGAGCATTTCATTTTCTACAAATTTGGGAGAAAGTGGATCTACGAACTCATACAATTACAAACCCAATTGGGGCAGAAGATTGGTTTTCTGCCACATGCTTTTTGCACAAAATTGTTGAGTTAGGATATCAAGAATAGGAATAAAAAATTATGGATTACTTATCCAAGAGTAAAGATTTTGGTTTACCTTCTCATATACCTTGCCAATTACAATTAACTACTTTGCATATTTTTCTATATTGTCAGTTTAACGTAACCAAGTATGTCCAAACAATTTCCAAGGTTCAACTAAAGTTGCAATGTCTTTTTTTTTTTTTTTGGTCTTCTATATGCTCATGATTATGTCGCCTCAAGGTATGGTGTGACATGCCAGCCAATAATAACACTTCAGAACTAGCATTTATTATATGGATTCGATCTGCCTTACTCCATAAATAGGTAAGCAATGAAACTTACAATACACAAAGCAAACTACATACAAGAATACAAAAAACTTACTGTTCCACATCATTTGGTTCACTTTCAGTTGCATATGACCTTTTGTGATTCTTGAGAGGAAATGAGTCGACAACAGATTCTGGAGCCGGAAATGAGAGCATGGATAGTGAAAGAGACAAAGGTTGCCGATGAATCTCATCCAAAACCTACAGATTGGACGAAACGAGATTTACTAAAACTGTCAATTTTTTTTTTTTTTTTTTTTGATCGGCTAAAGTCAGTTGTTAGTTGTTGGATTAGCACCTATGAAAGTTAGCCTCCCCACCCTTGCAAACCACTTAGTGCTTGCCTTCTTAATTCAACTTCCCGTAGGGAGAGTTGAAACCGCAAGCTCCTCCTAGGGACTAAGCCCTTAGGAGAAGTATGGTGGCCAACTAGGCTAGGCCTAGTTGGTTCTAAAACTATCAACTCGATCTATAAACGAAATAATGATAAGAATAAATTCAAACACTATCACATTAGACAGAACCAGTAAGAAAAATAAACAAACACATCCTTGGACCTGTCAACAAAAAAAGAAAGAAAGAAAAAACAAATCATCTATGCATAGTAAATGATAAACTAACTCTATCATTCATTCACTTCTTGTAACTATCATTAGCAATATCTCTAATATATTTGCACAGTAGTGATATAGAAGCACTTCATAATCAGGCATCAGCATGTAGATTGGGTGAACCTGTCTTTATATAAATAAGGTAAAACCATAAGGAGACCCTCAGTAGCCGCATAAGCATAGTTGTCTAGTCAGATGTTTGTTATTATGCTAAATAAGAAGGTTAACAATACGAAAAATTCAAGGTATTGAAAAACTAGATAAAGTTTCTATAATCTTGTCAGAGTATTTCTATAAAAGACTAGGTAAACAATTTTTTTATCTTGGTATCAGAAGTAAACTTCAGCGCAATAATTCCATACTGGATGAAATTGCACAACCACAGATTCGAAGACAAAAAGTGACTTATAGGGGTACTCATCTCTCTTGTAAGCCATCCTGACACTGCAAATCACTATTTCCTTAAGACAAATTTGAAGTCAGTCCCTGCTAATTTAGTCCACTTAGTCTTGAACAAACAATTTGTCACATCCATTCTAATTTCAACAAGCCAAATCATTCTAAATAGAATAGTAGAAGATCCAGATTGACATAGGATTTGTCCCTAAACTCAATAACAACCATCATTCTCCAGATGAACTTGTTTTAAGCACCAGATAAAATGGTGACACTAGTGTGAAACAAACTCCCAAGTTCCCAACATCGCCTGCGTACAAAGGGGATGTGTCGTAGCTAAGTGTGAGGGCACCTTCACTTTAGAAGCTAACTTTTAGGGTTGAGTTCTATCCAAAACCGTGACATGTGACATGGTATCAAAGCTGAAGTTAGGGGAGGTCTTGGGTTGAAGCTCTGCATTTGCATTTGTTCCCCGTTAGCAATTATGACATGTGGGACGCTCCTAGTGTTGGCTGATGGGCATGCAATCAGTATAATAATGGCTTAATTCAGTTTGGATTCATCATTCAATTAAAGTTGAGGAACTTCATCTAGGCTCCAGATCGAACCTGGACTTTTAGTGATGGGGAACTAGAGGTTTTGACAAAAGAGAATATTATGCATCCTATCAATTAAAGCTCCCACACTAACACTATAGTAATTGGTATATCTTAGCAGTCAAACTCCCTAGTCACTTTTCCGCACGAAAACTCGGAAAGTGCTCCATGTTCCTGTGTTCAACTGTTAATTTCATTTGTTGTAGTCATGATCATAAACTTCCGTTCACTTCCACAGGTTAACTTTACTTCCACATAACATCCAAAGTTAGCAAAAGTTACGCTCTTGCATAGTCAAAATTTCACTTCGATGTGTCGTTTCAATTAGCTTGGAAATGAAACATTTCGGAAAAATAAGGGAAACGGTAAATAATTTTGTAAACACACAAAAGCGTTTTAAAAAAAAACTAAAAGCTATCTAAATGTACATGTAGCCTAATAAATAAATAATTAAACATGTTTGGGATCTATTGACCCATTCACATAAAGGGCACAAGCGTACAATTTGGTTGTATAATTAATGCAAACTGAAAATCATTAAATTAAAGTCAAATAAATTAAGTGTTTATAATTGTAAATGTGAAGGTTCTTCCCAGATAAGGTTCACAAATATACAGGAAATAATAACACAACTCACTAACAATAATCAATGTCAAAGGAGTTCCTAAGGACAGGGAGGTCATTTTCATAACATGATTAAAAAATACCTTGTAATAAGGTTAAGAATAACATTCAACAAAGATCAAGATAATAAATTTAAAGGGTTTGGTTGGTTGATGATTGGAGGGTAATTTCAAATGCTTTCTTTGTTCTCAAAGCTTTTTATTTTCCATGGTTAAAGGAAAAAAACAAAACCAAATTTGTTCAGAGATTCGTTCAACAAAGATCAAGATAATAAATCTAAAGGATTTGGTTGGTTGATGATTGGAGGGTAATTTCAAATGCTTTCTTTGTTCTCAAAGCTTTTTATTTTCCATGGTTAAAGGAAAAAAACAAAAACAAATTTGTTCAGAGATTCTGATATGTGCAAAAACAAAATCATTGTTTCAATGTGTTTTGAAGTGTTTCAAAGAGTTATGGTTTTTTTCATTTATGTTTTGATAGAAACATTGGAATTTCGGTTTTCCACAATTGTTTCATGCCGGTTTCCTAGGAAACTGAAGCATTATATCATTTCAATGAAAATTAAATGAAATTTTTTTCCTTGTTTCGGTGTAAAAACCAGCCAGACCAAAATCACAACACAAATAGGCTTGTTTTCACTATTAGAAAATTGATCCAACTGGTTCTCGAAAAAATCACACGCATAAACCCAAATAGTGTAAAGGTTTCAATAAGCCACCATTTTGTGCATCAAAACTTTCCTTTCCCTTTAAACTTGGACCAAGAACAAAATACCATCAGGTGTTACTCAGATATTTTGTTAAAAATAAAAAATAAAAATCAGCAGTCACAAAGCATTTTGACATTCCATGGACATGGCATCGCTCCATTGTCCAGGTGCTTCATGAGATAACCTTTTCACTTGGATTCAATATTCTCATGGCAAGTAGACAACAACCATTGGTCATACATGTCCCATAAGCATCAGATAATTTCACAACCTACAGCAGAAAAAATTTCAAAAGGATGGAAAGATACGGATCATAGAGCAGAACATTAAAAGCTAATCAAGTTTAGTTGATGTTCTGCAATATAATTTAGCATATTATTAGCTTCTGAATGCAAAAATTGAGCATAAAAAGTTCAGTCAAACAGTTTAGCCAAAATGAAAGCCACTTGATCAAGGGAATCTACCTCAAACAGGGCCTCGGCAAGCATGACTATCCGTGAAATACTTGCATAAGTACTGGACTCTTCACCCATGAAGAATGCATCACATGAGCAAGTACCATCAGGGTGGAGCCCAGATGCACAGAAAGTAGTTTGCCGACCTCCCTCATCTTGGTCACTTCGGATTCTTTCAGAGATCTGTATGCATAATGCAGATAGGAGATTGTGAAATAGCCTCAAGATGCCAGAGAAATAAGTGCAAATTTTCAGCATGTGATTCTGCTGTTCCATTACACCAGAACAAGAAAGGATAGATAAGTCAATGAAGCGTGATTCGGGGTGGGGGAGGGATATCAAAAAGCAGGAGAATTTGAATGGAAACCAAATACATAATTGCAATCTGCCTTATTACTGGATGATACTACTCATTTATAAGACCTGTATATACAAGCCAATTTCACATGTGGGATACTTAAATCAAGATTGAATTCCTCTCTTTTTTTTTCTTTTCAAGATATATGGCTATAACAACAGTTTTGAAAAATAATAAAATCCATTGGAAGTTCCCAAGCTAATGCAGCCATTCTAATCCATAAAAGTACATATCTTCAAAACATTAATTGAGAGAAAAGGGGGTTGACATCATAGATGACCTTGAAAATCCATTCATTCAGAAAAGTGGCAGATATGATATGCATTGGTCAAATTCGTATAAAAAAATTATAAAAAAATTATAAAAAAAACTTGATAAATCACACAAGTTACGCCTCCGTTAACTTCCACCTAAATTTTGAAAATTACAGATTTCCCCGCCATTACAATCAATCATAACAAACAATGTAAGTATCACCTATTCAAAAAGACCAGAATGGCCCAACCCCAATGGGTAAAAAAAGGCCTTCTAGTATCTTACTAATCTGAAATCAATTTGCAAATAAAATCGCTTTCTACAGCGGGGCAGAATGTTCCGGATAGAAGTTAATCAAAGTGAATCTTTTGAGAATTTTGAAAATGATTTGTGTCATTATTTGAAGTACCCAATAAAAATGAGTCAACAAGAACTCAACTTTTATAAATTTCATTACTTCACAAGATTTTAGAATCCCAAATTTTCTACAGGGATATTTTGGCAATTCAAATATGAAACAAGAAGGAATTACATAAAATATCACCTCAGATCCTAATTGCCATCGACGTTCATTTCTGTCATGCCTTCTGGTGCCCAGGGATTCGGACTCGCGGCCAACTCCATCATAATGAAGATCACCACTCAAATCAAGTAACCATCTGTCATGAGATCCTAGATCATCAGCATGACCTGCTGTGAAAACTATAGTGGGGGAATCACTATGCCTTCTAAAACTACGTCTCGATAAAGCATCCCAAAATAGTCTTCTACTATTCCTTCTTGCCTCACGATTACTTATTTCAGCAATGCTACTAGATAAAATGTTGGAAGAGATACTCACCACATCAACATGAAGTGAACTTCCAGTTCTCAGATCGTCATCAGTATCAGACACAAGGAATCCTGAACCAGAAGGAGTCGCCACTTGAGCGGTATCATCTCCAAACAACTGAAGACTCCATAAAGCATCAGAAAGAACAGAAACAGACTCAGAATTAGTACTGATGCCCATAACTGAAATATCATGATTTTCAACAGAATGCCCATGAGAATGCTCCTGTGCCACAAAACTTGAATGTCTGTCTTCTGGACAAATCAAAGACACAGTTGTGTTTGCTGAATTATCAGTCTCAGCAGCTGCATTGAATCCAATACTTGAATTTGCAGAAATCAATTCTAGATGTGGCTGTTCTTCATGGGAAGTACTAGCTGTAGGACTATTCTTATCTAAATAAGCTCCATTGCAATTACAGTTAGTATTAGCATTTACCTGTGTAGAAACTGATTCCTTACTCCTACATGCCTCAATATTTCTCAATCGATGTTCAACAAAGTTATCCTCAAAGGAACCCATACTGCTTCCGGACGAGGCTCCAACTTCAGTTTCGGAAGCATTAAACCTAGTTTCCGAGCCAAAGATTGCAGATGATTCTTCCCCGGAGCTCCGTGATTGATCACTAACAGGAGCTAAATTTTCCACAGAACTTATTGGGGATTTATTTGGATATTCTTCCATCTGCAGCAAAAAATGCTAAACCTGTCAATCTCATTTTCAAAATTAGTTTATGCACATAGTTTTTATTCATTGAAGAACTTCATGTCATAAAAGTATGTCGAAGGGAACAATAACTAGCAATAATTCATCTCAGAATGTTACCAAGTCTCTCATAACTATGGCACTTTCAATTGAAGTTTGGTTCAAGTTAATGCTCTGTTTGGTTCACTAGAATGAAGTGTAATGGAATGATCATTACAACATAATGTCTATTCTCACGTTTGGTTCACTATGGCTCCGTTTGTTTCGACGTAAATTATTGTACACAAAAAAAATATTTTTTTCTTGTAAATTGATTTTATATAGAAAAAATATTTTTGTTTTTGTTTTTTGGCATTTAGTTGACACTTGAAACAAAAATATTTATTACCTAAAAGAGAAATTTCGATTCAATAAAATAAAGTATCATTTATAACTTTTTAATGAGTTAAGTTATTTATTTAAAAATGCTAAATGTGTTAAAAAGATAGTGAGTGAGAGTAAACTTTGTAAACATTGACTTACAAAATTTTTAAAGGTAAGTCATTTTATAAAAAAAAATATGATGCAGAAATATATTTCTTAAAAAAATGACAAAAAATGAGTCAAATACTACGTCAAACAAATGGAACCTAAATAAATGATAAAAAAATATCCTCATTCACAATTATAAAGGAATGGTCATTGCATGGAGAAGCCAAAGAATAACCATTCTATTCCATTTCATGTTATTTTATTCCAGTGAAGGCTCAAGTTCTAAAATATGTACATTTTTAGTAATCTTGGATGCATAGGGAGCTTTGTTGGTTTGGATTTACTTCTAGTTTTCTACAAAACAAATTTTGCACTCTATTTAAATAATTCTCGCAAGAAACCCCAAAAAGAAATAAAAATTAGATAATTAATATAAATAGGAAAGACAACAAAAAGATTAGGTAAAAAATTTCTTTTAAACGACCAAAAATCACACAAAAGAAAAACAAAGAAATTGGGTGCAGATGATCATCAACAAAGAGGGTCCCATCCCATCCCATCCAGTCCCACCAATTCAAAAATTCACCCCAAAAAAGAAAAGACCTGATGAATGAATTCCTAAACATAAACCCAAAAAATAAAATCAAAATTGAAATGACTGAATTGAAGAAGTATCAATCTGAAGCTTTGAAACATGAAATGCAAAAGGGTTTGTTACAGATATATATATATATATATATATATACATATAGATAGATAGATGTGAATAATAATACCAGAGAGGGAGGTGATTGGGATTGGGAAGTGGAGGCACCGCAGATGAGAGAAGAGAGGATGCGTTTGGTGAGATTGGGGCTGGTGGACTCAGATGGGCGGTGTGCCATGCGACTGTTGCTCGAACCCATCTGGCTCTCAGCTCAACTCAAGCAATGGATGATTGTATAGAGAGAGAGAGAGAGAGAGAGAGAGAGAGAAATGGAAAAGATAGGAAATTTGAGGGAGTGGGGCAGGATCAAGGACTTGAAAAAAGTCGTCTGGGTCATAACTAGGAAATGTCGTAGGAAACCGGTGAGAGATAGAGCCTGAGTGTGAGAGATTCTCTACTTTGTCCCCCACTCTTTTCTTTTCTTTTTTCCCTGTTAAGGCTATGTTTGGTAGAGATTTTTTTTAAGTTAAAAATTGATAATTAAAAAACATAAATTAAAAATATTCATTCTTTAATTTTTAAATAATTAATTTTTTTAGTTTATTTAATCTATTTTTATCTAATAAACTATAATCAAGAGGGAATTTTTTTTTTGAGTTGTGCTATGTAGCTCGAAAAGAGCTGCCCCCGAATCCTCCGAATCCAAAAACGACGTCATTTCGTCGTTTGAAATTTTTTTTTTTTTCCAATCAGAAAAGAAGAAGAAGAAAGAAGAAAGAAGAAAGAAGAAGAAGGAAGAAGAAGACAGCTGCGACGAACGGAGGCAGAAGCAGAGGCGGCGAGCGGGGGTCGGAGGCAGATGCAGGGGGCAAATGCAGGGGTGAAGGCGAATGCAGAGGCGGGGGCTGCGAGGCAGAGGCGGAGGCGACAAAGGACACAGGGCTGCGACGATCGAGCGGAGGGCCGCGACGGCTGCAACGACCTGCCTCCTCTTCCCCTCTCTTCTCTTTTTCTCTCTCTCTCTCTCTTCTCTTCTCTTCTCTTCTCTTTCAGGCTGTTCGAGGGCATGAAATTGTGGGGAAAAATCATTTTTCTTTTTTTTTAAGGTCCTTAATATTAAGGCCTAGTTTGGCATCTTTAAAAAAATATAAAAAATTAAAAAGATACTAAAAAAGTTAAAAGTTTATCACTATTCACCCAAAAAAAATATAAAAAACAAATTTACACAAAAAAAAATATAATCCAAAAAGTCATTGACGTGATGGAGACCAGGTGGTACAAATTACCTAGTCGGCTGCATAAAAAATTTATAATAAACTGTGTTGTTTGGCCCGTGAGGCCTACCATGGGTTCTATTTTGATAATCGAACTGTTCAATATGTAGAACTAGTCAAGTACTATATGCTTGTAAAAAAATCAAGTTGATTGGATATCGATAGCTATGTGATCAAATCAGATTTTTTTCAGTCGTTTATTTTCAATCGTCCATTTTTTATATAAAACTGATTTGATCACATAGCTATCGAGATCCGATCAACGTGATTTTTTAAAAGCATATATTATTTGACGAGTTCTATACATTCAACGGTTCGGATTATTGAAATAGAACCCGTAGTAGACCCCTCCAGTTCGATGAAAGACTAGAGAAAAGCCTCATCCTATATATATAAATCTGAAGCCCCACCACACAATTCAAATCATTCTGCACTGCTTCCTTCAATAGTCATTGTCACTATACATAGGGCATAGGGGTAAAATGGTAATTTTTTATTTTAATACACATTTTTTCGTAAAAAGTCAAAAGGTTATCCCAAACAACCATCTTTTTTAACTCAATTTTTTAGTCAAAAAATTCAAAAAGTGCACTTATTTAGGACATCCCGAACAACCCCTAAGAGTTTATAAAATAAAGGACATGTAATATTTTTATAGTAGTTGGGATCCTTCAGACAAAATTCTTTGTATTTTGAAATTTTTCTAATTTAAATTTTTTGTGATTTGTTTAATTTCTCTGATTTTCTGTGTTTTTAAATTTCTCTAACAATAATGTTTGGGAGCTCTAATTTAAGAATTCTAATAGAGCTTTAATGGTGGGTCTCACATGATGATGTGATGTTTTGGCTTGCTTCTTCTTTTCTTTTCTTTTCTTTTTTTTTTTTTTTTTTTTTTACCTCACTAGAGCTCATGTTAGAGCTCTAGTGCTAAAAGTCTCTACCACTACCCTTTCTTTAATCAATAATGATTCATCCCACTAAAAACATCACCACTAATAGCACTAATGCATTAAAAAGGTAAAAAAAAAAAAAAAAATACAACTCCAAGATCAAAACATCACATCATTAATGGCGGGACCCACTGCCACCTAATTAGTGGGAGCACTAATTAGTGCTCCTGAGCATTTTTCTTCTTTAATTTGCTCATAAACTTTTCTGTATTTTGACTAATATTTTCTTATTTACTCATAATTTTCTATGTGTTTTGAACAGGAATGGAAAGGGGCTGGGGATTACACCCCCCCGTCCCTGATCCCCGAAGGTATAAAATTCCTCGTCCCCGTCCCGATCCCCGATGGGAAACTCATCACCCCCGCCCACGCCCCTTAATGGGATTGGGTTTCTCCGACCCGGAAAATCCCTGAACTTTTTGTTAAAATTTTTTTGCATATCCCATTTTATTTTTATTTTTTTTTAAGGCAAATAAAAATAATATATATAAAAACATAATCTGGTAATGTCCAAACATAAACATTCAAACAATAACAACATGACAAACAAGACACAAAATAACATCCACACCACACCCAAAAAAAGAAAAAATCACTTGTGAATTTTGCAAAGTAGCATGCACAACCAACATTATTAGCTAGGTTAACTTCTAAAATCAATAGGCACCTCTCAAATATATTCCATGGATCCATAGTAACACACATACACACACACACACATATATATATATATATATATGTATAATAGTAATTTCAGTTCGGGGTGGAAACGGGGCCGGGGACGAAGACGGGCCAGGGGAATCTATCACCGTCCCTAGCCTTAAATTTGTTGGGGATTCATTTTCGAATACTATCCCTAGCCCGTTAGAGGTAATTTTTTTAGGAAAAAAAATCATTCTAATCGGGTCGGAGAGGCAGGTCCCTGTCAGGTCGATTCAAATTGTCATCCCTAATTTTGAACAAATCAAAGAAAATTGAGTTACTCATAAACCAAAAACAAAGAATTAAATTACCAGAGCTAAAGCTAGATGAAGAAAACGAAGCAGCATTCAATGTGTTTGGTTTGAGTTTTGTGGATTAAGTTTTTTAAAAATTGACTTTTTTTGTTTTCGTGTTTTTTTGTTTTTAGTGAATATTTTTTAAATTTTAAATATTTTTTTTTACTTTTTTAGATGCACCTTATTTAGATGTATCTAAAAAGTAAAAAATTTGTGAAAAAATATTTTAAAAAATTAATAAATACATAAAAATACAAAAAATGTACTGAATTCTTATATTTTTTTTTGTATTTTTGGTATTTAGTAAATTTTTAAAAGATTTTTTTTACAATTTTTTTACTTTTTAGGTGTATTTATGCTATAGCCCCGTTTGGTAGAGCTGTGGGAAAGTGCTTATAGCTTATGCCTAAACAACTTATAGCTTATAACTTTCAGCTTAAGCTGATTTCCAGCTTATTCTTAAAGCATATCCTGCCCCACTCAAAGAATAAGCTATTTTCTGACTTCCACAAAGCTATAAGCTATAAGCTATAAGCTAAACCAAACACATCAAAATAGCTTAAATTAAGCTGAAAGCTGAAATAAGCTGAAATTAAGCTGTACCAAACAGGGCCTATGTGTGTCTAAAAAGTAAAAAAATTACTTAAAATATTAAAAAATTCAATAAAAACAAAAAAGTACAAAAAATAAAAAAATAAAATTTTCTGAAAAATATTTTTTGAAAAGTAAAAACAAGCAAAGTGATTAGTGTTCACATCTTCATTATAAGATAATGAAAAATGAGTGAGAGCACTAATTAGTGCTATCACTAATGATGTGGCAGTAGGCCTCACCATGAATGATTTAATGTTTTAGCCTTGATGTTGTTTTTTTTCTTTTTTTATTGAGTGTCATGTTATTAGTGGTCTTTTTAAAGCTCCAATATTAGTGGCCTCTATCATTATTGTAAGATAATTTTAACCCAAAAAAAAAAAGTAATCATTTAGTAGGCATGTGTCCTCTTTTTCATCTCCATTTTCTTCTCTCTCCAAAATCTCTATCAACCCCCCTCTCTCTCTCTTAAAAAGTCGTGGCTCCAAAGTTACCATCCCCTCTCTCTGTCTCTCTCTCTCTCTAATTTTCTATACGTATACTATATATAACCACATTAAGCTACATTTCTTCGCACCATTCATTTTCTATCTCCTCCTTTACACACTCTTGTTTCAACAATAGAAGACAATCACAAACTTGCTTTAGAAGATTTCTCTCTATACTTTGGAGACGCAGACGACGATATCTCTCTTTGTAACCTCCCAATTCAAGGCTACAAGTTCGAAGGCCCCTGTCGCGGAAGCAATTCCTCCGATGAAGATCGATTCGAGTTCTGTGGCGGTACAAACTCCGAATTGAGCCGAAACAACAGCGTCGTCTTCTATGGAAGCAACGTTAATCATGAGATCGAGTATTGGAAGCGAGATTTCTCGAGCTTGGATTTAAGCAATTATTCGAAGTAGACTCCTAAACAGATGAGGAACCCTTCGTTATAAAAAAAAAAAAAAATATTGTAGACCTCTTTTATTACTAAAAGTTGGAAATGAATGTTAGGCTAAATACTTCTAAGTAAAAATAGTACCAAACAATTTGACACAGAAACTTTTAAATTAAAATAAGTTATTACATGTTTTTTAGTGATTTTATTTGCACCGAAATTGTAACTTCGTATACCCAATAAAAAAATTAAAATTTTAGTTACTATTTGTGACGACCCCATGTTAATGGTTAGCACTTAACTAATTAAGGAGATTGAATTTTAATCGTTAATTATTCTAATCTAATCCGAGATTTATGAAAAATTATGGAGGCTGATTCGTATGTGATTCTACTGAGGATTTATTTTAGAATTAGAAATCGAAAGCCGAAGTGGTTCAAGATAGTACAAATGGTGAATTGAATTATTTAATTTCGAGTATCGGACCGTATGGGAGTTTAATTAAATATTCAATTCGGATTTTGAAATTGAGATTTGATTAATTGAGTCCGAATTAGAATTCATTAAGTTATGAGAATTGGAAATTAAGGTTATTATGAGTTAAATATATTTGTGAGGTATTTAATTGAGTATGTAATTTATTGGCAAAGACTTTGAAGTTTAATATGAAATTGAAGATCTTAATGATTTAAGGAACCAAAATTAAGGGTGAAAATAAATTTAAGTTGATATTTAGAGCCTTTTGGAAGTTTGATTAAAAATCTGATTCGGATTGATAAATTTAAATATATTTAATTAGGCTCTAATGAAAGTCAATTAGACCAATTAAATTATTTAGGATTTGAGATTAGTTATAATTAACTAATTTTGTATTAACCAAGATTTATTAAGACTAAGTGTTGCTTAATTAAAACTTATCCTAAGCATAAATTGCCTTATGGAACAAACTAAAATTGTGGGTGTGGTGCACTGAGAAATTTAGTTGGGTGTACTGAGAAATCTGATTATGATTTGTAAGTGTATGTATACGTGCAAGGAGGAATGCAAAAAATGATATATATAAATGTATTAATATATGAGTTCTGAAATGGAAAACAAAGAGTTAGCGAAAAGGAGAGAGAAACCGTGAGAGAGGGAGGGAGAGAGAGAAAGAGGGAGATGAAGCCTATTCAATCTTCTTTACTGGGAGGAATTTGATGGGAAGCTAAGAATTAAAGATAAAGGAAGGTCTTGAAGATTAATAGGTAAGAAATTCTAACCCAATTTTTTTTAGACAATCTCTTCAACACCTAAATTTATAAGGTAATTGAGTTTAAATACATATGATATGAGGGAATCAAGGAAAAGAATGAAGAAAATTAAATTAAGTTCAAGAATTGAGGAATTGATTTAGAAACTCATCTTTTGAGTATGATTTTAGTCACCTTTGATGAATTTGAGCTCTAATTTTACATGCATAATTATTTTCCAAAGGTTTGATACTTCAACTACATATAATTAGAAAGAAATTACCAACAAAATTAAGGTAAGTTCATATTTATGGGATTAATTATTTTGAGTTTGATTTTTTTAATCTTGCATGAAATTAAATTCCATTGTTACATGCATGAGGGAATTTTATGAGTATTTGAGTCCATATTTACATGCATCTTGGATTTTGAAGAAATTGAGCCATTCAAATTCATATTTTGAAGAGAAAATGAAATGTTTTATGAAAATCAAGATTATAGAAATTTGGAATTAATCTTAAAGTTAGATAAAGTTTTGGTTTATAATTAGATCTTTTCTTTAATCTATGCATGTAATGTAATTTAAGATTTTATTTAATCTAAACAAATTTGGGTACATAATAAATTAGTTAGTTTTATTTGAATTACATATATTCAATGTCTGCTAAGAAATTGGCCAGAAAATGAAGAATTGGAGTTAAGATCAAGTTTATGAAGTTACATTAGAAATTAATTATTTTGGGTTTAATTTAGAAAGTTATTATTAAATTAAGCCCCATAAATTGCATGCAAACAAAGATTTATTGAAGATTTAATCCATGTAAAGGAGTTAGGTTCAAATCTATGGAAATTAATTACTGGGTTTGAGTTTAGTTATTTTAATATAAAATTAAGTTTCAATTGTATATGCATCATGAATTTGTAAGAGTTTTGGAAAATCAATTTACGTTTTAAAATTTGTGAGTTTGAAATTGGGTTTGATATGGAGAAAATAAATTAAATCTAAATTTAGACAATTGGAGCATGATTTTGAATAAATGATCTCTAATTGAGAGTATTCACCTATTGTACATTGGTTCTCCATATTTGTGTACCAAAAATACAAGTTTTGGGGCTTGAATATCAAATATGAACTTCAATTACAATTCTGGAAATTCCAGAATTCACACTGTCCACTCGAGTGAGGAAAGTCTCGCTCGAGCGTGAAAATTGAGCCCCCAGAAGTTTTTTGAAATTTTACAGTCCGCTCGAGCGACCAAAGTGGCGCTCGAGCGACCAAAGTGGCGCTCGAGCGAAGACCCTATTTTCAGCATATTTTGGAAAATTATATTTAGTTCACATTTTTATTCTCATCTCTTTCTAAAACATTCTAGACATGATTTGTGGCTCAATAAAGATTAATAAGTTAACAATCAACATTAATTAGTTGATTAATAGAATAAGTCATTAACTTAGTAGTACTTGATTAAGAAGTCAAGTAAGAATTGGTTTATTCAGAAAAGAATGACTTAGTAGTGAAAGGCTATGTGAAATAAGAATTCGATTCATTTGAATAAAGGAAGAATGCACGTAGTAGAATCTCGGACTACTTAGACAGAAAAAGACAAGAAAAGTCAAGCTTGATCAATGAATTGATATTGTGTTTCGATGTGCATATGTTATGGGTTTGCATAGGCCATGCGCTATCGTTCGCCTGATCTATCTGAATTGTCTGCATTATCTTATCTGCTAGTGGAGCCAATATGAGTAACAATGTTGTAAAGCTATGTTCAATTACAATTATTTTCTGAATGATTAACCGTACTATTTTCTGAAATGATATTGTTTACTGAATGAATGTTTGTCCTATTTTATGAATTGTACTCGTGGCATCCATAACAACTAACTGTTACTATTACTGCTACTGTTACAGAGATCTCTGTCGGTTCCAATATTTGGAACTACTACTGTTTACTGTTTTGATAGCCATCAACTGACTATTCGGTCTATTAAGACCTACTGTACTGTTCTGCTATTAGATGTACCACGTATGACTGCTATGATTTCTAAATGACTGATATGACATGAAATATGAGACATTCATTGAATAACTGATCTACAGATGCAATTAACTGTTTTAATTGCTGAAATGACATTCATTCTTAACCCCTTTACACATTCGTTATTCACTAGGTTTTAACTCACAGTTTATCCTATATATGTACGTGGTCAGGCACCGGATCAAAGTTAGCGGCGTCAACCTAATTCCGTTTCGTTAAGCCAACCCACTGTGCCTTTCGTGGAGGTTCCGGACATGTCTAGTGATTATGGCTAAGTGTATAAGTTGAAGTTCTGTTTTCTTGTTCGGCTAGACAAGTCTTTGTGTATTTTATAAATAGGGCTAAGTCCCTTTTTGTCTAGCTTATATATGTATGTATATATATGATGATGTGTATATGTATGTATATAAAGTTTAAAATTTTTCTGTCTCATATAAGTCTGCACAGCTCAATGGATGTTGTATAATTGCTATTTGCTTCTGCAACCCCTAATTATATGTTATTCTATTAAGGGGACTTTGGTAATCCAAGGATTACTGGCCAGTTATAACGCTAAACCTATAGGGGTGGGTTTGGGTCGTGACACTATTATATCTTATAAATTCACTAATAAGGATAGAATATACATATTATACCCTAAAAATACATATATATATTTTTTTTCATAATATACACTAATCTTCTCATTCATATTCAAGTTTTTTAATATTCTTTCTTAAGTTTCAATTATTTTCTTTTTATCTTCTTTCTCGCTTCAAAATTCCAACTTACCTTACCAAAACTCACTATTATTATCAAGATTATTGTTTCTTATTGTATTATTACTTGCAAATAGAATAAATTTTGAATAAAATCAAACAATGAATAAGAATAAAACTGATGGTATATAATTGAAAATAAGAGAGAGAGAAAGAGAGCGAGAGAGAGATTAATAACTGAAGAGTTGGTCAGGATTTAGGAATGGCAATGGGGCAGGGCAGGTCGGGGACTACACTCCCCATCCCCGATCCCCGAAAGTGAGAAATTTTTCGTCCCCGCCCCCGATCCCGGAGGGGACCCCATCGCCCCCAACCCCTGCTCCCGATCGGGGATCGGGTATCCCTGACCCTGCAAATTTCCCGAATTATAGTAACATATCATATTTTTTTTAATTTATTTTTAATTTTAAACATCTTATTCAAACAAATAATCAATACATATTTTCAAATTAAAAAATCTATACATATTTTCAAATAATCTGTCAATAGCATAGCATAATCTGTAATCTGTCAACAGCATAGCATAATCTGTCAAGCTAAACTCAATAGCAAATTACAAAATCTGTATATATTTTCAAATAATCTGTCAATAGCATAGCATAATCTGTCAACATAATCTGTCAAGCTAAACTCAATAGCAAATTAAAAAATCTATACATATTTTCAAATAATCTATCAATAGCATAGTATAATCTGTCAACATAAACTCAGACGCCTTTTGGGAACACACTAAAAAAGCTAGCTTTTTGGCTTTTTAGCTTTTTTAGCCAAAAAAGCCACAAACAAAGCTAAAAAGTCAGTTTTTTACCAATTTCCCAAAACACCACCCAATAGCAACATAATATGTCAACAACATAATCTGTTAAGCTAAACTCAATAGCATAATCTGTCACCATATTTTCAAATAATCTGTAATATATTTTCAACATATTCTGTCAACATTTTTTCAACATATTCAAATAGAATAGGCTACTCAAAAAATTCAACAAATTGATAGATTCCATCCAGCAACCATAATTTGTCAACTGAAATAGCATATTCTATCCAACAGCCCACACAAAGGAAAATTCAACAAGTTGCAAAGATAATAATTAGTCCCAAGCACAACCCGCAAGGGATAGGCTACCCAAAAAATAATTTTTTTTTTTAAAAAAAACAAATCCATTACAATATAAAAAACCAAATCAATCGTGAAACTAAAAAAAACAAAAAAAAACAAGATTGTTTGTCCAATACTCATACAACATCATCTCCTTTAACTTGAATTCCTGTTAAATAACAAAAAGGAAAAAAAAAAAAATCAATACTAATAATAAGATGTAAAAAATGTTAACAATTAAAACAAAAAAGATGATAACTAACACAAAAGTGGCACACGACTCATCCGAATCGATCTCATCATTATCATATATAGTCGCATAGCCCACTGACTCCAATGTTAAATTTCCTAAAAAGTAAAGAATATAAATTCAATATTGAAATTATTCCATAGTAATATAAAAGTGAAATAATAATATGCAGATTGGATGAAATAATAATATGAGTACCTTTCATCTCTGCACCCTACAACCAACTTTGTGCACACATTAATGTTTCTAATGTGTTTGGATGAAGTTTACTACGATGTGGACTCACCAATCTTCCATTAGTACTAAATGCTGACTCAGAAGCAATAGTGGATACAAGAATAGCTAAAATATCCCTAGCTATTGCCTATAAAGTCGAATACTTTGGTCCATTGACTTTCCACCAATTCAAAACATCAAAACATGAAATTCTTGGCAAAACATCATCTTGTAGATAATGGTCCAACTCTGATCTTACATTCTTCATTTTTTTACTTCTCTTCCTACTAATAAACAAATCATACTCTGAAAGGGTCTCTGTAACAATTTCTGGATAAGTAGAAGAGTCACCAACAATATCGGTCTCCTTACCAACTTGGTGTTGATACTCTTGTAACAAATCTGATGAACCCTATCAACTTCATCTTTAGCTTTGTCTCCATAAAGTTTTTCAAAATAAAACTCCAGTACACTCATCTTATACCTAGGATCAAGTACAATAGCAACTCCAATAACACCATGTATCACTAATCAATATTTATCAAAATTTTTCACAATTTTTGATGCATTGTTCTAATCACTTCAATTTCACAAGAGAGCCATTGAGACAGTGTCATTCTAATCTCACATAAAACTGGGAAACAAACATTAGCAGTGGGATACTTAGTACTAGAAAATAACTCTGTGATAAAAAAAATATATCTTAAACCTCCCACTAATCTCTCTAGTAGACTCTCATTCTTCCTTACTTGGCATGGTCTTATATTGGGGCTCTCTATTTTTCAACCGAGAAAAAACATCCTTATACAATAAGGCAGTCTGAAGCATCAAGTAGGTTGAATTCCACCTAGTTGCACAATCAAGTCATAATTTCTTAGTATGTGGATTACACAATGGATTGACTGTTTCTTCAAATTTTTCTTGTCTTTTTGGTGTTGCTGTCCAATAAGCTACACTCTCCCAATTTTTTTCCACACCCACTCGTATGACATCCAATCCATCTATCACAATCAAATTCAAAATATGCGCACAACAACGCATATGAAACAACTACTACCCAACAAAAGCGATGTATTACTTAACTTATCCATCAACATAGTAATCATGGCATCATTTGTGGAGCAATTATCAACAGTAACAATAGAGATTTTTCTATCAATATTCCAATCCATCATACATGCAAGCAAAGTATCACAAAGAACTTCTTATGTATATGGACATAGAACATAAATAAACCTAAAATATAATATTCATGAACAAGTATTAATAATATGCAAATTGAACTAAATAAGATAGAACTTTTAAAAGATTTGCAAATTTACAAACTTAATGCAAATTTACCTCAAAATGCGACTTTGTAATGTCCATGAATCATCAATAAAGTGTGTGGTGACAGACATGAATCATTTCTTTTGATTGTTAGCAGTCCACATATCAGTTGTGATTGCCACTCTACTTTTAATATGCTCCACCAAACTCAATGTCTTCACTCTCTCATAATTATAAATTTTTAAAATATCACTCTTTATCATATTTCGAGAAGGTACTTTAAACAATAGTTGAAGTGCTGCTGAATATTATTTAAAACCAACATGATCTACGATAGAAAGGGGATATTCATATAATATTATGGCATGTGACAACTCTTTCCTAGCAAAATCTGGATAAAAAATATAAGAATTCATTTTTGGACTCTCTCTATTAAAGTTGTTAGTTAAAACTTTTTGTCTCATGTCCAACACTTTTTTCCTAGTACAACTCTTAAAGTGATCATGCAAATGCCTAGTTCCATTTTTTGAATCACCTCCAAAATGTTTATTACAATAATTATATATTGTCTTTCACACCCCATTGACTTGTTGTTTTTTAAAGTGTTCCCACACAACACTAGTTTTCCTTTTAGTTCCTCCACAAGTATTAGACTCTTCTTCTAAGTCAATAACATTTTGATTAGAAATGGGAGACAGTGAGTTGGTAGCTGACAATGATTGTTGTGATGCTTCACTCTCAAATGATAATTGAGAGTTAACTGGTACTTGAGAGTTAACTTCTGACATTTTTAACTTTTACAAAAATAACATGAAATGAATAAACAGACGTAGCCCATTATAATGTAAACACTAATCACATCCAAATATCCTAATGGAATATCACAGAGAGGAGGATCCAACACCAATCTTACCCAGTTTGTGCAAATAAAAAGTAGTGATCAGGTGTATAAGAATTCTAATCTTTCAATGCCTCGAAATTGCCAAGACAACCATTAGGTAATGACAGTTTAATTAAAGTGATCCTTTGACAATCTATCTAGCCATCAACCTCATAATAATACCCCACATCCAATGAATAAAGCATTAGAAGTTCACAACGAAGACCATATAATACAACAATCAGAGTGACATTCTTTAAAATAAATCAGATTATTTTTAAACACAAATCAGATAATGTTTAAAACAACAATCATAACACTAATGCCCAAACACAGATCAGATTATTTTTAAAACAACAATCAGAACACAATCAGAATACCAATTCCCAATTAGAACAACAATCAGACCATATAATACAACAATCAGAGTGACATTCTTTAAAATAAACAGATCAATAATTAATAAAAAAATAAACACAGTTCATATAAAATGAAAGATTATTTTCATAAACAGATATGTAGATCAATAATAAACAGATATACATTAATGATCTGCTTTGTAAACAGATAAACACAATCCCACTGTAAAATTTTTGCTTCATTTCTTTTTTTGTTTTCAAATTCATAATAAAATTTGTACTTTTTGACATATATATATATATATATAATAAATAAATTTAGAGAGAGAAAAAAAAAACAAAGGTTGAAGAAACAGTAAAATGAAATCCCTAGATCGCAAATGTATATACTCAGATATATATATACATGTATATATATATATATATGTATGTAAACCCTAGACCGAAATCCCTAGAGAGAGAGAGAGATACCTAAACAGAGAGAGCAGCGAGGGAGGAGTGACGGTGAGGGAGGAGCGACGGTGAATAAGCAGAGAAATCAGTAGCCCCGTCGTGTGTGAGAGAGAGAGAGGGAGGGGAAACCCTAAATAGCAGTGGCGGTGAGGGAGGATCGGTGGTGAGGGAGGAACGCCGATGAGAAAAAGAGAGAGAGGGAGACCAAACCCTAAACAACACAACGACAAGAGAGAGGAGAGAGAGAGAGAGGAGCAGCGTCGTGTGTGTGAGTGAGTGTGAGAGACTGAGTCGAGTATGTCAAACCCTAAACAAACACACACATATATATACCTAGGGACATAATGGTAATTTTACCTCGGGGGCCAAACGGGGCGTGGTTGGATCCGGGGCTTGGACATGTATACCTGTTCTCGGCCCGAATATCATCGAGGATTAATTTTTGAATACCATCCCCGGCTCGTCGGGGGTATTTTTCGGGGAATAACCTCTCAATTCGGGGTCGGGCCACTGTCGGGTCAGGTTCAAATTGTCATCTCTATCAGGATTGTTAGTGTACTCATTGGCGTCTCTGATCCGATTATTAGGTGGTATAGGGTTGTCAAGGGATTGAGAATTTCTATTATTTGTTTTGGTGCCTCCAGATGAATTTCATTCAGATTTGTATTTGACATATTGGAAAATTCTATTATATAATATACACCCTAATTATGTTATTTTATTCTTTACTTATGAACAATTGCTTTCCACTGGGTGTATCCTCTGATGTTTTTACTGAAATCTAGTAATTTCTAGTTGATCAAAAAAAAAAAAAAAAGTTGTATATATATATGTATGCGTAGTTGAAAATCACCTACCCCATTTTCTCTCTCTTTCCATCAAATCTGGAACTAGACCACCATTCCTTCCAAATTTGAAACTAGACCACCAGATCTTTTACCTTCGTTTCCCTCATTCTCTGTATAGATAATGGATCTTTTTTTGGGCTTTTTTTTTTTTGGATATGTTTTTTAAATTTTTGATAGATTCATTTTGCATAGATAATGGATCATCTTTATGTTGGTGTGTGTTTGAGAATGAACGGATGTCATTTCACTTAAATAATAGATTATCTGTGTGTGGACTTGTTGGGACAAGAATTTCAATAGATAACATTTTACACAAATAGATTTTGAATAGATGGCATTTTACACAGATAGATGTTGTTGTTGTTGAACATATATGTAAAAAATTGAACGGATATGTAATAGATAGTAAAATTTGGACAAATATTTGAACAGATAATGAAAGAAATTAAAAGGATAAAAAAATTATTTAAACAAATAGTTAAAAAAATTAAACAAATAACATATTTGAACAGGTAGTTAAAAAAATTAAACAAATATTTTTTTTTAAAATTAAACAGATAGATTAAAGGATAAAATTAAAAATAAAATATCCTTTAAAATAATAAATGAACTTCCTACCATAATAGTTTATAAAGAATGGATTTCTCACTAAAAAAAAATATCTATTAAACCTAATAACTTATACCCTCCACAAAGGCCTC
Organism: Camellia sinensis; assembly: GCF_055761805.1. NCBI lineage: Eukaryota > Viridiplantae > Streptophyta > Magnoliopsida > Ericales > Theaceae > Camellia > Camellia sinensis. Next base: position 188,080,889 of record NC_138962.1, read on the forward strand.
TTTTGGATAACAAGTTAAAAATCATTTTTTGACTTTTAATATATTTTGTGCTCTTTTGACAACTTAGTAAAAGGGTCCAGCTTGTCTCAAGTTGAGATCAAGACTGGATCCGCCCAGTTCAGCTTATGGGGTCCATTTTTTAGACTGTTTTGATAATCCGAACCGTTAATGTGTAGGAATTGTTGAGTACTATATGGCTGTAAAAAATTACGTTGATCGGATATCAATAAATATGTGATCAAATCAGTTTTGTATTAAAAAAATGGACGGTGAAACAATTAACGGTTGATAAAAAACTGTTTTGTTCACATAGCTATCGATATCCGATCAACGTGATTTTTTACAGGCATATAGTACTCGACGAGTTCTACACATTGAACGGTTCAGATTATCAAAACGAGACCCTTGGTAGGCCTCCACGGGTCCAACAGCACGGTCCAGTTCGATCTTGGATTGAACCAAAGCCACTGCCTTAGTAAAAAGCTACATTTGTAATTTGTAGCTTGTAGCTTTTTTTAGCAAGGAGTCATTTGACAAGTTCAAAAAAGCCACATATAAAATTACAATTATATTATTTATGTTTTTTTTATATTTATATGGGTGAAAATATAAATTTTCTACATTGAGTGGAGGTAGTTTAGCTATTTTATTATGATGTGAGATCATAAACAAATATTAATAAAAAAAGTCAAAACTAGTTTTTTAACAACTTCTCAAATCACTTTTCTAAAAAATTTAAAAGCTTGGTTAAAAATCAAAAGTCAGCTTTTAACTATTTTGCCAAAACACCCATTTGGATCATATTACTTTCCTACTTTTTTACACATTTTTTATAAAAAAAATAAAAAAATTAACTTTTAACCTATTTCCTAAAATAATTCAAATAATTTTCAATGTTTATAGTGACAATTAGGTAGCAAATGAGAGCAAGGATCCCTCCTTGACTTTTCTACTTGACTATTTACTTGATGGGCCATTGGGTCTAGTTTTTGGTCCAATTTTTATGATCTGAACCGTTCACATTTTAAAATTTATCATATACATTATATTTATAAAAAATCAAATTGATCGAATATCGAAAGAATTAAAAATCGTTTATTAAAAAAATTTAATAAATAATTTTATTGTTTAAAAAAACTTTTAGTTTACGTAATTTTTAATATCTAATCAATTTAATTTTTTATAAATATAATATATATGATAAATTTTAAAATGTGAATAATTTGAATCATCACAATTCAACTCAAAAATTGACTCAATGGCCCACTAAGTAAGAAATTAAGTAGCGAAGCCAAGGGGGATCCTTGCTCAGCAAATGAATGAAAAGCAATATTGCATACCCAATCAGTAATCACCAAAGGAAACCCCTACTGGGGAAGAGCCAAGCGCCCAATCCGAACCCTGTGACAGACCCCTCAATCTTGCAGCCACTCTACACACCGAAACCAAAACGAGAGGAGAGCGAGAGAGAGAGACATACACACACCACCAGAGTTAATCCAGAGAGAAAGAGAGAGAGAGACTCCTCTCCCCCAATTCATCCGCATTCTCTCCGACCTTGCGAGCCGAGCGATCCCAAACCCCACCATGTTCCGCCAAATCACCACTTGCATTTTCTCCAGATCCACCTTCGCCTCTCGCGGCGGAGCCGCCGGGGCTCGGCTCTTCTCCACCGATTTACCGGCGGCTTCGACGGCCGACGAGACTTTCGTGGAGGCGTGGAGGAAAGTGATCCCCAACATCGAACCCCCGAAGACCCCTCTCGCCTTCATGGCCCCTCGTCCTCCGACCCCGTCTTCGATCCCCACCAAGCTCACTGTCAACTTTGTTCTTCCCTACTCATCTGAGCTTTCCACCAAAGAGGTCTGTCATTGAAACCCTTTTAATTTCTTGTTGATTTTAATCTAAATTTATGTGGGTTTTGTCTGGATTTCACCAAGGAGCTCAGTCTCATAGAATCCCTTTTAATTTCTTATTGATTTTAATCTAATTTCATGTGGGTTTTGTCTGGTTTTCTTGCTATCACTGTTAATGATCCCATTTTGATCTTCTTTCATCTGGGTTCTGTTCATTTAGCTGTTAATGTTCTTTATATGCCACCTGGGGCTTCGTTTGGGTTTACTTGTTACTGTTTTGATTGGTTCATTTGGTATTATTGATTTCTAAGGCCATCTCCAATCCTTATACTTCTACTCTTGTGTAGAAGTTTGAGTAAAAAGCTTCATTTGATATGAAACATTCCAATGGATAAACTCAAATTGGAGGAAAATTTTCAAGTTTGAAGTTGTGAGTGGATGCTGGGTGTTGGAGTGAATGAGAATTTGGAAAATTTGGGCAAAAGCACAGACGTGCCAAGTTTTAATTGGATAGAAATCTGAGTCAAATGAAAATGGGTCTCCCTTGATTTGAGTCAAAATTTGAGTAAAACTCAAATTGGTAAAGGTTTGAGTAAAGTAGTGGAGGGGTTTTAGTGGCTTTTTACTCAAATTTAAGTTTGAGCCAAGATTTGGGCAAGGGTTGGAGATGCCCTAATTTATGCTCTTATGTGAAATGTCTGGGACATGAGGTATGTTTCGTTGACTAATGACTAATTTGAGTGTGTTGTAAATGATGTTTCTTGTAATAGTGGTAATGAGTTTGTGGTGAATTAAATTGTTTACCTGAGAGGTTAAGGAAATGTTAGCAAGCTCCTTTCATAGATTTTCCATATTAAATAGTTTTAAATGGATATTGGTGTTTTTAGTTAATGACGGAGTACTAAGTAGCCTTAGCTTGTTAGTCTCTACAAACTATGGAACATTTGGATTTTTCTTTTCGTTGATGTTTAGAATGTAATTTAAAGGCACCAAGAAGGTTAAGAGTTCAAAACATAGGACTTCCTCTTAGGCACACCACCCAAGGAGAGTTTTTATGACAAATGGAGTCTCTATGAAGACAGAAAAGAAGTATACTTAAGGGATGAGTTCTTCAGATTGCATATGACTCTACAGTTGACCTTCTCCTTGAGGTTAACAAATTGTTGAGTGAATTTCAAGACACGACCCCAAAAGAGTTATCTTACGACTTGTCACCCTTGAGGGATATTCAGCATTGCATAACCTATGATAGGATCGTAGTTGCCTAACTTCTTGTATTATCATATGAATCCTAGGGAACATATTGAATTAAATTTGCAGCGATAGGTACGCATTATTTAGTAAGGGTTATATTAGAGATAGTCTTAAGTGATTTTTGGTGGGAGAAGTGATCTACTGTACTTTCTAAAGAGTAAAGAAAAGTGATCTCAATGTGCTGGTGTCTTTCTTTTTTATTTTTTATAATTTTTTTATTAACTAATTAAGTTGTATAATTAGGTATATTTGTTAGTTTTCTTAGTTTTATGGTAACATCCTTGGGAGGAGGGTGCTCGTAACTTATTTGTGAGCATCTTATCATTGAGGGGTTGCTTGTAAGCAGTTTGTCACCTACTTCTTGATGTAGTGATTGCATCATTGCATGTAGGACACCTATTCATAGGTGGTTGTGTGTAAAGTCATGTGTCGGTTGTCATTTGATTGTTCCATGAAAGCCATGTGTCACTAGCTTGTTTTAAGTGGCTGCATGTTTGCCATTTGTCATCTTCTTATTATTTTTGAATTTTTTCTATTTCAAGATACTTCATTAGTAACGTCCTTAGCTACTTATATATAGGCCTGTAATCACACTTTAATAGTAATTTTTTGAGAAATTAAATATCTAGATTTTGGTATTTTGTTGCAGCTTTACTTTGCTACTTCTTAGAGTTTGGTTTCCAGCAATTGAAATTTTGGATTTTGGTATTGTAGCTTTACTTTGGTAGTTCTTAGGATTTGGTTTTAAGCCCAAAAGCTTGTAGATTTTGAGTCTGCTTGCGGGATTTTTCAGAATCCTTTCCGAAAAACTGGTTGTTGCGTATTTTAGCCTTGATCTGATTTGAGTATGATTTGGGTCCATCTTTTATTGTAGTTGTAAGAGTCCGACCAAGTTAAATCAATTTTGGTATCAGAGCAAATTAAGATTGTCTTAGTTTGCTTTACAAAATTCTTCTTTAACATGGAAACTAACGTGAAATGTGATGGGATGATCAAGCCCATGGTGAGAGGATAAAAATTTTTCAACAAGGTATTGAAGGTCTAAAGAATGCAATTAAAGACCAAAGAAATGAAAATAATTATTGTTTTCAATGATTTGAAAATATGATGTTCAATCTTCTAAAGAAAAGTTTTCCCACATATTATGAAAATTTTCACAATTGTGGTGGAGGGGTAAATTCTTGATAGATTGGTGCTACACATGATGAAAATAATTTGTGGTGGATAGGGTTTTATAGATGACTCACTTTATCCTTGTAGTAAAAGTCAGATGCTTCACAATTCACATGTAGGTAGGTTGTTCATGTGTGAATTGTAACAAGTCTCCTTTGTTTGTTTGTTTGCTAAGTGAGACTTTTCCTTTCTTTTTACATGATTTTGTCGACTTTTAGGGAGATTAGGGAGATTTGTACATGTGTAGATATATAGGAAACTAAGAAGCATGGATATAGACATGAACACGCGACACATCACAAACACGATAAATACTATCACTTGTATTTTATTTCTTTGTTATTAATGTACGTACATTTTTTCAACAAATATTATCACCGTTATCTTCTTTTATTTTTTATTTATCAAAATCCCAGTACTACTGGAATATAACATTTCTTATGAACCTCTTTCCCCCGACTAATTTAAACAATTTGTTTATGGGTTCTAATATTTATTAACCTTTATTGATTCTTATTCTTAATCTTGTTATAAAAGAAATCATGTTTGCACAAAGGTGAACCCCCCGCACCTTGGGAACCAGCCTGTTGACCTTTATTTACTACTAATATTGTTATTATTGTTTTTTATTATTTTGTGAGTTTTATTTGATTGGTTGGAACCTTATGCGGATTTAGAATCATATACATTTGTGCTTGATAGAGTGATTTGTTTGACAGCAATTTAATGATTCATGTTTCACATTGAACTTATGTCCAAGTTGTGTATTTGTGTCATTTATAAAATGAGATGTGTGGATCTCAAACTTGTTCATTTATTTAATTAAGCTTGTATAAACATTTATATAGAGTTTTAATTTTTGTTTCCAAACATTATCATACCTTTTTTTTTCCCCCCTTATGTATTCAAAATGCTTTTGAATATTTTATTTTGTCTTTTGTTTCCAAGCTATAACTGAAACAGCATAGTGAAACAAAATTTTGATCCTTGGTTATACTTAACTATCAAGTTTTGTGGTACTTGCATTTTCGAAGGAAGTTTGAGTTGTAGGGATGCTAGATTGGTTCGGTTCCTTGAGGAGTGCACTTTTGTTCTTAAACACTGGGCATGTGTAGAAAATTGTTTTTTGATATTGCACTCAATAGAGTTGTTATGTGTCCACGTGGTTTTGATAGGCTAAAGGATGAGTACATTACTTGTCTCAATTTATTTGTCATTCTTTAAGAGGTTAGAAATGGTAATCGTTGTGATTATGTTGATTTTCTGCTCCGAGATGCTTACTTGTTAAGGGGTGTAAGTTTTGCATTTGTCACTTTACTTCAATTAAAGATTCCTGGTTTGGAGTTTCATACGGGAAGTTTAACCGCACACTTTCGCTTCGTTTGTTTAGGTGGAAAACATTTTTCATAAAATGTTTTCCGCATTTTTTGGTATTTGTTACAACGGAAAACATTTTTTATGGTCAACGGAAAATTTTTTATAGTCAACAGAAAACAAGCCTATTTGGGCTAAAAATGTTTTTCACTTTTAAAAGGCAGAAAACGTTTTCCAAACTAAAGTTTCACCAACGCCACCACATTGTCACCACTGCCACCGTTGCCGTTGCTGCCACCACCTCCACCTCCACCTCCACCTCCACCTCCACCTCCACCTCCACCATGCCGCTGCTATTACTACCACCACCACTAATGCAACTATTAGTACATTAGTTTCAAAACCGCAACCAAACATAGGAAAACATTTTCTATGGAAAGCATTTTCTGGAAAAGTTTTCTATAGAAAATGTTTTCCATTGAAAAATGTTTTCTACCGAAACAAGCGGAGCATTTGGTAAAGACAAGACCATCACCCTTGTTGAGAATCAGTTTTGTTTCTGTTCTTGAAAAGGGACTTTGCTAGAATTGTCTCTTGGTGTCACACTAATCACTTGGCTAAGGCTAGAAAGATCACTGGTTTTTACACATTTTTGCTTGTTCAACACACGCTGTGGAAAGACCTTAGCATAGATTTGGTTCTGGTTCTGGGTTGCCCAATACAACTTTGATGACTTCATTCTATTTTAGTTGTGGCGGATAAGATTGCCAGGATTACTCACTTTATCCCTTGTAGTAAAAACCTGATGCTTCGCAATTTACATGTAGGTAGGTTGCTTTTTAGAGGTGTTTTTAATTGCATGGGTTTCCATTGTGTCGATAGGGGATTAATTTGTTTGTTATTTTTGAAAGATGCTAAAAATTGTTTGGAAGCAATTTTTTTTTTTTTATGCTTTTCCCCAAAACGATTGACAAATTGAGGTTGTTAATTATGGTTTTGGTGATTTCCTTAGGTGCATTGTGGGAGGACAAACTAGGTAATTGGGATCTTGTGTTGCCATAGTTTGGTCAATCGGTCTACTAGTAAGAGTTGTGATGTTCATGGCTCTCTCCTTTGCCAGCCCATTGCCTTGTACCATTTCCTCTTGATATCCGTCCTTTTGAGTTTGAAGAATATTAAGTCATGGTTTGTGGAAACTGGGTCTATTAATAGAAGGCTGGGCTTCAACGACTGGTGTTGACTTGGTTGTGGCCTTCTTTTGGAGAGAGGAGGAACTTGATGTATGACTTCTTATCAGGTAAATCTTGAAGAGAGGGAAGGTTGCATAGCCAGGGGTCAAATAATGGACTAGGAACAAGTGTCTTCTTTGTTAGATTTTTCTTGTGACTAAGCATGTTTAAGGTGAGTTAACATTGGCTGCGCTGTGAGTACAAGGTCTCGTGTTTAGCTTGGTGGCTGGGGTTTAATTTATTTTGTAGAGTTCACTAGAAATATATGGTTGAATTGACGATCAATAGAAATGTTGTTTTGGTGCATAGCTTTTGAGGTTATGGTTTTTCTGTGAGATATTCCCTTCTTCATTTTATTTATTTGTTATTTTTGGGTCAAAGAAGAGGTCAAATTAAGGGCAAAGTTTAACTTTTTGGACAAGATTTTGAGCTTGTCCAAAAATGACATTTTTGCGCAGTATTCAAAGAAAAGGTCAAATTAGAGACAAAGGCATGATTTTTTTTTGAGTTCAGTATCCCTTCAAATTTTTGGACGAGCTTCGTGATTATTTTTTTAAAATCCGACTAATCTAGACTCTTCATCTCCTAGATGAAGGGAATTAGAAAATGATTGTACGGTTGTCATCTATTCTACTCTTATATATGTGAGGTCTTGATTGCAGGTTGACATGGTCATAATTCCAGCTTCAACAGGACAGATGGGTGTTCTTCCTGGACATGTAGCAACAATCACGGAGCTGAAACCCGGGATTATGTCAGTGCATGAAGGAAATGACGTAAAGAAGTATTTTGTTAGCAGCGGGTTTGCGTTCATCCATGCAAACTCTTATGCAGATGTAATTGCCATCGAGGCTGTGCCAATCGAACAAATTGACTCGAGCCTGGTCCAAAAGGGTCTTGCAGAATTCACCCAGAAACTGAACTCAGCCACAACTGATTTGGAGAAAGCGGAAGCCCAGATCGGAGTGGACGTGCATAGTGCTCTCAACTCTGCTCTCACAGGCTAGTGTTTCTAGTCTCTCCCTATGTCCCTTGATTCAATAATGATCTCACTTTTTTTTTTTTTTTCTCGACATACCTCATCAAAACTTAAAAAAGTCTGTCTCATGACAGAAATTGCTTTGAGTTTACTTCGTTTTCTGTTTTTGCTGTTTGGAATGTGGGAATGATATACCCGGCTTTGAATAGATTTTCTTTCTCAGGAAAGTTTTTAAGTAGAATCTCTTGAAAATGGGAACCTCTTTTGTGTCTTTGTTCCCAATGCCAGTCTTCTCTTTGATGGGTGGTTTCATTGTGGCAAGTCAAGCAATTGAGGCCCACAATAAATGTATTCCTGTGATGTGATGAATCCTGTAAACTTGAATTTGTTTGCCTCTGATTCATTCCATTTTTTATGCTCTTTTTAGATGTTGAAAATGAAAGAAAAGAAAATTGGGTTCTAAACGCTAGGGTCAATGATAGTGGTTTTGAGATTCGACATTCTGAACTAATCGAGTCTCTGATGCTCTATTTGGTTCATTGGAATAAGAGAGAATGGAATGGTGATATCTTAGGCTTTCTTATGGAATGATCAAATATAGGAATGAATATTTTGATGGAATGAATATTTTGATGGAATGATTATTTCATTCCACTTCATTCCAACGAACCAAACGCTACCTGAGGGTCATGATGAGGCAATTCTTTCATCTTTTACAGAGTTCATGTGGTAGAAGTTCTGCTTGGTGTAAAATGAGACCAGTGCAAAGACAATATGCTGAAGACATTAAGCGTTGTGTTTTTTAGGTAATAGAGTAGATTGATGATCAACTCGGCACAACCTCGAGGCCTTTTGTCTTCCATTAGGGAGTTCAAAATCAATACATTGAGGTCAATTTCATTAAGTTTCGATTTCCTCAAAAACAAAACAAAAACAAAAAAAGAAAGATATAAGTTTCGAAGTAGGCCGAATATACCAGTTTAATTTTGAGATGAGTAGTTGGGCACTTCGGGCATGAAATGCGAACAAGTTTCGATATTTTTGTCACTTTTGACCAATAGAATTTTCGACATTTTAAAAAAAATTAATTTTCGTGTCCCTTGTCCACAGAATTTTATCACACTATTTTGGAATACGAGTAAATTGGGAATTTTTTTTTAAGGTTCTTCATATTAAGATTTTATAAGATAAAAGTATATAATATATAGTAATTGGGGTCTCAATGTTGTCACAAAAAAAAATCGACACAGAAAAATTTTACCCGATACAGAGAAATTTTATCTCGATATAGAGAATTTTAGGTAGCGTTTGGTAGAGTTTTGTAAATGTGATTTGAGAGTATGAGTTGTATTTTGAGTTTGTGTGTTGTGGAATTATGATTTGAGTGTAGAAAATTTGTTTGGTAAAGAGTTTTGAAAATAGTTTTGGAAAAGAGGTTTGATTTGAGTGGGGAATTATTGATGTGACATTTGATATGTGATACAAAAATTTACAACTCATAACTAAACATATAACTCAAAATTATTTTAAAGCACATAAAAAATTTAAAAATTTTCAGAAAATATTTGTCCCGATTATGTAAATCAATTGCAAAAAAAAAAAAAAAAAAAAAAAAAAAAAATCTGGAAATCAGCCGGACATCCGGGTGGACATCCGGGTGGTCAACCGGGTGGTCATCCGGGTGGTCTACCGGGTGGACAACCGGGTGGACAAAAAAGGCGCCTGTGCATCAGAGTTCTCTCTGCAGAATGTAGAAAATTGATTTGAAAACGAAACCAAACATCATACTCCAACACAGGGGTAGAAAACTGATTACAGAACACAACCAAACAGAGCCTTAATTTTTACAGAGAAATTTCTTTGATTTTTTTGGTATGACCATAAAGAAATTTTATCGAGAGACTTTAATTAATAAAATATATATATATATATATATATATTGAACCTCTCTTATCACCCAAAGTTAGATAATGATGTTTGACTAATTTTGTCAAGTAAGTTACGAAGACCTTTTGTGATTTATTAAAAAAAAATATATTTTTTACTAATGTTTGAGAAATTAAACATTTTTTTCTTGAAATTTCTAATCACATAAGAAATGGTCTCATAAAAAAAGAAAGAAAAAAAGAACACATAACAAAGGATACAATTCGTTAATCAACTATTAAACCAAATTATCAGAGTATATGATGGAAGTAACAAATTTTAGCGAATAATATTTATATTAACATTAACTGTTATGAAATTCAACTTTGTATTTTTTTTCTTCCTTTTCCTATTTTACCTTTCTTATTAGTAACATCACTTTATTCAGTTATCGTACCACCCTCTTATTAATAACACTACTTTAGTCACATATAGGGATGAAAAAATATTTCGATCCACTGAGTTCCCGACTCCCCTCAACCATAATGAGATGGGTTTGGGGATGGTTATACAAGGTATGGTTGGATTTGAATTTTTTTTTTCAAAAATAAAAATATATATATATTGGACCTTTCTTATCACACAAAGTTAGAGAATGATGTTTGAGTAATTTTGTCAAGTAAATTACAATGACCTTTTGTGATTTATTAAAAATATAATTTTTTTTTTTTACTAATGTTTGAGAAATTAAACATTTTTTTCTTGAAATTTCTAATCACATAAGAAATGGTCAAATAAAAAAAAAAAAAAAAGAACACATAACAAAGGATACAATTCGTTAATAAACTATTAAACTAAATTATCAGAGTAAATGATGGAGGTAACAAATCTTAGCGAATAGTACTTATATTAACTCTTATGAAATTAAACTTTATATTTTTTTCTTCCTTTTTCTATTTTACCTTTCTTATTAGTAACACCACTTTATTCAGTTATCGTACCACCCTCTTATTAATAACACTACTTTGGTCACATATAGGGATGAAAAAATATTCTGATCCGCTTAGTTCCCGACTCCCCTCAACCCTAATGAGATGGGTTTGGGGGTGGTTATACAGGGTAGGGTTGGATTTGAATTTTTTTTTTCAAAAATAAAAATGTATATATATATATATTGGATCTCTCTTATCACCCAAAGTTAGAGAATGATGTTTGAGTAATTTTGTCAAGTAAATTACAAAGACCTTTTGTGATTTATTAAAAATATAATTTTTTTTACTAATGTTTGAGAAATTAAACATTTTTTTCTTGAAATTTCTAATCACATAAGAAATAGTCCTGTAAAAAAAAAAAAGTAAAAAAGAACACATAACAAAGGATACAATTTGTTAATCAACTATTAAACCAAATTATCAGAGTGTATAATGGAAGTAACAAATTTTAGCGAATAATATTTATATTAACATTAACTTTTATGAAATTAAACTTTATATTTTTTTTCTTCCTTTTCCTATTTTACCTTTCTTATTTTTTTTTGAGGATATTTACCTTTCTCATTAGTAACATCACTTTATTCAACTATCGTACTACCCTCTTCTTGATAACACTACTTTAGCCACATATAAGGATGAAAAAATATTTTGATCCATTGAGTTCCCGACTCCCCTCAACCCTAATGAGATGGGTTTGGGGGTGGTTATACAAGGTAGGGTTGGATTAGAATTTTTTTTTTCAAAAATAAAAATGTATATATATATATTGGACATCTCTTATTACCCAAAGTTAGAGAATAATGTTTGAGTAATTTTGTCAAGTAAATTACAAAGACCTTTTGTGATTTATTAAAAATATAATTTTTTTTTTTTTTTACTAATGTTTGAGAAATTGAACATTTTTTTCTTGAAATTTCTAATCACATAAGAAATGGTCTCATAAAAAATAAATAAAAAAGAACACATAACAAAAGATACAATTCGTTAATCAACTATTAAACTAAATTATCAGAGTATATGATGGAAGTAACAAATTTTAGCGAATAATACTTATATTAACTTTTATGAAATTAAACTTTATATTTTTTTCTTTCTTTTCATATTTTACCTTTCTTATTAGTAACACCACTTTATTCAGTTATCGTACCACCCTCTTATTAATAACACTACTTTAGCCACATATAGGGATGAAAAAATATTCTGATCCGCTGAGTTCCCGACTCCCCCCAACCCTAATGAGATGGGTTTGGCGGTGGTTATACCGGGTAGGGTTGGATTTGAATTTTTTTTTTCAAAAATAAAAATGTATATATATATATATTGGACCTCTCTTATCACCCAAAGTTAGAGAATGATGTTTGAGTAATTTTGTCAAGTAAATTACAAAGACCTTTTGTGATATATTAAAAATATAATTTTTTTTTACTAATTTTTGAGAAATTAAACATTTTTTTCTTGAAATTTCTAATAACATAAGAAATGGTCCCATTAAAAAAAAAAAAAGAAGAACACATAACAAAGGATACAATTCATTAATCAACTATTAAACCAAATTATTAGAGTATATAATGAAAGTAACAAATTTTAGCAAATAATACTTATATTAACTTTTATGAAATTAAACTTTATATTTTTTTTCTTGCTTTTCCTATTTTACCTTTCTTATTAGTAACACCACTTTATTCAGTTATCGTACCACCCTCTTAATAATAACACTACTTTAATCACATACAGGGATGAAAAAATATTCTGATCCGCTGAGTTCCCGACTCCCCTCAACCCTAATAAGATGGGTTTAGGGGTGGTTATACAGGGTATAGGGTTGGATTTGAATTTTTTTTTTTCAAAAACCTTGATTGGATTCGGGTCGAGGTGGGGTGAGGATATTTTTTTTATTCAAACCTGACCCGACCTGCAAATATGGTTATAAATAAATAATAATATTATATATATAATATGCGTATAATATATTATTAACTTTTTATAGAATATATATATATATAATATCTATTGAGTTTTTATTATGTTCTATATATAATAAAATTTTAATATATGAACAATATATAATTTATTTTTTTAATTATAAATAGTATTATCTAGTTTTAATTATTAAATTTTAATGTTGTTGTTAAATTTCTTATTATGTTGAAGATTGCGTGGGGTCACGCACGGGGGTTATATTTGCGAGTGAGAATGGGGTAGGGGCCTACCCTTCCGTTGCCGTCCCTAGTCACGTAGTTTAAGGGATATGGAATCACAAAGTGTGAGACTATTTAGGTTTGGTGGACTCATTTTAAAGTTGATTTTGATGATTTAAATTGTTTATTTTTTTAGATTTATTGAGTAAAATATTTATGTAAAAAATTAAGATGATTAAATATTGATAGTTATATGTTTGAATTATATTTATTTTCAAAAAATAGACCACCAATATAATTTAAAGAATAACCATCCGATCATTTTAATTTTTTGCATAAATATTCTACTTAACAAGTCTTAAAAAAGTGAATAGATCTGATCATCGAAATGGGATATGTGATGAGCTCCATGATCCCCTCAAGTTCTCTCATGTTAAGATGTAAATATGAGAGAAACCTAATCCTTACAATATAATTAGTTTATTATCTCTAAATTTTAAGTAAATTTAGTTTAATGCCATCCAAATTTCTTTGTTGTCCTTTGAAATAAATCTCTTAATTTTTTTTTTATCACAATATTTTTCAACTACTCCTTATAGTTAAACCAATAGTTCTGACACAAAAATATTAAGGAAAAATAATATGTGATCAAGATTTAGTTCTTATATAGTGGGATTCATATATGAATTTGAATCACATATTATTTTCTTAATACTTTTCTTTGTATTTAACATAATTGTAGTAACATATTTTATTAATATCAATTATAATTAACACTTTTTAGAAAAAAAATCAATAAAATTATGATGTTTCTTAAGAGCACATGAATATATTACATCATTATATAATTAACAATATGAATATTATAAGTTTCAAATTAAAAAAAATATAATAAAAAACGAGACAAAAAATATTAAATAATAAAAAAAACAATGTGATAACCTCTATGCATCAATTAAGTTTTTGAAATTGTATTATTATAAAAGAACTAGGAAGCATAGATATGGATACAAGATACGGATACGACACGATACGGATATGGCGATACGACAAAACCTAAAAAATTAGGATACCAGTACGACTAAAATTCGTTTGTGAAAAATATATTTTTTAAAATTATTAATAGTGAGTTACACATAAATTAAATAACGTTGAGAAACCATAATGTAATTTTATAATGCAAGATACTAACCTTTAAAAATTTTGTATTAATTTAAGCTAATAATTTGTTTACTTTTAAAATTTTTAATAGGTCTGGCAAATATTTCATTTCAATATCAAGTTTAATATATTTAATAGTACAATAATACAACAATTCACAACTTGTCCCAATACTTTTTCTTTTGACACTAGTGAAAAATATTATATTCAAGTTTACTTACTTATTTATTTATTGATATTTAATTTTACCATTGTTATATTCTCTTGTTAATTCTTACTTTCTATGTAGTTATAGGGGACATGCATGAAATAATTAGGATACATCAATTTGATAAATTCTATTATTTAACTCACTATACTCTTCTTATCGAAGAACTTAACAAAATATTAGAAAAATATTCTTATATTTATACTTGCAATTATATTATATTATATTATATTATATTACTATGCAAAAAATGTTACAATTCTAATTTCATAAAACAAGTAAACATGATTTGAAGTATATACTTCAAAATTAAGTATATGATACTCCAAAATTAATGAAAAAATAATTAAGAAGTATCCGATATGTATTCACAAATATGAATATCGATATCCGAGACAGATACGATACACTTACTTCACCCTATTTAAAGTATCCATGTTTCGTAGGTTTCAGATCACTTTCTTCAATAACTAGGTATGATTTGAATCTCACCTGGTATGTGCTGCACAATTTGGAACATAGATAAGCTGTATCATATCATATAGATAATGACATGTCAGATGTAAATAGAAATGAAAACCAAAAAATAGAACTTTTAATTATTCCAGAAAACGTTTTTCAAAAAATAAGGTAACATAAGGATATGGTTCTTACTTTGCAAACAAGAAGTTTGTGAAGAGGTGTGGGGATATATTTTTTGAGTACTAACACGTGGCAAGGTGACGCCGACGTGTCAGCCGAGGTGCCACGTGTCTTGGTCGTTGTGCCGAGGTCATCTCGGTTAGGCCGAGGTTGCCTCTGAAGATATCGGAATCCGAGATAAGTGGATAAGGGACAAGAGTCCAAGAATGAAAAGGGAACTCAACTTGGATATGGACAAGAGTCCTAGATTGGGAGAAGATTTCAGTTTGGGTAAAGATAAGACTCTTAGAGAGTTTATCCTAATCTCACTGGGAGTCCCAGATTAGCAGTAATCCTAAGTCCATTAGGGCCAGACTCCTATTGGGACTAGGATTGTATTGGCTATAAAAGAGAGGCACCCCATGGGTCTAAGGTATGCTTTTGATACTCAAGCTTGTGAGTTTAGTACTTGATTTATTTTTGAGAGATATACTGACTTGATCGTCGGAATGCCCCTGGGTGGTCGAAACCACCGCGGGATTCTTATATTTCTGTTGCAGGTCAGTCAGGTGCCATCTATTCTGCCAGTGCTCTCCAGCTGGTTACTAAGCGGGCAATGTGGTCGAAAAATCACCCACACAAGAGGAAAACTTTAAATGCTATCAACTCAAAAGATGCAGCTGAGCATTCAGAAACATCATAAAAAATGTTGTATATAGTGAACAAATATTTAAACATATGTAAACCAGACTTAATCGAAGATTTCGTGTGTTGGTCAAATCACACACGCACATGGACAGTCTGTCTTGGTACATTGAGAATGTTACATAAAATCAATACATTGTTAACCTGGACTTTGTAACCATAGTATTAATTGGTGTTTAACCCCAAAATATGAGAGAGAGAGAGAACTTCCACACAAAAAAAAAAAAAAAAAAAGCTCTTTGTTAAAATATTATCAATATGCTAATATATTTATCACTAGATATATGTCTTTAAACACTAAGAGCATCTCCAACGGTGTACCAAATGTTTCACCAAATCTGAGTAAAAAAGGGATCATTTCTTTAATTTGATACTTCGCGCTCCAACGGTTCAACATCAAATCCGTTTCATCAAATTTGCGTTGGGCAACCGGTTGGTCGACCGGCCGGTCAACCGGTAACGGCAAATTTTTTTTTTTTTTTACCGGTTTGAACCTTTTTTTTTGAACTTTTTGAACTTTTGGTGGTCGACCGGGTGGTCGACCACCTAGGCAATTTTTTTTTTTTTTTTGACTTGTTTGAACCTTTTTGTGAACGGTCTGAACTTTCTCCGGGGCGACCGGTTGGTTAACCGGTTGGTCAATCGGATGGTCGACCCGTTCGTCTCATCCCAACGGTTAGGAACAGTGATTTGCTGAAATGCTTCGCCTGCACTTAGTTTGGTACCATTTTTGCTGAATTCTGGATTTGATATCGATTTAGTGAAACCGTTGGAGCTTAAAAAAGTGACTTTTTCACCAAATTTTAAATTTGATGCCAGGTTTAGTTCACCGTTGGAGATGGTCTAATGATGACAAGTGTGATGACAAGTGTGATGGGTAAAATTAGTTCTTTAAGCAGTGCTGACTAAACTCAAGTTTGACTTGCGGATGATCAACAAGAAAGATTTTGATAACAAATCTATGGACTGCGATAGAATAAACAAGAATCATTACTTTGTCAACTTCAATACTTCATTCACTACTGGCATGGTTTCTCAAAAGGTCAAGTTTAAAGCATTGTTTTGAGGTAGTACCTAAAATTCACGGCTTTAAATTACTTCCGGTCTCAAATCAGGTATTTTGATCTGTTGTTGTTTTATTCTATATTGTTAAGCAAATTTTATATCGTTAAGCAAATCAACATGATTTTAACCAGAGTAAAATTTTATTTTGAATCATAGTAAAATCTAAGGAGGGTATCCACTTTGAATCACACTAAGTGTCATGTATTAATAACCTTGCGTGTTTGGTTGTTGAGAAAATCACAGAAACATAATAAGAAAACTAAATATAGATTGGTTGCTGAGAAATCAACATGTTTTTAATCAGAGTAAAATTTTACTGTTCCAAATCTGTCTCATACATACATACAATCATAGATATACATACATACACTCACACACTCACAGATATACATACATACATACACTCACTCACTCATAGATATACATACATACGCTCACACACTCACAGATATACATACATACACTCACTCACTCAAAGATATACATACATATACTCATAAATATGCATACATACACTCACTTATCGACATATATACATATACACATGTATGCATGAGTCATATATATAAATACATACACACACATATACATACACTACAAAAAAAATTGTTTTTTGCGACGGCAAAACGCCGTCGCAAATACTCCAAACGCCGTCGCTAATAGTTTTTTGCGACGGTAAATAGTTTTTTGCGACGGCAAGTGGGGGGTCGCAAGAGAGGGGGTTGCAAAAGGGCTTTAGCGACGGCAAGAGCCGTCGCAATTGTTTTTGCGATGGTAAAAAACATTTTTTGCGACGGCAAAATTCTGTCGCCAAAAAACTACGAAAATCTGTTTTTTTGCGACGGTAGAGTCTTGCCGTCGCTAAAGGAGTTTTGTCGACTGCCAAATCCCGTCGGTAAAAGTATCGTCGCTAATGACGATTGGCGACGGCAACCTAAGCCGTCGCTAAAGGTCTTATTCTCAGTTTAATACCTACCTTTTGCGACAGTATTTGAGCCGTCGCAAAAAGCTTGATACCATTTTCTTTTGCGACGGGGGAGCTCCGCCGTCTCAAAAAAAAATTAAAAAAAAAAAATCCCTGTACAAAAATAATTAAAAATATAAAAAAACCTGTATTAAATGAAAAATAACTAAAAAAAATCTAAAAATTACATAATAATATAAATACATACATAAACAAAAGATGGCACATGATGAACATTCATAATATTGTTCCATTCATAACAATACAGAAATAAAAATTATACCACTACATAATGTCGCATAATACATACATAATATTGTTCACAAATTTGAATAACATAAATCAAAATCAAAACCAAAAGTTTTCGTCTTGCTTCCTTCGTGGGTTAAAAAAATAAAAGCTGGTTATAATCTTTATATGCCCGCATTCCACAAGAAGCAAACTGCAACTAAGGAAATATCTGAAAAAAACAAAATAAAAATAATTAATAACAATATAATGGTGTTAATATTTTAATTACAGAAAAATATAAAAAAATTAACTACTATATAATTACAAAGATAGTTTAGTAAATAATTTTGACTAGACCGAAATCCGACTCTAACTCCCAAACCGGGAACCCGATTCGAGCCCCGTCTTCTCCCACAAGTCTCTCGTGCCTAGGCGGTCGTGTGTGCCAAGTTTCGTGCCAAACCGACGCCATTTGGTGATTTTGGGGCGTTAACACATCGAGTTCAAGTTTCTTAAGAAACTAGTTTGCCTAAAGTGAAATCCGGCTCTAACTCCCAAACCGGGAACCCGATTCGAGCCCCGTCTTCTCCCACAAGTCTCTCGTGCCTAGGCGGTCGTGTGTGCCAAGTTTCGTGCCAAACCGACGCCGTTTGGTGATTTTGGGACGTTAACACCTCGAGTTCAAGTTTTTTAAGAAACTAGTTTGCCTAAAGTGAAATCCGGCTATAACTCCAAAACCGGGAACCCGATTCGAGCCCCGTCTTCTCCCACAAGTCTCTCGTGCCTAGGCGGTCGTGTGTGCCAAGTTTCGTGCCAAACCGACGCCGTTTGGTGATTTTGGGGCGTTAACACCTCGAGTTCAAGTTTCTTAAGAAACTAGTTTGCCTAAAGTGAAATCCGGCTATAACTCCAAAACCGGGAACCCGATTCGAGCCCCGTCTTCTCCCACAAGTCTCTCGTGCCTAGGCGGTCGTGTGTGCCAAGTTTCGTGCCAAACCGACGCCGTTTGGTGATTTTGGGGCGTTAACACCTCGAGTTCAAGTTTCTTAAGAAACTAGTTTGCCTAAAGTGAAATCCGGCTATAACTCCAAAACCGGGAACCCGATTCGAGCCCCGTCTTCTCCCACAAGTCTCTCGTGCCTAGGCGGTCGTGTGTGCCAAGTTTCGTGCCAAACCGACGCCGTTTGGTGATTTTGGGGCGTTAACACCTCGAGTTCAAGTTTCTTAAGAAACTAGTTTGCCTAAAGTGAAATCCGGCTATAACTCCAAAACCGGGAACCCGATTCGAGCCCCGTCTTCTCCCACAAGTCTCTCGTGCCTAGGCGGTCGTGTGTGCCAAGTTTCGTGCCAAACCGACGCCGTTTGGTGATTTTGGGGCGTTAACACCTCGAGTTCAAGTTTCTTAAGAAACCAATTTGCCTAAAGTGAAATCCGGCTATAACTCCAAAACCGGGAACCCGATTCGAGCCCCGTCTTCTCCCACAAGTCTCTCGTGCCTAGGCGGTCGTGTGTACCAAGTTTCGTGCCAAACCGACGCCGTTTGGTGATTTTGGGGCGTTAACACCTCGAGTTCAAGTTTCTTAAGAAACTAGTTTGCCTAAAGTGAAATCCGGCTCTAACTCCAAAACCGGGAACCCGATTCGAGCCCCGTCTTCTCCCACAAGTCTCTCGTGCCTAGGCGGTCGTGTGTGCCAAGTTTCGTGCCAAACCGACGCCGTTTGGTGATTTTGGGGCGTTAACACCTCGAGTTCAAGTTTCTTAAGAAACTAGTTTGCCTAAAGTGAAATCCGGCTATAACTCCAAAACCGGGAACCCGATTCGAGCCCCGTCTTCTCCCACAAGTCTCTCGTGCCTAGGCGGTCGTGTGTGCCAATTTTCGTGCCAAACCGACGCCGTTTGGTGATTTTGGGGCGTTAACACCTCGATTTCAAGTTTCTTAAGAAACTAGTTTGCCTAAAGTGAAATCCGGCTATAACTCCAAAACTGGGAACCCGATTCTAGCCCCGTCTTCTCCCACAAGTCTCTCGTGCCTAGGCGGTCGTGTGTGCCAAGTTTCGTGCCAAACCGTCTCATCTTTTCCCACAAGTCTCTTAACTTACAATGTAAAGAATGCAAAGATACATTTTAGCTTAGAATGCAAAGATACATTTTATACCTGATCTTCTGGTGGTGGTGTATATGGAGTCTCATCTTCTACAGATTCCCTAAATGCCCGGTGGCCACTCGATGCATCAGGAACCTATGATAGTCAATGCATAATGTGTTAATCATATTCGAATTTTATACACAATCTTGTGTGAAAATTGAACTATCAAACAATTTAATTTATATCGAACCTGTCTGTTGGGATCCACACTCGCCCCCTGTGACACAAACGCCAGTATCTCAGCTCTCATCTGCTGTAAATGTGTAGAGAACTCTGCTCGCAGCTCCTCCTTCAACTCATCCCTTAGCTCTGCACGAACCTGCTGCGTGATCTGCTCAATAGTCGATGGTTGGGGTGTTGACTGTGATGGCCCAGCACCATCTTTATACACCGCTCTCCGAGGCACAATTCTCCCGTATGTGCGACAATATCCATGTCCGTCATGACCTATCAACTCATGAAAAATGGCATTCCTAGCCTCCAAAGTCCGACCATCCTCAGGTAGCATAGAGAGTTGACGATTAAACTCATCCTGTATTGAATAAGACATACAAGTATATGCCAAATTAAGATGGTTGACACACATAAAATAAACTTCAAATACAATCAAAGGTGTTTGGAAACTACCAAGGTCTGGATAACCTCTGGGTCATCTGCTCTACGTGTCATAAGCCAAACATTCATCTTATCAGTAGACTCCCCCTTATTGGTCATCTACATTTTTTTAGAAATATGAAAATTAGAATCCAAATAATTTGCAAATATTCAATGTTTATTTATATACAAAAATAAAACAATAAAATGTAAACCTCATGTCGTATCTGAGAGAAACTAGTACGCCCTGTGGTATGAGCTATGCCGTGAGCTCGCCGATTTTTAGCATTCCTACTTGCAATTTTCTATAACAGGTTCAACAAATGTAAGTATGTAAATATGATTTGTATGTTTACATATCATAAATATAACTTATTTGTATACCTCAGCATCAGAAGTACGCCAATACTCCACAAGTTCTTCCCACTGGCTTGGCACAATGTGCAAAGGAACATCATCCTTCAGATTAGGATCAGAACTTCTAGGCTTGAAATACTTAACCTTAATCTTGTTCTTGTGATCCTTCCATATGCTGTTGCAGTTTTTCATGCAGATTGGCTTGTACTCCTCTGGACATATATTCAAATTGTCCTATAAAACACAATTTCAAAGTGTAAATAATAATAACACAATTTTGGAATTCGAATTTGTGGTCAAAAATATACTTTTACCTTCACATCCTTCCAGATAGCATCAACAATATCATCAGGCACATTGTTCCAGTCAAGAAAAGTAAGAGGAACAATGTTACCATTCCGCACAATGATGCCAAGTTGAGTAGTTAACTTAGCGACGTTATCCCCTATTGGGCAGTAATTTTCATCAAATTGTATGTCCAGCTTTTTACCAGTACCCCACTCTTTAATGCCCTTGGCACATCCTCTACCACGCCTAGTCGAGATTGATGAAGAACTAACATGACCTGCGAGATACAAAAACAATAAACAATATGCAACGGTAATAAACAAATGCAAATTTAAATTATGTGAATACAAATCGAATTCTTATACCTGATGTAGGCTGTGAAGAAGACGAAGGGTCTGCAAAAGACAATGAGAATAAACAAGTTATATATAATGAGCATAAATAAATGTATGTTTAAATAATTTTCATACAAAAAAATGGCAAATTTATATACCTGCGGATAGCTCATAAGCTGATGACTCTAGTCGGGATGCTAGCTGCTGTGGTGCCACTGATGGTGGACGCACCGATGGTAGGCGTGGAGGCTGAGTACATGGTAGCTGCTGTGGTGCCACTGATGGTGGTCGATGCGGTGGTACTAATGGCCCCTCAGATGGTGGTGGCACTAATGGCCCCTCCGATGGTGGCCGATGTGATGCGTCCTCTGATGGTGGTGCTACTGATGTCCTGTTATGTAGCACATCAGACATCATGCGCCGGGGATGATCAGGCTTCCTCTTCCTTCCCATAATAATCTGCAAGCAATATAACATTAATTGACATTAGAAACATAGACAATGGGTTGTCATCAACTATAATATGACATTAATTGAACTAATACAATTACAAAGACAAAGTAAATTAAGAAATTGATGATTAACTACAACCTTTGCCTTAATTGAATTACTAATGTTGATTAAATATCAGCCTATTTGAACATCAACTGTTTCCCCTTCTGCGGCTTCCCTCACCCAACCAACTTCTTCATCACGAAGCATTATATTTTCTTCCAATTGTTGGTTTATGTATGGCTCGATTTGTGGATCAGTCGAACTCATATCAAATAAACCTCTTTGAGACATCTTCACCACGACTTGCCAGTCTGGTTGTAACGGGTCTGCAACGTACCAAACTTGCTCTGCTTGGGACGCCAAGATGAAAGGTTCATTGGTAATTCGATCATCTCGGTACAACAAATGATTGAAGTTTACCAACGTGAAATTGAAGACATCTTCTTTTTTTCCGTGAATATTGTCAATCCAATCACACTTAAACAACACATGTTTCTTCTCATTGGAATATCGAAGCTCAACAATATCTGTCAATTGTCCATAATAGTACACAGACCCCACACGAGGCTTCTTGTCTTTTCGACTAGCATAACTTATGGTATCTGCCTTCAAAGCTACACCACAATTTTGTGTGGCTCGACGATCATCCATGGCCTTTACTCGATACCGAAACCCATTCAGTATATACCCGTTGAACCTCCTTGCCAGGTTATGACGACCATTTGCCAATAGAATAATCTCTTCAGAAAATATGACATCAGTAGTCCTTCGCAAAGTTTGGACCTATTTAACACGAAAATGTAAAATTTAAATGTAGTTCGACTTAAGTAACTAGAATCTATAGAGTTAAATACATACATGTTCCTTGAACCAAATGTGAAAAGTTTCAAAATGTTCACGCCGAAGCTGATGATCGTTGACACGAGGCATTTTGAGCTGAAGTACTTCAAGGTGTTTGCTGTGTAGATTGAGATTTTAGCAATACAAAAAATTTTGTTGAAAATTCAATAAAACATAATAACATATTGAGTGAGTGACTTAACCTACTTTATGAATGGTTGAACCACGCTTGTATTGAATAAGATGTACCGATGAGCTTGTACCCAAGAAGTATTATCAAGATAAAAGCTTGTGTTTTCACCAATAGCATGACCCAAATTATCAGCACCACTATAGTTTCTCACGGGTCGACTAGATTTGGTTTCCACATCATTAAGATATTGTGCACAAAAATTCATGCATTCTTCCATAAGATATCCTTTAGCAATTGATCCTTCAGGATGAGCTCTATTACGCACGTATTGCTTCAAAGTAAGAAGATACCTCTCAATTGGATACATCCATCGAAACTGAATCGCTCCACCCAATAAGGCTTCATCAGCTAGATGTATAGGCAAGTGCTCCATTATATCAAAAAAACTCGGAGGAAATATTTTCTCTAGATGACAAAGTGTTAGAGCGATACGATCTTGAATATATTGCAAATCCGTCGCACGATTCACTTTCGAACACAATTGTCTAAAGAAATTGCTCAATTCAATCAAGGGTTCAATTACATTCTTTGGTAACGATCTTCGAATAGCCAATGGAATAAGTTGTTGCATCAGAATATGACTATCGTGGCTCTTAAGACCCCCAATACTTCTATCATGTGAGCGCACACGACGTGATATATTGGATGAATACCCGTCGGGAACTCTTACTTCCTTCAACACTTTCAAGAACAAATCTTTTTCATCCTTGGTCATCGTGAATTGTGCTGGTGGTAAATAGGCTTTATTCGACCCTCTTAACTGCAAATGTAGGGGTTTTCTAATATTCATATCTTGTAAATCACGCCGAGCATTAACACCATCCTTCGATTTTCCTGCAACCCCTAATATTGTCCACAACACATTATCACAAACATTCTTCTCTATATGCATCACATCGAGGTTGTGTCTTATTAGATTGTGCTCCCAATATGACAATTCATAAAAGATACTCTTTTTCTTCCAACTATGGGTGCGATGTCCAACTTTCTCCTTCTCTACCTGTCTCCTATGCCTCTCCTTAAGGTCATCCCTCTTGTATTGGGTTAAAATACCCTCAGATTCTAATTGTAGCAACATCTCAGTTCCAGACAACAATTTTGGTTTGAGTCTGACTTCCCGACTACCATCAAATGATACTTTATCCTTCCGGAATTTATGGCCAGTAGGTAAAAATCTGCGATGACCCAAGTATGATTGTTTCCTACTATGCTTCAACCAACACGATGTAGTTTCCGTATTACAACAAGGACATGCATATTCGCCTTTAGTGCTCCATCCTGACAAGTTTGCGTATGCAGGAAAATCACTAATTGTCCACAGTAAAGCTGCATGCATTTGAAACATTTGATTTGTTGATGCATCAAATGTTGACACACCCTCATTCCATTGTTCGTTCAACTCCTCAATCAATGGTTGCATATACACATCAATCTTGTCACCAGGTCCTTTCGGGCCGTCAATAAGCACGGATAAAATTAGAAATGGTTGCTTCATGCACATCCATGGCGGCAAGTTGTATGGAATGAGCACAACAGGCCAAGTGCTATGAACTATATTCATCGTCCTGAATGGGTTAAAACCATCAGATGCTAAGCCAAGCCTTACACTTCGGCAATCATTACTAAAGTCAATATTCCGACGGTCAAAATCTTTCCATGCAAGGGAGTCAGCAGGATGCCTGAAGACACCATCATCAGTTCGTTCCTCTGCATGCCATCTCATGAACTTGGCCGTCTTGGATGACATAAACAACCTCTGCAACCTTGGCTTTAAAGGAAAATACCTCATCTGTTTTGCAGCTATTTGTTTGCCACCTTTGTTAGGACCATTTGAACCACCATCACCATTTGATTTCCATCTAGAACTGTTGCATATGACACATTTATCAAGATTGGCGTCCTCGTTTCGAAACAACATGCAACTGTTGGGACATGCATCCCACGTCTCATACGTAAAGCCCAAATCTGTTGTGACCTTTTGAGCTTTATAATATGAGTCCGAGAGTTTTACACCCAACGGGAACGCCTCATTCAATAACTCAAGCAACATGTCAACAGACTTGTCTGTCCACTGATTAAGCACCTTCAAATGTAGAAGTCGAACAATGAATGACAAAGATGTGAACTTCTGACAACCCGGATACAATTCACTTTGTGCATCTTGAAGAAGTTTGAAATACTTTGCAGTCTCTGCATTTGGACCGAGCTGGGGTTCAGATGCATGGGGATCAGGCCCCTGTGGGTCATCACCCTCAACACTTGTACCGGCATGTGGATTTCCCATAGTCCCTTGTATCATTCCAATCATATCATCCCCAATGTCTAAATTAGCTAATGTTTCATTCTCTCGATTTCCATGTACAGATACGTAAGATTCCCCATGATTAATCCAATGTTTGTATTTTTTAAAAAAACCATTCAAAATCAAATGCTCCCGTACACCCTCTCGTACAAAATAGTATCGATTCTCACACTTCCTACACGGACAACTGATCATCGAACCTTCAACCCTATTGGTGTAGGCAAACACAAGGAATTCATCAATCCCATTAATGTATTCGCTCGACATCCTATTTGGCAAATCAATCCCACTCTTATCCATCATCTGTACACATCCACAAAAATATCTCATCAAAGTAACTCTAAATATAATACCTACGTATTACACCCTCATCTATCAAAACAAATAGTACACTTCCATTCCATAGAAATGAATATAGCTATCCATTCCAAAGCTCCAAAAGAAAAGTAAATTGAGTAAAAGGATAACGAGGAAAGGGGACTTTACTGAAGAGAGTGGGAAAGGAATGAGAATAAAGCAAGAGAATCCTTTCAAAAGAGGCAAAACAAGACACAAAAATAATAAAATAAAGAGTAAGCATTGGATGTGCATGCATGAGAGAGAGGGACTTAATAAATAAAAAAAAGAATCCACCTGAATGACCTCAACTGTGCAGTCATGAATAAAGGTGAGGCAGAAACCTCCCCACAAAAAAACACAAAATAAGCTATACTTAGCACAAAAATACAATTAAATTTATAAAATAATTTTAAGAACATAAACATGTATTAAATTTTGTTTTGTTTTTGTTTTTGTTTTTGTTTGTATTTATTTATTATTATTTTTAATCAATTAAATAGTAGATGAACTGGAGCCTAAATGTATCATTAAGAAAAGTCGACGTAATTACTTAAAAAATGCAGAATTAATTATATATATATTTTCAAATCTTAGATAAGATTACTAATACTTAAATCATTGGTTGAACTCAAATGTAATAATTCTTAAATTATGGAGTTCTGAAGATTAGAACATATATTCTAAAAGCCTGGTCAATTGTTTCTAGATCTCCTACCTCATCATTGACCACCTCCCCTATTCAAGTAAAACCTTTTGTTTTAGAGGCTGCACTTGTTAATTGCTAATCTAGTTCAACAATCAAATTCAAATGTCCACTTTGGAATTTTTCTTATTTGATTGTGATTGTGATGGTGCATTATTTTATTTATCTATTTGTTCAAAACTTAATTATGGACATATATCATGTATGTCATATTACATGTTTAACATAAATGTGTATATTATAATCATATAAAAATTTAAAAGAATGATATAACATTATAATTGACGCCTAATATCTCTTTGTAATAATAAATCATTACATCAAGAGATTTATTATGTCAATTATTAAATGATAATGTTACATATTGTGATATAATAATACTGTACATTTTTTATTGTGTTGTTTATTTCTTTCTCATTATGAAACTCTCTCATAAGTTAATTTGTTGGCTTATATATGTTAATTATTGGGTAAACTACACCATTAATCCTCTTAGTTTGAACAATTTGAATCTCATAAATGTTGTTCGTTTGTTATGCGTGGTTAACATTTTGGATGGAAAAAAATTAAGTGCAAAATTAGAGGAATTAAGGTAGAATTCAAAAGCAATTATAGAAACCGACTGTAATTTATTTTTATGGCAGTGATCCTTGTAGTTTTTATTTATTTATTTATTTATTTATTTATTTTTAGTTCCTTTAGTTTCACACGTGATCTTTTTTTTTGTTTCAAAATTCTAACAATAAAGTAACATAATGACCACATTGCAATAAAATTGATAGAGTATGTTTAAATTATTCAAATTCAAATTATTCAAATTCAAATTGTGTGGAACCCCCCCCCAAAAAAAAAAAAAACCAACAATTGTTTGTCAATGAATGAATATGACTCTCAATGATCATGGAGAAAACAGTTGATTCAATGATATATATAATTGTCTCTAACGATAATAGAAAAGGTCAAAGATTTAAAATTTGACTCGATAAAACAACTACAATTCTTTTGTTATAATTTAACTTATTAATCTCCTAACATCTTATCGTATAATCAAAAAAAATTGACACCGGAATAGTTTGTTTGTAATGTGTCCACAATTATTACAAGCACAAAATTACATAAAATCTTTTCACATTAAATGAGTTCGAAAATCATATAACCAAACACAGATCTTCTTATACATATTATATTAAACAACTTGTTTACAACCACACACATCTTCTTATACATGCACATATTATATTAAACAACTTGCTTACAATCAAACACTCTTATTTTCCACCCCTCATCTAAAAATGATGTGTATATTTTGATTTGATTAATTTTTTTAAAAATAACATTTTCACCCATCAAATTAGACTTGACGGTTACTAATTTGGACAACAACATTCAATTGGACTACATTATAAATAAAATTAACCCAACAACAAAAAATACAAAAACTTGAGGGCAATTCATGAGGACTGAGAAGTGGGCGTAGGGTTGGTAGACCTAGTGGTGGAGGAAAATGCTCTTGTTGGGTGGTCCCAAACCCCCCCTATGCATGTTCTGGTTCTATCTATGCATCATGCACTCTGTTCTTTATTTTGGGGTATGTATTTGTGGGGTATGACCTTTTGTTGGGTCACCCTCTGTCCCTCTCTTGATCACCACAAAAAGAAAGTGCCATGGCAACCCCCTATACCAGCCCCTCTATGCATTTTCAGCAGCTATTAAATAGCCATCGAACCCATTTGTACCTTTGGCTTGGCTTATTTTGTGCGTCTGGGCCACGGCTATGCGGTTGCTGAGAATTTGATTCAAAAGAAGCAACATTGAGTTGAAACTTCAACAAGGTCTTGCTAACTTGAATCAATTTTTATTTAGTGACAACTAGAGATCAATGTGATGCCAAAGAAGCACCAAGAGATATGTTGCCAAAGAAGTGACAATAGATATGTTTACGACTACAAAACTGGGCTGGGATTGTCTAAACTTATTTCTTTTAAGAGTGATCTTAGAATAATTTTTTAAATGAATTGAGATTTAATTCTACCAAATTGAAGGTACAATAACCATTTCGCCTTCTA
Source organism: Camellia sinensis (assembly GCF_055761805.1). Lineage (NCBI taxonomy): Eukaryota > Viridiplantae > Streptophyta > Magnoliopsida > Ericales > Theaceae > Camellia > Camellia sinensis. Next base: position 188,109,303 of record NC_138962.1, read on the forward strand.
ACTTTCAAAGCCCTAACCGTATTACTTTACAATCACTATAGAGAATCCTAACTCAAACCAGACTCCAAATGTTTTTGCTCTATCTTGCTCCAAAATATTTTATACAAAAAACTTTAATAAAAGTCATTAGGTAAACAAGCAAAATCTTTAACACATATCGAAGTCTGTTAATTTTGTACAATTACCTAGACAAGCTATATAACTTATATGTACTATAAAAATTATTATTATCATTAAAGAAAAGAACCTTAAAAAAAAACACACACACCATATAAACTTCAACTAGACAAGCCAAATTTGATTGCAGATTCCAAAAGCCATAACTAGTTAGGTACATGCATCAACATTAAATAGGACAACAAACCAACTGAACTCTATATATATAATTATTCATATGGTAAATATTCTTAATGATTGAAAAAAAAAAAAAAAAAGAAGAAGAAGAAGAAGAAAAGATATGAAACAGGTAATACATACATACATATATATATGCAACAGGTAATACATACATACATATATATATATATACAGAGAGAGAGAGAGAGAGAGAGAGAGAGAGAGAGAGAGAGAGAGAGAGAGAGCATACCTGAGTAGCTGTCGTCGTCGAAGCACCGCCGCTAGCCCTTCGTCGTTCGTCGTCGCCGCACCACCGCTAGCCCTTCGCCGTTCGTCGCTGGTCGCCCGTCGCTGGTTTGGGGATTTTGGGGGAAAATTGAGCGGCAAGATGAGAGGGATTTCTATTGGACACCGCTAGGGATTTTAGGGATTTTGTGCTTCAAATCAATTTTAGGGATTTTGCGATGGAACCGAGCGGCAAGATGAGAGGGAAGAGGGGGGAAAATTGTTTTTTACTTTTTGCGACGGTAAGGTTTACACCGTCACAAATGATACAAAACGATTAACAAAACGACGCCGTTTTAATAATCCTTTTTTTGCGACGGAAATTTGCCGTCGCAAATGGTCGAGTATTTGCGACAGCAAACTTTTGCCGTCTCAAATATTTTTTTTTTCCCGACGGTTCAACACTTGCCGTCGCTAATAGTTCCTCATTTTAATACTCGCCCGTGCAGTTTATTACCGACGGTTAAACGCCGTCGCTAAAACTATTTTTTGCGACGGTTTATTTTGCCGTCGCAAAAGACCATTTTTTGCGACGGGGATGGCGCCGTCACTAGTACTTCCGTCTTTTTTGCCCTCTTTTCTTGTAGTGATAGGAAGAGCAAATCAGCAGAGATGTGGCGGAGCTTGGCGTGTTCGCCGGAGGGAGCGGCGAAAGAGGATTGGACACCGACGACGTTGGCGAGGTCGATATAGGAGTTCCAGAGGCAGTAGCTGAGCTTCTAGATCTGAAGCTTGAAGGAATTAGAGAAGGGAGAGAGGGAGAAGAGAGACAGAGAAGGTGGGGTAAGAGTGGGTGGAGAAGGTGGGAAAATTTAGTTGATGGTATAATAGTCTGATAAAATATTTAAATAATAAATTTTGTCCTTTATGCAAGACTTTATAATTATGAGAGGTTTAGAAAGTATAATTTTTTTTCTTAGTCATTTTAACAATGAAAAAAATATAAAAGGGATTTATAGCCAAATTTCCCTATTATTAGCCCACCTCTTATTTTTTATAATAGAATTTCCCCCATTATGTGTGGTTTTTGAAGTTTTGCCTCATAATTGTTTCCAAAAAAATGGGGAAATATAAAAAAAAATAAAAAAGGATATTTACACACAAGTCCTAATTTATTAAGTCCTAACTAATATATTTTGAACTTTCAAGTCCCATTAAATTTTTAATAGTCAAAATTGCTCTTCAAATAATGATTGTTCATCATCTATGATTATCTATAAAGGGAACATGATGATTTAACATTTATTTTTCAAAACTTTAAAATATCAACTTTCAAATTGATCAAAACTAAAAAAAAAATTATGTGCAATAATAATAATAATAATAATGTTTTTTTTAAAAAAATAAAAAAATGATTTTTTTTACGCACAGTTGAAAATTTGTATCTATAAAGGAGCATGATGATGGAACATTGATGTGTAAAATTGAAAAAAAAAATTAAAAATGAAAAAATTGATAATATTCTCAGTTTTAAAATTTAAAAAAAACTGTTAATATTCTTGATTTGATTAGATAGTTGAATCAAACTAATAAGTAGAAGGGTGAAATTGATAATGTTCTTAGTTTTAAAAATTAAAAAAAATTGATAATATTCTCAATTTTACTAAATAGGGGATCAAAAAATCTTAAATGGGACTTGAGTTGTCGTAACATTTGTAAATAGGATTTTTATTAATCAACTCAAAAAAATGTATGAATGATAGTATCAAGGATGGTGGTAAGAGAAGGGGTTGTTTGCTGGTAAGAGAAGAGATTGGGGCGCAAGGTTGGGGTATAGAGTGGTTTGCCATTAAGAAATAAGGGCTAAGTATGGGGTTATCGGTGGGAAAGGAAAGTTTCGTCGAAAGTGGAGGCCTTAACATCACTAGAGGCTGATGGTGGTGGTAGGGTTTGAGTTTGTGTTTGAAAAAGATGATGATAGATTTGGTGTTGCTGCGAGTGTAAGGAGGGGGAAAAAAAAATCAAAATTTCAATTTTTTTTTTTTTTTTTTGTAAGAGGTGTAATAAGAAAAATGATGTAAGTAGACCCTTTTGTACTGTAAATACAATTATCCAAAAACTAATTTTCAGAGAAATGAAAATTTGGACAAAAATACCTCCATTCCCAATCTTTTATTTACTTTTTATATTTGTTTCCTCTTTTCCATTCTTACGTCAAACTTAAACCAGACAAAACAAATCCCTTATTGCTTTCTTTTATTGTCTGAGAGCATTGAGAGTTTATAGTTTTCGAAGAGACTGATGTGGGTTCACATTAGAAATAGTGGACGGAGGGAGGCTGCAGTGGAGTTGACAAGGGCTGGATGGGTTTAGTTGCAGCAGCATTACGATTGAGTGGGTCGAGCATCATTGTATATTGCAAACTACAATATATGGGTTACAAAAAAATTAGGCTTAAGATGCCTGTCTATAGACTGTCGTGGTCCGCCTGATAAACAAATCATGTTTGATTAAGGGATTTTGGGAGGAATTTGGAAAGGAAAAAGGGAAAAAGTATGTGAAATTAGATGAAATATAAATATATTTTATTCACATTTTACCTAATTTTTTTCTTTTCTCTTCCAAATTCCTTTTCAAATCTCTCAACCAAACACAACGTTAGTAATTTTCAAACATGATTTCACTATGTTGAAATGGTCAAATGCAGTATCTTCTCACTATATAACTCAATTGAACTGGTTCCATACAACTGATACAACTTGAAAGCTAACAAAATCAACAAATTAAACACCACTTATTTGACCCCAGATCAGGTAAAAAAACATGTAAATGCAGCAAATGGCATTTTCAAACATAGTGAACATACAAAATGGCTTTTCCATCATTATTGAGGAGGAAAATCTGGAAACTATATCAAGGCATAGCATATGTAGGAGCTGGCAAGAACGGAAACGGCGCAATAGAAGCGTATGCTACCGGCGGCTGTGCTTGAGCACGTACACCTGAACGTTTTGCCTTTTTTTCACGGTTGGCAATTTCAATCTCTTGTACCAGAGTTTCTGAGGAAGACAATTGTTCCGTAATGCCCTCTGAATTTTCTTCCCCAAGTAACTGCTGGTTATCAGGAAGCCGATGTAACAACATCGCAGACATGAATACGAGAAGATACAGAAGGCTAGCATGGAACATTCTTCTAGCGTTCTTTGTTGTCCGGTTTAGGTAAAATGAGAATTCTGTTCCACTGATTGCAAAAGCAAGGAGTGTTGATTCAAGATAAAACCATCCAGAAGTTATCCCCCCTGGAGACAGACTTTCATGTTTAAATTGTGCGATGCAATGAATTATTTATAGTAATCACAAGGTTATCATAAATACAAATCATTCGAACTATGCCATTGCTGCCTATTGGGCTATCAATAAGGAAAAAGGGAAAATGAAAAGAGAACATTGGGGTTGGGGGGCGGGCAGATCAACATGAAGTTTACAAACATATGCATTAGGCAGCTGATGTTGTTGAAAAGGGTCATTTTATGGCCTCAAACAACTTAATCAGAACTCATGGATTGATATATCTAACAACCCGACCAACAACTAAAGTTTTACAGAGATGAATCTACAAGTTCAAGAGCAACTTAGGTCTTGCAAGTAGAATCACTAAACCTCAAACAAATATGAAATAGTATCATGCGAACTTTGTCATCACCAACCACTGCAGTTGGGTCACAATTTTGATTTGATGTGCTCCCACAATGAGCTAGGTTAGCCCTTTTTTTTTTTTTTTCAGGCAGAGTAAATATTGGATGTAACGGTGATACCACGTGACAGTATCACCATCTGATGAGCATTGTTGATTTGCAGTAGAGACCACAACATTGTTGGGTTAGTGGGAGACCAGGGTTGACCACTTAATTACATTTGCAGTTTTTTATTGACCGGTGACACCATATAGGATGATATCATTGTTACACACAATATTTTTTCGGGATTGGGGTGGAATAAGGAAGCATAAGAATAGCTCGTGAAGTAAAAACACAAAGTAGTATACAAGATACTATAGAGTAGTTGTACTGGAGACATAATGAACAAACAAAGAAATATCTGATATTTTTTCCTCTTTTTTTAGTAGAAAGAGAGTAAAAGAATATATCAAAAGAAATTGAAAGAGATGATATTTTGACCCCTTTCAGTTAAAAATCCTGTTTCTGTATTTTGGAGTGTTTGGCATTTATTTATTTGAACAATTTGCATAAGGTCTATCAATAAAAAAACTCCTCTCAAAACAATCATGAAATTAACAAAGTTAGATGATGTCTCAAAAAATTCCATTTCACTTTAATGCTTCCCACCGCGAAGTATTAATCGAATATTTGAAAATTTGCCAAATAATTTCTTTATCCTTTATTTTTCTTTTTTTTAAACTAAATTTATATTGTCATGTCTTGGTTTAGTTATGCATATAATATTTGTAGGTCTTGTTTGGGAATATTTGTTTTAGTAATTTTTTAGTTTTTTATTAAAATATAAGATGAAAAAAATGAATATGTATGGAATAAATTTTTTTTTTTTGATTTTTTATAAAAATATATGTAAAAAATAAAGTTAATGGAAAAGAATATTTGACTTTTTTTTTTTATTTGTTAGCTTTTTAACTCTAGTGATTTTTTAACTTGGGAAACACTATGATACCATATGCACTTTATAACTAAAAGAAATGATATGACTAAAAAAAAAAATTATAATTAAACACAACATGAGAAATAATTAAAGAATTTATGAGTCATAATTAAAATAATGACATAATTAAAAAAATTAATCATAACTATAAAATAAAATAAAACTAAAAGTACGTATGATGCAATCTTTTTAAAAGAGTATTTATTACAACAATCTTGCTGGGTAGCTCGAAAATGGACTGCTCCAATAGTTCGAATGTGCCAAAATGACGTTATTTTGACACTTTTCTTTCTTTCTTTTTTTCCCTTTCTTTTTCCTTCCCTCTTTCTTTTCTCTCTGAAACTGGTTTGAGAACAAACGAGAAAAAGAGATAAAGAAGAGAGAAGAAGAAAAAAGAGAGGGGGAATAGAGGAGAGAAAGAGAGGACGCCGAGAGAAAGAGAGAAGAAAGAGAAACAGAGGAGGAAGAGGAAGAGGAAGAGGAAGAGGGGACATCGTCGGAAGCCGTCGGAGTGGGTTTGGTAGTTTTTAGAGAGAGAGAAAGGAGCAAATTTGAAGCAAACCCACTTTCTCTCTCTAAAATTGAAGCCACATATTCACAGTACGAATTCACAGTGTTGAATCCCCATAGAAAAGAAAGAAATCAGTTTCTTTTTCTTTTTCCTCCTACTTTCTCTCTCTAAAAACTATTAAACCTACCACAAAATTAAAGCAAATCCACTTTCTGTCTCTAAAAACTATCTTCTTCATCACTTTCTCCTCTGTTCCTCTACTTTCCTTTGTCTTTAATGGCTGCCCCATAACCTAACCTTTCTATCATTGTATATGCGTGGGTCAGTGTTTTAGCCTTTTGGGTCTTTCTTTTTTTGGTTGGTGAAGATTACCCACAGGTCTCTAAAAAAAATTTGCAGATTTTTTCTTCTGGGTGTGTGATGGTTTTGGGTATTTAAGGTTATGTGAAACTTTTGTTTTCTTAGATACCTACTGAGAAAATATTTTCTATTTTGACATTTTTTTTCTTTTTTTTTTCCTGGTTTGTGGTGATATGCTTGTAATGTTTAGAAAGCTTGAGTTTGTTGGGTCATTAACTTCTCACTTGGTGTTTCAACCGTTTGGGTCTGTTTCTTTTTTTTCTTGTTGAAGACATCTAATAAATAAATTGGAGATTAGTGTTTCAGAACAATTGGGGTAAATTAGGGCATCATCACTATGTATTGGTGATTCAATAGAAGGTTTGAGGTTGAAGATTTGACATTTGAAGGAAATTTCTTGAGTCAGTAATGGTCAAAAAGTGTAGGTGAAATTGATGAATATAGGGTAGAGAAAGTGAGATTTTGGATTGATTCAATGTTTTTGTTCTGGTCTGTAATGAGGAGCAACTAACCAAAGAGAGATGAAGCTACTTGTTTTCAGTGTATGAGAGGAGTTTCTAGCATCGTTAGAATGAGACTTTGGGTGGGTTTGAGAGAGAGATAGAGAGGAGAGAATGAGAGGATTTTGTAGAATGAGAGAGATAGAGTGGAGAGAGAAAATCTGTTGTGCTGGCAATTGGGCCATTCGAGCCCTCTCTTTTCGAACTACAAAACATTTTTCATATTACAATTTCCCTTTTAACTTTTAGACTACTTTCTACACGTACCAAACAATTTTTTTTTTTACCCTTTTGTACAAAGTAGACCATTTTCGATGGTTACTCAAATCTATCATTAAATTTAAATTTGGTGAAAAATAACATATTTTCCTGTTCTAACAATTTCATCAAATAAGTATCAAAATTTTTAGTATTTTATTTTTCTTTCATCAAACTGAGGATCAATGTACCTTTTATCAAATCACTATTCATAGCCGTTTGATTTTCACCATCGGATGTCTCCCGGATGTCCTTCTGGATGTCTTCCGGATGAGCACATCAAGGCAAATATTTGTGAAAATTTTACACTGACCGATCGACCAACCCGACATTCACTCAGTCGACTAGTGTTTTGATGAAACTTTAAAAATCTTTGTTGGAGTATTTGATATCAAATGAAACTTTTACTCAAATTTGATAAAAAATTTAATACACCGTTAGAGATGCTCTTAGACAAAACTATGCCAGTGAAGTCGCTCAAAACCTTTATGAGTTGGGAAATAGCAAATATTAACATGCTTTTCACTCGATTCCACCTAACATTTTTTTTTAATTTTTTTTTTTTAATTAGGAAGAAAATTTTCATTACAAAATCGATAAAAAATTAGATTAATCTTATATAGTGGTAGCAAAAAATCTTATAAAGAGATAACAAATTTTTATAGAAGGAAGAATTCTAGCCACCATATAAGAGGAAAAAAAATCCTCACAAAAGGAGGACAACCTACACATAGAAAGAATTATTAAAGTAAATAATAAAAAAAGTAAAAAAGCAAATTAAAAATAACTAGCTCTGAGTCACAAAACACATCCAAAACTTCATTATACTGTAACTTTTAACTTGAAATCTAAAGATCTCGCATCCACCAAACTTCTGACTCCATGAAAATTAGTTAGGTGATGCTACGCCTAAAAATTATACATGTTTTTCAAATCTATGTGACATTTCCTTGGAACATCTAAAGTAATTCTTTTTCTCTCATATCTTTATTAATTATTAATTAATTATCTCATTTATATATCATTAGATTTATAAAGTGGGTTTAGAAAATGGACTTATATAGGAGAATTTACAAAAAAAAAAAAAAAAAAAAAAATCTTAAAATTTGATACTTATTTTTTGTCAATTTAAATTCTAAATTGAAAAAAAAATTCAATTTTGAAAAAAATTGAAAAAAAAATCTTAAAATCTTCAATTTTGTCAATTTAAATTCTAATTTTTTTTTTATATTTATTTTCAATTTAAGCTATTTACCTATTTTTGTTAAGTTAACTAATTGAAAAAAATATATAATATTTTAGTTATTAAATTCAATAAAAAATTATATTTTAGACATTTTACGTACATTTATATTGAATTTAATGACTTACTTAATGGAAATAGATTGATAATTTAAATTAAAAATAAATCAAAAGATTAGAGTTTAATTAAAAAAAATTCAAGTTTTATTTTATTACAAGGGTCAAACTCTATGGGTTTTTTTTTATAAATAATTTCCCAAAATTATTAAAACTCAAAATTAAAATAAATAAATAAAACTCCAACTTGTGAATCCTTTTTTGAAATAAGATGATAATTAAGAAAATTTTTAGCTTTCAACACATATTTAAATTAACAGAGACTTGCTAGTAAGTGTTCTTCTGCACTGAACAAAAATATATATATATATATATATATACCAGATATATTTTTATCAATTTCAAAGTATTTTGTTTACAAAATTTAAAACTATTTTTTATTAGGGAAATTCTACGTACCATATACCCTTATTAAAACTTTTGTGATTCTTTGTCATGACTTATTATTATGACATTTATGGTAATCAATCATATAAATATCAATTACATATGATCAAAAAGGTGTGTATCATAGCATAATCATTTTTTTAACGATCGTGCTACGTAGCTCGAAAACGGGGAGCCCGAATGGCTCGATTTTTTTTTTTTTGCAGAAGAAGAACGAAGATCAGGAAGAAGAAAGAAGAAAGGAGGAGGAGGAGGAGGAGGAGGAGGAGGAGGAAGAGGAGGAAGGAGGGAGGAGGAGGAGGACTGGAGGGGGCATAATATTCGGGGGAGGCGGAGGCGGGGCGACGGCGGTCGGAGGCTGCGGCGGGGCTGGGCTGGGCGACGATCGGCGGATCGGCGGCTGGGAGGGGCGACGATCGTCTTCTCTCTCTCTCTCTCTTCCCCTCTGCTTCTCTCTTTCTCTCCCTCTCCCTCTGCTTCTCTCTTTCTCTCCCTCTGCTTCTCTTTGTGTCTTCTCTCTCGAGCCATTCGGGGCAAAATGTTTCGAGCTACGAAACACTTCCCTTTTTTTAATTATTATTTTTAAAATAGTTTTATCTCACTACACGCACTAAGGTCCTGTTTAGGATAAATTTTTAATTTTTAATTTTTTTGTATTTGATTTGATATTTGTGAGAGAAAAAATAAAATGATTATGATTTAAATGTGAGATTTTATCTTATTAACTAAATTAGTGTATTTTATATTTTTATTTATTAATTTAATCTCAATCCATATGCTTAGAAAATACTAATGACCATTCAATTAGAAAAAATATTCATGCATATATAAATATATGAATTTTTTTTTATTAAAAATGAAAAATTGTATGTAAATTTGTGAATAGGGTTAATTTTACTTTTATCCATTAAACTATATATATAAATATTGTGTGAGTGAAAATCTGACCACACTGCCCGTTTAGTGATCAACCGGAGAGCACAGGCAGAATAGATGGCCTCGGTAACCTGTAGCAGAAAGAAAAAGCTCCGGCAGTGGTTCTTCCACCCGGGGGCACTCCGACGATCAAGTTAGTATATCTCTCAAAGATAATCAAGTGCTAAACGTAATACTCAAAACATAAATTGCATACCTTAGACCCATGGGGGTGCCTCTCTTTTATAATATACTCAATCCAAGTCCTATTAGAAGTGTGACTTCTAATAATTCCAATTCAGTGTTTACTTCGGACTCTCTAAGAGATAAAGATAAACTCTCTAAGAGCCTTATCCTTATCTTGGTTAAGTCCCCTCTTCGTCTTAGGACTCTTGTCCCTTATCTCGGATTCCGATATCTTCGGAGATAACCTCGGCTTCTCCGAGATTATCTCGGCTTAACTACCAGGACACGTGGCACCTCGGCTGACACGTCGGCGTCACCATGCCACGTGTTGGTATTCAGAAAATACATCCCCATAACTGCCCCCTAGGTTCTATTACCTCGGCATTCTGAGGTGATGGAACCTATATCATTATTTTGTCACTTCTTTTCTGAGTAATGGCTTAAAAACTGCTTAGCCAAGATTATCCACTTTCAGCCGATGTGTTCTCTTCGGAGAACAAGGCTTCGATCGTATTCTCCCACGCGCATGAGCTGTCATGCATATCTAACTGTTCCTTTTACGTGTTTTGTCTTCATTGGAGCGTGTCGGTGACGCGCCTGAAAGCTGTCTTTCGTTCGTCTGCGCCGTTCTGACGCGTGCGTTGCTCTAGGCGTAATAATTGCCCTATTTTTGCCGCCGTTTCACGTTTTTGACAAAACTTTTCCTTTGCCTCTATTTTTCCTTCACTTTTCCATTATGTCTTCTTGCTCTTTCTCTCTCTGAAAGCTCCTTCTTCTTCGAATCTGCCATTGCTTCGATCTCTCTTCTGGAACTGCTCTTAATCCCTTACTCTTGCGAAGCCTTCTTCGCTGTTGCAACCGATTTCTGATTTCGGCGAACATTGCTCCGGCTTCATTTGTTCCGGTAAGATTCATTCCCTTCAATGTCAATTTCTCTTTATGTGCTTTTGTCTGCCTGTTGCCATTACTGATCTTGTTCGAAGCCTTGGATTTATTTGTACCTTGAATTGTGGCTATATCTTGAACTTCTATACTTTTTTCACCATTCTTCTTGCCACTGTTTTTGATTTTTTTTTTACTTCTGTATTTCTATTGTTTCTGAGAGCTATACCTCTGTTCTTGAATTTGAAACTTCGTCTTTGTTTTCTGTTTTTCGTATCTGTCCCAGATCTGTGCCTTCGATCTTTATCTTTATAGCTCATAGTTTTGGGATTTGTCTGTAGAACCTTTAATCTTTAGGGAAAACTGAAAAACGCCCATCTTCTGAAACACATTTAGCTTAAGCCGACATAATGGGTATGTGGAGGCATAGAGTAAATACCCCAACAAAACTAGAATACTTTAGGCAAGAATTCTCTATCCCAGCCGATGTTCATCTTAAACTAGCTGGGGATAATGACACCATCGTGCCCACAGACCATACAATGCCTTTTCCTGTAGTTGCTTTTACTGAATGTGGACTTCGGCTTCCACTTGATCCCCTTTTTCGTCAAGTTCTCCATTTCTATAAGCTGAACCCTATGCAACTTACTATCAATTCCTATAGGGTGATTAACAGGATTATAGCTTTAGCTAGGCAAGAGAACCTTAGAATTACCCTGGCCGACCTTCAATATTGCTATACCATGTGCCCTCTTGACCTAAAGGATAGGGGTTTCGTCTATTACCTTAAGCCGAGATCTACTCAGTACAAAATTGTAGCCGACCTCCCAGACTCCAACAAGGGGGCTGGAGATGATTTTCTCATTGCTTCTGGAAATTCGGAATTTGGCCCTGACGAAGATGTCCACCTCTACCCTTTGCCTCGAACAGTTACAGAGGGCAAGAGTAAGAGCCCTGAGTCAACACTTAGCTGTTTTTATTTAAGTCCTTAATACTTTCTGTTCCTGACGTCTGTTTCTTTGTTCTGCAGATCTTCATCAGCCACCGAAGAATTTTCGCCAATCCTTCTTCCCAGGAACAGATCTGAAAAAACTCCTTAACCTTCCAATCCATAAACGAAAAGCCCCACTGTTACTAAACTTCATCCCTACATATAAATCCACTCTGTCCGACGTTCCAAGAAAAAGGAAGAAGAGCCTTTCTCCCCCTACTGCTACAACTTTAACTGCCTCTACATCCCGAACAGACCAAGAGTCCACATCTGACCCAGCCGATCTTCCATCCACTTCGGCCCCCTACTTAATACAAATTCCAGAACGTAAACGTCGACGAAGACTGGTAAAGACTGCCGAGATGGTTCGTCCAAGGCCTGTTGTTCAAGATTTTCTTTCTGACCTTCCAACTGACGCCGAAGCTGTACCAACGCAATCAATGCCCCCACCAAAGCCAAAGAGAGTTAAAAAGGCTCAGCCCAAGGCCAAGGCTACTGATACCGAAGCTGAGGACGCTTTGCCGATCTCTAAACTGGCAGAGAGCAAAAAATCAGCCTCTACTTCCACCAAGAGGTCTGCTGATGGCCAACCTTCAAGATCTACGCAATCAAAGAGGCCAAGGTCATCGTCTGCGACGACCTCGGCGTCGAAGAAGCCCGACGTCCCCTGGGCTCCCCAACTTACTTTGGAGGATAGGCCCATCATGGCCAGTGAAAGTGCTGACGATATCAACGTTGGTGTCGCTCTTAGTACTGCTCTCCTCCTCCCGAACGACCTGGAGCGCAATGCCGACCTCAGCGAGTATGAGAATTATGCTCTCATGCTACAACACTCTGTTCAAGTAAGTGTTCCTGTTTATACTTGTGATTTTTCCTTCTGTTTCTGACTGAGAATATTTCTTAGTACTTCTGTTTTTTTTTTTTTTTTTTTTTTTTTTTTTTTTTTTTAGGCTATCCAACATGCCCATTCATTTTCAATGCAATCCTTTGAAAATCGTCAAAGGTTGGTTGATATGAAGAGGGAGGTTTCTTCCATGAAGAAAGAGATTAAATCTCTTGAATTAAAGATGAAGAGGTTGGAAGACCAGGCCGAAGCTGCCACCAAGGCCCAACAAATGGCCGAGGAGAAAGCCGAATCCGCTGAGGCTGTTAAAAAAGTTGCTGATGCCGAGAAAAAAGAGGCTGAAGCTAAGAAGGCCCAAGCAGAGAAAGAGCTTCAGCAAGCCTTGGCCACCAAAGAGGCCGAGGTCAAAGAGGCCGACGAAAAGGCCTATGCCCAGGGCATGGCTGACGTCGCAGAGGATTATAAGCTTCAAGTCAGGCAGGCATGCAACAGGGGATTTTCTCTTGGTTGGATGTCCCTGATAAGGAAGCTTGATCTTCCTGCTGACTCGCCATTGCGCCAGGCCGACGCTATTCCTTTACCATTTTCCCCACCTCCACCTGAAGGCGAATCAGAGTCTGAGGCTGATGCCGAAGACGAAGATACGGAGATCAATGAAGAAGCCTTGGTGAGAAAACCTAAGGATGCCGTTGAAGCCAAGTCCCCTCCTCCAACTGAGCAGGTTATGGACTTAACCTTGGATGAGGAGAGTGATGAGGCCGAGGAGGCAACCAAGGAAACTGCCACTGGGCAGCAATCGTCCAATCTTCTCTTGATAGAAAGAAGTGTTGAGGAATCATTAGCAGAGATCGATGCCGAGATACAAGGGGAAAAAGTGGCCGACGAGGTTCCACCAGAATCGTCCGAGGTCCCTGTTCCTGCAGCGGCTAACACTGAAGAATCTTGAGAAAATTGCCTTCTGTACTTTTTCCTGCTTTTTCTGTAATTTGCACTTTTGTACTCTTTTAATTTTTGGACAATGCACAACTTCTTCTTATGGCCGACGTGGTTTTTTCAATATGTAACTGCAACTGTTCTTTTTATGGATGTTTTAATCTTGTGATGTTTTGTTCACTGCTTCTGCATAGTCTTGTACTTAGAAATTTTTTGTATGCTTCTTCATGTTGCTTCCTTTGTGCAATCTTCTCGGGGTTATATACCTCGGCTATAGTTACAAAACTTTACTTCGGCAAGATACTAACGTGCAAACTTTTCATAAATTTCAACAAGTATAGAACATATATTTCGGAATGTAAACTTTGCAAGCTTCTTCTTAAGTTTCAACAAGTATTAAATGGTAATCTTAGTCTAACCTACTTGTAAATTGCTATAAATTTCAACAAGTAGTGAACAATATACTTAGCCTTTACTTTAACCTGTAACTCTCTGTATTCCTCAGCGGGTGATCATATGTCGGCTTGACATAAACTTGTAAATTGCTACAAATTTCAACAAGTGTTTAGGCATCTTCCATAGGGTTTTAAGCAACCCACATATTGCTATGAGAACTTAAGTAATAACCTCGGCTTAACTTCAACTTGTAAATTGCTACAAATTTCAACAAGTGAAGATAAGGAATCAGCTTAATTCCAACTTGTAAATTGCTACAAATTTCAACAAGTGAATTAAGGAATAATCTCGGCTTAATCTTTGTCCCCAATGTGAACATGGGTTTGACTTGGGTTCATATTAATTACATCTTGAACAGACAACAATGCATAACTTTATTAATTATATGTGTTGAAAGAATTCTAAAGAGACTTTATTGATGATACTGGCCAAAAAACGATGCATATCTAATGATAGAAAAATTTCAAGTTACAAGTATTCCAAGGTCTGGGCAGTGCTTTGCCCTCATTGTCCTGAAGTCGATAAGCTTCATTGCCTAATACTGAAGTAATTCTGTAGGGTCCTTCCCAGTTTGGGCCAAGCTTGCCTTCCCTGGGATCCTTCTTGTTCCCGACGACTTTTCTCAGGACTAGGTCGCCGACTTGAAAATCTCTTGGATTGACCTTCTTGTTGTAAGATCTGGCAAGCTGTTGCTGGTATACTGCAAGCTGAATTGCAGCTTTCTCTCTTCGTTCTTCCAACAAATCTAGATCTCGGGCTAAGAGTATGTCATTGGTGCCATTCTCCACTCCCTGGGTTCTGATCCCTGGGATGCCGATCTCCAATGGGATGACTGCTTCTGTGCCATAAGCCATGGCAAAGGGGGATTCTCCTGTTGATCTTCTCGGCGTAGTCCGATATGCCCAAAGTACGTTGGGCAACTCGTCTACCCACTTTCCTTTTGCTGCCTGCAGCCTCTTCTTTATTCCATCCAGGATTACTTTGTTGGATGCCTCTGCTTGCTCATTGCTTTGAGGGAAGCTTGGTGTCGAGAAATAATTCTTGATTTTGAATTTTGCACAAAAGTTCTTGATGAGTTTGCTGTCAAACTGTGTTTCGTTGTCGGCAACTATTGCTCTTGGAATCCCAAATCTGGTGATGATGTTTCTCCATATGAAATTCTTTACGTCTACATCTCGGATTTTGGCAAGAGGTTCTGCCTTTATCCATTTTGTAAAGTAGTCAGTTGCTACCAGCAAGTATTTTCTCTGCCCAGTTGCCTGGGGAAGTTGTCCGACCAGATCCATGCCCCATTGGGCGAACGGCCAAGGGCTGGATACTGGATTCAGGTCAGCAGTTGGCTGATGTATCAAAGGTGCAAACCTTTGGCATTGTTCGCACTTCTTCACATAGGCTTCGGCATCCTTTTGCATGTAGGGCCACCAATACCCCTGGGTAATTGTCCTGTGCGCTAATGATCTGCCCCCAGTATGGCTTCCACAAATTCCTTCGTGAATTTCGTAGAGAAAATCTTCAACCTGCAAAGGGTGTACGCACCTTAAAAGGGGTCCAGTGAAGGATCTTCTGTAAAGATGTCCATCTTCTGTTAGACAGAATCTTGCAGATTTCAATATGATTTTGTGTGCTTCCTTACGATCTTCTGGCAATTTTCCTTCTTTAAGGAATGCGGTAATTGCATCCATCCAGCTTGGCCCCATGTCCACACACATTGTTTGCTGCTCTATGCTCTGTTGATTTATGCTCGGGGCCGACATGTAGTCGATCATAATTGTCCTTGTTTTTCCAGTCTGAATTGAACTAGCCAGGTTAGCCAACGCGTCAGCGTGGGTGTTGTCATCTCGGCTAGCTTGGAGTAATCTGCAGTTCTGAAATAGGGCGGCCAATCTGATGACTTCCTTTGCGTATGCCGACATTCTTTCGTCCCTGGCTGCAAATTCTCCTGTTGACTGGTTAACAATGAGTTGTGAATCACAAAAAACAATTACCTCATCTGCTTCTGCTGCTGCTGCTGCTGCTAGCTTTAGCCCTGCAATTAAAGCTTCATATTCTGCTTCATTGTTTGAGGCTTTGAACCCCAAACGGATGGACTGTTCTATTATTTCTCCATCTGGAGATATTAGCAGCACTCCTGCCCCTGTTCCCTGGCGGTTTGAACTGCCATCGACAAATAGTCTGAATGAATCGCCGATGTAGATGCTGCAGGGTCTCAGCTTCTCCTTCTCTTGCTTTTTTGCTTTTGGCTGGGATTCTTTTTGCTTGTTGGGACAATGCTCATCTTGGCTCGACGGAGCCCGATGTGTGATGGCTTCAGGTGTGAGTTCTGCGACGAAGTCGGCTAAAACTTGGCCCTTAATTGCTGTTCTCAGCCTGAATTCCAAGTCGAACTGGCCTAGGGTGACTGCCCATCTTGCTATCCTTCCTGTTAAGTCTCCTTGTTGCAACAAAGACTTTAGTGGGTGCTCTGTTAGGACTACAATTTTGTGTGCCTGAAAGTAATGGCTCAATTTCTTTGAAGTCATTACTAAGGCCAGCATTAATTTTTCCAGTGGTAGGTATCTTGTTTCTGCGTCAGCCAAAGTTTTACTTACATAATAGACAGCCTTTTGTTCCCCTTTTTTCTCTCGGATTAGCACTGCACTGACTGCGTGTTCGGAGACTGCCAAGTACAAAAACAGCTCTTCTCCTGGTACTGGGTAGGATAGAACCGGAGTTGTGGTCAAGTACTTTTTTAGGTCGGCTAAGGCATCTTCACATTCTTCTGTCCATAGGAAGTCTGTGGCTTTTTTCACCAGGTTAAAGAAGGGTCTGCACTTGTCTGGGCTTCTGCTAATGAATCTGTTTAGGGCTGCGGCCCTTCCAGTAAGTATTTGAACTTGCTTTGTCGATGTCGGGCTTTGTAGTTCTAGGATGGCCTTGATTTGGTCTGGGCTGGCCTCAATGCCCTTCCTTGTTACCAGATATCTTAGAAATTTACCTGACCCAACTCCAAAGGCACACTTTGAGGCGTTGAGTCGGAGCCGATATCTTTTAAGTATGTCAAAGACTTCTTTTAGGTCGGCAAGATGACCTTTTGACTCCTTGGTCTTTACGACCATGTCATCGATGTAAACTTCTACTGTTTTGCCAATCAGGTGTTTAAACATCTTTGTTACTAACCTCTGATAGGTTGCTCCTGCGTTTTTCAACCCAAAAGGCATTACCTTGTAACAGTACAGGCCTTTCGGGGTGATGAACGCGGTCTTTTCCTCATCTGGAGGGTACATGGCAATCTGGTGGTACCCTCTGTATGCATCCAAAAAACTCATCCTTTCATGTCCCGAAGTGACGTCTACCAGTTGGTCGATTTTGGGCAGAGGAAAGCTGTCTTTGGGGCAAGCTTTGTTGAGACTGGTAAAGTCTACACAAACCCTCCACTTACCATTCTTCTTTTTTACTACTACTGTGTTGGACAGCCATGTTGGGTACTGAACTTCTCGGATGGCCCTGGCTTCAAGGAGTCTACCTACCTCTTCTTCTACTGCTTCGACGTGCATCAACGTCGGCCTTCTGGCTCGTTGAATCACAGGTTTTGCCGATCTGTCGACATTCAGTTTATGGCAAGTGACCTCGGGGTCAATGCCAGGCATTTCATAAGGTGTCCAGGAGAACGCCTCTATGTTTGCCTTTAAAAAATCTTCCAATTCTTTTTCTTCTTCTCTAGCTAAGCCTGAGCCGAGAAGAAAGAAACGTTCTTCGTCGCCCTCCTGGACGAGGATTTTCTTTAGCGCCTCTTCGCTTTTCTCGGCTGGTTCTTTCCCGATGTCCTCTAGGACCTCCATGTTCTCATCTTCAACTTCTGCTGTCCTTGGCTCCCGTATACTACAGGTGGACTTCATTGCTGCCATGGAGCAATTTTTTGCTTGTAGTTGATCTCCTCTGACTTCTTCAATCCCATGCTCTGTTGGGAACCGTAGTAGTTGATGCAACGTTGAGGGAACTGCCCCCATTGCATGCAACCACGGCCTTCCCAAGATGACGTTGTATGGTGAGGGCGTGTCAATTACCAGAAATTCCGTCTTGATCTTCTTAGTGCCGGCTTGTACTTCCTGGCTTGTTGCGCCCAGTGGCCATGTCGGCGTTCCATTAAAGCCGACCATCGGGCCGCTGGATTGTTCTAAGTCATCTGGGTGAAGGCCCAGCTCCTTGTAACATCTGACATACATGATGTCACAAGAGCTGCCTTGATCTATTAGGATGCGTTTCACTTGGCACTCCCCTAACTGGAGGGATACTACCAAAGCATCATTATGGGGATGTTGGATCAATTCCAAGTCGGCTTCGGTAAAGGCTATTATCGGCCCTTGGTGTTCTTCTGGCTGATGTCTCTTCTCCCCGACTTGGCAGACATGCTGTAAATATCTTACCCTCTGGGTCTCCCCTCTGACTTCGTTTTCGTTGACCCTTGAGTGGATCACATTTACCACCCTTGGTCCTCTTGCTTGTGGTAGTTGTGCTGGGGGAGGGGGTGCTGCTGGTGCTTGAGGCAACCTTGCGTGTTCTTCCCTTGTCCTGGCTTCATCGACCAGGTCCCTCAGAAGGCCTTATCTCACTAGGTCCTCCAAGTGTGCTTTCAGGGCTCTGCAACCTTGAGTTGGGTGCCCTTCTTCATTGTGGTAGGCACAACGCCTGCCAACGTTCCTCCCCATGAATTCCCCTGGTGCTCTTGCCGGAGCCTTGAAATATGGTTGGTTTCGAATCTGATCTAAGACTTTATGGATTGGGATTCGGAATACCGTTGTTACCGCCTGTTTACTTCTCAATTCTGTTTCTTGTTTGGTCGGTCCATTGTTGCCTCGGCCTCGCTTCGGCGAGCCGTTTCCCTTTTCTTGCTTTACCTCTTTGTTTCCCGATGTATCTTCTTCGGCCCTGGCGTATTTCTCAATTCTTGCCATGAGTTTCTCCATGCTTTTTGGCAATGTTTTTGCCAATGACTTCCGTAGTGGGCAGTCATCTTTCAGGCCGTTCTTGAAAGACACGACTGCTACCTCCTGGTTGCATTCGGGTATTCGGTTGAAAACCTCGTAGTATCTCTTCGCATAGGCCCTAAGGCCTTCTTCCTTGGTGATTCTTAGAGCCATCAAAGCATCAACCCTCAGGGGTTGCAGCTTGTTGGTCACGAACCTGGCCACAAACATCTCGGCCAGGCCTTCCCACGTCTTTATGCTTCCTTTTGGTAATTTATGGAACCAATCGGATGTAATTTCCCCAAAGGATGAGGGGAATACTTTGCAGAGTAATGGCTCGTTTCCGCTATATAATGCCATTGAATTCAGGTATAACCCCACATGAAAGTTTGGATCTGACTTACCATCATAGATTTGAAACCTCGGCATACTGAATCTCTTGGGTGGTTCGAATTTGTCCAGTTCCATCGAGAAGGCTGTCTTCGGTTTTACTGGGGAGTTGACCTCGGCTTCTGCATTCTGCTGCCTCCTCTTGAGGTAGTCTCTTAGGTCTTCTTTGCTCCTCCTTGGAGCTCGGCTGTCTTTGGATTTTAATCTTTTTGGTACACTGCTCTCGGCCTCGTGGTGGATCCGTTTGGATCTTTCTTCATGGGTTGTGTCAAAGTGGAGTACTTGCCCCTGAACATGTCGATGTTCTTTGGGGTCTGGATTCTTCGTGTGGTGCGTCCTTTGGGACTCTTCTTGCCTCGGCTTTTCTCGTCCGACTTCCCTGGAAGGCCGGTGAGAATGCCTTCCGCTCCTGTTATGCTGAGGGACCTCGGGGATTGTTTTTCTTCCACCCTTCTGGGTGTTGGTTGCTGGCATCGGCGTATCTTGCAGCGGGTATGGTGGTTGCATAACATTATTCTGCATCATGAAATTGACGACTGACTGAAGGTCCGCCAACTTGTTCGCCAGTTCTTTCACTTCCTCATCCCTCCGTAGGCACCTATCCCTCCATACCTGGAGGTTATCTTCATTGTAGTACTTTCATTGGTCTGTCTTTTTCGACGTGTCACCTTCTGGGATGACGTCGTTCTCTCTGTGACCCTGGTCACGGGCTTCTGTATTGTGGTTATCTTCTTCAATGTCAAGATCAATTGGTCTGCCACTCCCAGTGGGAGCGTCATCCCCACTTTTTTCCTGCTGTCCGTTACTGGCCATCTATTCTTCCTTCGTTCCCACAGACGGCGCCAAATTGTGTGAGTGAAAATCTGACCACACTGCCCGTTTAGTGATCAACTGGAGAGCACAGGCAGAATAGATGGCTTCGGTAACCTGTAGCAGAAAGAAAAAGCTCCGGCGGTGGTTCTTCCACCCGGGGATACTCCGACGATCAAGTCAGTATATCTCTCAAAGATAATCAAGTGCTAAACGTAATACTCAAAACATAAATTGCATACCTTAGACCCATGGGGGTGCCTCTCTTTTATAATATACTCAATCCAAGTCCTATTAGAAGTGTGACTTCTAATAATTCCAATTCAGTGTTTACTTCGGACTCTCTAAGAGATAAAGATAAACTCTCTAAGAGCCTTATCCTTATCTTGGTTAAGTCCCCTCTTCGTCTTAGGACTCTTGTCCCTTATCTCGGATTCCGATATCTTCGGAGATAACCTCGGCTTCTCCGAGATTATCTCGGCTTAACTATCAGGACACGTGGCACCTCGGCTAACACGTCGGCGTCACCATGCCACGTGTTGGTATTCAGAAAATACATCCCCACAAATATTATGTTTCATCTTTAAATTATTAGTTTCATCTATTTAATTCTTAAATTTTTTAATACTTTCAATTCATATGATCTAATTGGACATAATCCATCCAAATCAATAATGGTGGAAATCTAATTTAATGAGCAAAATAGTAATCTTACTATTATATACAACCAAATATTCAAATTTTTACTCACATTTTATTGGACAATTTATACCTTACCACCAAACTTACATATTCTTCCCTTCATCCCATTTTAAAATAGTGAATAAAAAAAATGGAAGTGTTTTATTGTAGGGTATAAATTATTCAAATTTTAAAATATTTTTTTTGCCTCCCAAATTAGTCTACATCTCCAATTGGATCACATTAGTTAAAAAGAAGAAAAATGTTTGGGAGCACTAATTAGTGCTCTCACTAATTAGGTGGTAGTGGGTCCCGTCATTAATGATGTGATGTTTTGGTCTTGGAGTTGTATTTATTTATTTTTTTTTACTTTTTTAATGCATTAGTGCTATTAGTGGTGATGTTTTTAGTGGGATGAATCGTCGTTGTAAAAAGAAATGCTATATATTCATAATTTTATATTTACAAATTCACTCACAATAATGTAACAAAGAAATTGAATTTTATTATGTCATGCGTAATAAATAAAAAATTGACACGTATGATATCACATCATAATGGATCAAATTATATATATATTTTTTAGATCTCAAATATTTTCCTAATTAAAATTAAAAAAATTTAAAACTGAATAAGTAAAACCAATGAATCAAATAGAATAACATAACAATAGTTAGGGAAAAAAGTGAAATTAATTTTATAAAATATATTAAAATACTATTTGACAATAATCTAACCTTAAAAATAACTCAATAAATTACTTTTAGCATCATCCTTAAAAATTACTGATTGTCAAATTTAAACCAAGGTCCTTTACAAACAACTCAAGTCCAAACAATCCCACGTGTGAGGAGAAACAAGTGGGATTCACCAATAATTGATGCTGTCCCGCGTTATGCGATCTCCACCGTCCATTTGGTCGACTCCTCGTAAATCGATACATCTCCGAGAACGTAGAACGAGAAAAAAACCGTTCGATTTATATTGATTAGATGCCACGTAACCCCATACGTGATTGTTAGGTGCTTCGCTGTTCTTCTGACGAGGACGCACGTGTTAACTGCCCAAAAAATATTTAACGTTGGGAAGTGTATGTTTACACTTTTTTTTTTAATTTTTTAGGCTAAAAATTTAAGGATAAAAAGGTGCTTGTTTGGGATAATTTTTTAATTTTTTATTAAAAAGTATATATTAAAAAATTATATAAATTAATGTATAGGAGAAGATTGTGATAGAATAGATTGTACGATAGGATGAATTCAAGACAGCGTGTGCAGAGTGTAGGCTGGAGATGATTCCCTACTTTTCTGGCATTAATTGGAGGTGATGTTTGGCTCATGGAGGCCCATCACGGGTCCTGTTTTGCTAATCAAAATCGTCAATGTGTAGAACTCGTCGAGAATCATATGTTTGTAAAAAATCACGTTAATCGGATATTAATAGTTATCTAATTAATTAGTTTTTTATCAACCGTTAACTATAACACCATCCATTTTATAAATTTTAACTGATTTGATTATATAATTACCGATATCCGATCAACGTAATTTTTTACAGGTATATAGTACTTGATGAGTTCTACACATTGAACGGTTCAAATTATTAAAACAGGACTCATGATGGGTCTCCACTGACCGAACAATACCGTATTATTTGTGCACCTAAATAAATGTAATTTTTTCAAAAAGTCAGCTCCGCCTCTAAACGTCAGGGTTGTCTGAAATTTAATTATGTGTAGAATTAATTTTTGAATATTTTTTTTAATGGTATTAATAACTTTTAATTTTTTGATTTTTTTTTTTTTTTAGCACTCCACACCATAGGGCTGAGCAAGCAATCCGTGAAATCCGTAATCCGATCCAGTCCAGTCCAATCCGATAGGTTTGGATTAATTTTTTGAATCCGCGGTTCGGTTCCGGATTGAAGAATTAAAAATCCGTAGTCTACGGATTGGTTCCGGATTGAATCTCACGGTTCTGGATTGGAACCGATCCGAACCGTATACAAATAGTCTATATTTTTATTATACATCCTCCCCTATAGTATCTTCTCTTAATTCTATATAAAATCTAAACTCAAACCTAAAATCGTATAATATCTTCTTTTATTACTCTTGTTTGTTGGTTTTTAGTTTTAATTTGTAATGGTTTAAATACTTATAGTGAAACCAATTTTCTTATGGTTGTTTAAATTTTAGAACAGTATGTCGCTATTATAGAAAAATATGTTGCTATTGTGGAACTAATATAGCGCTATGTTTATATTTTTATAAAATTAAAGTGTTATAAATATATTTTTGTTATTTAATTATGTGAATCCGTGGTCCTAAACCGATCCAATCCGTATTTAAATGGATTGGTTCGGATTGGTTCCATGATTTAAACGGATTGGATTGGTTCCAATATTTTAGGAACCGTAGAAAACGAATTGGTCCTGGTTTTATTCCAATCCGGTCCAATCCGGACCATGCTCACCCCTACCACACCAGGCCTAAGTTTCTGCCCGAGATTCACGGGCAGGGGAGGAGGGTTACGTTACGGGCAGAGGAGACAAAGACATCGAATGACGAGCCGCATGTACTGACATTGAACGGTGGGTTCCCACGAGGTCCCACGTGTGTGTTTTTTATGGAGGTGGTGGGTCCTACGTCGACTCAACTCCTAGTGGGGATGACAGAAAACGACAAAAGTGGGTCCCAGTGAAAACAGGAAACTCTAGAGATGTCGTGAAATTGTTTGTGATGTTACGAATTTGCCCTTCGCTGGCAACTTGAAATTACAATAGTTTACCCTTAGCATGAAATTTTTTATGGTTAGGTCTCGAAAGTTGCAAGAAATGTTTTTTTTGCCCCAAATATTTTGTGCATTAAGCAAGTAGAACCAGTTCTCAACTTTGGCTTTGTGTTTTTTTGTGTGAATATTATTGGTACAATTTGGGACAAATTAGTTAATTTTTTAATTACTATGTTCTTAATTCATCTATTTTATTATATAAGCAAACAAAAGAGTTTGCCATACATGCAATTTAGATTTCGTTTGGCGTGAGTTAAATAAGTTTTGGAAATTATTAAAAATAGTTTTAAGATTGTTGTTAGTATTAAAAAAATATGTAAATAATGTATAAAAATATATTGAAATGTGTGCAAATATCTTGGGATATATAAAAATTATATTGAGATTATAAATTATTTGTGCTTCTTAGGGTTGGTTTGGGGAGTGAGTTGACTTTTTTGACTTTTTGACTTTTTTGGTTATTTTAGCTTGGACTAAAAAGTTTGGTTTGGGAAGAGTTTTTTGACTTTTTGACTTTTTTTGTGAGAGAAGAGTGTAATGATTATGGGTTGAATGTGATGTTTTGTTTATTGTGGCTAAAATAGCCTATTTTGTCTTTTATGGCTAAAATAACCAAAAAAAAGCCCACAAAACCAATTCCCAAACGGTGCCTTAGAAACCTTTAGAGCTGTTATTAGTAAAACTCTTTTCTAAATAAGTCAAAAAATAAAAATTTATTTGTCTTGAGCTAAAATTAAAATAATTAACTTTTGCAATAACAATTTTTTATTTTTTTATTTTTTTATTTTTAACAATTACCAAATTCACTCACCATATTTGATTCCAAAAAAACTTATTCAATATAAGTATACATTGTACATGACAAGATAAGAGACCAACCAATATTGTTATCCCACCAACTTGAATGTGTATTTTCTAGAAACAAATAAAAACCAAAATTAGATTATTACCATAAATCCCAATGGCTTCCTTCCTTCTCATAATTGTGCAAGTGAAGAGAATCTACAAAAATGTCAAATAATATAATATAAATTAACAAAATTTATACTCGTTTATTTTATTTTCTGATTTTAAATTTGTCAAATTATTGAAGTGGATAGTATTTTTTATATTATTGCATAGTAAACAAGACCATTAGAGGCTTTCCTGACCTAATTGTTGGTTAAAGGAGTTCTCTGACGATAAAGTTAGTGTTTGATCAGAAAGAATAACAGTATAGAAGAAAATGATTGGCTATTGGTGTGTACTTTTTTTTAAAAAAAATTGACAACTAGGTGATCGGGCCAATTTGCATACACCTCAACTAATCTGAGAATCCTAAACCTAAAGTTAATGACCAGATAAGCCTCTAGTGGCCCCTTCGAATGACTCGAACTCAAGACCTCAGATTTTATTCTCAAGTTTTCACCGTTCAACCAATCCCTAGGGTTCTATTGTTGTGTATTTGATGTATTATTTCAACTTCTTTTTATAATACTAAAAGTGTCTTCTTAGGTAGAAATCTAGCCATTCAGCTGTGTTGTTAGACATTGAGTGAATTGGTTTTAATAAACATGTTTTCATCCTCTGATCGATTATCTTGTGATTGTTCTTGTCACCCTTCCTTAATCAACTCTTTTGATATATTTTTTTTAACCTATCTATAAAATGACGTCAAGTCTTTGGAGGTCTTTGGGTTTTCGATTTTTTCTTCTGCTTTGGATGACACTTAGAACAAGAAATTTTTCCTCACCATATCTCCATTGCTAAATTACATATATTTCGTACATAGGTCGTGTGTGCCCTCATTGCTAATCTTTCAATAATGTCTAGCCAAACTAAAAGAGTGTAAAAATTCATACACAAATAATAAACTTAATATAGGGGACCAAATAGCAAAAAGTAGATTAACTTTTGGTGCCAAATAGATGCATGAACTTGAAGCCACCAGATTCTCATTTCAACCCCTAGATTTCTTAAAACCACCTCCGCTTTTATTTCTTCTAAAAATAGCCCCTCCGCAAACTTTCAACTAGTTCATCGACCTTTAAAGATAGGTGGTCTCTAGCCTCCCAACCCATGAAATCAATGACTTTTTTAAAGTCAAACCTTTAAAATGATCTAATTAGTGTAGACCACCTGTGTCCTCTGATCCATAGACTACGTGATTTTAAACTCTCCTCTATCTCTTGTCCATTGGTCTGCCTCTGAATGTACCTATAAAACTCGTGCACTTCTTAGGCCCCTTCTTACAATCCCAACTCTCTCTCATTCATTCATCTACACACCAGGCTCATCTTAGCAGCCCACTGCAATATAGTTAGCAGTTACTCAATATGCCAAGAGAGACAATGAGATCGGCCGTGTCATCATACGCCGGGTGGGAAGAGAACAACAATGAATCCCATTTTCTTGAAGCTTGTTTTCTTTGCAGAAAGCAATTGGGTCATAACAGTGACATCTTCATGTACAGGTTAGCTTTACTTTTAATTCAATTTCTCTAATTAATCCCAATCTTTAGTAACAAAAAATTATGTTAATTATGCATCAAATCGAGATTTTGTTAAAAAATTAGATTAGAGTATGCTTACACGAACTAATAATTTTTTCTTAATTAATTCAGAATTTAAAATTGGAAAAATCGTATCAATAAAAGTCAAGATTTAAGTTTTGGGAATTAAAAATATTTTTGTCTGTGTTTTTGCAGAGGAAATACACCATTTTGTAGCCAAGAGTGCAGGCAAGAACAGATAGAGAAAGATGAGGCCAAAGAAAAGAAGAGGACTTGGAAGCTTTCTTCTTCTTCTTCTTCCTCTTCCAAAAAAGCCCTCAGACAATCAACCACTTCTACTACTACTTCTGACCCCACCAACCACAACAAACCTTCTTCTTCCCCCAACAATGATGTAAGGACTGGCACAGTTGCAGTTGCTTAAAAAAGCCAAAAAATAAAAAAACCCACCACTAAAAATGTACAACCAAACACGGCCTTAAGCAGCCAGGCCTGTCAGCGCCATGCTATGCCAAGCCAAGCCAAGACAAGAAAATCATTGCTCAATTTTTCATGGCCTTTTTCTGTAAAATCAAAGAGGTTGTGGTTGGTTCTGTAAAGCAACGGTGGGGATGAGAGAGAGAGAGAGAGAGAGAGAGAGAGTCATTAGATAATAATAATTATTGTTATTATTATTTTTTTGTGTTTTTTTGTTGGATGTTTATAAGATGAGTGTAATTAAATGGTGTTTTGAGAAGGTGGTAAAAAAATAATTTTTTGATTTTTTTGGTTATTTTTTTACAAAAAATTGGGTTGTTTTGAATAAAAAAAATCAATTTTTTTGGCTACAAAAGTTGAAAAAAAAAAAAAAAATGACGTTTTATGAATCTTCCCAAAGTGTCCCTAAATTCATCGGATGTAAACATGAAGGTAGCCTTTGTAATGATCTTCATTTGTGATTTCCAAATACAACAAAACAAAGAAACAATGACATTGACTAAAATAAGTCCATATGTTTTTTTAAGAGGTATTTACGGGTAGGTCTTAATAAAAGAACTTATTTTCTAATAACCTATAATAGGTTATATAGAAAAAAATTATTATAAAAAAGTCATTAATTGTAAGTTTTAATGATAATTTATAAAAATTATGATAAAAAAAGTCACTAATTGTTAATTTTTGACGATATATATAAAAAATTATCATAAAAAAATTATTTTTAGTGACACTTTTATTAAGATTTATTTTTAATAAAACTTGATAAAAATTAAGTTTAACTATTAGAATTTATTGATAATTTATCTTTTTGATTTTTTTTTAGTATGGCATTGTACATAAGCTAGTCTACAATAGTATAATATTAATTTAGGGGAAATTAAGAAAAAAAGTCAGAGCTAAACTCTAGTAATAAAATAATTTTTGAATTTTATTAATTTATATTTTAAGTTTATTTTTAATTTAAATTATTAATTTAATTTTGTAAAGTAAATGGATAGAAAATAGTATTTGTCAATAAATTTAATGTAACTAAAATATTTTAAAAAATATTTTTTTATTAAATTTAATGATTAATTTTTTTTGATCATTTTATTTAATGATGAAAATAGATCGATGTTTAAATTAAAAATTAATCAAAAGTTTAAGAGTTATTTTATTATACATGTCAAATTTTGGAGTTTTTTAAAAACAATTATAATTTAACTAAAACACTTACTACTTTTATATAGGGCTGCAAACGAGTCGAGTCAAGTCAAGTTGTAATACGTTTAAACTTATTTATTAAGATTTAAACGAATTTGAGCTCGAACTCGAACTCAATAAAAATTTAATGAACTGAGCTCGAGCCGAGTTGGTTTAGGTATGACTCGAGTTCGAGCTTGTTCACGAGTCTTAACGAGCCAAAAAATTTATAAATTTATACTTGCGTATGATACTAAAATTACAATTAAAACTTTGATTATACAATTATATATACAATATATATAAATATTCTAAAAAAATGTCAATATTTTATTAAAATAATAATACCTACTACTACCATTATATAAATGTACCATATATAGTTAACTATTATTTACATTTATATTTTTTAAAATATATAAATAACATATTTATCTTATTTTTTATACATATTTTTACATTATATAATATATAAATAATAAATATTAAACAAGTTAGCTAATGAGCTGAGTTTTAGAATATTTGGACTTATTTATTAAAAATTTAATGAGTTTAAGCTTAAGCTCGAACTTGAACACCAAAAAAATTTAACGAACCTAGTTCGAACGAGCTCTTAGTAACCTAAGCTCGAGTTTGTTCATGAATGACTCTATTCATTTGATGATACAGCGTGTTCCAGATGGAACGGATCGGACTGATCCACGCTTCTTAAACTAGTATTTGAGGTACCAAGCCCACAGAGGAACCTGCATAAGAGTTCAACAGGAAACAGGGAGTCCCCCAGCAAACCCTCCGACGAGCAAGTTAGAAAGAGAGATGGAATGTAGAGATAGGTTAGAGATAAAAAGCTTAACCTTCTTCTTGTCTTCGACGTCTGCTTATATCCTCTGGTAATCATTTCGTTGTCCTTTCCGACCTGTCTTCTTGGCCGAAAGTCTATGCTCTAACTTGCCTTGTTCATGGTGAGGCTGTTTTGTCTCGACGGGGAGGGATTATTGCAATAAATGCTATAAGGGGCTTCATTAATGGCTGATGTGCAGTGCAATAACGTTGCAGGATTTTTGTCTGCTTATGTGGCTTGTCCTTTTCTTGCCACGTGTTTAGATATCATTGGTTCTTAATGCCATGTTGAGTTCCAGCAACGTTGGGCTTTAGTAGTTGAATTATGTATTGGGCCCTAAATGGTAGGCTATAACCTTTATGGGCTTAGCCATGTCAGTAGTCTCCCATTCCCAAGTACAGCTTTAGTCCAACGAAGGGAATAATGAAGAAAGCGATGGTTGTGAAAGACAGGTGGGGCGAAGACCGACCGAGAGGTGGGCCGACGACGATGGGTGGCCGAGCGGAGGGACCGACCCTGAGGAGGGGTGACCGCGAAGGGTGACCGAGTGGAGAGAAAGACCATGAGGAGGGCCGACCGCGAAAGGTGACTGAGTGGAGAGACCGACCATAAAAAGGGCCGACCGCGAAGGGTGACTGAGTGGAGGGGAAGACCATGAGGAGGGCCGACCGCGAAGGGTGATCGAGTGGAGAGACCGACCATGAGGAGGACCGACCGCGAAGGATGACCGAGTGGAGGGATCGACCACGAGGAGGGCCGACCGCGAAGGGTGACCGAGTGGAGGGATCGACCATGAGGAGGGTTGACCGCGAAGGGTGACCGAGTGGAAGGACTGATCATGAGTGGAGGGGCAAGTGGCGGTGCACGGAGCTCGAGGAGTGGCAGGGCACGTGGTGATTTGAAGTGGAAAAGACAAGGTAGGGGAAGGGGGTAGTAGATCGTGGTCGTATACGTGGCCTAATCCCGCGATGGGGGAGGTTAGGCGTTGGGCAAGAAACGAAAGGGTAGTTTAACATAGGGTGTTGAAAATGCGGTTTTGGAGGATTTTTTTGAAAATTTTCAAGCTGGCAATATTTAACCGTGACCCTTGGAATACAGGAAAGCCTTGGGCTTTTGGTATTATTCACTTTACCTACTTTTTTGCAAAGAACCAAAACATTCTAAGAGTAAACTCCTTTGTGTCGAGTGATACACCTTTGCAACATTTTGTGAACTACCTTGCACCAGTATCTGAAGCTATACGCAGGCATACCAGAGAGATGGCTAGAGAGGAAGTGCCCAATGTGAGACTAGATGCCTTGGGGGACGACGACGCAGTGGACCTGGCGGAGCAATACAGGATGGAGAAGCGAGTAGGGAGTGAAGGGGGACCAGCAAGACGACCCCGCTCGTCCACGCTAATAGCGACTGCGAAGCCAATCAGTCAGGTTGAGCCAGATCACTAGCACACGAAGGCCGACAAGTCAACTTTTACCGCGGAGGAGTTAGAGGGTATGCACAAGAAATATTAGATTCCTGCGAAAATAGAGTTAAAATTGCCGCCATCAAAGGAGAGGGCATCCGATGCTCGACCGGGGGAATTTGCCCTCTACGAGGAGGCGTTAAAGGGGGGTTTGAGGTTGCCACTCCCCCGGATAGTAATGGACGTGTTGGATCGGTTGGAGGTGGCTCCGGGCCAACTGATGCCTAATGCGTGGAAGATCTTACTGGCCTATGCAAGCGCGTGGCCGCGGGCGAAAGAGGGGGCTGCAATGACGGTGGACAAGTTTTTTGCATGCTACAAGGCTTCGCGCTAGCAAGAGACTTGGGTCACTTTACAAGCGGTGACAGGGAAGGGTCTGGTGGCGGGGTTGCCGTCGTCAATTAAGGGGTGGAGGCCGCGGTGGTTCTATGTGTCCGCCAACGGGGGAGTTGGAGTACGCATTGTATAAAAAGTGCCAACCAAATCGGTGGAGCCAAGGTTAGGTGTAGCGGCAGAGGAGAGGGGTGAAGAAGGTGAAGGCATGGAGGGAGAAGGAGGGTGCCAAGTAAGACGACCTCGTTCATCCCTCAGCCTTGTTTGCCGCAAGGTTGGGCCCTCAGCCGACCGGTGGAGATTTTGTACTGGCAGAACTAGAGGCGAAGAGGAAGGCGCAAGAGGCAGAGGATAGGGTGAGTTTTGCCAAGGCTAATAAATACAAAGAGTCACAGGTAGACCGTCCGTCGAAGTCGATCGCGAGGGAAAGAATCCTACCGCACCCCAAGCCGCTAGAGGTAAAGGACTTGGGTGATTTTAAGCCACGACCGGCCCTTGTGGATCCATTGAAGGAAAGAAGCAACAGGGAGGTGGAGGCTGTGTTGAAGGGGAAGAAGAAGAAGAAGATGGTGGACAAGGGTGAAGAGAGGCCAACGTTAAAGAAGATGAAGGAGGGGGTGGTGGAGGTCGCCCCAGAAATAGAGCTTGAGGAGACAAGGGGTGGGGTGGGGGAATGCCATGGACCCCAAAACACAAGTATAAAGTGGGGCGACTGGCCCTGAGCAGGGGGCAGAGTAGCAGCCCAAGGGGGGTCCTGCGCCCCAAGGAGAAGGAGGGAGGGCTAGGTGGAAGACCGCCATTTACCACGCTCCAGCAGTGTCCGGGCAACTGGAGGGAGAAGGAGGCGAAGCCAGGACTGTTGCCAATCGGCTCTTGGGCATGGTGGAGGATGCGAAAGTGCGTTTGATGACGAGTTTTACAGAGGTCGAACTGTTAAGGGGGCTCTTCTCGGCCCAGATGGAGGCGACGACCTTAGTAGAAGCCTTGCTGAAGAAAGCGACGTACGCAAAAGGTGAAGTTGAGCCATTGAAGGCAAAGTTGGAGGAGGTGAAGGCCCAGCTTAAAAATTTAAGGAGAGCGACCGGGAAGTGGAGGAGAGCCACGCGGAGCGCGTGCGTAAGGGGGCTGGAGTATACCCAAAACGCTAAGAAGATGGAAGTTTTGGCGATGGTGCAGAGCTATTTAGCCGACCATGCCAATGCTAAGCTGCTCGAGACCAAGTTAGAGCTGGAGACGGAACGCTGCAAGGTGGTGTCGCTCGAGTTCCAACTGGTTGGCGAGCAGAAGAAGCTGGAAGAGGCCTAGAAAGCCTGCACCGTCGCCAACGAAAGATGGGACGAGGCCATGGTCTACAATGAAGACCTGCGCTCTCAGTCGATCAAGGAAAATAAAGAAGTAGATCTGAAGATCGCTGAGTTGGAGCGGGCGCTAGCGGACGAGAGGGCCAAGTCGGTGGCTGAGAAGGCAGGGAGAGAAAGCCTTGGAAGAGGAGAATACCACGTTGGCGTCTAAGAGGGTGGTGTACCCCGACCTATGTGTTGTAACAGTAGAACAGTTTAAGGGATCCGTCGATTTCCAGATGGCTATTGATGCCACAATCGCCAGCAGCTTGGCGAAAGAGGGGGATAGGGGGACTGGCCTGTCGAGAGCGACCGCCGGAAGTAGGAGCGAAAAGGAAGTGATCCAGAGCTTCTAGCGGTCGGACTTCTACAAACATGATATGGTTGAGTTCTGGGACAGCAGCTGGAAGATGTTTAAACGTAAAGCAGAAGAGCTATTCCCAGACTTGGACTTCAACAATGTTAGAATAGACGAAGACGATGTGGCCCAGACCCCCCTAGATGAAGGGGTTGACGAAGAAGACCTTGCCTCGATCGAGAATGAATGATTGATTGATGTAAAATTTTGCATTTTGTTTGTAAATAAAATTTTTGTTGTTGTTGTTTTTGTTGTTTCTTGATCGTGTAATTTCTGTAGAAAGTTGGATGTAAGGCACAATTTTGGGAATAAAACAGGTCTTTTGTATCATTGTTGCCCTTATGTTTTCTGAGCTGTAAATTTGGAAGTAATTCAACGAAAAATGGGTATGAAATTTAGACTTCTGTGCAGATTAGCCCAACTTGTGAGAGAGCCATGATGCCAAAATCATTAAAAAATGGGCGTACATGAAAATGCTAAAAGATGAAAGATGTAAGACTGATTTAGGCGACGATGAACCTGAATTTTAACCATGTGGAAAATGTGAGATTAAAAATATAGACACTGCAAAAATAGGTTAGATTTTGACTAAGTATGGCCACCCTGCTATAATATTAAATCATTAAAATCAGCGGCTACTCAGTTTGACTGAGGTTTTAAGTAACTCAGTCTGGCTGAGCTCACCATGCTCAGTTTGGCTGAGGCTTTAAGTAACTCAGTCGGGCTGAGCCCTCCGTGCTCAGTTTGGCTGAGGCTTTAAGTAACTCAGTCTGGCTGAGGCTTTGAGTAACTCAGTCTGGCTAAGGCTTTAGGTAACTCAGTTTGGCTGAGCCCTTCGTGCTTAGTCTGGCCGAGGCTTTAAATTACTCAGTCGAGCTGAGGCTGCAAGCAAGATGTTATTGAAATTCCATGCAAATTTACACCATGTGAGAAAAGGACAAAAACATCCAAGTGTGTAGATTGTCAAAAAGAAAATATAGCAATGGACCAATACAAAAATAGGGCTTTTATTGAAAATAACGCTTCAAGTGCTTGGCGTTCCATGGGTGGGGGAGGTCTCGGCCTTCCATGTCCTGAAGTCGATAAGTACCCGGACGAGGTCTGGCCTTAACAACGTAAAGTCCCTTCCACTTGACTGCCAGCTTGTCCTCAGCCGGATTTTTGGTGGCAAGAGTTGCTTCGCGCAAAACAAGGTCCCTCACGGCAAACTCCCTCGGTCGGACTTTGCAGTTGTAGTGTATTCTCATTTTCTGTTAGTATGAGGCCCGCCTAACAGCAGTGGTCTCTCGGAGCTCTTCAATCAGGTCTAGGTTTGCCCGACGCAGCTTTTCAATTAGCTCCGAATTTGGGTGCAGAACCCTTTAGGGTGGGCAGACTGATTTCCACTAACCGCCTCAGCACCATATGTTAAGCGGAAAGGGGTCTCCCCAGTGAGGATTCGGGCAGTAGTGCGATAGGCCCAGAGTATGTTTGGTAATTCCTCAGCCTAGAGTCCTTTAGCAGCTTCCAACTTAGTTTTGATGATCTTCAGAAGGAAACGATTGGTAACCTTAACTTGGCCATTGGCTTGGGGATGACCTGGGGAAGAGAAGCAAGGCTGGATTTAAAGCTCTGCACAGAATTTCCTAAACTTGGCATTGTCAAATTGTTTGCCGTTGTCGGAGACAATGGCTTAAGGGATACCAAATCGGCATACGATCGACTGCCTGATGAATCTGGTTGTGTTCCGCTCGGTGATCATGGCGAGGGGTTCCGCATCCACCCATTTAGTGAAGTATTCAATGGCGACGATTGCAAATTTGGTTTGGCCTCGGCCGGTGGGCAATGGGCCAACTAAGTCGATCTCCCATTTGGCAAATGGGTACGGACTGCAAAGTGTGATCAGTTCTGTAGGAGGAGCATAAGGGATGTTGGCAAAGCGTTGACACTTATCATATTTAAGCACGAATTCAGTGGCATCTTGATTGAGAGTATGCCAGAAGTAATCGGTGCAAAGTATTTTGTGGGCTAGTGACTTGGCACCTGAATGATTACCACATATACCCTCATGGACTTCCCTTATCACGTAGGTTGCTTGAGCAGGATTGAGGCATCGCAGGTATGGGCGTGAAAAGCCACGTTTGTACAAGAGGCCGCTGATGAGAATGTAGTTGGACGACCGGGCCCTAACTTTGGCGACTTGCTATTTGTCTTCTGGCAATTCCCCATTTGTCAAAAATAGAAATATGTCTGTTGCCCAAAGAATAGGTTCGTTTTAGAGGAAGTGGACTTGCTGCTGGTTTGGGGAAATGACAGGGTGAGTCAGATACTCGAGGCAGACACCATGGCTGAGGTCTGACTGGTCTACAGAAGCTAATTGAGCCATCTCATCTGCCTTGGAGTTTTCCCTCCAAGAGATGTGTTTGATGTGGAAAGTGTTGAAGAGGCGAGCAAGAAGGAGTGCAATATCTCTGTAAGCCCGCATTGTGTCTTCCTAAGCATCGAATTCCCCCGTAATTTGTCTGACAATGAGCTGGGAATCGCTGAACACTTGGATATGGCTGGCACCAATGTCTCTGGCGAGGCGGAGACCTGCGATCAATGCCTCATATTCAGCCTCATTATTGCTTGCGTCGAACAAGAAGAAGAGAGCACACTTGAGATAACCACCCTCGGGGGCAATGAGGATGAGACCAGCCCCACTGCCTTCTTTGCGGGATGATCCGTTGACGTTGAGGGTCCAAGAGTGAGGGTCTTCTGCCTAGTGTGGGGTTGCGGGGGCGGGGGGGCCATGGTTGGAGTGGGATTAGTGAATTCCAGGATAAAATCGGTAACAGCCTGCCCTTTGATCGTCGTTCGAGGTCGGTAGGAGATGTCAAATTGGCTGAGCTCGACCGACCATTGCATAAGTCTACCGGACAGCTCTGGTTGTTGCATTATCTTCTTCAAGGGTTGGTTAGTGATGATCACTATGGAATGGGCTTGGAAGTAAGGACAAAGTCGTCTTGAGGCGGTGACCAAGGCCAAGGACATTTTTTCTAGCAATGGGTAGTTCTGTTTTGCGCCTCTGAGAGCCCGGCTAATGTAATAAACCGGGCGCTGTACTGAACCGTCCTCCTTGATTAGGGCCGCACTGACTGCGGTGCTGGAGACGGCTAAATAGAGAAAAAAGGGCTCACCCGAGAGCGCCTGGGAGAGTAAGGGGGGGTTAGCCATACACTGTTTCAATTGTTGGAAAGCCTCTTCGGATTCGGTCGTCCACTCGAAAGTTTGCTGAAGAACTTTGAAAAAGGGGAGGCACTTATCCGTTGCGCGGGAAATGAAGCGATTAAGGGCGGCGACTCTGCCAGTAAGCCTCTAAACCTCCTTAACCATTCTGGGCGACTGCATTTCTATCAAGGCCTTGATCTTTTCGGGGTTAGCTTCGATGCCCCGCTGACTGGCCATGAAACCCAAGAATTTCCTAGATCCTACGCCGAAGGTACATTTCTCCAGATTGAGCTTCATTTGATACTTTCGTAGGGTGCTGAAGGTCTCTCCCAGGTCGGCCAGATGATTAGTGGAGAGTTTGCTCTTGACTAGCATGTTATCGACGTATACTTTCATGTTCCGGCCTATCTGATGATGAAAGACAGCATTAACCAACCGTTGGTAAGTGGCCCCGGCATTTTTCAACCCAAATGGCGTGACACAATAATGGTAGGTTCCCCGGTCGGTGATGAAAGAGGTGTGTTCCTGGTCAGAGGGGTGCATCAGAATTTGGTTGTACCCAGAGAAGGCATCCATGAAGCTGAGCATTTGATGACCGGTCGTGGCGTCAACAAGTAGGTCTATGCGAGGAAGGGGATAACTGTCTTTGGGGCAAGCCCGGTTAAGGTCGGAGTAATCGACACAGAGTCGCCATTTACTGTTGTTTTTACGGACCATGACCACATTTGACAGCCATCTTGGGTAGTCCATGTTTTTGATAAACTGTACCTCAAAGAGCTTATCTACTTTAGAAGCGATAAGAGTATTGCGCTCCGGGTGAAAGATGCGCTGCTTCGCGGAAGGGTCGGAAATGGGGCTCAATGCTAAAACGATGGGTGATGAAGGAGGGGTCAATACCCGGCATGTCGGAGTGGGTCCAAACAAATACGTCGTGGTGCTCAATTAGGAGGGCAGTAAGGTCGGCCTTGGCCTGGGAGGATAGCTGGCTGCCAATCTTGGCAGTTTTTGTCGGGTTGTTGAGATCGATGAGGACCTCGACAAGCTTTTCCACTGGTTTCCCTCTGACCAGCTCGTCCTTGTCTCTGATGTCGAGCCCTTTAATGATCATAGCCTCCTTTAGCTTGACCTCTTTAAGTGAAGCAACATAACATTCTCTGGCCACAGTCTGCTCTCCCCTCACCGTGCCGATCCCAAGGTCGGTGGGGAATTTGACGGCTAGATGGAAAGTGGATGTGATAGCTTGGAAAGCATTTAAGGTGGTGCGGCTGAGGATGATGTTGTAAGCAGATGGACAATCGACGACGAGGAAGGTGAGCAACTTTGTGGTCTGCCGCGGGTATTCTCCAATTGTGATGGGAAGATCGATGGGGCCGATGGAGGTCACCTGATCTCCAGTAAAACCGACCAACGAGGTTTGGAGAGGGGATAGACTCTCTTCCCCGACCTTGAGCTAGCGAAAGGCATTTAGGAAGATGATGTCTGAAGAACTGCCGTTATCGACGAGAACCCGTCTGACTTTGTAATTGGAGAGGAGGGCAGAGATGACGGGGGGGTTGTCATGGGGGTAATGGATACCTGTGCAGTCGGCCTCCGTAAAGGTGATGGGCTCCATTCACTGCTTGAGCTGTTTGGAAGGGTGGTTCAAAGTGACAACTTCTTTGTCTGAGCCTTGCCTTATTTTTCTGAGTTATGCCCGTTGAGCCGAGCGGGATGGTCCTTCACAAGCAAGCCCGCCTGCAATAACTCTAATCTCTCCAACAGGGGGGGCGGGGTTACCTTGTGCCCGGGGTTGCTATGGAGGGCGATCATGACCTTGGTTAGGTTGTGCGAGTTGTCGAGGAGGGGTGCGTCGGCGATTGTTTCTGATGGGTTTAATCCTTTGCCTCCGCTGAGGGCGGGCTTCCGTGAACCAACTGAGATGTCCCTGACGCATCAAGCCCTCGACCATGTCTTTGAGGTTAACACACTCCTCCGTATTATGGCCGTGGTCCTGATGAAAGCGGCAGTATTTGGACTGGTCTCACCGGTTGGAAGGAGAGCGTGACGGTTGGGGCCATTTTAGGGGATAATCTCATTGAATCTGGTTCAAGACTTGTTCCATGGGGGAGTTGAGGGGGGTGTATCATTCGAACCAGCCGGGCGGTCGGGTTAATGCCGACTGGTCGGCTCGAGGTGGTCGATTGGTATACTGAGGTGCTTGGTGAGTGCACTGGGTGTTTCTGGTTTCTGAGTCCTTTCTCTTCTCTCTAGGGGTCGGGTTTTTGGCTGTAGGATCTTGTCGGGCGGCTAGGGAATCTTCGGCGTTCATATATTTTTGGGCTTTGGAAAGTAGGGTTACCATGGAGGTCAGGGGGTTTTTGGAAAGGAAAAAAAGGAAATTAGATGATCGTAGATCGACCATGAAAGCCGTGAGAATGACCTTGTCATCATTTTCTGCCACTTGCAAGGCCTCGGTGTTGAAGCGGGTGACGAAGCTGCGCAGCGACTCTCCCTCCGTCTGACGGATGTTAAGGAGTTGAGTTGCTGGACGCCGTTAACGTTGGGCACCAATGAATTGGCTGAGGAAGGAGTCGCTCAGGTGCTGAAAGGTAGAGATAGAGTCCGTCGGTAGCTGACTAAACCACAGTTGGGCTGACCCCTTAAGTGTTACGGGGAAAGCCCGACACATGATTTCATCAGGGGATGCATGGAGGATCATGAGGGTCCTGTAGGTCTCCAAGTGATCGACTAGGTCCGTTGTACCGTCGAAAGAGTCAATCGAGGACATTTTAAACTTAGGAGGTAGAGGATTGTCCTTGATGGAGGCAACACATGGTGAGTTGGCTGTGGTAGATGGTTTATGCTGTATGTTCTGCATGACTCATTGGAGTTGGAGCTTCATGGCTCGGAGTTCCATGTCCCAGAGTGGAACGTTGTCACCACCGGAATGCAGCGGGGGCTGGACACTACTGGCCTCTCCCTCAGATGTGGATGCTTGGACCGATGGAGGTGGGACCCGGGGTGACGGGTTTATATCTGGGGGAGGGGGTCGCAAGCCTTCCAAGTTGGGTGGATGGGGCTGCTGGATAGTATGGCTCAGGGCTCGTTCTTGGTTGGGTGGGATATCTGGAGGTGGTGGAGGAGGCATAGTAAGGTTTCTTTGGAGTAGAGCATTAATCAGGGCTTGGTTTTGCTCGGCCAGGCGATTAATGCTGTTGGTGAGCTCAGTGAAATTCTGCGGCGGGTTGTTTGGATTGAGAAGGTCGGCTTGGTGGTCGGCAATATTGTGGTGAGAAACCATGGATCTAGTCGTGACCATCCACCTTGGTGGGTGGCGGGAAGGGGTTATTGGGAAAGGGTCTCCGACAACAATGAGCACAACTGGCGCGCGAAGCAAAAGGTTTCCCACAGACGGCGCCAACTGATGATACGGCGTGTTCCAGATGGAACGGGTCGAACTGATCCACGCTTCTTAAACCAGTATCCAAGGTACCAAGCCCACAAAGGAACCTGCACAAGAGTTCAATGGGAAACCGGGAGTCCCTCAGCGAACCCTCCGATGAGCAAGTTAGAAAGAGAGATGAAATGTAGAGATAGATTAGAAATAAAAAGCTTAACATTCTTCTTATCTTCTACGTCTGCTTATATCCTCTGGTAATCATTTCGTTGTCCCTTTCGACCTGTCATCTTGGCCGAAAGTCTATGCTTTAGCTTGCCTTGTTTATGGTGTGGCCGTTCTGTCTCGACAGGAGGGGTTATCACAATAAATGCTATAAGGGGCTTCATTAATGGCTGATGTGTAGTGCAATAGCTTTGCAGGATCTTTGTCTGCTTATGTGGCTTGTCTTTCTCTTGCCATGTGTTTAGATGCCATTGGTTCTTAATGTCATGTTGAGTTCCAACAACGTTGGGCTTTAGTAGTTGAATTATGTATTGGGCCCTAAATGGTGGGCTATAACCTTTATGAGCTTACCCATGTCAATTTTCAATAGGACTTGATAATAATTAAATTTAACTATTAGAATTTATTGTTAATTTATCCTTTTTGGTTTTTTTTTTTTTAGTATGGCATTGTACATAAGCTAGTCTACAATAATATAATATTAATTTAGGGGAAATTAAGAAAAAAAAGTCAGAGTTAAACTCTAGTAATAAAATAATTTTTGAATTTTATTAATTTAAATTTTAAGTTTATTTTTAATTTAAATTATTAATTTAATTTTGTAAAGTAAATGGATAGAAAATAGTATTTGTCAATAAATTTAATGTAACTAAAATATTTTAAAAAATATTTTTTTATTAAATTTAATGATTAATTTTTTTGATCATTTTATTTAATGATGAAAATAGATCGATGTTTAAATTAAAAATTAATCAAAAGTTTGAGATTTATTTTATTATACATGTCAAATTTTGGAGTTTTTTAAATTTTTTTATAATTTAACTAAAACACTTACTACTTTTATATAGGGCTGCAAACGAGTTGAGTCAAGTCAAGTTGTAATACGTTTAAACTTATTTATTAAGATTTAAACGAATTTGAGCTCGAACTCGAACTCAATAAAAATTTAACGAACTGAGCTCGAGCCGTGTTGGTTTAGACATAACTCGAGTTCGAGCTTGTTCACGAGTCTTAACGAGTCAAAAAATTTATAAATTTATACTTGCGTATGATACTAAAATTACAATTAAAACTTTGATTATACAATTATATATACAATATATATAAATATTCTAAGAAAATGTCAATATTTTATCAAAATAATAATATCTACTATTACTATTATATAAATGTATCGTATATAGTTAACTATTATTTACATTGATATTTTTTAAAATATATAAATAACATATTTCTCTTATTTTTTATACATATTTTTACATTATTTAATATATAAATAATAAATATTAAACAAGTTAGCTAACGAGTTGAGTTTTAGAATATTTGGACTTATTTATTAAAATTTTAATGAGCTCGAACTCGAACACCAAAAAAATATAACGAACCTAGTTCGAACGAGTTCTTACTAAGCTAAGCTCGAGTTTGTTCACGAACGACTCTATTCATTTGCAGCCCTAACTGTAAACGAGTCGAGCCGAGCCGAGCTGAGCCGAGCCGAGTTTTAGTATGTTTGAGCTTAATTATTAATATTTTAACAAACTCGAATTCGAACTCGAGCTCAATAAAAATTTAACAAACTGAGCTCGAGCCGAGTTGACTTAGGCTTGACTCGAGCTCGAGCTTGTTTATGAGTCTTAAAGAGCCAAAAAATTTATAAATTCATACTTACATATGAGATTAAAGTTACAATTCAAATTTTGATTATACAATTATATATACAATATATATAAACATTCTAAAAAGAATAATATTTTATCAAAATAATAATATCTATTACCACTATTATATAAATGTACTATCTATAATTAACTATTATTTACATTTACATTTTTTAAATATATAAATATTTATCTTATTTTTTTATACATATTTTTATATTATTTAATATATAAATAATAAATATTAAACGAATCAGTTAACGAGCCGAGTATTAAAATGTTTGGTCTTGTTTATTAAAAAATTAACTAGTTTGAACTCGAATGTAAAAAAATTTAACGAAGCAAATTCGAACGAGCTCTTACCGAGCCAAATTCGAGCTTGGCCACAAACGATTTTGTTCATTTGCACCCCTACTTATACATGCAATTATAGTGAATAAACTGTTAACCTGATAACTTTTCCTTGTAAAAATTCTAAAAAGAAATTCATGTTTTTGTGCTTTTCTTTGTTTGAGGTGTACTATATAAGTATACTTTTTATCTTTTTATTTTGGGTAAATTATACAAATAGTCCCTGTAATTTGCTTCAAGTGGTAGGATCTATTTCTTAAACTCAATATGAGTTCGGTAGTGTATTTGTGGTGTATTTTAAATATATAGATTCCATTGTTCTTGGATTGATTTTTCAAAATTTGTTTTGTAAGTGAGGATTTGTTTTAAATGGGATTGTTGAGCAATGGTTTAGCTACAAAAGTTTATTTTTCACTTACAAAAATGCATGAGTTTTTAAAAGTAAAAAGCCCTAATTTGGAGAAACCTTAAAATGTTGATCTTTGGGGGAAATTGTTTGATTATTAAATCAAAATGTAAATGAGGGATTTTTGAAGGTTTTTTTGAAAAATGTTGTGATTATGAAATTGGAGTTAATATATGTTGAAATGAGCTATTTCTTGCATTGAAATGGAATTTTAAAGAGGAAAGGGATTATGCCCTAAAATGTAAGTGTTGAGATTGTAAAGAGGAAATGAAATAAATATTGAGAAATGTGAACTTGAAATGATGATTAATGATGATGGTGGAGTTTGATATGTATTATCACTCTCATTTAAGATTTTGGAAAAGTGTACCTTTAATGGAATTTATTTATCTGTTTAGAGATATTTGTTTTGGGCTATTGGTGGAAGATAGCTATGATTATTGTAGAAATTGCATATGGACTAGGCAAACTAGACTGTTTATAAATCATGCAGATCATGGAGCATGCAATGGATTTTAAGAATTTAAACTGTATGTTTTGAAAAGAGATTTTGGAAATTCTTGTGTTATGTTTTAAGAGCATTTGTTTCATTTTGAAAATCATATTTTGGATCACATGTATTGTGCTATTTGGAAAGAGTAAATAAAATAGTAAATTGAGAAAGGAAACTAATTTTTTACCCGTTGTCATTGAATATGGTTATATTTTAATACATTGTAAATGTATAATGTTTGAGAGAAGCAAAAGGATGTACTCCATGTTTGGGAGAAAAAAAGGAATGGACTCCATTAAATTAAGTTGGCCCGTGTGTCTAGCGTAAAAGTCTCGAAAAACACGCGTATACATAGGTGCTGGTTCCCGCGGACGAAATCTTCGTAAAATGGCAATAGTAGAGCTTATATAGCCTATGTTTACATGGGTCTTGTTTGACTGTTTCCTGCGAACGAAATTTTCGTGAAACGTTGTATTAGTTTTGGAGATTTACCCATTTTATTTATTATCATTTTAGTTTTGGAAAGAAATGATTTTTAAAATGGTTTTAACAATGTATTTGCTGTTGGTTAACGATGTATTCGTATTAGAATTGGCAATGAAATTGCTAGTTGGTACTGAGATACCTAGATTGACTTGTGGAAATGGATTTTATATCAAACTAATGTATTGAATTCAGAAAACGTTTTGAATAAACGAAAGGTTTTGAAAATTGGGCAGAAAAGGGTTTTTATTGAGGAAATAAGTGGATTTGTGAATGCATTGAGCATATTATATATGTATGTATTGCATTCATGATCATTTACACTTGTGGAGCATATTTAGTTTTTGAAATATTTCTTGCTGGATTTTATGCTCACCTTACGTGGCTAAAAATATTTTTCAGGTATGCTTATGCGGATGTGGATTGAGACGTTGAAGTTGTGTTTGGAACCATGTAGGGTGGTTCCTTTATTTGTCGACCAAGAGCCATTTATGTATTTGTTAGCCGTGTGCTATTCTTGTAAGGGTTACATTCTTTGTATATGCTGTAAGCCTTTGGGTATCTTAATTTGATTATAACATCTTTGTACGTTTTAGTTATAGAATATCCATTCGACTTAGATGTTATATCTAAGAATGTATAAAATTGGAATAACACATGTACTGTGTGTTTATATTATATATGTCTGCATGAGTATTGTTAGTTATTGTCTATCGTTGGGTGGTTTACTCAGATGGGCCGGACCTCGTAAATCTAGGACATGACAACTTGGTATCAGAGCTAATTGGGTATAAAAACCTTGGGCTCGCGGGAAGTGATTAGCTAATAATGGGTTTATCATATTTGGTGAGGACGTTTGTATGTTGTGTGCTAAATGATAACATGCTTATGTATTGCATTTTATATGGGCATGGTGTTGAGACTCATAGATATTATTCGATCTCTAGTTGATTAACTTGGAGGTCTTATTGGAAACGTATTTGATTAACGTTGTTTCTAATGAGAAATCTAAGCGAGTACTAGAACGAATGATTATCTTTGTAGACTTAGCGCGATTACGTGTTATGTGGTAGATGGTATGTAAATTAGGCTTGGTTTGGCATGTGTAAAAAAAGTTAAAAAGTCAAAAAGTTACTCAAAAAGTTAAAAAGTTATCACTATTCACCAAAAAAAATATTAAAAAATTAATTTTACACACAAAATTACAAGTCAATCTTTTCAAAATTAGATTTGTGGCTGCGTTTTGTAAGAAAAATTGCACAGTTTGGGTGCAAAACACACTGATGTTTGGCCCGTGGGGGACCATCATAGGTCCCGTTTTGATAATCTGAACCGTTCAATGTGTAGAACTCTTCGAGTACTATATGTCTGTAAAAAATCACATTGATCGGATATCGCTAACTATATGATCAAATCAGTTTTGTATAAAAAATAGATGGTGTTATAGTTAACGGTTAAAAAAAACTAATTTGATCAGATAGCTATTGATATCCGATCAATGTGATTTGTTGAAGGCATATAGTACTCGATAAGTTCTACATATTGAACGGTTCAAATCATCAAAACGGGACCCATGATGGCTCCCATGAACCAAACAACACCGTCTAGTGCAATGCCCTAAAAGTAGCCAATCATTTCTTAGCATCAACTCACCTGCACAGATAGTACGGCTGTATAACTCACTCTTTTAATCTTCTCCTACACACTAATTTATACAATTTTTTAATACACATTTTTTCATAAAAAGTCAAAAAGTTAACCCAAACAATCATATTTTTTTCCTCAACTTTTTAGTCCAAAAAGTCAAAAAGTATACTTATTTAGGATACTCCAAACAATCCCTTAATTGAAGTCTCAATGGGGTTGTTTGAGTAATTGTTATGTAATTGCGTTGTGTTACTATTTTGATAGA
The DNA here is from genome assembly GCF_055761805.1 of Camellia sinensis. Lineage (NCBI taxonomy): Eukaryota > Viridiplantae > Streptophyta > Magnoliopsida > Ericales > Theaceae > Camellia > Camellia sinensis. The sequence continues at coordinate 188,153,313 of NC_138962.1, forward strand.
AGGCGCCAGTGTTATATATCCTAAGTTGGGTGTTTCCCTTCTTATAGAAACATTTTGGATTGAGTAATGGACTCGGAGTGGGCGGGCACCTCAGTGAGTGCTATACTGGTGATATGTTGTGTATTAGCATAAGTTGTGAGTTAGTGTTGGTTTGTCTTTAGTGACAGTTAGTATGTCTTTGAGGGACAGTGTTGTTTGAGTCTTTTGTGGTTGGTGGTTGGTGGTTGGATGGAGTTGTTATACTCATTTAAGTGACGTCGTGTAGGTTTGGTGTGGATTGTTAGTCCGTGGACTTGGATATGTTGGAATTAGTTATGACCTGGAGTGGTCAAAGGCGTGGGGTGTGTTTCTTAATTGGGTAAATTGTTTTAAGGGTTGGTTTGGGATGTTCTAAAAAAGTACACTTTTTGACTTATTGGCTTATATGGGTTGGGTTTGGGTTGGGTTTGATGTGATGTGTTAGAGAGGTGATGTAATTTAAATAAGATGATGTGACTTAAATAGGATAGTGACTTTTTGACTTTTTGTATTATTTAGTTTATGCCAAACCAACCCTAAGTCTTGTAACTCGTTAAAGGGGTATTGGTAGTGTTAGAGTTCTAGAACACAAAGAGTTAGGATTGCTCTTGTAGATGTGGGTAGTGTTGGTGTATAGTTCTGACTATGGTGTTGATAACCTGGAGGTTAGTATTGTGGAGTATAGTTGGTTGAGATGTAAGTTGTTGTGGAATTGAGAAATCTTCATTTGAACGTGTAATTATTAATGTAACTAAAATATTTAAAATATAATTTTTTTAATTAAATTTAATGATGAAAATTTCTTTTTTGTCTTTTTACTTAATGATGAAAATAGATCAATGTTTAAATTAAAAATTAATCAAAAGTTTAATGTCAAATTTTGGAGTTTTTTTTTTAATTTTTAATTTTTTTTAAAAATAATTTAACTAAAACATTTACTACCTTATACATGCAATTACAGTGAATAAACTGTTAACCTGATAACTTTTCTTTGTAAAAAGAAAAATACTAGGATTTTAAATGTTTGACCAAATATCTCATATTGATGTGAGATGTATATCATCTAGGTTTCATGTGAGTTCCACACTCATATGAGATATTTGATAGAACATCTGATAAAATATTTAGAATCTTTAGCATTACTCATTTTTGAATTGATAGACAAAACTTGATTAAGCATTTTGATCTTTGGGAGAATTACACCTGAGTGTATTTTTTCAAAAAATAAAAATAAAAATCAAGCTAATGGTACAAATATTAATAATCAAATTCACAAACATTTTCACTAATATGTAAATATTTTTCCAAAACCCCACTTATGTGTAATTTTCCCTTAATCTTTAGGTTATATTTAGATCATGAATTTATGTAGGAATTTGGAAAGAAAAAGGTGAGAATAATATGAACAAAATATAAATGTTTTTTTTAAAAAAAATTAATTTTTTTTATATTTCTCTCTCTTTTTGCAAATTTTAATTCAAATTCATGATTCAAACACAACATAAGAAATGAGCATTCTATTCCATTTATTTCATTCCACTGAATATAAATCATTAAAAATTAATCTTAGGAATTCCATTCAAGAAAAATCAATTATGTCATTAATATGTATATTTTAGAGAAATTAAATATCAGTGTAATTGTAAAAAAATAATTACAAATTAATAGTAAATTTTATCAAATTTAGTAATTAAAAATATAAGTTTTTCAATGTATTTATAATTACTCTTTTAAAATTACACTGAATTATAATTTTCAATATATTTTTTCCTTTCTGCAAATACTTCAAGAGCAACACAGTTCACAACAAGGTTCTTTCACAAGGACACCACATCTACATGAAAAAAAAAGCTCTAAGTTCTTATTTTGACAGTCTAAAATGGCATAAACATCAATCTACCCTCACCACTAACTTCAAAACAATAAGAAAAAAAGAAAAATTTGACAACACCTCAACTGGTTTAAATCCAGTTTAATGTCTGCTCTTTTTCTTTTATCGATGTCTCTCAAAAGAAACCATTCTACCGCGGCAAAACATTTTCTAAGGCACTTTGGCTCTCGGCACGATCATAATTCTTCTTCCAATGACTCCCCCAAAGCGCTCTCTCAGTTTAGCCAACTGTGCCAACCGTCTTTTCACAGATTCAGAAGGTCCCAATTGACTCGGCTTATTGTCCGAGCCAACAGTCTCATCTTCATTGCACTCAAAATTCCTATCAGACCGGGCTTTCTTCATCTGAGAATCGAATTATCTGCTTCAAAGTTTCCACTACCTGACTCATCATTGGCCGATCTTTTGGATTCTTCAACAAACAACTGTCTGCTAACTTGGCAATTTTACGAGCTGCATTCAGAGAATACTGATTTTTGAGTCTTGGGTCTATTACCATGCCAAATTTCTTGCTATCAGCAGGGAAATTCTTGATCCACTCCAAAAGTTTATGCTCTGTCTTGGGTAGGTTTCTTTCCAGTGACCGCCTACCGGTGAGGATCTCATACAATGCCACACCAAAACTCCATACGTCGCTTTTAGTTGTTAGATGTCCTGTTTGGATGTAGTCTGGAGCAGCATATCCAAATGTCCCCACAACCTAGTCACAAAATGCAAGTTTCTCAGGATCATTTACAACACAGATTACACATACATATAGACAGGCCGATTTATTTTTTAATTAAATTTTTTTTTTTTAATAATGTACATATGCAAATACAAGATGTGCCCCCTCTTCTCCCTCCACTTATCTATACAGCAGATATCTTTGTTAAAAAAAGTCACAACTCCCCCTTTCTGCATTTCACTAGGGCTGTAAAATAAACAAAACTACTAAAGTTTGACTTGTTAATGTCTCGTTTGATATCGACTTATTGTGTAAACAAGTCAAATTTGAACGCATTTCGGATCTCATTAAGTTTTCAAGTCAAGCTTGAACAATTTATTACATGGATTCACTCCATGATATGTTCTATAAAAAAACTAGGCTACTTGAGTTCAACTCATGATTGGCTGGGTTAAAACTCATTTGAGATTTGCTCAAAAGTTATACATTTTGAAACTTGTTAAATTTTCAAACCAAACTTAAACGGCAAACTACTCGACTTGACTCGGCTCTTTTTATAGGTCAAAACTCCTTATTTTCATCTTTCATTCGCCAACTTCGAATAAGCTCTCTCTTTGTAATGAATATTTAAGTTTTCATGCTTGATATTAACTCAAAAGATTATTATTTTATTGTTGTTGATTACATATAGAAAAATTTCAGGGTTGTAATCAATTGATGCTCCCTCTAAATTAAATTCTTAACTCCACCACTGCATATAGAATAGTGTGAACAGTGTCATGGAAGCGACATTTGACCATAACCATATTATTGTCAGATTTCACTTCTATAATACTCAATGTTTTTAGTCGTTCGTCATTATGATCATAGACTTCCATAAAAATTATTTATTTATTTATAATTATGAATTTAATCATCATCACTATCACCACTAGATTTCCATCTTGCTGAAACCCAGTCTTCAATTTCCCAATCTTCCCAGCCATTTTTCTGAATTTTAAAAATTTCAGGAGAATATCACTAGTTCCCACCTCAAAAAGATTAAGTTAATATGGTATGTAGTATGAATCACAACATAGTTCATCCTCATACAACCAACTTATGCTATCGACATAACATGTGTACTTACAGCTGTTGAAACATGAGTATGCCCATCTGTTGGCCCCTCCCGGGCAAGTCCAAAATCTGAAAGCTTTGGTTTGAAATGCTCATCCAACAGCACATTTGATGATTTAAAATCTCGATATATCACCTTCATCATTGGTATAGATAACGATAGATTAACAACAATGAACATATTTAATTTTTGAAGAACAAGCATGCTAAATTTTTAAATAATCATTACCATGATGATAGTGACAGCAGCAAAATAACTATAAAATAAAAGGAAAAAAAAAAGAAAGTATCATGAGCATTTAAGCAAACACAGACCATGATGCAGATGTTGCTTTCAATGATATTCTAACTTTAGCAAGTTTTCATTCATGTATTTCTAAGTAATTGGTTTTAGGGCCTTTCCCATTTTTAAGATATGAGAGAAATCTAAATTTTATCAATTACAAATTAGTTTGCTATGGCTAAAATTCTTGGTTTTTCCATTGAACAAAATTCCAATTTATTTATATGATAATTCAGCTTAATGAATAAAAAGCAACAAGAAGAAAATATGTATATGGGAAGAAAAAAAAGGCCTCTTAGGGTGAGAGGATTCCTACACTTTGCTTTTACCAAAAAAAAAGGCGGCAAAATTAAACATATAATTGACAAAGTTTTTTAGTGAAACCTGGACTTCTAATTCTTCATGCAAATAAGCCAATCCTTGAGCAGCTCCAAGTATTATCTGTAATCTAGTTTTCCAAGTAAGGGCTGGGAAAGCCCTATTGAAAAGATGATCTTCCAAGCTTTTGTTCTGCATAAACTCATATACAAGTAGCCGTTGGATCCCTCTTTCTCCATCACCAGCACAGTATCCAATAAGTTTGACGAGATTTGGGTGCTCCACAACACCAAGAAATTGTACTTCTGCCATCCATTGCTTATGACCCTACATGAAAACAAGGAATTCTAAGAGAGAAATCAATATTTAGGAAAAACAGACCTCTTGTATAATTACATTAAAGCAAACAGGAAATTGCTTGGACATATACATACACAAGTCACCTAATCGGTTATCCTAGACCACGCTCCAAGACACTAACTCGCGGATTAGGCGATAATTCGGGAAGATCCGTGGATTAATTATTTCTGTTCACAAATTCATCACTGAAAGATCATAGATTCTCCTTGAATCAAACAATGATGTAACACGCCTTGCACCCTTGTACACAAGTAGTAATTTTCTTCTATATATAAGAAAAAAAATAACACAACACATATAGAATTATCAATAATAAACAAATTAAATATTATATATAAATTAATATATAGACAATCTGAAAGTGTTCTGACTGACGCTATCACTCCCGCTACCGTTTGCCGAACTGGTGACATATATAAAAACCATGAACTCAAACATAAGTAGGCTGCATTGAGGTCTAGGTGCATATGCATCAATAAATTTCAAAGCTCATGATTTCTGCCCACATATTTGAACCATCTAAGTTTGTTCATAAAGTTTAAACCAATCCAAGGCATTCCATGCTACTTCCACGTGCACAAACACATTGGACTAATTCAATACCTATGGACCATCCAAAAATCCTAAATACATAAGTTTGTTAACAAATAAATGGCAAAGGGGGTTGAATAAAGAAAATGAAAATGGATAACCCCTTTGCTATCCAATTCTTCACTCTGTGATTTACTTACGAAAGGAATTTAAAAAAAAAAAAAAAAAAAAAAAAAAAACACTTGGCTGCGGCATTCTTCCATTAATAAAACGAACTGGGAAGTCCTTTAATCTCAATTCTGTTCAATGTGCTAAATTAGATGATTTGATCTTAAAAACAAAAAAATAATCAATTACCTACACTCAAAGGTAGATGACACTACCAGCAGTTCCTGAAAAATAACATGTAAGCAAAACAGCCAATTAAAATGATATACGGACTTCTTTACTCTGGGTCTTTTTAATAAATCTCTTATATGAAAATGGAATTTATACCAACGAAGTACAGGCACGGTACTCTCTTCTAATGCACAGCATACAATCAAACTGGAAAACCCCTCAATGTTAGTTTATGAATGAGGTGCAAGCAGCTCCAACAAGGAGCTGCAGGACAGAATGATGTCCAAAAGATACAATCGCTTGGTAAAGACTATCCAAAACATCAATCTAATGTTGCAATTCATGCAGAAGGCAAGAGCCATGAATATGCAGTACCATCGATACAAAAATAGATAAAATGGTGCAATTAGTTTCTATTATTATTTTTTTTCTTGGGAAGGAAAACATATTCAAAACATGTACACCATTGGATTACAAAAGTTCCCAAATGGAACCAACCTCGAATATTGATGCAACCTGAGTATAATTTGTTTAATTAGTGAGGTATCAATCACAGCACAAAATTTATGCCATGAAAGGACTTCCACCAGACCATATACAGAAATTCAATACAGTGAATTAGGAGTTTCCTTCTTTGACAGCACATGAAAACCGAGGCAATGCCAATGCATGTGATAATGCAGTCAGTCTAAGTAACAATAGTCACACATGTAGAGATACAAGGTAATAAAGATGGATTTAAATTTTAATATATCAAATAAACACAACATTTTCCACCTAAAATCCATTCAATATAATTCTGAAGGGCATGCAAACATTAGCAATCTTAGACTTCACTGAAAATCACCCAACACGTTATATCTAATGCACCTTCCAATCATTGTTATCAAATCGTGAATCACAAAATTCATTTTAATTAGCATAATATATACATATTTAAAAACATACACATAGTGTTTAAGATGAAATAAATATTAATATAACTAAATTATGTGTGTGTATATATATGACTCCATACATAACTAAATCACGGTGAATCGTAGTGGAGGGTAGTGAATGGCAATGAATCATAGTGATTTGCAATTGAATCATATGATTCGCCCAGTTTAAGATTCAACGGCATGAACCAAATCGTTTTGGTTGACTTGAATTCTAACGATCATGCTTCCAACAACAATCTTAGTTACATTACAGGCAAATCTTTATTTAGGATTATTCTGAAAATCAAAATATACCTGAAAGCCATTTCTGTCGAGCATTTTAATGGCAACAACAATTGGATCACCCTTTCCATCAGCAGCCTTGATTGAGCCTTTGAACACGCTTCCAAACCCGCCTTCCCCAATCTTAAGCAGCCTATTGAAACCATTAGTGGCCTGCCTGAGCTCCGAGAACGAAAAGGCGATCAAGTTCTGAGCCTTCTCTTCATACAATTTTGGGATTCTAGAGGGTGAATTTGCAGAACATGAAGTCTTACTAACCCTATCAGCTGCTGATGAATCGGATTTGGATTTGCTCCAGTTTTTGAATATTGGGGCTGATCTTTGTTCCCTAATTCTAGTTCTATCCTTGAAGTAATAGAAACAATTCATTTTTGTTCAGAATAAAGTAGCAAATTTCATGGTTAAGTGTGGATTGGTATTCAAGTCCTGTAAGGAAGATCAAGGACAATTGTTGGCATTTATTTGTTGAATTGAACAAGGGCAAGTATTAGAATTTATGTGAGAGAAAGATTTGCCAAGAAAAAGAAAGCTATAAAACAGAGAAAGTGTAGTGAAAAAACTTGGATGGGAATCGAAGGAAGTATAAATTGGACGAACTGATGAATAAGACAGAAAGCGAAATGAAAGTTTGGATTTGGAAAGAAGATGAGACAAACAATGAAAACCCAGGTGGGAATTGACTCAAATTTGGACAAAAAATGAGAAAAGAGAGTGAAATTGAAATCCCCAGATAGGAATTCAAAGGAAACTGTGAGAATTTAAGAGGAAAAAAGCATAAACAAATGGAAAACCAAGGAGGGATTCAATGACCCAGGTGAGAAAAAAAAACAACAAAACATGAGAGAGAGAGAGAGAGATGAGAATTCAATGAAAAACACAAAGAGATGAAGATAAAAATGAGCAAACAATAATTAAAAAAAAACTTATTTTACCAAGTCTTTGCTTCTTCCTGAATTTGTTCAAATGGTTGGATTCTCTCAGACAGAGAGTCCTTACATTGAAAATTTTCTCTTTCTTTGGCTTCCCCTCTGTAAATTCTATTTTTGTTTGGTACTGCAGCTATAAACTACAGAACCTTCTAATACTACCTGATTTTTGAGTTCTAAGAAAATTAGTTTACCAAGATTTAGTACGGTGAACAAGGTAGGTAATGAGCTGCCCACCAACACTTTTTCCCTTCATATATATATATATATATATATATTTAGTCTCAATTCAGGTCCATATTGATAATTTAATCATTTATTTTGTAAGTTTTAAAATAAACGTTATTTGTAAAAAAAAATTAATTTTATTAGATAACTGTAAATATAAAAATAAATCGTATTTTATTTTATAAAATAAATAATTTAAGTTTATCATTTGCTTTGTATTTTTTATGGAATCCACGAGATAGATTGTTCCAATTATAGATATACACAAGAGAGGTATATGGATGAACTTTTTTTTCAAAATTTTTGACAAAAATATTAAAAAGTCACCCATTTCAAATTTTCTCTAATTTTTTTTTTTTTTTTTTTAATTTGAGGAAAATCTAAGTTGTAGTTCTTGCTCTCTATTTAAATGTCAAGTTAGACACTTTCTTGATACATTACGACAAACTTGCATTACAAAAGTTACTTCACATGTTGGTTTGAGTTAAACACTGAGAATAAGTAGTGTTTGGCATCCAACTAAAAGAGTTATATATATATATTTTAATTAGTTTATTTTTAGTGACTTTTTTTTAAGTTATATTAATATTTTTGCTTTCTTGTGTCTTGTATAGACTAATATAATAGTTAAACAAAAAATAATTGAAAAAAATGATATCAGACACATTTCTTGTGCAAAGTGTTTCATTTCTATCTGTATTAATGTTAATTAACAAAGAAGAAGAATAATAATATGTGATGTGTTACTACCAGCAACAAAAAGGCTGGCTGTGGGACCTATAATTTTTTGATTTTGGCTAAGTAAGTCAAAACCCAAAAGCTTATATTTATTTTCAATTAAAATAAATAAAAACATCAATTTTTGCATTTTGAAAAAAATATTTTTTTAAAAATTTGAATTGTTCATCTTATTAAATTTATTAGAACATCCATACAATTAATTAAATTGATCAAATATCAATAGATTTCTAAAGTGGATATAAGATGGGTCAACCAAAATCAACCTCTAATTGGATGCCAATTGGAGTGAATTTTTATTTTTTTTTTCCTAATAAAAAGAGTAAAATTTTAAATTTGGTAATTTGGGAAAGTTGTTAAAAAAAAAAAATTACATAAAAATAAGTCAAAGTTGTTCAAATTAGAAAGGTTCTCCATGATTTTGAGGACTTCACACCACCATAATTTGAAGGAACATGAAAAACGGGTCAGATGAGCTTACATGTTGATTTGCTTCCCTCACATGGCTGACTATTTCAATGCAAAAAAAAAGAAAAGGAAAAAAGAGAAAGAGACTTCATTGGGCACTGTGAGACATGTCATTTTCTAATTTATTATTATATATTTTGGGTGCTTTTTTTGACCCTTTATCATTATTAGGACAGATCAAGTCATCCCATGACTGCAGGATCATTTTGTTGGTGAACAATTAGTAGGGATGGCGTGAAATTAAAACTAATGGCTGAAATGATCACCTAGAATGATTCAATCTAATGGCTGGAATTAAAACTAATCAAAATGACATTATTTTGGTTAATAAGTTGAAAAAAAAAAAAAATTCATCTACTTCTTCTTTCAACAGTAGTATCGTAATTTTCTTAAATTTTCGTAGCTTCTCCTTAACTCTCCATACTTGTTTGCTTCCAAAAAAAAAATAAATAAAAAATTAGAAACAATCAAACCCAAATCAGTGTAAACAAGAGAGCAAGTAAAGATTGATCTAGTAGAGTATATATAGATATAGATAGAGAAAGAGATATATATATATCTAAATCTATATATAGATATAGATATAGCACCACCACTGTGATTGTCAACAAAACCCCCAAAACTCATGAAATAGGCCCTTTTTTTATTTATAAATAAGACAACTCACTCAACCACCCACCCTTTCTCTCACCTTGTTTCTCTCTCTAGATTTCTTCACTCTTAGCTAGACAAATCCACAAACACTTGTTGAACGAGTGTACAGACAATTGCATTCACAGATTAGCATCATTTTTTTTACCCAACTCGAAAATTTGGAGAGAAACAACAATCTAAAATACAGTGTTTGCTGTACTATATACAGAAAAACAAAAAGATTAATTTGGGAAGGAAAAAAAAAAGAAAGAAAATTGGGGAGAAGGGAGGTAGAGGGGGCAAACCCAAATGTCTCCAACTTCCTCTCTGGTGTGATTTTCTGAGAGAAAGAAAGAGAAAGAAGGCGAGCAAAGAAAGCTAATTTTTTGTATTTTTTTTTTCCAACTTACTAACCAAAACGATGTCGTTTTGGTTAGTTTTAATTTCAGCCGTTGGATTGGATCACTCTAGGAGATCAACTTCAGGCTTTTACTTCAGAGGATCCTCGCGCGTGAGGGTGACCCTAGCACCTCCACTGTTTTTTGATTGGCTCAAAATTTATTTTTTTATTTTTTTTTCTAGCTTGTTCTCACAGCCCCCCACGTGGAGGGGGGTGCTGGGGGTCACCCCTCACTAGAGGTCCCCAGCATTGTTGTTATGTTATAGTGACAACTTCGACTCGACCTATTTCATTTGTAGAGGTCAAGTTTATATGATTCAGAAATTGTGTCATAATTAATCCTAAAATAGTAAAAATAATAATTGAAATCATGATTCAGAAATATTGTAATAATTATCCTAAAATAGTGAAAATAATAATTGAAATAAAAAAAGTTACAATCTTCTTACCTACCATCCCTAAATCAAATCTTAGACACAAAAGTTTTGTTTCTAATAAGAGAAATTTAATTACAGAGAGAAATTTTATAATAAAGACACATATATATAGAGCCTACATGTGAGATTCATTTTTTTATCTTATGTATATGTCTTTCATTCTGTGAAATTCTTGTGTGGTTCTAATAATTCTATTCTTAATTCCAGATGATATCGAATTTTTTTTAAATCAATAGTACTTTTTGTTGGGATCTGGGATCCCGCCCAAGACCTTATAGAAATCATTGCAAGCAGAAAAACACACTCACACACAAGGAGACACAATATTTTACGTGGTTCGGCCCAATGCCTACGTCCACGGGAGAGTAACCGGTTATCACTATACCAATGAGGAGATTACAGAAAGATTACAATAGAGGAGGAGCTCACACTCTCCTCACTCAGCCACTCACCCGTCTCCCTCGCTCACACCGAGGGAGACGGTCTCTCCGCCTCACATCTCTCACTCTCTTTGTTGTCTCACGGTTTGCTCACTTACTCCACATTTTGCTCTCTCCTCTCAACCTCCATTTATAGGTGAGGGAGTAGGTGGGAGAGCCTTTGGGCAGCCTCCATTCTTGACTCTTCAAGATGGTTGGTGGCCGCCAAGGTGGACTTTGGTTGGTTGCCTTCCCATTGTTGCCAACCAAACTTGACTTGGATGATCACCACACATGGGTGAATTCAACAAATCACCCCCTCAACCCATGTGAGGTGATCCACTGCACACACTGCTGCTAATCTTGTCACGCCCAAATTCAACATAGTCTGCATCTCTTCACTGAGACGCTGCATCCCCTGAAGCTAGAGATAAAACACCAGAGATACAAGAGGAGGAGGGAATCCGACATCCTCAACTCAACTCACACCACTCTCTGATTTGGAGAGAGCCACTGCTCCTATCTCCCACAGATCTCTTCCATGCTTCCTGTCTCGGATGTCTATACCTGCTATGCTTGAACTTGCGCAACCAAGATATCTGACACCCCCTGATTGGATGTCCTACACCCCCTGCTTGGATGCCCTTGACTATCATGCAACTCCTTGCATGATGAACACTGGAGCAACTAGAAAACTTCAGAGTTTGACACATCAACATCCTCAAGTTTCCTTGCTCGGAGCTTATTTCTGAACAACCAGCCTTTGCCCTTCTGCACTTCTGAACAACCTCCTGGCGTTTCCACATACGCTTGTTGTCTGTGCTGCAATCCCTGATGTTCGGTTCTGTCTCACTTGTCCGTACTGATGTTTGACAGTTAGCCCTTCTGTCAAGACAACTTCCACCGGTCTGTACAAGTTACCATTATGCAACTCCGTGCATAGTGCTCGCACCCATGGCTTCTGGTCTCCTTGCGTCGAGCTCGCCTGAGAGATCCGCATCAACTCTATCCTCCGCTGCCATGGAACTAAAGAAACCACCATAGAGAAATAAGACTTGCCACTCCTTGGCACGCACTCTTGCGTTTTACCTGTCTCAATTTCTCTGTCTGGAAGTTCCTGTGAACTGTCAACAACCCGCTGCTGCACACTCTTCTCGCGCCTCTGTACGACACTCTAGCGTACCCTTGCACTGTTGCACGTCTGCAATTGTACTTCTGCGCTTAGTATGCTCCTCTGCAACTATTGTTCTACATGTCCACATACCATTAGTACCTTCTCGTATACAGTAGCTCCAACAGCCACAGTATTTCCCTGAGCCTGTACTGGTTGCCAAATCATCTATCCGTCGATGAATGGTCTTCTCTTTTGATTGAACCAGATCCTCCGATCACCTCAACAACCAGGAAAGTTCCCAGGAAAGACTGGTGGGGTCACAACCGGTCCCACTTAAGAACCAGTCTCCTTAGACAGTGTCTTTTTGACAGAACTTTCCTAGACCTTTGATCTTGAGATAATCATGTCTGCAATCCTCTGATCGCCCCTGACCAATCCTGATCTCCCTCGATCTGCCATTTGATCAAGCCTGATCTCCTCTGGTCTTCAATGATCTATCTCAATCTGTATCTGGTTGTCCAATCTGGTCAGAATCTGCCCATTCTAACCTCTTCAGTGAATCCGCAGCGTTCCACAATATCCGGCAACCTTCCTTCGAGTATTGAAGATGACAAACTCCCATGTTTTGACAATCTTTCCAAACCGTTCAGAATTTCACTTTTCTGACCTCGCGGTTGCGTCCGGAGCGGTCCGTTTAGCTAGAACCAACCTTCGCTGCACTTCCAGGGACCTCACTGAAAACTATCCCCGAAAACTGGGCCACACCACAATTTTCTGAAAATTCTGGGCCAAATTGAAATTTTCAGAAGTTCAGGAAATATTCCGTGTACCAACAGAATATTCCGTCCACTGCCCCTAACGCCGTCTGCCACTTTAATCTGCCTTCTTTTTACAGAAACTCCGTCTCCAAAATCTGACCGTACGGATGTGTCCGGAATACTCCAAATAGTCGGAAACCACTATTGGATCACCAAAAACGGACTCCAAATAGCTTCGATCTAGCCAAAACATTTTGTACGCCTCAGATCTGCGGCTGCACCGTAGCCGCGAAGCACTGGATCCTTCCTCCTGCCTCTGGTTGACTGGTCAACACCACGCTGACGTGGCAGACACGTGGCTGTGACATGGCTGCTGACGTGGCACGCGCGTGCCACACACGCGCCTCCCCCACTCGTCTTCTTCCTTCTTCCGCGCGTGGGGCGCGTGCCTGAGACTGGGCCGACGCGCCGGCTGCCTTCACGGCGCGTGGCGGCGCGTGCCGAGACTGGGACTCACGCGCCTTCTTCAGGCGGCGCGTGGGGGCGCGTGCCAACTCCTCTGGGTGTCTGCTTTATATGGTTGGACTCCTCTTCTCGAGCCCTTGCTCCTGGTATGCTCAAAACCTGATTTCGAGCAACTTGATTTCTGGGCAGTTTCGGACAACACGCTGTTTTTGTTCCGAAACGCCACCGACGAGGCTCTGATACCACTTGTTGGGATCTGGGATCCCGCCCAAGACCTTATAGAAATCATTGCAAGCAGAAAAACACACTCACACACAAGGAGACACAATATTTTACGTGGTTCGGCCCAATGCCTACGTCCACGGGAGAGTAACCGGTTATCACTATACCAATGAGGAGATTACAGAAAGATTACAATAGAGGAGGAGCTCACACTCTCCTCACTCAGCCACTCACCCGTCTCCCTCGCTCACACCGAGGGAGACGGTCTCTCCGCCTCACATCTCTCACTCTCTTTGTTGTCTCACGGTTTGCTCACTTACTCCACATTTTGCTCTCTCCTCTCAACCTCCATTTATAGGTGAGGGAGTAGGTGGGAGAGCCTTTGGGCAGCCTCCATTCTTGACTCTTCAAGATGGTTGGTGGCCGCCAAGGTGGACTTTGGTTGGTTGCCTTCCCATTGTTGCCAACCAAACTTGACTTGGATGATCACCACACATGGGTGAATTCAACACTTTTTACTAAACAATTAGAAATTTTGTTTGCCATGGGCTCTGAAGCAGCTTCATTTCATTCAATATGAGACATACAATGCCCATAAAGCCTGCTAAAAACCCAGATGGGCTGTGGGCCCATCACATCAGTCCACGGCGAGAGATTCTATTTACATCTAAAAAATATTAAATATTCCCAATTTTTAAATATACCCTATTTAATTATTTAAAATTTTATTTTATTCTCATTATATCATATTATTTTTTTTTAAATTACTCTCAAGGTAAACCCAAAAAATAAATAATAAACAAACTAAAAATACTAAATTATTTCAATTCTTTTCAATACATAAAATAATTCTCAAATATAGGGAAGTGAAAAAAAAACCAAACTTATAAGCATAAAGCATTACAAATACAGAAAAAAACTAAACTTTTATATAAGCATTATAAAAATTTTCAATATAGAAAAAAAAACTTTTGTATTATAAATTATTCATAAGAGAAAAGTAAAAACCAAACTTATAAGCACATAAACATTTGACACTAACAAGAAAGAGTAATTCTCAAATAATGCACTATTTAAATGACAAAATAAGAACAACTCTAATAATATATTATTATTAATTTAATTACTGTGCCCTTTAATTTTTATCAAAAAAAAAATGATATAGAAAATAATTGATCGATGATACTCTACAAAAATTGTGAAACCCTTTTAATGTGAATACTTACCTCTTTCTTGATGGGTTGTTTCAAAACATTATTTTAATTATTACTTTAATTCATTATTTGATTTTGTTCAAACTTTCTTCTACTGTTTAAGGTTTCAAAATAATAAAAAACCATGATATTGATGATAATTGTGAGTTTTGGTAGGATAAATTAAAGTTTTGGAAGGAGGAGGAGAAAGAAGAAGAAGAAACAACTTTGATCTCTTGAAGAAGAAGATATAGAAATTTGAATAGGAATAGAAATAACTGATTAGGGTGTACATAAGAAAAAAAAATATTTATTTTAAAATTTAATACGTATTATCTTTATTAATAAATTTATATTAAGATATATTAAGAATTAAAATTTATAAATTTGAATTCAACATGCTGACATATATTTCGGGGTCAAATAGAATCCCCAGTCCAAGGCTCAATAGTCTGCAGGGCAAGTCTAGTATACAGGCCCATTAAGAACCCATATGAAGCCAGAAGCATTCTAGCAGAGCAGATATAAAGCCACCCTCTTTGTTTAGGCCGCTCTCAGACTGAAATCTAGGGTTTTTGCTTCTTCATTCGTCTCTCTTCTAAATCCACCTATTTCTCCAAGATGGTACTCTCGCTCTCTCTCTCTCTCTCTCTCTCTCTCTCTTGATTCTGAGTATCTTAAAGTTCTGTTTTTTATGAACATATCTGTGAAAACAGGTGATTTTATACATGTAATTTGATGAATTTGTGGAAATGTTAGAGATTTGTTTATATATTGCTTCCTTAATTGATTTTGTTTTAAAAATAAATTAATGGGATCAATTGGAATTCAATTATGAAAACTGATTGTTATTTGTTGAATTCATCTCTTTAGATTGAGCAGAGAGAAGTTTTGAGAGTGATGCTGTGTGAAGAGTTTTGAGTAGAAGTAGAATACCACAGCATATACACAGCATACATAAAAGGCTTGATAGTTGATGGGTTTAATGCTTGACATTCATGGAAGAAGTGATACTAGTATGGTTATGGATATGGATGATAAGATGGTGTAAATTTTTGGTTTACAAAAATGTAGTGATTAAGTAGTGGAGAACAAGCTGGTGTAACAATTTTTCAAGATAAATAGTGATGGTAGCCCATCCTTGGTGTGTAGTAGAATCAGTGTAGGTGAATTGTGGTAGATAGTTGCTGAAATGTTAATTGTTCCGGGTCAATTTAGGTATGTTGGATTTGTTGCAACTTGGATAGGCCTTGCAAAAGGGTCTATTTCCATGTCATCCTTTCTCCTTCTTTTTTTTTTTTTTTTTTTTCTCTTCTTTTATAATAAAAAGAAATAAACAAATAATATTTGATAATCACTTGTGCTGTTTTTGCAAGAAACCTATATGGACAAAGCAGCCATTATTATGGAGTTATTTGTTTTCAAAAGATGATCCGTTTTGCTTACTCTTCCAATGTTGCTTATTGTGATTTTCGGTGTTCTTCCTTTCCTATTATCAAAGAATATTATGTTTGCTTCAAGGAGAAATGCCATTCATTGATGGTGCTTTCTATACGGCACATATTCCTTTCTTGTACTTTTAGTCTTACCCTTGAAAGTAAGAATACAAATTTCTTATTGTTGTTTCCATAGAACTTTGTTCATAATGCTGTTTTGAGTTGCTGCTATATGCATTGTCTATTTGTTATTGCATTGGCTATTTTTTAAAACCTTAAATGTTTCATTATGGTTTGTGTTACCATGGTTCATAGCAGTAGTTTCACTATGACTTCTTCACTCTATGCAGACCAAAAGAACCAAGAAGGCGGGTATTGTTGGGAAGTATGGTATGTGCTTACCATGGAGGGTTTTTTTTTTGTTTTGTTTGTAGTTTTATTTATTTATTTATTTTTTTGGTGTCTGTTTAAAATTTTTGCATTTCATTAAAATCAAAAGAAAATATGGTTAAGAAAAGGCTGCCATACTTAACTGACAAGTGGCAACATTTCAGGTACACGTTATGGGGCTAGTCTTCGGAAGCAGATTAAGAAGATGGAAGTCAGTCAGCACAGCAAATACTTTTGTGAGTTTTGCGGCAAGGTGATTTTCCAAATCCTTCCTGTTTGTTTGTCATCATAGTTTGTCTGGGTCCTGTCTGTTGCCTGTGATCCTCATAAACAAAGGTTTGGTGGTTTTATTGAGGCTGTCTATTTGCATGCAATTTTCTAAACTAAAGGTTTGTTGTTACAGTATGCTGTGAAAAGGAAAGCAGTGGGAATTTGGGGATGCAAGGACTGTGGCAAAGTGAAAGCAGGCGGTGCTTACACATTGAAGTAATGATTCTGGACATACTTGTGATGCATTATCTACATATGTTAAGATTAATTATGCATTGTCATATGTATACATATACCCACACATATTTCTCTACATTTGCTAGTATATTTGCTATAATGCATTGAGATAATCTAATGTTGTTTCTTTGACAAATGACAGCACTGCAAGCGCTGTTACTGTTAGGAGTACTATCAGAAGGTTGAGGGAGCAGACTGAGAGCTAGATGTGAACTTGATACGTGAATGGTATAACCCTTGACGGAAAATGCTTTAGATTGAGTGAGATTTTCTTTTTAGTCAATTTTGATGTCTGGGTATGCACCTTGAACTATTAAAACAAAATTTCCTTGTGGTGATGAACTTTCTTGTTATTTTACAAATCATTTAGGGTCATTTTGTTGTGTTATGCTTTTCTTGTTCTTTTGTTGCTAAGAGTGTTTTTTTTTAGGTCAGAAAGTTCAAAATTGGGATGGGATTTCTTTCTTGTTCATCTGCATGATTTTGTTACCAAAACTAGTGAAAACATTTTTTTTCTGTATTTTTAATTTCACAAACATTTTTTTACTGTATTTTTAATTTCAGGGCCTTGTTTTTAATATAATTTTCAAAACATACAGAGCCTGCCAAGCATGTTCTTAGTTGTATTTTTAAAATTGAAAATTAAACATAAGAACATTAAAAAAAATGTACCAGATAGGTCCTTTAGAGTAACACTTTTTTTATCCTATTTTGGGAAGTGCCTTTTTTTTTTTTTTGGTTTATTTATTATCAAAAAAATGTGCAAAAAAAAGTAGAAAGATAATATGATCCAAATAAGATAATAAGCTAGCTTGTTTGCATCTTTGCCAAAAAACTGTTCCACTTTTGGTTTTGGAGCACGTTGAAGCAAAAATTATTTGATACTTTTGGAGCATTGTACAGTCTTGCTCTACTATTGCCTGTCAAGTCTTTCACACTTTGGGGGTGTTTGTTTCAGCTTTTTAGAGCTAACTTATGGTTTTTAGTTTTGAAAAAGTTATTTTGGACTGTTTGGTTAAATTTATTTCAAACAGCTTCTGATTCTAACAGCTTATTTTAACTCAAAAAAGCTGATTCTGAAAAGCTGCTCACCCCTTCTGATTATCAGCTTCTGCTGTGGATATGTTAATTTATGGTTATACTCTTAAATTTTTTTATTTTTTATTTTTTTAAAAATAAAAAAAGACCTAAATGGACTATAGATTATTATTATTATTTTTTATAAGAAATGTAGACAAACAAAAAATAAAAATTAATTGAAAAAGTTATTTCATAGCTTATTTAACACATTACTCAGCAACTTAAATCTATAATCTAACAGCTACATCAAACAGATTAACAACTTTTAATTAAAGTTATAATCTATAATCTGTTAAGTTATAATCTATAAGCTGTTTTAACAGCTACACTAAACGGGACTTTTGTTGGTGAATGTTGTGAATTTGACATGCGGAGCAAGGTCATGCGGTCCTTCGAGAGTGCCAAATAATCTTATCTGGTTACCTACTTTCCTATCCAGTAGGGCCATTCTATTTCCCTAATAATGTTATACGACTAATTTTGGATGTCAAAATTTTGATACTGTACTATACCTAGCTAATGCATTGGTTTAATGGATATCGTCTTTCATGTCTTGTGTCAATGCATTAGCGACGTTACCATATGGTGTTTAAAATTTGATATCAGCATTATTGCAGGACTAATGACATCATTGGGAACCTTGTGGTAAAAATCATTTTTATCCTTTAGAACTGCTGAAAATTTTAAACTTTAAATGGGAACTTGAAAGGTAATAAACTTATTTGTTTTAGGCTGGGGTTTGCTCCAGGCCAGACTTGAGGGTCCAGTCTAGTCCATTGGGTTCACTTTTGGATTTTTTTTAGATAATTTGAATCGTTCACATTTTAAGATTTATTGAGTATATTATTTTTACAAAAATTCACGTCGATCGGATAACGAATATTATGTATTTAGATTATTTTTTTTTATGAATTGTTAATTTTCTGATCATCTATTTTTTTTTTTCTAGACAAAAATGATCTTAAAATGTGAACAACTTTGATTATCGTTCAAACCCTAAAATGTAAACAGTTCTGATTATCGAACAGGAATTCAAAAGTGGGTCTAATGGGTCGAACTTGACCGGACTGACCTAGATTTGGACTGTTAGACTTTTGTAGCAAGGAATGAAAGTTTTTGGACGTATTGGTTTTGTAAATTCATAAAGTAGATATGCATTAAATCTAGGATGGATTTTTTGGATTAGGATAATTTTTTGGTTTTTATTGGTTTCTTAAGATGTGTATTCTATAAATTGACATTCAAATCAATGAATGAATCAATGTAAATTTCCATCATCTCGTCGTTGCTTAACTTTTCTAACTTCTCTTAACTCCATAAAATAGTAGAAAACTTCTTTCTTTCTTTTTTTTATTTTGTAATTGGTAAGAACTTTTGAAAGTAAGATCACACTATATAAATATTTCTCTTTATGTATTAATTTTAATATATATAAGTGTGTATGGTGTGTTTAATAATTAAAAGTGTTTAAAATCAGAACAATATTATTTGTCAAGTTTAGTCTTTAATTGTATATCCTTTGTATTTTATATTTTTATAATTATTTGTTTAATTTATAATTGTTTGTAAAATCTATATACTTAGTGTATGTCAAAATCCATATACTCATTAAGATCTTTTGTCTATTAGTCATAATTAAGTATTTTTAAGTTTTTAAGATCATAAAGAGAAGTTTTAGGCACTAGATTAATATACTAGGAGAGTCTTAGGTACTAACTACAATCTATAAGGACAATTAATCTTGAAGATATAATATGTTTTGAAAATACAAAAAAATAATGTTAATTATAAATATGATCATAGTTTGCATATCACTAAAGAGTTTGTAAAGATAAATTGTGTGTTATAGTGTAAACAATATTACCGATATTATGTGCTCTTGATTTTTTAAAAATAAATCAAAATTATCTAGAATTTAAAGTTGAGTCAATAGAATTTAAAATAGATAATTTAGATCAATATAAACATCAAAACAATATGATGTTTTACTATTTTATGAAGTTATGATAAGTTACGAGAAGTTAATTAACGAAGAGATGGTGAAAATTTATACTGATTCATTTATTGGCTTGAATGTCAATTTATAGAATACATTTTAAGAGACAAACAAAAATCAAAAAGTTCTCTTAATCTAAAAAGTTGATTCTAGATTTAATACATATTTATTTTGTTAGAATTTACAAAACTAATACGTTTGAAAACTCACTCATTAAAAAAGTCTACAAGCTCCTTAATGACAATTATATACAAGTATTAATAGGGCTTCTGACAATCTACAATTATATAAATCGTCTACCGCCCCATTGTTCAAAGAGATAAACAGATAATGGAGACAGTCCGGACCCTTTTTGATATGTTCATATAAGATTAATACTTGGGAGTACTAAAAAGGGAGCATTAGGAGAACACTAATCAACTGGCTCTCCCTTTGATGTGATGGTTGTCTCTTATGTTTTTTATTTTTTACATTTTCCAATTCATTAAAGCTATTAGTGATGGGATTTTTTAGTGATCTTTATCATTATTGGTTCATAAAAATAGGTGAAAAGGTACTTTCCTAAATCCTAAGAATCATCTTTCTACTGTCCCCTCTCTCACTTTCTCTTCTCTCTTTATTTCCTTCCCTTCATTTCCCTATGTTGTTTTGATTGTGGATTTTCCAAAGTGGTAGGGGAGGAAGAAAGGGTGGAGAGGCAGGTGTGGGTTAGGGTTACTAATGCACCACTTGTTTTTGATGATTTTGAGTTTGTATTTTTCTTCCGCGTGTATGAAGGTCTTAGGGGTGGTCAGTTGGAATTGTTTGATAGTATGTGACATAAATTCGTCGGGAAGAAAATTTTCCATTCTCAGATTTAATTGGCTTGAAATACACATTATCGCATATGATTATAGCTTTTTTTAGGTCTTGCAGGAATGTGGTTGGATTGTGAAGAATGCTTCTATCACAACACGTAGTCTTGTTTGGCATATACTAAAAATAAACAAAAAGTACTATCCTATTTAAGTCGCATCATCTTATTTAAGTCACATTACATCTCTATGACATCACTTCAAACACAATTCATATTTCATAAAAAGTCAAAAAATACACTTATTTAGAACACTGTAAACCACTCCTAACTCGCTTGTAAGATTTGAGGAAAGTATGATCATCTTGTCTTGCAACAAATTTTTCTTTTTCAGTTTTGAATGATAATATTTAATACCATAATAATTCAAAGTTTAAAATTGTCATTGACAATTATAAGAGAGATCAGTATGACAATAATTTGATTAATTTCTTTCTAATATCAAAACAAAATTATTGTGTGCAGTGGTGGAGCCAGAAATTAAATTAGAAGGGACGCTTATTAATTATAAAATTGAAAATTTTTACAAAAATATTTCACACAAGTGTTTACTGTTGGAACAATCTTCTGTGTAAATAAAAAATAGAAATAAATCCAAACAAATAAATAAATAACGTACCGAATTTATTTATTAAACTGAATAAATAATATAAGACCAAGTCGAGTGTGTGACACTATTTCCTTAAGACAGATTCGTCCCGCTAAGGTGCTTACGGTTGAATGGCGTCTATCTCCCAGGATACAATGATCTTCACAAATTGTAGTAGCACTCCAAACAATTTGTTCGGCGAACCAAACCTGTGTTTTAACTCTCTTTAATTTATTCTAAATCTAAAATGAAGAATAAAAAGAATACAAACAGAAATAATCTGGACAACAAGGAAAAAAGGGGACTTTCAGACTGAAATTTTTCCTCTTGAAAACACATGCTGGAATTTGGTATTTATAGGCACATATGTTCAACCCGAACAGGTGCAAAAACAAAAGTGAACAGGTTTGTTTCAAAAAACAAACAGATTCTGCCGTTATACAGGAACGGCTTTATTTCAAACAATTTTGGAAGAAGTTGCTGTAGGTGTACTAAAATCCAAACTATTTGAATATAAATATTATTAAATTATTAGACTAGTTTAAATAAATAAACAATAGTATAATAAATTTAATAAAATCTGTTAGGAATATAAATATTAATCTATTTGACAAACTTTAGGAAACCAAAAATTTGAATTTAGATTTAAATTAAATTCCCACACTAATTTCTTATTGAAAAAATTCAAAAGAATTTTATTAAGAAATTAATGTTAAACCTGAAAACGATGTCAACTTCCCATTCACTCATAAATGGTTTTGACATTCTGTATTCACCGTGTGACTTGCCATGCGGCAAGGAACACTTCACCTCGTCGAACCCACCCCAAACGTTGTTTGGGGTCCACCCAAAATGGGTTAAAAAATATGCCTATATAAAACCATTTTTTCAACAATCCCCCACATGAATGGAATTTGACGGAGAGAAAATGCAACAACAAGATCTAATTACAGAGAGTACAAAAATTGAAAATATTCTGCAAAGGATAGGTAGCTTTTGGCTTTGAACCTTCCCTTGTGAGACACTATCGGATTTACTAGCTAACCAGTGAACATGATGTCTTGAACTGTTCAGCCGTTTGTGTAAACCAAGACAATAGAACTCACACAGATTATCCCCAGACACAGTTTAGTTCTCACTATTGTGTTCATTTTGGCCTTGAACAACCTGGTCTTCATGAGTGCTCTAAAGACTTGTAGCCCTTCCCAAATCTTATAGAACCGGCCCAATTCACACTCACATAGGTGATTCTTATGAAAAGTATCCTGCCATACTCAACTAGGTTTACCTAGATATAAGAATCATTAAAAGTATTACTTAACCTAAATCGCTGCAGACATCACTTATTTCATCATAGAAATGGGTAGGAGTTGGACTCCACAGTGATCCTTCTGAGTCAATCACAACTCGGTTGTCCCTTTGAACCTAGATCTTGGGGTCTCCAGTCAACTAGGTTGGGTTGCCGTTGTGGTAACTCTTATTTAATAGGCTTAAGTCCCATTCCCCTCGATGAATTTTCAACTAACTCTCTTGCTAACCCTTTGGTTAGTGGATCCGCTATGTTGTCTTTAGACTTAACATATTCTATGGAAATAATTCCATTAGAGAGTAGTTGTCGTACGGTGTTATGTCGACGACGAATGTGTCGTGACTTACCGTTATACATATGACTTTGTGCTCTACCAATTGCTGATTGACTATCACAATGTATGCATATAGCAGGCACCGGTTTTGGCCATATTGGAATATCTTCAAGGAAATGGCGAAGCCATTCTGCCTCTTCCTCTGCTTTGTCTAAAGCTATGAATTCAGATTCCATAGTAGACCTAGCAATACAAGTCTGTTTGGAAGATTTCCAAGATACAGCCGCCCCACCAAGAGTAAAGACATACCCACTGGTGGACTTCGAGTCTCTAGTATCCGATATCCAATTTGCATCACAGTATCCTTCAAGTACTGCTGGATATCTAGTATAGTGAAGCCCAATGTTACGAGTAAATCAAAGATATCTTAGAACCCTTATCATTGCTTTCCAGTGTTCTATTCCCGGATTACTCGTGTATTTACTTAATTTACTTACTGCATAAGCTATATCTGGGCGGGTGCAGTTCATCAAGTACATTCAGCTTCCAATAATTTGGGCATACTCTAATTGAGAAATACTTTCCTGTACATTTTTAGAAAGATACAAATTAACATCTACAGGAGTTCTAGCAAGATGATCATCATCTTTGCTGAATTTGTCAAGTCTTTTCTCAATGTAATGAGATTGTGACAAAGCATATCCTTCTGATGTTTTGGTAATTTTCATACCAAGTATTACATCAGCAATGCCCATGTCCTTCATGTCAAAATGTTTATTCAACATTTTCTTAGTAGTTTTAATCATGTCATTATTACTACCAATGATGAGCATATCATCTACATAAAGACATACAATGACATAACCTTTATCTGTGTTTTTAATATAAACACATTTGTCACACTCATTAATTTTAAATCCATTTGACATCATTGCCTTGTCAAATTTCTCATGCCATTGCTTTGGCGCTTGTTTTAAACCATATAATGATTTAACCAATTTACACACTTTCTTTTCTTTCCCTGGAACAGAAAACCCTTCTGGTTGTTCCATGTAAATTTCTTCATTTAACTCACCATTTAAGAAAGCGGTCTTAACATCCATTTGATGAATTTCTAGATTGTATAGAGATGCAATGGCAATTAGCATTCTTATGGATGTTATTCTAGTAACCGGTGAGTACGTGTCAAAGTAATCAAGACCTTCTTTTTGTCTAAATCCTTTGACTACAAGTCTTGCTTTGTATTTGTCAATTGATCCATCCGCTTTCATTTTCCTTTTGAAAATCCATTTATATCCAAGAGGTTTACAACCTGGTGGTAAGTCCACTAGTTCCCAAGTGTGATTTTGCAAGATGGATTCAACTTCACTGTTGACAGCTTCTTTCCATAAAGGAGCTTTAGGACTGGACATAGCCTCTTTAAAAGTTAAAGGCTCATTTTCTAACAAATATGTTAGAAAATCTGGACCAAAAGATTTTGAGGTTCTAGCACGTTTACTACGCCTAAGTTCCTCTTCCTCATTTTGATCTAACTCTTGTTCTTGATCATGTTCTTGATCCTGACTAGTAATAGCATCAAAAGATCTTTTATTAGTACTAGTCTCTTGTCCAATCTTCTTTGGAAATACATGTTCAAAGAAAGATGCATTCCGAGATTCAATAATAGTATTTACATGCATTTCGGAATGTTCTGATTTATGAATCAAAAACCGATATGCACTACTATTCTTGGCATAACCAATGAAAATGCAATCAATGGTCTTAGGACCTATCTTAGTCTTTTTAGGACTAGGAATAGCCACTTTAGCCAAACATCCCCACACTTTTAAGTATTTGTAGGATGGTACTCTTCCATGCCACAATTTGTAAGGTGTTTGATTCACTTTCTTTCGGGGTACTTTATTTAAAATATAATTAGCAGAAAGTATTGCTTCCCCCCACAAGTTCTGAGGTAATCCAGAACTTATTAACATGGCATTCATCATTTCTTTTAAAGTCCTATTTTTCCTTTCAGCAATTCCATTTTGCTGAGGTGAGTAAGGAGCAGTGGTTTGATGAATTATTCCATGTTCTTTACAAAACTCACCAAAAGGTAATTCAAATTCACCACCTCTATCACTTCTAAGTTTCTTGATTTTCTTACCAAGTTGATTTTCAACTTCATTCTTATATTGAATGAAAGTTTCCAGAGCTTCATCTTTGGTTCGAATTAAATAAACATAACTATATCTAGTATAGTCATCTATAAAAGTGATAAAATACTTTTTCCCACCTCTAGTTTGAATTGATTTAAAATCACAAATGTCACTATGAATTAATTCAAGTGGTTCTGTACTTCTTTCAATTGAATGAAAAGGAGTTTTAGATAATTTTGCCTCAACGCAAACTTCACATTTATGATTTGAATCAATGTTAAATTTAGGTAAACATTCCATATTAATTAATCTACGCAAAGATCTATAATTAACATGTCCTAATCTACCATGCCATAAATTTGAAGACTCAAGCAAGTAAGAAGAAGATGTAGTATTATTAATAACTGAGGGTACAACGGTCATTACATTTAACTTGAAAAGGCCATCAGACATGTAACCTTTT
This sequence comes from Camellia sinensis, assembly GCF_055761805.1. NCBI lineage: Eukaryota > Viridiplantae > Streptophyta > Magnoliopsida > Ericales > Theaceae > Camellia > Camellia sinensis. Next base: position 188,179,092 of record NC_138962.1, read on the forward strand.
CCTACATACATCACATTCTTAGTAAGTACAAATTTATCACTTTCAAATACTAGCCTAAACCCATTCTTACTCAACAAAGATCCGGAAACAAGATTCTTGCGAATGTCCGGTACATGCAGCACATTGTTGAGGGTGAGTTCCTTTCCAGATGTCATCTTGAGTACAATCTTTCCTTGTCCTTCAACTTTGGAAGTTAAGGAGTTGCCCATAAAGAGTTGTTCACCATTATCCACTGAAGAATAAGATGTGAACATCTTTTTGTCGGCACAGATATGGCGAGTAGCACCAGTGTCCACCCACCATTCTTTAGGATTTCCGACAAGATTTGCCTCGGAAACAACTGCAGAAAGATTGATGTCATCGACACCATTGGAAATATTATCCACTTCGGTCATGTGGGCTTGAGCAGGCTTCTTGCTTGTTCTTCTTTTGTTTTTTCCTTTGCTACGGCAATCTTTGGCCCGATGTCCCTCTTTGTCACAGATTTAACATTTGCCATTAAACTTGTACTTTTTATTATCCCCCCCTTTAGAGCCTTGTGATGAACTTTCTCCAGAAGACTTTCGTTTCTTGGTTTTTGAAGCATGTTCCACCACATTTGCCTTAGACTCCATAGGAAGCTTACCAGCCCGCTTTTCAGAATTGCGGTTGTCCTCCTCAATCCTCAAACGCACAATTAACTCATCCATAGAAATTTCTTTGCGCTTATGTTTGAGGTAGTTCTTGAATTCCTTCCAGCCTTTTGGTAATTTTTCAATTAAGACTGTAACTTGAAAGGATTCACTAAGAGACATACCTTCTGCGTGAATGTCATGCAGAATGAGTTGGAAATCTTGAGCTTGGCTGATCACAGTTTTTGAATCAACCATTACAAAATCCAAGAATCTGCCAACCACAAATTTCTTTGAGCCGGCATCTTCCGTTTTGTACTTTTTCTCCAACGATTCCCAAAGTTCCTTTGCTGTCTTGATTGGACTGTAGACGTTGTATAATGTGTTGTCAAGTCCGTTCAAGACATAATTCCGGCAAAGGAAATCGGCATGTTTCCAAGCATCAACCGCAGCAACCACTTGCCGGTCGGTTTCATCCTCTTGCAAGATAGGAGCATCTTCACGGAGAAAACGAGCCAGGTTCAGAGTTGTAAGATAGAACAACATTTTCTGTTGCCATCTTTTAAAGTCAGTTCCTAAGAACTTCTCTGGCTTTTCACCGTGATTTACCGGTACTGTTACAACAGGAGAGGGGGTTGGCGTCATTGCAGCCACCACAGTAGTACTTGTTTGGGCATTTGTTTCAGTAGCCATCAATTCTAATATATAAAACAAAATTATAATTAGAATTTACACTACACAGAAAATTAAACCAAATTCACAGAATTAAATTCCGTAAAAATAAAAGAAACAAGAATATAACTTTTATTTTCCAATTAATTTGAAAATAAAATAAAATTTTATTTAAACAAATTAATTCCACAGAATATTAAATTCTGTAAAATAAAATAAATAAAAACTATAACTTTTATTTATCAATTAATTTGGAAATAAAATAAAATTTTATTTAACCAAAATAATTCCACACAAGAAATTAAATTCTGTAAAAAATAAAAGAAATAAAAACTATAACTTTTATTTTTCAATTAATTTGAAAATAAAATAAAATTTTATTTAACCAAATTAATTCCACACAGAAAATTAAATTTCTGTAACACTTCAATAATTAAAATACTGAAACAGAATTTTAATTAAAGAAAACTCAGAAAATAATTTCTAAAAACCAAAATTAGTTTTCTGACAAAATTTCACAAAAATATATTCTGAATTGTTAATGACACCAGTATCGTACTACTAGTTGTCAAAGAAAAGAGACAGTATATTACTACTATCTGTCAAATAGCATATAATCACTATTTGTTTTTCCAACCAGAATATTATTTTGTAAATTCACAGAAAATAATTTTTCTTTCGAAATTATTTACGAAGAATGAAAAAGGAAAACAAACGAAAAATTCTGTAAACAGAATAATTCGAATCTGTCTTAAGATTGTTGGAACAATCTTCTGTGTAAATAAAAAATAGAAATAAATCCAAACAAATAAATAAATAACGTACCGAATTTATTTATTAAACTGAATAAATAATATAAGACCAAGTCGAGTGTGTGACACTCTTTCCTTAAGACAGATTCGTCCCGCTAAGGTGCTTACGGTTGAATGGCGTCTATCTCTCAGGATACAATGATCTTCACAAATTGTAGTAGCACTCCAAACAATTTGTTCGACGAACCAAACATGTGTTCTAACTCTCTTTAATTTATTCTAAATCTAAAATGAAGAATAAAAAGAATACAAACAGAAATAATCTGGACAACAAGGAAAAAAGGGGACTTTCAGACTGAAATTTTTCCTCTTGAAAACACATGCTGGAATTTGGTATTTATAGGCACATATGTTCAACCCGAACAGGTGCAAAAACAAAAGTGAACAGGTTTGTTTCAAAAAACAAACAGATTCTGCCGTTATACAGGAACGGCTTTATTTCAAACAATTTTGGAAGAAGTTGCTGTAGGTGTACTAAAATCCAAACTATTTGAATATAAATATTATTAAATTATTAGACTAGTTTAAATAAATAAACAATAGTATAATAAATTTAATAAAATCTGTTAGGAATATAAATATTAATCTATTTGACAAACTTTAGGAAACCAAAAATTTGAATTTAGATTTAAATTAAATTCCCACACTAATTTCTTATTGAAAAAATTCAAAAGAATTTTATTAAGAAATTAATGTTAAACCTGAAAACGATGTCAACTTCCCATTCACTCATAAATGGTTTTGACATTCTGTATTCACCGTGTGACTTGCCATGCGGCAAGGAACACTTCACCTCGTCGAACCCACCCCAAACGTTGTTTGGGGTCCACCCAAAATGGGTTAAAAAATATGCCTATATAAAACCATTTTTTCAACATTTACGACTGATTTCGAGAAACATAAAAAAAATAATGTTATTTGTAACTAGTGTATCATGGACAAAAAAAAAAATATAGATATAAGTCTTAAAATAAATTATATAATGATAAAAAAAAAATTATACAAAATTTAATTAACAATTTAATATAATAGTAATACCACATCATCATTGATATGTAATATCACCAACTAATAGTACATAAACACATAGAAAGTAAACCTCACATGTCAAATGTAACTAACAATTTAATAAATTTTATATCTTTATAGTGAGATTACTTATATTTGCATGTCAATAATAATGAGATCACCGTTACATTTAAAAATTTTTATAGATAATATGCTTTATAATAGTCTCTTCATTTTCAATTACAATAACTATTATTGTCTTCATAATTTTTAAAATGTCATTAACATTTCACTTTAATAATATTTTGTAATTATTTTATTTAAAATATTTTCTTTATATTTACAAAATTAAAAAAAAAAAAAATCTCAAAATCTATGGAGGCACGTGACCCCGACCCCTGGGCTTCACTCTCTCCACCACTCATTGTGTGTGTGCGTGTTTTTTTTTTTTTGGTTAAATAAAAATAATAGAAACAACACAAGTTTGTAAGGTATTAAATTTTATAATTTTTTTTTTTAAAATACTACAGAGAAAGATTTTAGGGCTAATCTTATCAAAAAATACTCACGCAGGGCTGGCTTTGCCACATTGTTAGCATAGTACTATTTCAATTTTTATTTATTCATTTTTTTTAAAAGATGATTGAGTCCACTATTTTTAAAAATATTAAGTTAAAATACAGTTGCAGGGAATTGTTCGCTCTCATAGGCAGTTCCTCTCAAGTTTACATTCCAGATGTTCTTTCAAAAATCCCCATCTCGCCTCAAAAGGAGTGAGCACCGATCAACCCACCAAAGTAAGGCTTAGGATTGAAATTTTAGTATACATATACAATGCATAATTTACATGGTATTTTTTTAAATAAAAGATGCACTTCGGATGAAAAAAACATACTTTTGTTTGTTTGGTTTCAACTTTTTAGTTAAAAAAGCACAAAAGACCAAATAAGTTAAATAAGTCAATACGACAATATTATATTCAAATCATAATTATTTCATTTTTTCTCTTACAAAAATAAAAAAAAACTTAAAAAGTCAAATCAAACTGACTTTTAATCCCAAACTAAAATAGCTGAAAAATCAACTAAAAAAGTCTACTACCAAATGACGACTTAGGTTCATACCTACAATGTAATTGCCAAATATTAGACTTCTGTATCAACTCAATTACAATATTTTTAATTTTTAATTTTGTAATAATTATTAATATATGAATTTGTTGGGCAGACTCCAGATTATAATACCGTTTCAGAGTAGGCCGTGAATTGAAACTATGAAACTCAAAGTCAGGACAGAGAGGGCCTCGACCAAGTACTCAACAAAGACTCAAAATGCATACAACGTGCAACAGTCCCCAAACAAATAGAATCTTACACAATTTGCAGATCAAAATTTAGAGCCAAGAACCCAAGTTGAGTATTCAATGAAGACTCAAAATGCATACGGTATATGCAAGCAAATCCCAAACAAACAGAAACTAAACCTACACAAAGTTGCAACGCATGGGTGGTGCTCAAGGATACACACCGAGGAGGTCAAAGGGTATAACAAGTAGCGTAAAGTTTACATTAAAGTTTACATTAAAAATGATCATATGTTCTAATCTTATATAACATTTATATAAATGACATTAATCTCTACCTCCAAACCAATGGCTTCACATGATTACATTAAGACAACCCTACCTCAACCTAAATCTACCTCCAATGGATAATGATAACAAGTAATTTAACATAAGACTAAAATAAAGATGAACCAAACCACAACGGAAAGCAGAGCCAACAGTTCACAACCCTGAAAGAAGAGAAATAAGTTTACACATGCCCTGTTATATATTCATGAATAAATTTAAAAGAAAAGTTTTCATCGACAGAAAGGCCAGATTTGAATTTTTTTTTTTTGTCAATTAATAAATTTTCATATTTTGGAAATTCTGCATTTTACCTCGCTTGTTAGCATCACTAGTAAGTACATCAAGAGAAACAAGACGAGAATCACTGGTCACATAAATTTGAGATCTTTGGGGAGCTTTGTGTCATGGCTTATGAATCTTGAAACCGAATACTCTTGGAACATAGCTCTGTGTTGCTTTTTGGGGTTTCAGATGCCCATATGTCATCAAAAACAGGTGAGGAAATGTAGTTCCAAAGTATGCACCATCAATATCTTGACGAAGTCAAGGAAATACATCATACAGAACATAAAAACTATGAATCATACTACAAAGAAGAAAAAAAAATAGTGCCATCAGCAAAGAACCAGGGACACTTCTTAGAAAGTAGCGTGTTGTATCCAACACTGACACAGTGACATGACATGACACTTGACGAACACTTTCTACAATTAAGACACACATGAAACACTAGAGACAAGTTCAAATAAAATAACTTAGAATCCAATAATAAAACAAAAACAACGTAAATTTATGCATATTCTCCTCTTTTATGACTTCTAAAATTATCATCTTTGACTTAAACATTCATACATGACATATAATAATTATTTACCCTTTTATATGACATACAATTATATATTTTGCATTACATTTTTTAAAATTTGTGTTGGTGTGCCCGTGTCATGTGTTTGTGCTGCTTATGCCATCAGTGGCAAACATGTTCAATAGCAATGCAATGCTAATTGTCCAACGTAAAAAAAGATGTTTCTAGTGAACATGGCTTCCGTTTACTGCAAGGTTTAGGAGCGGATAATACTTGTCATTGTTCCAGGTCACGACCTCTAATCATCCAACATAATAAGTTATGAATAAATAAAGTGGACAGAAACAATACACAACCTATATT